>NW_027273876.1:15855000-17055000 GCF_046630095.1 Trachinotus anak | reverse complement strand
AAAAAAAAAAAAAAAAAAAAAAAGAGAGAAAATCTGTGATACCAGTGTGACCCCTGCAGAGCATATGAAACATTACAGCTTGCACCAGCTTGATCACAAAGTGTCACTGTCAACCTAATCATGTGTCAACCAAAGTGTGAAAACTAAAGACGATTGCAAATCTCTGTTTTACATTCTGGGACGCTGGTTGATTTGTTTATGTTAGCTAATTAACTTGTAATTAAAAACAGATTCCTGCTGTAGTGTAAGATCCATCAGTTTGTGGCAGACTTCAGTTTCTGAGAGGTTTAAGACAGCGTGGCAAATGTGTATGATGAAAGTGAATGATTAATGTTTCACATTTGACAGAACAGAACAAAGTGAGCTGTGTCAGAAAATCAGTTCAGCATGCCCGTTAATTATGTTTAATTAAGGTAATTTTACCATGACACAGTATGTGACAAAACTCTTCTAGGTCACATTATCAGGTCAATATGTGCCTCAAATCGCCGCTCTTCTAATAAGTGCAACTGAGTCTAATAAACAAGAGAGTGGATGGATGTCATTGTCATAGTGTTCCAGACTGGGATGTTTTAAGGAAATTGGAATAACTATTAGTCAGAGTCTGAGTCACAGCCTGTCTGAACACACAGTGTTGATCACATATGCATGGAAATGTACTTTCCACTCACAGCAAAGGACACCGTAACACAGAGAGAGAAAACTAGATTGACCAAAAGTGGTCAGGGACACAATGTGGACTCATTCTGTCTCCATCATCACCATCAACATCATCATCATCAGCAGCAAGAGGCAAACTGGTTTAAACTTAAAGTCTGAAGAAATTAATGATGAATCTTACTGTGTTAATAGTTTAGTCAACTGAGCTCAAAACACTATTTATTGAATATTTATCGTTGGAAAGTGGAAGTTTGGTCTAAGTTTCTCTCAATCTCAAAGCAGCTCTTAGTCTTAGCTCTAAGTCTTATTATTCTAATAGTATTACTCATTTTAACTTGTATACAAGTAGCTCAATGAAATGGGCTGTTTGACAGAGAGATGAAGCAGTGAAAGTATTCCAAATGAAGCTTACACTTAAACTGATATTAACTTTTTACCTTAAACACATTTTTGCAGATGGCCTGTCCACAGCAGCTCATTGCTCAGCTTCTGTGCTCCTGCTGCTTCTCCAAACTGGTAGTGCACTGGTCCGAATCTGCAACAGGTAATGCACTGACTCACACAACCCCACATCAAATATCCTGAACTATCACTTTAAGGTGTGGAATGGTCACAGTTTGGTTGGGTTTAGGCTCAAAAACTACATGGAGAGATTTAGGAAAAGATCATGGTTTGGGTTAAAAGTAAGGTTAGATGACCTTCATCATCTTGGTTGCACGGTTGCACTCTCCCATTGAATGGGAGAGTGGTCTTGGGCTTTTGGACCATGCTGTAATTGAGGATCAAAATAAGATGACCTGCAGCTGCAGATGACCTGTGGGCTCATTTTTTGTGTTTTTTATAGACTCACATTGCAATCTCTAGAGCTATAATATACTGAAACCTTTTAGGTTAATATAAGAATCTTAAAACTTCGTACTGGAGAAGGTTTCAAGATTCTCATCTATTTTCGTTTTTCACTCTTAATTTGCTTCTCTGTCTTCACTTCCTGTAGCGGGTCATGATGTCTTCTCGCTCGCTTACCTGTGTGACATCTGTTGGTTCTGTGTTGGGTGATGTTGATCTGTTCCCTTCTGCTGGTCACTTTGTCTCTTCTCTTCTTCCCACTGATTCTTCCACTCCCTTTGTTACAGAATGTCATGGCATTAAACATTGGCAGACCAATCAAATCAAAGCTCAGTACTGACTGATAAAGAGAGGCACTCAGGTTAAAATGTCCCTGCACTTGCATGATGTTCTGCTTTTGAAAAAAAAAAATGTTTCCAGTGTTCCTCGCCCAGACTGTTACACTTCATTCTTCCAGGTTAATCCAGTCTGGTAATCAGTCCTCACAGTCTCAGCTCTCCCACCCACCTGCTTGCAGAGAAGTTTCAAGTATCATAAACATTTTTGAAAGCAGAAATGATCTCACTTGCTGCTTTACAGGAGGAAAATAGTTACCAAAATAGAGACCAAATAGTTACTGCAGGTGAAAACCATCATATCCATGACGCAAAGCCGAGAGAGCACAACAATGTTCTGAAAAGCCTTTGTTAGCTTACATCATGGTACAAACTTTGCACTATTTAACAAAGTAGAATAACCAAACACCATTCTTAAGTCTATGTGAAGACTGACATCTGCTGATGTAGATGGGTAAAAGTAAGATTTCAGGCTTTGCTGCTTTCTATAAAGCAAGGAGGCTGTGTTTAATATGTTATACCTGTTAGATTGCCTCATTAAGAAATCATAAAACGATATTGCCTCCTCCCTGATTAAAAAAAAACAAAAAAAAATAAAACTGAATCTATGAATATGTCATTGTTCATTTTCAAGTTTAACTGCTGGACATTTCCTGATACTGTAAAGTCTACACTGATTGTATGTGCACTAGAGGTTTCAAGTTGCATACTGAGCCATGATGGACTACCAAACTTATGATGTCGTAAATCCAGTTTGTAATGGTAATGGTAAATGGCCTAAAGCACTTCTCTAAAAAACTCAAAATACTTAAGAATGGAAGCCACATTCACCCATTAACAAATGCATTCATACAGTACTTTTCTATACACATATAGTGCTTCTCTGCCATACACACACATTCATACACCAATGATACAGGTTTTTGAGCTGCTTCTATTATGAAAAACAGTAATACAGTAATCCATTTTAGTGTAGAGGCCAGAACTGGATAGCTTTGTCTTACACTCTGAGTATAATGAAGACCTAAAACTTTTTTTTTTTCATTCAGCTGGAAAAAGTTAGGACATTCAGCATTTAACTTCAGACAGCTGGCCTCCTCCCAGGGTGTTTACTGGGACAAGCATTTTCATGCCATCACCATGGAATTGAATATTCCGTGTCTGAATGATATGTCCCAGTCGCAGCGGAACAACCGGGGGCCAAGGATGGAGCCATTGGAAACACCACAGGCCAGCACCACTCAACCAAAAAAATTCTGTTTACTAAGTAGGACTGAACCAGTCTAAGACCGCCTCCCTGTTGGCATCAGGGATACTGTCTTAGACCACTTTCCTAGGCAATTCAATGAAATTTAAAGATCAACTGTTTCAAAGTTGTGCCCATATTGAGAAGAATTACAATTAGACAGTCTTCCACATGAGCTGATGTGAGTGAAAACCTGATTGTAATTTGTCAAAGATTTTATGATAAATCCACTTTAATTAAATAACCTTCTGTAAAACAGGCGTAAATATGGTAATTTGGAGGAGACACAGCATAACCTCCAAATCCTGCAAGATGTTTTACTGAGCATGAAGATTATCAGTAAACCCATAGGCCGGAGCAGGACATCACTTCCATCAAAACACCTTTGCAAAAACCAAGAGCTGAAACCACTAACACCTGTATTCAAGGGTGTTTTCTTGTCCAAGTGCTGATGGTGTTGACCATTTTTCCTTTCAGCACAAGTCTTTTTGAGACATGAGGACATTCTGAGCACCTGCACAAAAATGAAACATGAGGTCAGTAAAACAGGGGATTTGGTAGATGAGTTGTTATGTAACCGCAAATAAAGCAAGACAGTTTTCAGTCTATTTTACAATCTTGCACAAGAGAGCGATTTTGATGCA
Source organism: Trachinotus anak (assembly GCF_046630095.1). NCBI lineage: Eukaryota > Metazoa > Chordata > Actinopteri > Carangiformes > Carangidae > Trachinotus > Trachinotus anak. The sequence continues at coordinate 17,051,269 of NW_027273876.1, read as the reverse complement.
AGTTTTCATTTTCCACAGGACTATAAAGAGATGATGATGTATCAGATAATTCAGTTTTGTATTGCACAAGTTCATATTGTAATAACAAGCGACGACCACATGATGGTACTGCAGATTCATATCTGAGCTTCATCACTGCTCATCCACAGGTAAGAACAACCAATTTATTATTGAGTGATTCTTTAATGTGGATACTTTAGATTGATACAATACAAATCATTTAAGATACAGTACAGATTACAAGTTAACAATAAATTAATGACATCTGATTTATTGTTGAATTCAATGTAAGCATTCCTGTATTTACAGTAATTGCAAATGAAATGTATAGTATTTTAAACATTAACAGAACCATTTTCAATAAAACATCTGACATAAAATAGTGTTCCTATCACTGGGTAGAATTAGTGAAAAAAAAAATGCCTGTGACAAGTTATCGATTCGAAGCAGCTGCTGAAAAGCCTCTATTCGTGAATCCTCCATCTTTCCTGAATTGTTACTCCTCCTTGAGACCAGCACAAAATAGCAGCATCTCTCCACCCACTACCAACCTTCCAATTACCTTTTCCTCTACCCTTCTCTTGAGGATTGGAGCCGTAGCGCAGCATTAGTCCAGCAAAGATCCAGTAACATTGGCTAAATCTCTGTGGAATCACAGGAACTTCAAAACCTCAGCAGGAAAAAACAAGTCACAAATGGGTGCAACCAAACCTTCCTCTGTGTTCAACAAATTCTCAAGACCTGTTTGTAATTTATTAAATTTGTGAAACTACACAAACTGTACTTTGAATATCCTGCCCTGTCTGCTTTTACACTATGGTTTATTTTGTGTTCTTTTTGACATTTTTTTGCACTGAAATAAAACCTGACCCAGAATAAAACCTGACAAAGCGGCAAAAGCAATCAAGATGTTTAGTGCAGCAGTTGTAAATATTTACACAGTATATTGTATAGTTTAAAATTCAGCGGGATGCAAAGAGTGACGAAAATAATAGATTATCTCTCTCTAAATAGCAATATTCAATCTTTCAAAAAATCTAAACTCAAGGCCTCAAGTTTTATCTGAAATTTTCCGCCACATCTCATGGTCTTCATCAGCAGATGGAATTTGCTTAGTTTGTGGAGATTGACCCACTGAATAATAACTACACTGATCTTGTTAAATCTTAAAGCTGATGGAGTTGATTCAGTCTTCATCAGCAGATCAACAACATCCGCTGATGACGACCATAAGATGCCATAGAGAGATTCAGAAAAGGCAAATTTTTTTTTGTCAAACTACTGATTCTGACCTTTCGAACTCAATATGCCACTTGTTTTTTTCCCCGGTTTAGACTAAATTTCAAAAGAAACCTGTCAACGAAGTAAAAAAAAAAAAGTTATTTTTCTCTGTCCTGGGCATCTAACATGTTGGGACTGAATTCAATGGAAGCATCCTCTTCCGGTTATTTGCCACAGCTGCTTTATTCCCAAATTAGTAAAATGCAAAGTACAGTAGTGGTCAATGGCCTCCTACAGGTTTTTACTGATGTTGTTTATTACATTTAATATGGTCTGATAATTACTGCAGGAGTTTTATTAATGTTAAATGCTTCATATAGCAGCTTTAAAGTCAAACTGGACAATCTCTGTACAAAATGTCAGGACCTCAAATCATATGTCACAGACACATCAGTATGATGACAGTCATGATCACAAGTACCAGTATTAAAAACAGCTCTATTTTATCCTGTACATAAACAGCACACAGTGCCATTTGACAGCTTACATTAGTTGCAGGAGTGTATCCATACAAATGTGTTCATAAGATCTATTTCTATGATTGATTTAATATTCAACATATTTGTTTAGTTTCAACAAGACAGGCATTTACAAACTACAAAGATTTCAAAGCACAAAATTAAACTTACATTTAAAATATGTACATCACACTTATGGAAAACTGCACAGAATGCATTAAACAGGCTAGGAAGTCAACCTACAAACATAACTGTGTGTGTGTGAGTGCATGTGTGTGTGTGTGTGTGTGTGTGTGCGAGTGTGTTTGTGTGTGTGCAAGCATGTTGGTAGTAGGAATTATATTACATTCACAGTTGCAGAGGAAAGGTGGGCTGGGAGAAAGAGCATATTGGTCATATCACCACTAATAGAAATATTACAAACACTGAGATTTCATGATTATTCCCGGACACGCCAATTCAGATTTATTACGTACAATAACAGAATGTACCAGTTCTCTCCCTCTCTCTCTATCTCTCTCTCTTTCTCTCTCTCTCTCACTCTCTCTCTCTCACACACACACACACACACACACAAACAGATAGGATGCAGTCTACGAACGGCAGCAGCCAGCAGTCCTCATTTCTTTGTCAACGTATTCCTGCAGCTGAAACTTTGGTTCGTCAGGCTCCTTCATGGTCCTGTGCTTCAGTTCTCTGAGACAGACAGAGACAGTAACATGAGGCTATGCTAGCTCTGCTAACAGTGAGAGGTGGCAGCATTCAAATGTAATGTATTCAAATATATTTTAGCTTAATGAATGTGCCTTTCCAGGCTGCTACAGCTTCCCATTAATTTTAATACATTTAGAAATTTAAAGAACTTTGAAACTTAATTAAGACAGATAATTCATAACTTTCCTAAAAAAAAAAGATTGCAGACAGATACATTTTAAACTCTTACACAGATTTTATTCAACTAATTTCTTACACATATACTTCTGGAGTCTTCTGGTCTTGCACAGTTTTGGAAACAAGTATCCTCTATTTAGTTAGATTTACTTGAGATAGAAATAATTGTTTTGCTGTTCTTACCGTCAGCTTCAAGTAATTTCATCAGTAACTGTTAACTGCTTCCTTGTTGGGTTTTTACATGTTTTATCATAATAATTCATTATCTATTTATGCTAACATTCTGTTTTGAAAAGTTGCAAATTATTTGGTCCCGGTCTGGAATATATGTAACACTGCTCTACCTGCCTGTCTCTCCTGTCATGTGATTGACAAGTTAACTCCTTTAACTTCACAGACCACTGAGCCCAGGATCCCAGTTTGAAAATAACAAACTTTCCAAAGATGCCAAATCTGAATAGAATGGACAACGTGTATACAATGATAGAATGGATATTTGATGGAATCCATACAACAGCAACAAAACAGCATGTGGGAAATACACTTGTTTTTTTTTTGTCAAAAGTAAGATGAGAAGACTGATACAAGTTTCACATTTGTCTATTAAATATAAAAATAAAGCCAGGACACAGTTAGCTTAGCTTAGCTCAAAGACTGGAAGGAGAAGGAAACGGCTAGCCTGGCTCAGTCCAAAGGTAAAATAAATAAATAAATCAGCCTCACCGCAGTGCTAAAGCTCACTACTTCACATATGTGGTTACATGCCAGGCTAACTGTTTATCCCTGTTTCGGCAACTAAATGTGTAACTATGACTTGTTGTCGGCTAGTAAAGACCATATCATAATATGGTCTTTACTAGCCGACAACATGGTGACTTACTGAGCCTTATATAGAATGGTAAAACTGGATTATCTTTACCATAAAAAAAATTCCAAGCAAATTCTTCCAAGTGAAGAAGAAAAACAACATTTACATAGGACATTAAAGCACAAAGAGAAAAATGATGCCCAGGTTTGTCAGTGGTCCAAAAACAGACAAGTCACTTTAGTATTGATTAGTGCCATTGTCACACTGTCTGTGTAAATCAGGTTTTATGTTGCTTTTACTTTCAGGACTTGTGTTTTGTGCAAATAAAGCTGTACTGCAGTGGAATGAACTAAAATATGGGCTGAGATGAGGTGACAGAGATGAGAGATAATGGAAGAGCGACAGATGACAAGTGATGGAGAGAGAGAGAGGAAAGAGAAAGCAAAAGATGACAACAACAAGAAAGGATTTAGTTTTAGATTCTGTATCTGCAGGTCGTTATGTGCCAGACTGTTATGCTATTCTTGGCAACACCCAACCATGCCAGCCTGTTACCATAACGAGGCTATAAATGAAAAGCAGCTCCCACACAAACTGCCCGACTACACATGAGTGAAACACACTCTCCAAATAGTATTCTCACTTTTATCATTGCTTATAAGACAAATAAGAGTATTTGGTGTTTTGTTGTCAAGAGAACAAATCTGTAATTTGTGAATGTAAAAGTGGTCTCAGACTTTTGGACCCCACTGTATCTAAATGTGTCAGTTTGGCATTTTCTATCACCATACCATGGCCTCAGGGAACAAATGCAAGTTTACATCATGTCAAAAATAACTCTCACTAACCCTGCTCTTCCCTATCATTACCAGACTTTTTTTTTTAAGACCAGAGGTGGGCTATCTCACTCTCTGCTTTGAAATTTGCTCATATGTCATATTGCATCAGTCCTCCTTCATCTGTCCTTCATTCGCAATACAGATTTGAAAACTTGAATATGAAAGCTTCACACAAAATGTAATGGCTGGTTATTACTTTGATTTATAACTTAACAGTACATGGCTGGTTATTCCTCTAATCCTTTAATATCAGTGTTCTTTTAACCGTCACTTGCAAAAGTTCTTAGAGGGAAAGTAGAAAGTAGTAACCATGCATAATTTCAAACTGCCTATGATTGTCACTTTACTTTTTATACAATTTTCACTTTCTCATCTTTAAAAGAAGACAGTAGGTGTGTTTCCAGCCACCTGATTGCACAGTTTCAATTTGTGCAGAAAAAAACAGTGGAAACTCAAAAAAAATAAAATAATAAAATAAAATCTTGAAATATTGCAAAAAAGTTTTTGCACTTGGCTGAAGAGGAAGTTGGTGTACAGATAAAAGCAAAATGCAACAAAGTGCAATGGAAACATACTGAAAGAATAAATCATCTCAAAAGTTACATACTCTCGATTTATGATAGGCTAATGTTTCTTTCACCTACATGTTCTTGGAACACCAGATCCACCTGGACGAGTGGATGATTTTCATCTCCCAGTTCTAATCAGAGCACACAAACTCTCAACTTAACATCTCTGTGTTCCTTCAGAGTAAAGTTATATTTCAGTCAGAGGACTTAGGGATCCATGCTGCACATACTGTGCTGTTGTGTGTGACTCACTTGGCCACAGCAGTGAAGGCCAGCTCCACATTCAGTCCAGATCTAGCGCTTGTCTCCATGAAGGGCACTCCAAACTCCTGCACAGAGAAACACAGAAACATATGTCATTAGTTGCGTGTTTGTGTGGCACTTCGGTATTTTTTATAATGTGCTAACAGAAAGGTGAGGATTATGAGTGATTTATTATCAGCAAATTAGGTTTAGAGTGATTTTTTTAAGTACCTGGAGAGAGATGAAAGCCTTGCTGATCAATACCAATAATTCAACAATAATTCTGATGGCTGCTGAGATTTCAAATATAATTTTCTCCCCACAATTCATAAGAAGAGAGCACAGTATGCAGTCGATGCGAGATGCTCCCAGGTATAATGATCTCATTCTCTGTGTGTGTGTATGTGCATATCAATATTCCTGCTGTGTGTGTTACCTTGACAGCTGCAGTTCTACTGCCACACTACTCCCTACCACTTGTGTTCATTTTTACTCTAACATGCTTCTCAGAGCTTATCTGTGAAACCGCCTCTAAAATGAAGTTAGCGAGGCCCCCCCACCCCCCTCTCGTCATTTATTCCAAACAATAACAACATTATGCGCGTCCATGAATACATAATTGCACACACTAATAAAGACAACAGCAGCTGCACGGGGGGAGTTTTAGGGTCCTGTGTGGGAAGATTAATTACAGCATGTCTTTTATCCTTGTTACATGTGTCCAACTGCATGTGTGTGCATGTGTGTTATCGTGACGCTCACCTTTGCCAGTTTCTCTCCCTCCTCTCGCTTCACCACCCTGTCATGTGTGGCGTCGGCCTAGAACACATTGGACACACAATATAAACCCAACTTCTGTCACACTGTGACACTGGAGAGTGCTTCATGCTAACCAGGTTATTCAAAGCATTTTCTCATCCATATTTGACATCTCCATGCTATTAAATATTCCTGTTTCACTGCATAAATTTCAGTACCTGCCAATTTGATATTTTACTGATTTAATAGTACTTTGACATTTTTGATTTCTATTTTTTATGACAACAGTTCCTGAAAATGAGCAAGGAAAACTTGGACACAGTGAATGCCACAGGAATAAGATATATTCCAAGATGTCTTGTCGTAAAAATGGAGAAACTAAAGCTGCAGTAACTGCTGTTTTTTGTCCACTTGGAGGGAGAGGATCTCTATAAGAAGATAAAAATAAAATATTTACTATAACCTTACAAAGCTGCCATGGCTAACATGCTAACAAACAGTTTAGTTAACACATTCAACAGACATGGAGCAACATTAACATTAATCTGGAGCAATGTTTCTGGCTACTTTATGAATGTAACAGTAATATTCAGTCTTTCTGTAGCTCTGCTGTCTGCCTGCTGTTTCAAGCCGGGCAAATAGCGCAAAGACAGTTTATCCATTTGTTTTGAGACTATGTCTTGTTGTGGCTGGAAACAAGGTTCAGCTAAAAGGTATCTCAAAATATTCTTACATTTTCTTTTATATATGTGTAGATTTAAAAAAAAACGAATAAAAATAATAAGAATGTTTAATCTTACAATTTTATCACTTTACAAAGTTGCTATGGATGACATGCCATTCAATTACCAATTTACATATTACACACATTGTATTTTTGGCCAACATAAAAATATTAATTATTTTTTCAATGACTAGCTACCGTGCTATTAGCTATTTCCCTTCAGCCAGTCACTCTTTGTCTGCCTGTCACTGGGCAGATAGTGTACAGAGGGTTTAGTAGAGCTTTTCCATTGAATACAGTTTGCCTACTGTGGCTGGAAAAAATGTTGAGGGTTTTCGAGTTGCAAATCAAAACTAGCTCAAAGTATGTTGCTTAAAGTTGAGCGTGTTATCAAAGTGCTGCCTTAACCATCAGCCACAGAACAACATTAGCTTTCATTTTCAGTTGTTTTCCAGGTGAACTGCTGTAAGCAACTGTTCTTGCTCAGCATGAACTCCTTAAGAAGATATCTGGTTATTGCTTCAGCTACCTCCTCTGCTTTATATTCCACTGCGGTCAGCTAGCTGCAATTACTTTCTGCTGTTTGGTGTTGGGCAGGTTGTCTACATTAAATCTAGATTTTTTTCACAAAAAAAAAAACAAAAAACTGCCACCTTCTTAGGCTGGAAATGTGGTTCATGAGAGTGGAAAGAATAAACTAAAAAGTTAAAAGCTGAAAGATGCTAAAAAGCTCGATCAAATTGAGCAGATCAGCTGAGATAGGTGAAAATTCTCAGTGGGTTTGTTATTATGAGTAAGTCTTTTCATATTATACAATTATTTGATAAATTCTTAATATAAAATGTTAAATACTGTTTAGTTAAGCTTCACCAATACCTGTTATCACTTTCCCAACATGATGTTTTAGCACTGAAATTATCAGTAACCACTAAACTGTGACTTTTGAGAATCTTGTCTGTGATACATAATAAAGTACCTCACCCTGCTTCCAGGCACATCCATCCATCTGTCCTTACACTCCAGCTCCCACCATACCTCCCTCCATGAACCCTCCTCCCCTCCTTCTATGAATCCATCTGTCCCTGCGTCTCCCAGTGCTGGCAACAAGGTCTCACCTTGTTACCCAGCAGCATGACGACCACATCTTGCTGGGCGTACTCATGGATCTCTGTCAACCATGCCTGGAGATGGAGAGAGAACACAGAGTGGTGAAGAAATCCAAAACAGGAAAGGAAAAGAGGGACAAGGAGAGAGTAGAGATGATAGAGGAGGGGGATTGGAGATAAAGAGCGGTGACAGAGGAGATGGATGAATGCACAGAGACGGAGAAAGGGAGAAAGACAAACGATTCATTTATTGGTCATTGGCTGCACTTCATCTTGCCCCGCCCTCCTCCTCCACACCTTCTCCTCTTTGCCCTTCCAATTACAAGCCAGTGGTCTCTGGGCTCCCTGTTACCTGTCTTTGCTGAAAAAAAAAAAAAAAAATGTAGTGCCTCTGGAGGACTCCCATACTTTTTCATCCACACACACACATAAGTGTGAGGTATAGATCTCATTGTTAGTCATTGTTACTATAACATTTGAAAATACAAGCTGATATGAAATGTGTTTTCATCCCATTTTCAGGTACCACTTGGGCAAACTTTTGAAATGTCCAGTGATATCACTGAGCAGCTAAGACTTGATGATGAATGCAATGCAAAAACATAGAAAGTTAAACTGTTGCTGTCTTTCCAGATCTGATTAGTATTGGATTATCTCAGCTAACATTTACCATCTGCAAAAGTTGGGCTCAAACCGTTTTCATCTTTTGAGTCTTTGTATGTTTGTGTCATCATGGAAAAATGTGGTCCAGCAGACAACTACCACAGAGGCAGTTTTGAGTGGTGTCACCATGATAACGTCACAACTGTCCAAGATACAGTCTTGAAACTCGTTGTACTAGAGTTACAGCTATCAGTTATTTTTGTAATCAAATATTCTACCAATTATTCCATTGATTAAGCAAGTAATCGGATAAGAACTGCTTTTGTCTTGTTAAAGAATAAGACATAAGAAAACAATAGAATACATAAAAATGTATAGAATGTAGAAAATAAATGAGAGAGAAAATAACACAGGTCTCCAATATTATCTGTCAAAACTGAACCCAGCTCACTCTTTCTCTCCTGCGCCTGTGTGTGTCAGTGTGCACGCTCACACAGAAAGACAAACTCATCTGGCAGTGTAAAAGGAGTCATCTTTTTTACACCCGCTAATTTCTAAAAGGATTTTAAAAGCCTGAAAAATCTCTGGAGCAGCTCTGTCACTATCTTCCTCCATGTTTTGACTGACACAAAACAAACCCACATTGCTGCACATGCGTCTGGAGACTGTCGCTGGTTGATGCTGCAGTACCTAACGCGAAGTTAATGAAGTTTCTCGAGGAACCGTTTCAGCCCTATGTTGTACTAGTGGAGATCAAAATAAAGACAGAGTTCAAACATGGGCGTCGTCCTACCCCTGAGCACTGAATAATCACGTGATGATGTAGTAATGAATATTGAGTACCCATGGGTGGGAACATGGGCGTTGTGGCTGGTGTAATGTCACTGCAAGATGGTCTCCAGTTTTTAATTTCTTCCACAAACAAATAAGTGTACTCGGCAATACTCACTAATACACTGATTAAAGGTAATACAACCTTGATGTTCTCTATGTGTATACATGAAAACAGTGGATGTGACATGCAGACAACATTTTATTACTGTTTGTTAAAACAATGGTTCTCAAAATGGGGTACAGCGACCCCTAGGGGTCCTTGATGGGTTCCTGGGGCTCCCCAGCAAAAAGGGGAATCATTTATTTTCACTACATTTCCACCCATGAGTGACACAATGACAAAATGTATGACTATTTTGGTCATGAGTTTCAAACACTTTCTGTAATAAAACATCTAAAAGCAAAATCTTATCAGATGGGAGACCTTAGGACTCAGTCGTATCAAATAGGTTTCCATGGTCCAATTTGAGTCAGTTTGAGAACCACCTTGCCAAATAAATCATTGGTAACAGTAGCTGTACATTTAACGTCATTTTTTATTGGGGTGATTAATTTGTAATAATGAGTTAAGAAGGATTCTGATAATAACTGAGAATAAAAACAGAATGAATAATTGATCTTTGTTTAAAATAACACGTAGGGGTAGACTGACAGATATCTGAAAACCAGTTTGGATTGAAGCAGTTAATGTCTGAGGATCTGTGAAGCATATGCTGTATATTCAAAATCTCTTAGGAGTTGTAACGAGTAATGTCAAGGTGATAGAGATGCAATTCAGGAACAGGTATGTCAAGAGCCCATCCAAAAATTAACAAAATACCACAAAATCTGTCTTGAAATTTGTCTTTTAGCAATGCTGTCTCATTGACATTTATCTACAACTAATTTACAACAGCAAGTATGTTTTGAAGGAATTGTGGAAATCACCAACTGGTATTTGTTGTATCATACAGAGATATGATAATTATTGAACTAATGTCTATGGCAAGTCCCAAAAAAGTTTATACTGACTGTATCAGTAAGATGTTCAATGACAACATGTTTGTTTTCTGCCAAACGTATTCAAACTTGCAGTAAAATATCCACTTGTTGAGACTGCAGTATTCAACTTTTTTGTTGTTATGTCTAGACACTCAAAGCACTTAGTTATGGTTACAGAGAGACAGTCTGGTTTAATAGAGCAAAAATTCACAGTGACTTCAAAAACAATGTGTTTATTTACATCTAACCAAAAAGACTCTGCTGCAGTTCGTAAATGTAGTGCATTATTTGTTTAAAAGAAAAAAGAAACAGACTTGCTACTTGTGAAATGTTACCAGTACATCCCGGTACATTTTTGCTGTAACTAGTAGCTAAGATGTATTTTCAGGCTTATGACAAGACAAATGTTATTACATTTCATCAGTACAGTTGTTTACAAATCGTCATTTCACTTGTTAGGCTACATCAGTGACCTGAAATGTCAAACTTTAAGTCTATTTCTAATGACTATAATGATATTTTATTAGTTGTGTCTTTTGCTGTGACTGTTATCAAAATGACAGAACTGTGGCTAAACCCACCCATTAATGGCAGACTACTGCCACTGTTCTGATTCCACTATGCAGCCTTTTTTATTTTGATATATTTCTTATAGATGAGTTAATGAAATACATAATAAAATGTTTATTTAAAAAATCTTTCAGGTAACTGACTAATAACCAGTGATTTCAACTATTATCAAACTTTCAAATTTTGTACTGTAATTCGAACTCACTGAATAGATTAAAATTAGCAGCTCTGCAAAACCACAAAAACTGTGAAAAAATGGCACGTTGCTTCATGGGGGTAAAAAAGTACATGTTTTTTCTTTCTGAAAAACAACTTATTTAGCTTCAATCCTCCACAGTAGGCTATGTGTACATGTTGCTGAGCAGTGTGTTTGTGTCTTGTGATGATGATGTGTTAAGAGTAAAATAGGATTATTAATGCAGGCTACAATAATTTACATTACAGCCACGTAGCTGCCCTGCTTTCATGTTTCTAATTAGCCCATATGATTATGGAAATAATTTCAGTTATGGTAATTACCATCTCTTAACATTCTCTGTACAGATACTATATGTGTATGTGCTTTGGTGTGTGATTAAAGCTAAATCCAATCTTACCCTCAACCTTTATACATTCAAAATCTTGATAAGTTGTAATTTTTGGCAGTAAAATGAATTTTAAGATTATAAATAAACTAAATAATGAGCCACAGAGGATCGTAGGATTTGTATTCACTTTCCAGTCTGCTTAATTTTTTGTTCACAGGATATCGTCAAGGACGATGAGCTATTCTGAGATTCTGCTATTAAGACTACATGAGAATGAGAAGAAGAAGATGGAGTTAGGTGTAATGAAATGGAGAGCTTATGCAATGAAGCCAGTGTTCAAGAGGTCAAGGTTATGTCCAAACGCCTCAACTGTTTGAGAGAGAAGAACAGGAAGATTATGTTGTTATGATATAAGAGGAAAATGGACATTTCATTGGCACTAAGGTGAAAGAAAAGAGATGTTCTTCACCAATATGTCTACCTGTGAGCAATGTCGACAAATGAAAAATATATTCATTTGTACATGTTACTATATATTTTGTATGTGTAATATATTACCATGCTGTTTTTACCTTGAAATGCTACGATATATGTGGCTGTGTATCACATTTGATCTACTTTGACATTTATGAATTTATTCATAGCATAAAACATATGTCAGTCAAATTCATAGCATATGGCACATGTCAGATTATAAAGGCAGGTAAACTGGGCTGTTGATGAATATGTTAATTTCACAGACTGATGCAGGTAGCAGTGATGGAATAATGTGGATGTGGTCTTAACCCTTATGTTGGTGCAGTGTACACTAGTTTTCCGAGCTAACTCCAGCTGTCATATCAAAATCTATTGAATATAAATAGAGGTCAGGAGGCTGTAAATCACCAGTGCTTCTGATACGCTATTATTGTTGTGGAGTAAGTTTTTCATATTTTATTATCTAGTTTAGTTTCTTCAGAGCTCAATTTTGGTGAAATAGACAAAAAGATATTTTTAACAACAAAATGAGTATTTCCTATACACTTAAATGTGCACACACCCCTTCCTGGAAATTCTATGACCTCCAGTGACCCAAATGGTCAGTGTCTTCAACTGTTCTCTCTGCTGCTGAAAGTGTTTTCTTGTCAGAAGCAAGTAGGGGAGACCTTTGGCCTTCATTGCGGCTCTCAGCAACGCTACTTCTTCAGGGCGGACTAGAGTCTGCAGTGAGTTGTTATCGGAAAGTGATGTGATGGGCTGGGGCTAACTGGTTAACATGCTAACTTCAGTTGAAGAAAAGATGTGACAGAGACAAGAGTTAACATTGGCGTTACTTTCCGCCACTGGAGACAGCTCTTGGCGAGTAAGGGAAAGAAGTTTGATGCTGAACTCACAACGTTTTTTCTAGACTGGCTATGTAGCAATAGCAAGACATACAAATAGGCCCTTTAAGTTGGGCTTTGTTGGATCATTATTACCTGTATTAAATCCTGATTACTTTTTCCACTGATTTGATGAGGAAATATCCTTCAATCCCAGCCACCTCCCTCCAGTGTAATTCATAAATGTGATGTTTCTTTAATTCAATGCCTGTGAATACAATCCAGCCAGAGATTTTGTTTGTCACAACAAATCTACATTTGTCAAAACTATAATTTGCAAAACAATTTAGTAAAACAATTTAGTAAAATATTCATTTCTATGATGCAGGATTGCAGTATTAACAGTATCACCCCAGATTTACCTACTAAATCACTATATGCATATTGACAACATCTGAAAATTATCAAAGAAAAAGATCAGATGTAATAATTTCAACAGATATACAATTAAATAATGTTAGGCTTATCATAGAAAATGTACTCTATACAATACTGAGTGCTGTTAAAAAATACCACCCCTTCTATTAATAAACATCCCAACCACCTGGTAAAATATATTTTACATTATGACATAGTATATATTAACATTATTCTGCTGAGTAAGTCCTAAGTGAAAAAAAGGCCAGTGCTTAACGCCAGGAATGATTTTCTTCACCACTAACCTCCTGGAAGGAAGCAACCTGAAAAGGTCTGATTTTGAAAACTGCAGTGTGCACCATGGGGGTTTTTCAGGTTGAGTTAAATGGAATACATTTTTCAGCAAGCTATCACAGCTCTACCAAACAGTTTAAAACCAGGAATCCTTCCAACCCTTCCAGGGTGTGACTTCCACGAAAAATCAGACAGCTTTCTTTAATCATTTTGCTGGCAAACCTGTGGGGATCAGTCTTCAAATCTCTCCATTTTCCAAAGAGCTCTACAGTACATCTCTGCTGAGCCTTTATTTGCTTTCCCATTGTGAAAAACCTCTCTGTCAACTTCAGAAATAAATAAAGAAACATAAAATACTGATTCCTGAATGTTTTGCTTCTTAGTGTTGGACTTATGTTCTTTCAATTCCCTTCTAGCTTCAAACACAGTCCTATTTCAAATGTGCAACTTCTGTGCAAGATTATAGAAAAAAGGAAACTATTAATCTTTTTCATTTTTTTTTAATTGAACAAACTGAATTGAAAGTTCTCAGCTAAAGTTTTAACAGTGATGTAGTAACATAAGCAAAGACTGTTAACATTGCAAGCATCAATACACATGTTGACCATTTCTGACTAGAGGGGAGCAGAGGTAAATATATTTCATCGTTATTGAATGAAACTGCAAGAAAAAGGTCAGGTCTCTCTCTCATACACACACGCACAAATTGTACAGTACATACGCATTTCCTCCTGCATGCCCCTCATCTCGCTCTGTGTGTATCATCAGACGTAAACCAGTCAGATCAATGGTAATCCCTCCCCCTCGTCTGCAGGTTTACAGCATTCTGCGCTGCCTCCCCGGTGGTTTACATCATTTCATTACACAGAGATTAATGTACTGAGCCATCACCTAAGAGCCCTGAACCTCCATAACATGTGAACCTGCCAATTACTCACGCAGCCTTGAAAGATCTTGGCAGCCTGTGGGTGGATTAGGAGGAAGTGAGAGAAGGAACGCAGCTTCTGAGCTCATCAAACTTCAAAGAACTCACCAACGCTGAGCGTTAGAGTTCATACAGTGGGTAGGAGCATGGGAGGAGGACACGTGTATGTGTTGGTCTACATACCATTCAGCTCCTCTTTTGCATCTTTCCCCATTTTTGTCAGGTGTCTTTTTTTTTTTAATTTTTATTATTTCCTCACTCATGCACTGCCATGGCATTGCACCACTCCCTCCTCGCATGCTTGTGACATGCTTTAAGTTTATGGTGCTGCTATAAGCTTTCAGGTTGACACTTTGACTTTGTGTACAGCCACTGCGTTTTGCACAAACGTAAAAGATGTTAGTTAGCTATGGCTGTGGTGGCTCCTGCAGAATCTTGTGAGGGGAGCTTATCTTTAGCTGTCAGAAAAGATACAAACAACCTAAAAAAAAAGTGTCAGCAAGGCAAGGAAAAAAAAAGTTCTGTCTAACCATTGCATGCAGCTTACTGCAACTTCGTCTTCGAAACAGAGAAGCAATAATTGTCAATCACTAATACCAATTTTTATCAGAATCTTCCTAGAGTCAACAGACTGACATTGCTCCCACTGGTTGAAATATGCTGCCAGATTTATCCCTTTGCTCAAGAAATAATGTCACCAGAAAGAATTACAGTTCAAAACTTTCTTTTTTTTGGGTTTGTTTTATTACCCAAGTGTGTGGTTATTAGAAATGCACAACAAAGTGTAAACCACCTACCACTTTGTCAAAATTTAAGTTGCTATATGTGAAATTGCTGTTATTGTCATCATGGTATTGTCATGTTATTGTCACAGTGGCGTTAAGGTTTGAATTCATTATAATGTATAAATAATTAAAAATGCAGTTACATTCTACTTGCGGGTTTTTGTGTAGTAACAAGATTAAAAGTCTACCTCCATGCCAGCAGCTTTGGAGGCTAGACACAGTGGTGCAGTGAAATGCTAACATCACCATGCTAACATGCTCTCCATAGCAATGTTAATATGCTGATGTTTAGCAGGTATAGCAGGTTTACCATGTTGACTGTCTTAGATTAGCAGGGTAGCATGCGAACATTTTCTAATTAGCACTAAAAACAAAGTACATCTGGGAAGTGTGAATGTCTGTACCAAAGTCTGTATCAATCCATTCAGTAAATGTCGACATATTATTCAGAGTAAGTGAAAATGTTTGGGAACCATGAATGTCTGTACCAAAAACCATCCAGTAGGAAATGAAATATTTCGGTCTGGACAAAAGAGGTTGAGCCGACTGGCTAACATTGACATCCCTAAAGCAATGCTGCTAGTGTGGCTAAAAATGTTTGTGAAGCAGAAAGCAGTTAATTATGACATACTTGAAAATGACAGCAGGTGGTCAGACTGCTTTTGAGTAGGGATCACTTGATGTGAGGTGCCAGGATAAGAAGGCAGTCCAAATGCAAAGCAAACATCATGAGACTGAATGCTATCCCACTAAGACAATGAACATGAACTCAAAGTATGAACAAGTTACTCAACAACTAAGCCTCTTTCAAGACACAAAGTTCTAGTTAGTCAGACTTCACTGTGGACAGTTTTCACTTTTAAATATATGTTAGACAATGACTGGGCATAGAAGAAGAATCTGTTCTTTAATGATTAAGGTGAACCTTTAATCAACTGGCTATAGGTAAACTCACTTCTTATATCAGGTAATGACAAACAGTAGAAAAACATGCATTAGTTAACACTGAGAAAGCTGTGGATTATTACTAAAAATTGGTAAATAGTAGTAGTCAGAGTAAGGCTATCAGTTTTTAAGTGTCTTTGAGGTGTATGAAATGTGTTATAAATACTATACTTCTATACTTTCTCACACTCTTCTTCCTGCTTTAACCTGCTGTTAATCAACCCTTACGTGTGTGTGTGTATGTGTGTGTGTGTGTGTGTGTGTGTGTGTGTGTGTTTGTGTGAAATGTGGACTCTGTGGGTTTCTGGGCGTTAATATGAGGAAGTTGTGGTCAGATTGGCTGGGTGGGGATACACACACTGAGGGTGTTATGTTAAGACAGAGACTAAAGAAAGAGATGAGTCCAGTCTAGATGAGAACTGAGATCAACAGCGCACTGCAGGTAAACAATGTTTTACACTTACACCAGTTTTAGAATTTTATGTTTAATTTAGTTTGCATGCAATATATTGTAGTTTAATCAAACCAACTATTTATTCTACAATGCTGTGTAAGCCGGGGTTTTTGCTGTGTCAGTCTTTGTCTTGCATTCCTAATTTATGTTGGCTAATGTTAGCTAATGTTAGCAAAACTTTAGGCTATTATATGATTTTATATAGGATATTACTGATTACTGAGTCAGTTTGCCGACTTAATGAATTTTTACCATGTGTGCTACCGTTACTATATCTTAGCACTGTAGCTAAAAGCATAAAAGTAGTTTAGCAATTTATCAACAGTAACTATATAAATGTCAAAATTACCTTTTCAAATGAAAATAGGTAGTTTTTCAGATGATAAATAAAATCCTTTTAAATACTCCCATGACTGATGGGTGTTGACAAAGCATCTAGTTTTGTTGTGAAAATAAACTGGTTTGCAAAACAAACATGTGAAACTATATTTGAGAAATCAGGATGGGCGTCTCTTGTTCCTCTTTTCAAAATTTTTACCCCCACCCCTTTCTCTTTCTATGTTTCCCTGTTTCTCTTAACAGGGTTATATACCGGGCCTGACAAAGACTGAGTTCCTCCCCACCAAGCAGCATGACTAAAGACTCCACCGCTATTAATGGCACTGCTAGCCCAGCCCTAGTCAATGGTGCCTATGCTAAGTGTGGACAGATGAGTAAAAAAGTGTCTAATGTTAATAATGTGAGCCACAGAGCACAGAACGGAGACTGCAAGAGCAGACAAAGACCAGGACAAGTCAGACCACACAGCCAAGAGCGCAGAGAGCCCAATTTATTTACAGCCTCCACCTCCAGTGTGACCCCCACTTCTCACCAGCGACGTTGGTCAGCTGACTTTAGTAAGTGTGGGCCCACATCAGTCATTGTTGTGAAGAAGAACAAGAAGGAACCACAGCCTCCTCAGCGAGGAGTATCTCTCCTCAGACCTCACTCAGCATCTGATTCTTCATTCAAACGCTACTCCTGCCCCCCCATGGGGATCTTTAGCTCACCAAGTCAGTCCTCATCTTCTTCCTCGTCCGCATGCTCATCCTGCTCCTCTCCTCCTCCCGTGCAGACATCTGTCATCACTGGCCATGACCCCCTCGGCTGGAAGTTGCAGCCAAAGTCCAGCTTCATGTCCCCCAGGGCTCGCACTAAAAGGCTGTCTCTGCAGATTCCCCTCCCTATCATCTTTCCTGACCCCTCGGGCCCTGCCCCAACTTCTAAATCAGACGACCCTCCGAATCAAGACCCTTCCTCTAAAACTAAACCCCCTCTCAGACCCAAACCATCCCGTCGGCACCACTCAGACTCCTCAGCCTTCCGTAGATCTCTGCCAAACCCTCTGCCTGTGGTGACACTTGAGGATCTCTGTGCGGTGCATCTCCGTTCGGTCACTCATTCATATGAGTCTGATGATGTCTTCAATGAGGGGAATGAAGAGGAGGTGAAGGTGACCACTAAGCCACGCAAAATACCACCACCTGTTCCAGAAAAAACCTCCATGGCCAGACAAATAGCACAACTGATTACTCTTTCATGGCAACGCTATACACCTGTTCCCACTAAAACCACAGAAGAAAACATTTACACTTGTGTGATGAAGCCAAGACCTAAACATTCACATCAGACTGTGGACCAAAGCAGCCTGTGTGCTACAAAAACAGGTAGGTACTCATGAAAATAATCAAATAATCACCTGTCAAGGAAGAATAATGTTGGATTACCACCTAAAGCTATTTAGGCAAACTACAACAAAACTATAAATCACACCGCACTGTACTTTAGAAGTACACTTCTATGAAGTTGGAAAACTTGTTAGATACATACAGGCATGTTTCCAGTCTCAAATGTGCAGATTTTCAAATGAGAACGTTAACCCACATGTTTTGCTGCTGTTCTCCAGTGGCTAAGGGAATGTGGTAGAAAGGTACAAAAATACTTGGCCAACAAACGTGACTCTGACTCTAATCCAATACCTCAGTGTTGATTAAATATGCATCTGACACATTGAAATAACAGCTGTACCCTACTTTACCTGTACAAGGTGCCTGATCCTAATAATGAAGGTCATGGTTCAAAACTTTTAAGTTCAAATTACTGATATGAATTAAAGATTCACTGGGAGAATGTGACTCCTGCAACTGTCATGAAACATTTCACAAGAGAGAAGACATATCAATCTGTTGGTGGCATTGGAACTACAGAAACACTTGACAAGTTAGTCACAGAGATACAACTAATATAATCATTAGTGACAGCTTATACAACCTATTGCTCACTTACATCATTTTCCATAGTTACACACTGTATCGAAAAGTCCGGCCGTGGGAAAGGAGAGCAGCAATTTTGGTGTAAATATGTAATTATGGAAATTAATAATGATGTAGACATTGTTTTTAAATATTTTAAAACTAATTTCACACATTCAAAATGTTTAAAAACATCCTTGTATTAAGGCCTATCATTGTATGAAGCCAATGATAGGAACTTTGATGTTGTCGCCAGCCAGACCACAATTTGTAGTTGTTTGCTACCTCAGTCTGATTGCGAGCTAAAAGATTACATCCATGGCAAAGATTGAAGTATCAAAATAGAAAGGTGGTTAGCAAAAGAAGGAATTAAAAGAGTTTCAAGAAACAAATGGTGAATTGATGCCATTCAGTGAAGTTCAAGGCAGTGTCGATCACAATTAAAATAAAAAGTGCTCTGAGAACCTATTATGTGGCTTCCATATTGTTGCAGGGTCAGATTTGGGCCGCCAACATTTTTGAGCATTTCAATTGGGCCATGAGTTTGAAAAGGTTGGGAACCACTGCAGTCGGGTATAATAAAGAAAAGATTGGATTTTAATTAGCTTTATTTTAGCTGATACCAGTCTATTGAAAAATGCTCAGTTTGGCCTCAACACTGGTCTTCAGGATCAGCTCAGAACATCTCATCACTGATGCAGCAGAGGCCATGCTATTCTCTCTTTTAGTTTGGATCAAGCACCCAACCTACTAGATCCTACTCTTCCCATGATGCAACTTAATTGCTTAATTGCACCTGTGTTTCAAGACTCTAACTTCCTGGTAAACACACATTTAGACATACTTTCTAAAATATGGTCATGGATGATGATAGTATAATAGTAATCGTATTCACAAATTGAGTAGTACTCCCCAGCTTAAAGTTGTTGGTCCCTTCCCTATTGCACAAGCAGCAAAATTAATTTGTAGTATATGAAGATGATGCACAACATTGTCTTTAAAGTTTACAGAAGATCTATTTGCAGATGCCAGTTTCACCCTGATTAGCTTGATTGATTTCCTATGTGATGTGCTGAAAGGAAAGGAGGGGCTTCACGGCGTCAGTCAATACTAACAGAATTCACTGTGCTGGAGCAGGGCTGCGTCTGGATACCAGCTGCGAGAGGCAGAGCTACACTCCACGCTCCCCTGGCAGAGAAATCTGAGAGGACACCTGAACCCTCAGTCTTCACCCTTCAACCTCCAACACCTTTTACCACCAGATTATGTGACATATTTCACAGATAGCACATGTATATCCCTGAGGATGGACGCTATGGCCTCTTTGCCTCATTTGAGTATTTTTTTTTTTTTTTTAAATCGAGGTACCGAAATTGCTGAAGTGTTAAGAGCAATATTTTATGTATGGCATAAAATAGCCCCACACCAAAGCAAATGAGTGTATTATGCCAGTATTTTGTATTCTGTTGCTTTACCGCTTTATTACTACATCTCTCTACTGTAAATGTCTTGCTGACTCCTCTCTGTTGTGGAAATGTGACTTTGTTCTTCCTCTCAGCCATAAAAAAGTGTAGCTTTAAGGGGATGTGGGCTTGTGTAGGAACAAACAAACCCTGCAGTTGTTGCAGTTCCTGCTGACTGTTGATACAGATCATTACTCACTAAATTTCCCTTAAAGTCACTGTTTATTTGCCTGTACATTCCATGAAATTTGCTTCATGTGTTGTATTGACAGTATGATATGTAAGAATTCACAATATTCTTTGTAGTAAAAATATAAATACGTATAATAAATTTGAACTTGAAGGACATTAGTTGGTATGTTCATTACTGGAATAGTGTATCAATAGGAAATAACATGATGACAATAAGTTCATTAATCTCTTTTGTTAATTTTTTTAAATGAGGTCTTTTGTATTTGCATAAATCCATGTGTATCAAATAAAATTAAAACACATCTTAAAGCTTCTCAAATGTTACAATTTTTTCACACTTTGACCCTTTTTCATCATTGCAGGTTGAATACAATATTGTCAGTAGAGCTTATTATTTTAGTCTCTTGTAAACTATGAATGAATTATTTTTGATATTCTATAGATGATTTAATAGACAGTTAAGTCCCTAAAATTACTGAAGGCATGTGAATGTGGGAATATGTTTTATTTTTAATACATTTTTACAAAATTCAACTCTTTTGTATGTTTTCAATCAGTGATTCCCATGGTGTGCCTGCTGATCTATTCCTGCTGCTATGTTCCAGTTCAGGCTTGGCAGGTCCTTCCTAAACACAATACAATACTTGGGTAAATTTGGTGTGTTTGCCTGACAGATGCACGGACTACCGACATGCAGCACCAAAATCTAACTTGCTTGTGGCTGCAGTCTGACTGGAATAGTATGTGAATTTCACACAGATGCAAAGTGCTGAGAATCTTATCGTATTTGAGGACATCTAAATAAACAGAAAAATAGGTTTAAGGGTTTAAGACAGCACAAACTATAAAGACTGTCTAATCAGAAAGCAACAGCTGCTTCCTGGAGAATCACTGGAAAAATAACAAAAAAAGCACAGCTATGTTATCAGTAGTGTATTTACTGACTACAAACAATCATGGTCTTAAAGATGCCACGTAATTCTCATCACACTGTTCACATGATGTGTTTTTTCAGATATTCTATAATAGCAGGGACATTTCTGCACTCACGGCGGGCAAGAGGATCCAAAGGAAAACGTTCCAATGACAGAAATGACGGATAAATCCAAACAGGGTAAAGTAGCAGCCAAGGACAAGGACCTTGTGTTATCGCTGCCCATGCTTATGCTCACATTATCATCTTGTGACACACTAGGCAGAGTGGGCTCAGACAGAATAAAGTGTTGTCACATGTTCTTACCTAATATTATATAAGACCTCTGTCCTCTATTCCAAGGATCTCTCTCTCGACAAAAGAAAATACATTTTTTTTAAAAAGGCAGAGGTATCATGCTAAGTAGTTCGGAGTATCGATCAGGTTCTAAAAACACTGGATTCTGCATTTACAATAATGCAACTCAAAGCCTTGTTACTTCTTTCAAAAACCTCTTTCAGAATATTTTATCTGATAACCAATGACTGCTTCAAGGACTCCACCTAACTCGTATCCTGAGCATTGAAATTAATTCTTGTCTTGGGATCAGGATGAGTGACAAAATAATCTCAACTAAAGGGCCACTTACTTGCTTTTTCAGAGCTTTCACCACATCTCGAACTAAAACAAGCTTTAGAATCTCCTTTGTTATCCCATGACCACTGTTACATATGAAGACACCTGAGCCAACTGCATTCTGTGATGAAGACCCTGAGGTGTGGCTTCAAGCTCTACAACAGCGCAACCTTGAGTTGAGATTATTTTGTCTCTTACACACCTAAATAAATGACTGGGTGTACAGTCGCTGAATATTTTGTAGATTTATTTTATAATTAATACCATTACATTGTTCTTTCTACGAAAACCACAGGAAAATTATTGTAAAAAACAGGACATCGTTTCCTCCATGATTTAATTTTTTCTGACACATTGAAGAAGTTGATTTAAGCCTGATTCAATTATTTCCCAACATTTATCTCAATGTTTACAGAAATAAAGAGCTCTGCATAAAAAGTGCTAAATATTGAGAGAACCTACATTCATCATGTTGGTCAATTTCAAGCTTAAAAGCCATTTTCTCTGCACACTTTTGATTAATGCAACCTAATTAGACCTTACCTGCTATCTAGATTAATCTCATTTTATCTTCCAAAGTGAATTACTTGGCAATATTTCAGCAGAATAAAGTGCGAAAAAATAAAGTATACTCATGTTAGGGAGGGGTAAAAATATGCAGAAAGAGATGTTTGGATGAAAAAAGTTGAATGAATCTGGGTTTGCTCCGCAGAGATGAGCTGCTGAGTGTCGGAGAGAGCTGCAGTGTAGGCTGGAAGCAACGCTGCAGGCAGGTGAATGGTGGGACTGCAGACACACAAAACCCAAACCCAGACACACACTCTGTACCACACCATGTGCAGTTAAATACAAAACTACTGCGTCTCATATTTCCTTCTTGGTTCATTTCTTTTTTTATTTGCTGAACTACAAACTATGTAGGAAAAGTTTTGCTTGCATGAATCACGGTTGTGTAGTTTGGGAGGTTTGGGATGCTCAGAAAGCAGGGACGGCTTTTGTAATGATTGTGTATTTCGAGTCAGCGTGCAAACTAAAACTGGCCGCCAGTGGTGTAAGAAGCATCAGAAAAGTAGAAGTAGCAATACTGTGGCGTAAAAACAATCTTTTACTTGTGCATAAGTAATATTACCAAGGTAAAATTACATGCAAATACAGAAAAATGTTCTTAAAAGTACAGAAACATCAGTGGGCTTCTCAACATAAGCTCAAACACAGCTGCAGCCATGGCAAGAAGCTTAGACATATATACATAGACGCCACATTGGCTGCTTCAGCCCATTGCTGCAATGCGTCAATATTGCTGCGATACTGGACCAGGCAAGACTGTCCTGTAAACAAATAAGAGTAAACAGAGGAGCTCAGGAGCACTATATTGCTTACATTTCTCAACCAATTTCAAAGAGTCCCTTTTATATTTGAGGATTTATGATCAATGTGGAGTAAAAACACGTTTTTCTCTAGTTTCTCATAATCATGATAGTTTAGGCCATAATCGTTGTTTTCTATATAGGAGGAGTGTAACAACCTTAGGCTTACATGAACTGAATTACTTACATGGTGGAAAACACTTCATCCAGTTCCAGAGGGTGGGTGTCAGCCTGAGGGTGAGGAGCTTCTCACAGAGTTTGTGTGTAATGACTGTGTAATCAATAAATAGCTTTGTACCATGGGTGCTGTGATAAAAATCTTATGAGCTGAAGAAAAGACGATAATCAGGAGATCAGATGTCTCAGGCAGTGGTATTTATTGCAAGCTGATGCGCCATGGAGAAAATTATTATCAGTACAATGACAGCAAGTGAACCAGAGTAGCATTTTGAAGATGTTTTGTCTGACAGGGTGTATATCAGCCAAAACCTCAATAGGCGGCCCCCGGGCCGCATCCGCCTATTTGTGGCCCCCGAACTGTTATTTCTTCAGTATGTGTTTTGGTTTGGTCAACACGAGTACCTATCGGGACTTGTCTCCATGCCAACGATACACAGACAGCCTGTTAATGGGTCGCATTTTTAAGTTTCACTTTGGCTTTTGAAGCCGTTCGCATTGTCACTTTGCCAGAGAGCAGGGGAGGGAGCCTCGATTGCGCACGAAAAAAAAAAAGGTTGCACGAAATGGCGTGTTCCAAATTATCATCAACCTACTGCTGCGAATCTGCGTTCTGAACAATGAACGTGGTGAAGAACCAGCACCGCAGTGCACTCACAAATGAACACTTGCAGCAGTGTGTTCGCCTGGCCATCACACCATTTGAGCCAAAGTTCCAAAGACTGGCAAAAGACACAGGATGCCATTTCTCTCATTAAGCTGTGTTTCACACTGACACACTTAGAATGTAAAATAGTTTTTCATTATATTTGATTCCTGAGATCTTGATATGTTTGTTTGTTACCTGTTACGACTCTATGGAGGTGGTGATTTATTTTTGTTAAACTTAATGGTAAACTGGCCTGACCGACCTCAATAAATGGACCTTTGAGTCACTGAAAATCATCTTTGTGGCCCTTGAAGATTTGTATTTGAGTGCCCCTGGTGTATATATTCCTAGGCATCACACAGTTGCCACACTTTACTGCACCTTACCACAAATAAGGATAAACTATATTCTAAACCTATATGTGTAAAGTTTCACTACAATCTAACCATTGCCACATGTTTTTACCAAATAATATCATATGTGCCTTGTCCTTTCCCCTACCTTGCTCATCCTTGGCCAGTGTGGATTTGAGCAGTATTCTCTAAGTTTATTGTTTTCTAAAAGACCTTGGTTACCTTAGCAACAGAGGATAAAGGTGTCTCCAGATGTCCACTATCAGTCAGAACAGCAGCAAAACAGTAACCCATTGTATAACACAGTGAAGGTCCTTATGACCCAAACTCTGGGAAAGTGAGTGAGGCCTAGAAGAACAAGATGAGCATTAGAAGTGAGAAAAACTCCTTCACAGGTGTCCCTGCCTTTTAGGTGTGTGAGAATTGTGTGAAAGGCAGTATTGTCTGGAATGGTCTGATGATTATCCTCTTGAAACACTTTATCATGATTGGGGTGAGTGGTACTGGTCCTGCTACTGCTACTGCTCACAAGGCTTTTCTTTGGGAAGGACACAATGGCAGTGAACTTGAAGCAGGCAGGCAAAGAAGCTTCTGCAAAAGACAAGTTGTGTTTTTCTGAAAACACATCAGCCATCTCTGATGAGTGCATGCACGGGGATGTTGTCTGGGCCAGCTGCCTTCCTAGGGTTTACTCTCCTCAGAGCCTTGTGCAGATCCACTGGTGACACAGTGAGTGATATGTTCTGTGTGCTCTCCATGGCCAAAACCCTTCTCTGTCTATTGATATTGACGGCCTTAAGGCCACTGTAGAACTTATTCAGCTCATTTGGCAGTGTGGTTGGGCTGGCTATGCCCCACCTGCTCCTCTGCTTGTAATCTGTTATGTGCTGCAGGCTAGGCCACGTGCACAATGAGTCCACGGTGGTGTGATATCCCTGCAGTTCAATCTGTACTGTCTCCTTGCCTCTTTGCCAGATCTATGCAGTCATATCTAGCTTCTTCAGCATTGCCTGAGACAAATGCAGTGGAGCAAGGGCATAGCATGGACTCAACGGTAAGAAAAGTAGGTTTGGTGCACCTCTATAACAAGCCACAGAACTGCCTTTTGTAAGGCATCTTAGTGTTCATTTTTGGTGCCACCTCAGTTCAAAAGACATTGTTCTCACTCCGCCAAAAGAAGTGAGCTGAAGGATCAAACACTCCAGGGTTTGAAAAAGACACTCCTAACACGCTTGGTGTGAATGAAGCTCAGATATAAGTTTTCACTCAAACTGAGAGACTAATAACTGAAAGTTGAAGAGAAAAAAGGAACAGAAGTCTCAGGAGTCTAAATGAGATGGCTGGATACTCTCCACCTTAAAGGAGGAACAAGATGAGAAAGATGAAAAGGCAGAGAGGAAGAGATCTTTTCATCCCTCAGAGTGAGAAGAGCAGCGGACATAGAACAGACTGACATTTTTTAGCTCACTTAGCCTTCTGCACTGTGTGTGTGTGTGTGTGTATGAGAGAGTGAGTGAGTGAGTCAGTTCGGTGTCAAAGTCTACATGATAGTGGGGGTCAGAGTCATATAAAACATTAAACATTTGTGTGAAATTTTGTCATAATTGCTGTGTGAATTCTTGAATAATGGCTAAAAAGTGTTTTGTGAGGTCACTCTGACCGTGACCTTTGACTTTGACCAAACTGAACGTTTGTGCCAAACTTGAAGAAATTCCCTCTTGGCGTTATGGAGATATTACATCCAAAAGCCCAAAACCACGTTTTGTGAGGTCACTGTTACCTTCACCTTTGACCACCAAACTCTAATCAGTTCGACCATGAGTCTAACCGGACATTTGTGCCAAGTTTGAGGACGTTTATTTGAGGAGTTACTGAGATATTGCGTTCACAAGGCCAAAACCATGTTCTGTGAGGTCACCATGACCATGACCATTGACCTTTAACCTATAGCTACAAAAATCTAATCAGCATGTCCTTGAGTCCAGGTGAATGTTTTAACCAAATTTGAAGAAATTCCCTCAAGGCGTTATGGAGATATTGTGTTCACAAGGCGAAAACCAGGTTTTGTGAGGTCACTGTGAACTTAACTTTTGACCTTTGACCACCAAAATCTAAACAGTTCATCCTTGAGTCCCAATGAATGTTTGTGCTAAATTTGAAGAAGTTCTGTCATGGGTTTACTGAGATATTGTGCCCACGAGAATGGGACGGACAACCAGACAACCTGAAAACAATATGGCCCCAGCTCTGGCTGTCACAGGTGCAGAGGCATAAAACAGTTCTTTCAGTTATTAAAGACTAACAGTTATATTCTTGTCCGTTCAACATTAAATGTTTTTCATATATTTATAACACAGTAAATATAAAACCTCTTACCCATCCATCCCCATTGCTGCACTACTGATCAGTTCGGTTTACAAATGTAAATGAGCTCTACACTTTTTCTTATACAGAAAGGGAAAGAAAGAGGTTCACTAAAAGTACTGTAGATGCAGTGGCAATTTATTTAGTCTGAACCAGTTCTGTATGCAACAGTTCAGTGAAACAGACTTCATAACAATTGCTAGCTGAGGGATGTGCTATGATTTCAATTAGCATGCAAGGTGATATGAATCCTCGGGTGCCGCCTTAAAACTGCCAATTCCACTTCTGATGTTTTTTGGTGGTTGCCAAACAAGAAATTGTTATTATTTTACAGGCATCACAATTACAATTTACATAGTAATGACTTAAAGCAGCAAACTTGTCTATTGCCACATTAACCCAAACCATGATGTTTCCTTAAGTAATTTTTATGCCTAAACCCAAACAAACCTTAAGCATATCTATGCACTAACAATGCTTTTATGGGCTCTCTGCAGGGCATGGATGAACAATGTATTTTGTTGATTATTTTAAAGGACTTGCAACACAATATGCAGTATATGGTGAATGAAATAATGTATTGTCATATATTTTATTAATGTGTTTTTACCTATGATTTGGCGTGTGTCTATGTAAAGTACATTACTGTGAGTGCATCCTGTGTGTGTGTGTGTGTGTGTGTGTGTGTGTGGACCTCTTACTGGTCATTGACAAACTGCAATAAACCAATTACAGATGGACCCATTAAAGTTTCTGTCAAATCCACCTGAAAGGCTGAATAATCAATAGCATCCAACTACCACGAGTCCTTCACATCTTACTCTCTTGCTCCTTGTTTTTTACATATTCATGGGACACACTTTGGCCTTTTCATGATGTTTTCTGCCCTCTTGTCTGTGGCAACATGGGGAATGCTTTTTGTCCAAAGAAAAAAAATACCATTCTTATTGTAGGAGAGGAGGGTGGAAAAACTTTTTTTAGAGAGATGTTTTAATTTCATTTGAGTTTAGATAGATGCCTTGACAGGAGGTAGAAACATGTCAGAGGAAGAAGCAGAAAAGTATAGAGGAAATGTGAGGGCTGTAAAGGGAAGCTGAAGAAAATCTGCAAATTTGCCGTGTAGAGAGACAGAAAAGGAGAGAGGAGGAGGAGAGAGAAGGACATACATCATTTGATACAGAGCTATCAACAGGCAGAGAGCTGCAGAGCGCTGTTGCATCGTTAATTTTCTGCTTGGCCAAGGAAAGGACCAAGCGGAGCAAGGCATCCCCACCCTTGCCTGCCAATCAACGGAGTGGCTTTTTTTTTTTTTTTTTTTGGTGTCTCTGCAGCTCAATTAGGCAAACTGGCTGAGATTAACCAATTTCTATGATAGTATTAGAGAGACTGTACCAGAAATGACTGCAGAAGCCGAAACATGTTTTTGTCTCTTCTATTCCTAGGCTTTGCTGATGTTACTATATGTATAGCTTCATTCATTGAAAACAAAATGTTGCCTCTCAATGTTATCCGGCCAGTGATTACCTTTCCCAGAAAATGTATTTGCTGTTGCAGTTAAGTTGTATATACATTTCATATGGGGGTTCATTCCTGGTTGCACAGTTTGTTTCCAGAGTACAGAAGAGCTTTGCTTTCTGCCTTTTTATGCCTCTGCACGGCAACAGCCAGGGCATCATGTTTTCAGGTTATCTGTCTTTCTGTCTGTTTGTCTCATTCCCGTGAACGCAATATCTCAGCAACGCCTTGAAGGATTTTTTGTTAAAGTTAGCCACAGACATTAATTTCGGCTCAAAAATGAACTGATTTATAATTGAAAACAGATGTCTAACGGGATAAAATCAAGAAAGTGATGACATTTTATATTCAAATGGTCAAAGGTCAACTTCACTGTGACATCATCATGTTCTGCAAAAACACCTCTGGTCATTATCCAATGCTGTAACTCAGGAAGGGGAGAATGTGACCATATTTCGTGCTTGGCTGTTTCCAGAGGCATAAACCATGAGGCAGTTATTGTTACCTTACCTTGCAGTATACAATGATGCCAAAGCAGGCAAGACTAACCAGCCTTGTGTTCCTGTATCTGCACTGCAAGTGATCCCCTCTCCTCTTGTGGTGTGGAGTAATGCTTCTGTTTCTATGGGGATCAAAACAAGTGCGATTTGCTCTCACCTGGTTGTTGCTTGAAGGAGCAGGACATAACGTTGCATAACGTTGAGATTTTCTTTTAAATCTTTGTACCTCAGTAGGCAGCACTGAGCTGCAACAGCAGGTCGCAGTCACAAAAACTAGCAGCCTGTCACTCACCCAGCTTTTGAGTTGATATGTGTGAAAGGCTCATTACACTTCCCCCAGGATGTAGGTTCGGTTTCAAACAGTAGTTTAACAATAAGGTGGTGTTATCATTGCTCTAACCATAATCAAAATCAGATTGATAGACATTTTATACTGTACCTTGTCTTAGATTTAACTATTTTAGGGGAACACTGAGTCTTTCATTTGCCTAACATAAGCCTCAGCTTCAGCTGAAGTTTATAATGTAGTTTTGTATGAGGACTGTGGATTTTGTTCCTCATCTTTTACAGTGTAGCCATGCCATGAAGAAGTCACTCCATGTGAGTATCATATTAAGATGGACTTGGAAAAACTCAATTTTACTGCAAGGATAGAACAACATGTAGTGAATGCAACAGATAACATGAAAAGAAAACAACTCAACTGATCGTATTTGCTCCAACACACTGTAATTCTGCTCCCTAAACTCACCTCCAATTCTCTCCCCTACCTGAACAATTAAGGTGACTGGGTGCCAGCTGACACTGGATGTACATCACATTGATTTTTACTTTACTGTTGTGGGAATCAAAGCCTCTCTGCTCAAGAAGGCTTTCAGTGATTTAATGATTTTTCTCTGTGGCCTCTGTGCCCAAGCGTGCTGGTCAATGCCAATAAGATTTGTCTGTGTGTGCCTGTTTGTGTGTATTCATATGTGTGTGTTTGGCATGGGAGTGAGTGGAAATCTGCAACTGAGCAGTGTCTTTAGCCAACAGGGTGTATGGTGCCAGTAGCTGCTGTAAGCCCTGACATGAGGTTGTAAAAGATTCAGGTTTGGTTTAAAGGCATCAGGTTCCTGAAGAAGGACTATGTTTTCATGTATGCAATAATCCTACTATTATAATTGTGTGTGTGTGTGTGTGTGTTTGTGTGTGTGTGTGTGTGTGTGTGTGTGTGTGTGTGTGTGTGTGTGCGTGCGTGCATGTCTGTCTGTCTGTGCAACTGCTCCATGTAGGAAGCAGCTAGTATCGTTTAGTCTCAAAAGTCACACACATAAAAACTGCATGCATGATGCAAGGGCGCAGAACACATCTGCGAGCTGAAAACCTTCCTCACAAGGTAGCATTTCTGCTCTGCGAGCAAACAGTACAGTAGCCGCGAGTGCACAGCATCCTCACGAGAGAGCAATTCTGCTCCGCAAGCACAACTACAGTCACACGAGCACGGTGCTTTGACAAGCACTTGCTCGACCTTCTCTATGCTCTCTCAATGTTTCAACGCTTGCTCACCCGTCAAGTTGACCTTTGAGACTGACTAGGCTAGGCTATGTATTTTTTATTCTTTACTAAACATCTTCAAATAACAAACAGGTATTATCAATGGTAAATGCACCTAACAATGATTCCAAGCATACTATACTATATCACTTTACGAAGGTAATACAAATTGTATTGTACTGTATATAATTGTACCTAAATACAGTATGGTTGTCAATTTTTTAGGAACACCTTAACTCCTTCATGAAGGTTATAATGTTCAATTTTGTTGAAACTGCGCTAAATTGGTGTTGATATAACTGTGAGATCATTTTGGAGGATGCAGTCTGTGCTGCTGTTGCAGTCTGTGTTTCTTTTATTTTGTCCACCACATTCCAATCTGTGAGATCAGTGAGGGTAGGCTAAAAAAGAAACACACTTCTCTGTAATGCAATATAGTTCAACAACAGCCTGCAAAATAATACAGTTGAATCAACATTTCTTAAACACTGTTTCAACAAAAACAGAAAATTATGGCTTCATGAAGGAGGATTTATTGCTGGACTGTTGTGTAATGCTGCACTAGTTTTAGTTAGGTGTTCCTAATGAACTGTCAACTGAGTATACACCAGTTTATATATAAACTAAACTTTTTTACAATTCCTTATGACAGTGAATTAATTTCTGCCATGTGATAGTTTTCAGTAGTAGTAGTTCAGTCACGTCAGCCTAACATTAAGACACTCTCTTTCCCTTACTATCAAGATTCTACGTAACTGGAGTAAAACTCCAAGTAGATAATAGAAATGTACCCGTTATAGTAATTTTTTATCAAGAAAAACTGCAGCTCTCCTGTTAACTCATATTTGCTTACAGGCCAGTCTTGACAGGTCCAGTATGGCAGAGATGTTGACATATGATTCAGTGGCCAATGCGGCGTCTAGTGGGGAAAGTGACCAATCACAGAGATAACAGCCATTGTCTCTGCCTCCAAAGTCTCAAAAGTCATTTTGACAAGCAAGCGAGTACTGAAACATTACAAGCGTGAATTAAACACCATAAGCTGAGGGCATAGTATTTTCAATGAATGTTTTTTTTTATGAGGCCTTTCAAACGACCCCAAATTTGTCTGATTTGGTGGTTCCTAGTTCAAGTTTGCACATAGTTCTCACGCATATATTGTGTGGTATATGGTAATGTGACAAGGCTTGAGGTTCACTATGACTCCACTGAATTTGAGGTTCTTTAGCCTAAGTCTACTTTGCTACAGTTATTTTTTTTCCCTCTCAGATGGCAGCATTGCAAAAGATTTGCCCCAGCATCTAATCTCAAGAATACAGGTAATTGTTCCTCAGCACAAGAAAATGAGCGAAGCAAGTTGGCATCAACTTCCCATACTGTAACTAGTGTTGGCTCATGGCCAGTTCTTCACAGCCTTCTCCAAGGGAAACACAGCCACCAATGTCAAAGTTTTTATTGAGAGAAATGAGGAAGGAATAAAAGACATCATTGTGTATAAGGAGGTACTATTACTCTGTATAAATAGCTGTTACTTGGTTACTAATATCAAATCAACTGTCAACAAAGCTGTCATGTGCAGCATTTTATGGATACCCTGGATGTAACATACGTGTGTCTGTAGTGCCCCTGATAATGTGCCTTTCTTTTTTTTTTTTTTTTGGAAACCAACCATTATGGGAGCCACAATGAAAGACATTCAAGGTCTATCTGCTTCTTATACACAATGCTTACACTGATGGTGAAAAAGGATTGCTGCATATTAGTAAAAACTAATAATCGTCATCAGGTTGGCATGACAACCAGTCAGACAAATTTATTATCATTATGTCCTTGACCAATGAGGAACCTGAACACAATTACAGACAGTATTAATCATGCAAGTCATGTTTTACTACAGCATCATAATAGTAATGATGAAGGTTTATGAGGTGTGTGTGTGTGTGTGCATATGCCTAAGTGTGTTGCCTGAATGCTTTAACATTTGTGTGTGTTTACAATGCATGTGAAAGCAGCCTTAATATTTTACAGTGTGCTGCTCTATAGATACAGTATTCAGATGTGCTGTGCATACGGAGAGTATTCACACCCCCTTCACTTTTTTTCACATTTTGATATGTTGCAGCCTTATGAAACATTTTTTTTTCTCATCAATCTACACTCAGTACCCCATGATGACAAAGTGAAGACAGAATTTGAGAAAGTTTTGCAAATCAGTTAACACTTAAATACCACACTGACATAAGTATTCAGACACTTTCCTGTGACATTTGAAGTTTTGCTCAGGTGACTCCCATTTCTCTTGATCATCTTTGAGATGTTTCTACACCTTGATTGAGGTCTACCTGTGGTAAATTCCTTTGATTAGACTTTATTTGAAAAGGCACACACCCATCTAAAGTCGCATAGCTGACAATGCATATCAGAGGTAAAACCAAGCCACAAGGTCAAAGAAACTGCCTGTACAGCTAAGGGAATATATCGAAGTTAAGGAAATTTTGCTGCACTGAAGGCTCCCAAGAGCAAAGTGGCCTTCATAATTATTAAATGGAAGAACTTTAGACCAACCAGGACTCTTCTTTGAGCTGGCCGCCAGGCTAAACTGAGAAACACTCCATTGATCTGGACTTTATAGCAGAGAGCCTCTCATCAATGAAAGACAAATGAAAGCCATTTGGAGTGTGCTTAAAATCAGCTAAAGGAATCTCAGACTATGAGAAACAAGATTCTCTGGTCTGATGAAACCAATATTGAACTGTTTAGCCCCGATTGGCCCAATACCATCCCAATGGCGAAGCATGGTGGTGGCAGCATCATGCTGTGGGGCAGGGACAAGGACGCTGGTCAGGGTTGAGAGAAAGCTGAATGGAGCAAAGTACAGGGATAGAGCAGTCAGGACCTCAGATTGGGCCAGAGGTTCACCTTCCTTGGCTTGGGGACAGTTCTGTGAATGTCCTTGAGTGGCCCAGCCAGAGCCATGACTTTAACCCAATCAAACATTTCAGGAGAGACCTGTAAATGGCTGTCCACTGACAGTCCCCATCCACTCTGATAGAGCTTGAGAGGATCTGCCCCCAAAGCTTGTTGCGCCATTCCCAAGAAGACTCGAGGCTGACATCGCTGCCAAAGGTTCTTCAACTAAGTACTGAGTAAAGGGTCTGAATACATATGGCAGTGTAGCATTTCAGTTTTTTCTTTTCAACAAATTTGTAAAAAAAATAAAATAAAATTCTGTTTTGTCTTTAATTAATTTGAAGTACTTAAGCATAACAAAATGTGAAAAAAGTGAATGGGTCTGAATACTTTTTGAATGCACTGTAAATCCCATTCTTTGTTATGACAGTATAACATCATACTGTCACATGTACAGGGGCAGAACTGACAACTTTGTCACATTAAGACCTTCATGTATCACAGATAGCAGGCTCACTGTCAGCTGTACTGAGCATCACAAAATGAAGGACTGTGAGCTGCAGTCGGGGATACATCTTTCTTGATCAGTGATCATTGTAAGAAGCAAGACACTCACCGCACCTGCTCAGAGTACATCCACACTGCGCAGGTTAAAACTTTAACCACATCTATTCACTTTAGTTTATTCATTTGTTTCTTTGTGATCACTTATTGTCAATTGTCAAATAGTTATATATTGACAAATTGTCAATATATAACTATGCTGATTCTTCTAGACAACAGCAAATTACAGAATAATGACTTTATCCCCGCAGCTCAGAAATGACTACTGATGAACAGCTAGTTTTTAGTAATATTAAATGAATATGTCATACTTGTTCAGTTGTCTGACAACAAACAGAAAAATATGTAAATAAATGTAAATTCTGCTGCCTCCTGTATATTGCTCAACAGTGCCAAGGTCAGACTAACAAGATATCAAAGGTTCTGTAAACAACTATTTTCTATGTAAAAATATAGTGGAGTAATGGCGTCCTGAGCAGAGAACGAAATCACACCCCTCTGTATGTGTTGTAATCTGAGTTTCTCTGTTCTTTGTTTTGGTTGCCAGTCTGGTAGCACATGTATGTTACTGCACGTACATGTGCATGTTTGTGCACATGTGAGATGGCACAGTGTTGTACTCTGCATTGAGGTGTAAGTGACTTTCTAGAATTTCCTGCAATGAAGAAACCACTTTGTGAGCTAAAAAGGCCTCTGACAAAGGAAGAGCTGAGACCAGAGCACGACCTTTTACTGGCTCCATCAGAGTCATTTGTTCGGCCGCAGTCCCAGCGGGTAAGTCCTTGGCTGAACTTCTTTAAGAGTCTGACCATGGAGCCAATACTGGTCTGGCTTTACCTAGATGGAGAGACCTATGACCTGCTAAAGGGCTCCAGTTTGTCTCAGAACTGGCCTTTCTTCCCCCCAATGTGTTAGTATTGATGGCTACATAATGTTACACGTCTGGTTTCATTAGTGACCAGCTACAGAGGGCATGATAATATTAGCTAACTTGCTAAATTGCTGTGGATCATGATAAGGCAATGCTGGCTGGGCTGATGGTTGTAGCGAGATTGTTTTTTGTTGGTTCTTGTGTACTCCGGGGTAACTTTACTCAGTTGAGCTTCTTGTGAGTTTAGTGTCCACTTTCACTGGGCTTCATCTGAGGTCATATGAAGGATAGAAAAACTTGGGTCTCCCCACTACCCATGCAGGATATGCACTATGCACTTCTGTGTTCCACAATGAAAATCAAGTGCCAACCGTGCTGTTGGTGGTGTTTACAAGATTTTTGCTTCCTATTTGCTCACATGCTGAATATAAATCAGTCTGCCTTCAAAGAACATTGGAAGGGAGACTACAATGTCTTATTATCATTGCAGCTAAATGATTGTTAAATGATAGTATAATTCCCCCGAAGCACAGGCAGACATAAGTGGTTTTCTTGTAACTGGTGTATTTGGCATCTTCTCACCAATCTACCATGAAAACTAAACATAGAACAAGCTTATTAGCTTGATACAAACATTAGCATGCATGGCATGTAATATGGCATTTTACCAAAGTAAAATAAAACAAAGAAAAATACCTCGTTGGCTGCATGCCACAAAGGAGGGAATAATTCTCAGTGTTTTTATTGGGAGTCTTCATCCTAACGTCCATTTGACAGTCTTAACATCTATGCTTGCTGCTTGCTTCTGATGTCCTTTTTCTTTTTTTTTGAGTCTTACTCACGAGCATTGTCTTATAGAATCTCCTTACAAACTTAGGCCTTCAAAATAAAGGTACTGTCACCTATTCTGAATAAAGCAATGTACAAATAACAAATACAACCCAAAATTACAAATTATAAAATTAGTCCTACAAAAGAACAAACAAATTATGTAAATAATATAAACTATAATGGCAACAGTTACAGATAGATTTACTACAGTGCTCCTAAAAAAGGGAACAAGGCGTGCATTTATTATCTCTCTATAAGTTTAACCTTGAGTTGTTGTGGCTTTTATGTTAATCTGAGAACAGTCAATTGTTTATTTTTACACAAATGTTCCTCAGTCCATGCTGGTAAGATTGCCCTTATGACTATGTAAATATGGCAAGCATTTATTCAGACTTGTCAGACTTGCTAGACTTGTTAAATTGACATCCTATTTACATAATGAAGTGTGTGTCTGGAAGTGGCTTAAGAGGACAAATGTAAAACAATTATTGATTTTATTTGTTTCCTCTTTAATTTTACACTGATGACGCTCATTTATCAGATTTGACACAAATGTACTGGTGTATGTCAAGGTACAAAACCTCATGCCACTAAAATAGAACGAGAGAGGGAGATATACATGAAGAGAAATAAAGGTAGGAAAGACAAATCAGCAGTGACAGATTTACATGTACAATCTTCATCATAAATGTAGCCAGTTACTATAGCTATGAAACATGCCATGGAGTAAAAAGGGTATTTTACTCTGAAATGTAGTGAAGAAAAAATAAGGAGTCGACCAATATGGCTTATTCAGGACTGATTATTAGTTATCAAGGAGACAGATAAACAATATTTGGAAATGATATGCCAACACAAAACCACTGCTACATAAGGACTTTCACTGTGACATCCATGTGTTTCTATTATTTTGTCCACCCCATTTAGATCACTCAAGGTAGGCTAAATAACAGAAACACTTCTCTGTATAATGTAATACAGCTCAAAAACTCCACACACCACAACACTCACAATGATCATATAGTTGAATCAATAACTGTCTAAAACTATTTCATTACAAATTGAACATTATAAAATGAAGGAGGATGTTTGCAGGACTGTATTGTATTAGACTACTTCGGTTTTAGCTAAATGTTCCTAATAAATTGCCAATGCGTGTATATCAGCAATTTGCAGTTGTATGCACATGCGGCAAAGTGCCTGGTTGCTTTCACTGCTGTTCTTATCTGAGAACTGATAAACCTGGAAGCCTAAAGATGCTCTTTGGTAATAATAGTTTCATATTATAATGTTATTATCACCATATAAGATGTCCTACCCCTCCCGTTCCCCCTTTTAAAATGTAATGCAGTAACATATTTACTCAGAGTACATTTTAACTGACTTACTTTGTACTTTTATCAATTGTACATTTTTATACAATTTTACTTCTACTTGAGTAAAATCTTTTCTCACTAACAGCAGTGATTGGCCATTCATATGCTGCAGTAAGTGCAGTGTCTCATTCCCTGATGCTGGAGTTTCTGTTACTGGTGTTCTGAGTTTAGTGCTGTTCAATCTTAAAGTTAATGTTACTGCTTTTCTCATTACA
This sequence comes from Trachinotus anak, assembly GCF_046630095.1. NCBI lineage: Eukaryota > Metazoa > Chordata > Actinopteri > Carangiformes > Carangidae > Trachinotus > Trachinotus anak. The sequence goes on along the minus strand of NW_027273876.1, from coordinate 17,014,232 downwards.
GTGTCTGTTGATTTAAACTTCGACTGGTTCTATTCAAGCATCCATTGCTCTCTGCTCCTTTTAGAAACTTTCACTAATTCAGCACTTGTTTACATGCTATTCAGATCTGCTAGTTACTTCAGCTTAGCAGTTAGCGATGGCTTCTCTTCCCCCCTCTCTCCTTCTCTCCCTTGCTCAGTGTGTCTTGGGTCAATAAATGAACTTATGAAGAGTGTGGTGCTGTTACAACTTCAGTGTGGAGGTGGTGTATTGTTTATTACAGCTTTAGCGATGTCTGCTGTTTTTCCTTTGACTCTCTCTCTCTCAGCTCTAGTCTGGGCCTGTCTATGTATACAGTGGCCTTCAGTGTTGATAGGCTATTACTAGTGACATGTAACCAATCAGATGGTGCTGTGGGTGGGACATTGCTCCAGACCACAGAGTGATGACTAGAAACAGGGAGAGACTGCATTAGTGCCAAAGTAGGGCATTTTTTAATTATTTTATCGGTTGTCAGTTAAAAAATAACAATTCCGATAAGCAGAAAATGCTGAAAATTGCATGCGATTATCAGCTAAGCTGATAATCACCTGATCCCTACTAAAAATATACTAGTAACTTGCAAGTAATCAAAACATGTGCTTAAGTATGGTAGTTGAAAACATATATTTTCATATGAATTATACAAAGGTACAAAAATATGATATGCAAATATGTCTGATTTTGGAAAGGTCTACTTGGAGCACACACTGAAGTGACAAAAATGACAAACACGGGTGCTGTGCTGTTGACCTGCTCCAAACAGGTGGGTGGACGAGAGCACAACATGCAGGGAATCCTAACACCACAATTTCAATGCGCTGCTGGACTGTCAGTGACACTGCGCTTCTCCTGCCACTACAGCACAGTGTGTCACAAAAATATATCAAACAGGTGAATGAAGAAAACTGCACCTCAGGAAAAAGCCACTCACTAGTGTGTGTGTGTGTGTGTGTGTGTGTGTGCATATCAGACCTGAAGAATCTGCACTTAAATAGTTGTAATTATAAGTAATTAAATGAAAATTAACAAGCCCAAATTGTCTTTTTCTGTGTGTCTCGCAGGATGTAGGTTCTCTACTAAGCTGAACAGGTGTGCTGTCTCACCACTCCACAGGGATGGCATGCCATTCAGTATATTCACCACACACACATTCACACAAACACACACACACAAACTGTTCACTAGCCTCCTACTGTGTTTACATCTGCTGAGGAGCATTAGAGCTTTTTTGTGCTAAAGCCATGTGTTTAGTAAGTGAGTGACACCCTCATACATGGTGAAGTCCCCGTGTGGAGGTAAGAAATATGTTCCTCTCCTGTGGAAACAGCTCCCAGTCAAGGTTCAGGGGCCACTCAACATTGAAGATCAGGAAACCTTATACTTAGGGCTGGCTCCGGTGAGTATAGAACCCCCTGCTTTCATATCATACTACCTCACTACTGTAAAGTGCCTTGAGATAATGCATATTGTGACCTGGGACTATACAAATAATGGATGCTGGATGGTGACGAATTTGTGTACTTTGTACTTGTATACACAGCCTCTCATAGTACAGTCCCCCGTTTCTAATTTAACAAAAGCTTTCTGATTTCAAATCATCTACTTCCTGTTCTTTTTGCGTTCTTTAATTGCTCCCAGAATATCTGGCAGTGTAATTGTGGTTCTCAGGAATGTTAATGCACAAGGTGAGACCCATGACCTGTTCTTGCCGTTAGTAGCTGTGCAGTTCAGACTTTCTAAGGTCACTCCATACAGCAGAAAAAGACACTTAAAACACTGGATAACAACATATTACACCATGACCAAGAACCCATTATATATTCAAAGAGGTGGTCAAAGTCCAATTTTGCTGAGTTTGAATCTTAATCTTGGTGAACTCTTGACTCACTTAACCTATGGAGTGACTTCTAACCTTCAATTCAAATATTATTATTATTAAGTACAATTGTTTTGTGCATAATTGTGTTGATCAAAGAGGTACTCCACTGATTTTACATATCGAAGTCAATTAACTCATTATGACTACTACTCAGTCTGTTATTTAGCTGTTTAAGTCTGAAAATATAACCCCTGTTGTGCTAAATTAAACCAGATACCAATCCTATTCATAAAGGCGTACAGTGTCTGACATGCCCACTCCATGCAGCGATTGGCAATAAAGCAGTCAGGACTAAAGTTATCATTTGAATTTCTAAAGCTAGCTTAAGATAATTCCCTTCATTACCTTTTGTGTCCACTCAGCTTTGATATGCCCTCAAACTAACTGCCAGCCATGTAAATGAAAGCATTATAACCTTAAACAGTGTTACGCACTCACTTGATTACTGTGTGGCAAAGTTTAGCTTCAAGCAGTGCTGCTGGTAACTGAATGAATCCTTGTTTTCCCCCCAGACCTTACCCCAGCAGTATATTTCTGCTCAGACATGCAGTACTACAAATGCGTTAGGGCTGCAATATTTGCGGGGAAAAAAAATCATATTACAATTATTTTGGTAGATAGTCTCCGGGTACAGGTTCTGTCAGAAAGAGCCACCAGCATCATGGGCTATGACTCACAGGCTAGCAAGAGCCTTGAGAATGACAAATTGATTAATTAACAGACATAAAGACTAATCAATGTTCAGATGCATGGTGCTTTTTTTATGTTTTTATATTGGGTTAGGTAATAATGAGCTGCACGGAACATGATAAATGTCTGTGTAAGCACTGAAAACAAGTATATTATATTGATTATTTTAATTTTGGAGTAAACCAGGACAATTTGGTTGTGAATCTGGACACACCGTGCTTTAGATGTGGTTGGAAGATATTTTATGTGAACTAGTTTGTTTAACATGTATTCTGGCTCTAACCACTCACTTACTAGTTTCTCTGGCGGGAGACTAAAAGCTAAAAGATATTGAAACACTTGCTAACAAATAAATTGTACATATAAACCATGTTGACAAAATTGATTTAAACACTTGAGTGTTTTGCTGTTAATTGCTTTTTTACTCATCAAGTGACCGAGTATTAATGTTTTACATATGGGACAGTAAGTAGCATGACATTATAGCCTGTTCGAGCAAACAATTATTCTGTCCAAAGAATAACTTTTTTGTTTTATTAGGTCAAAGGTAGCAGAGTAGATTACATGAAAGTGGCATCACCTTTCCTTCTCACCTGTCTGTCCCCTGTTTTCCATTAGATTCAAGGCATTTAGATACCAGATAGAGTGATTTCACAGAAACTATTAAAAGCACAATGATCCTAACTAGCTGTTTGGAGGGAAGCTAAGCTCTGTGTCTGTTTCTCTCCAGAGACTGTTCTCTATCCTCTGTTAATGAGCCATTTGGGCACCAATAGACACACCTGCATGGTTGCACAAGCACCCCCACACAGGCATAACCATGTACACACACTAACAAACACACACACAGACTCCAGATGTAAATGCATTAGCCCAGCCAGATGGCCATGGAGCCATTCCTCCCCTTGATGTGTAAGACACACACTTTTATAATGGCCATATTCTGCTCTTAACTTCACTCTGTGTTAATCAAAGAAGAGTAATGCATCTACAGGAGTGACACCTAATGGGGAAGGAGATGGCTGGAAAAAAAATAAAAAATCACAGTGGGAGCTGTCTTCAGAGGAGAGACAGGTGGCAACTAGAAGGAGATGGATTCATTTGGGGGAAAAGTGAGTTCTACCCTGCACGCCCATGTTCTTCAGTTTCATTTTTCTGAATCATGTTAACAGACAAAATAACCATTCCATCCAATTTTTTGCTTCTTATCTGGGGCTGGTTCACAGTGGCAGCAGGCTAAGCAAGGTAGCAAGACATCCCTCTCTCCAGCAATGTCCTCCATGTCCTCTTGGGGGATCCAAGCCAGATGAAATATATAAAACTCCTCCCTAGACATCTTTAACAGACGCCCAAAACACCTTCACTGGCTCCTCTTGGCAAGAAAACCAGTGACTCTAGCCTGAGGGCTCCTTACTATGTCTCTAAGGCTGAGCCCAGTCACCATACGGAGGAAACTCATTTCAGCCCACAGACCCACAATCTCCTACTTACAGTCACTACCCAAAGCTCATGATTATAAGTGAGTGTTGGAACATAAATTAACTAGTAAATTGAGAGCTTCGCCTTCAGGCTCAGCTCTCTCTTCACCTCAGTGGTCTTAAGTGCTGACACTACACCAGTCCATCAACCTCATACTCCAGTTTACCCTCACTTGTGAACAAGGCACGGAGATACTTGAGGTCCTTCACTTGGGGTGGCAACTAACTCCCATCCCAGACAAGTTGAATTTTTACAAAAAACATTTTTTGGGAATGACATATGACAAGAATAAGCAACACTGATGGAATGAAGGAAGAAGAAGTAAGTGACAGACAAGGGCAATTGTTCTTACCCGGATGTTGTCAAAGGATGCTTTGTTGGTGACATCATACAGAAGGAGAAGAGCTGGGAGAGAGAGGAAAAAAGCAGACACATTTGAAATGTGATTGTATTTGAGTCTTAACTGTTCTAAAAAAACACGTCAGTAACCAGATTCAGAGTGTTATGAAGTATAGATTAAAAATCACCTGCTCATGCCCAATTAATATTCCATAGTATATCTGTTTCTGTAATATCACCCAACATGTATTCCCCTACAGGCCCTGTAACTGTCCACAAATGTGATTGTACCTATTTCTCTGCTATTACAAAATTGCTGCAGTGCTTGTTCCAGTGCAGCCAGCGACTCACTAAAATAACACACTTAAAATACCAATCTGATCCTGTCACTGGCAAACACAAGCACCAACAGTACTTTGACACAAACAAATGCCCTGTTGCATTACTCTGCAGAAACTATTTAAGGCTTGGTACTCTGTTCCTACTCAATAGTGGACCACTGCAAAGATGTTTGTCCCCGGGAACCCCAGTCTGGGGTCATCCGAAGAGACTGAAAACACAGAGACAGCCTGAATCCACAGAAGAATTGTGGCAAGTTCTCCAAGATGCTTCAAACAACCTACCTGCATGTACCTTGGAAATATGTGTAAAGTCAACCAAGGAGAACTGGTGCAGTGTTAAAGGCAAATGATGCTCACACCAATTTTTTTTTTTTTTGTGTTCACTGCACTTTGTATGAAATTGATTGATAAATAAAAGCTAGAATTGCTTTATTTTTGAAAGCATCCTTACTTTTGTTTTAGTGCCTAAACTTTTGCACAGTACTGTATATAAACACATTTTAGGAGACTGTACAACGATTTGGCACTTGTATCCTAAGATTATCATAGCATCACTGTGTGCATTATATATAGATCCAGAACCACACGTCTACATTTTTGAAAATAAAGTGTGTTGTGCAGCCAAAAAAATGCATTAGTGACGCAAAGTTACTGCTACAAATAGATGGTTTGTTGTGACATAACATTTTATGTCACAACAAACCATCTATTATAGATATAGATTATAGATTTAAGTTTGACTGTTTGAGTTTCAACGGGAGCTTTTGGCTCTTACATAGGAGAAATGCATGAAGGGGAACTACTACGCTCTCCCATTCACACAGTATTTCACACCTGACAACACAATCACACATGTGAATTCTAATTACCCCCAAATGCACAGTGCTGACGTACAAGAGAATATCACCTCAGGTATTTTTTTTAGCACAAAATGGAGGGTGTGCATTATAAAAGTCATTACACCTACGAGGGCAATTGTAACTCATTTTCTCGGCTGGATCAACCTTCACTTGGAAAAATTATCCTGAGCTAATTACCTCCACAGCACCTCTCCTCCCACTACTGCATCTGATCCCTCCAGCCATCTTCTCCTTTACATACATCTCACTCCATCCTCATTCCTACACTTATTATCTCCATCCTCTAAAAATCCCTGGTCGTCACTCTCCCTCTCCATCCTCGACCCTCCACCCCTCAGCCGCTGCATTTTCACCAATCTATTTTAGATTAAGTCCTCTATTTGTGTATTCCAGCCAGACAAGTCCATGAAGGGTGTTTAATGAGTTGTAATCACCATGAGCATGGTCGGCCTCTGTCAAACTGAGAAAACACAGAGGGGGAGAGAAAAAACAAGGTGGAGAGAAAAAGAGACAAAAGAAAGAAACAGACAACCTGCCCCACCAGTTAATTTCCTCTCAAGTGGCTCCAGTGTTTATCAGAAGACCAGAGTCGACCACAAGGAGCTGCTTTCCTTCACCCTCCCTTAATCCAATTACATCTTGCCTAGAGCACAAGACAGATGAAGCTGGAGAATTTTCTCACAGCAGTAGAGAAGCAGAGAGTTTTTATCACAGGCGGTTCCACTGAGGTTGCAAAACAGTGGGCCCAAGACAGAAACAACAACTTTGAAAGATGGAGGAAGTCTGGGTAAAGGGTAGACACGAGACACAGACAGACAGAGGAAGAGAAAAAGGTGAGACAAGTAAAGCTGAATGACAGACATATGCTAAGGTAAATAGACACACTAATAGAAAGATCTATAACCTCACAGAGGAACAGTGACTCTAGAAGGCAGACCTTAATAAGATGGCAGGTATGTTTACTGGGAGAAAGGCTGACATAGACTATAAAGTGCATTCCTGTTGCTTTGTTGTTATGGCTGCAAGTCTTAACAAGCACAGCAGGGTGATTGGGCTGTCACGCTGGGTAGAAAATAACAAGTAAAAATAATGATTAACTATGTATGTATGCAATCTCATCGCCTCTAAAATTTACTTTGGCTCACTTAACTGTCAGGCCCGCAGCTTTACTGATATGTTCACTTACTAATAGCCTCAGCAGGCAGCTGTTTACAGTGAGAAGGCAGTGGAGACCAAAAACAGAGCTAAAATGAGAGTGAGTGTTAAGACTTCTATTCAACAGATGGCCAGAAACATGACTCCAAATGACTGATAATGTTGCTCAGTAAGTGCTGGATGTATAAATAAGCAATTGTTCGCTAACAGGTTCACCATATAAACTGTGGAGGTGATGATATGTCAACAATGGCACTATCAAAAGTGCAGAATTATTATTATTATTTATATTATTGTTATGAAGAAGAAGAAGCTCACTACTTGTCAACCTGAGTTAGTGGATCTCAGTTTTTTTTTCAACCTTTTAGCAAGAAGTGAATTCATCAGCAAGAAAAAAACATCTTGTGTCTAAAACTTGTTTCTGCTGTGTCTTTGTGACTGGGAAAAATGTGTTATTGGAGGTTTAAACATGAAAATACAAATTTCTCTAACCTTAACTGCATCTAGGTATGGATCATGTTGTATTTGTATGGGTCACTTGAGGACTTGAGGAGGTTCATGGGATTGTGGGTGATCTCAGAGAATGACATTCTTTTTCTTTCTTCTTTCTTTTCTTTTTATATGCATTACTTTCAATTAAAAAGAAATGAATGATGTTTTATTATTGAGTAGAATGTAATAGAACAATACAAATTCCTTCCATATATGACTCCTGCAAACTGTTAGGACACCAATTTGATCTACAATATCCACTATTTGACTTTGTGGGCCACTGCCACCTTGACTATCAAAGTGCAGGAAAGCCTGAACAGGAAGAGATGTAGTTTGATGGAGTGAAGTGATCCATAAAGAGTGCAGCCATCCATCATCTCTCAGATGATAATCTGCATCAATAATCACTGACTGACCTTGGCTGCTCTTCTTCCCTTGAAAATAAGTCACATAAACAAGCAATGTACGCTGACATATGCATACAGATTCAAATAAACATAAGCCATTAAATTCATTACTGGAATGTAAGGTTTTGCACGACAATGATCAGAAAATCATACTGTCTACAAGTGCCCCCCCCAGCTGTGAGTGACCTGAACCTGAATTTATGAACGACAGTTCAGATAATGCTCTGCCCATTTCAGATTAAATTTGAGAACACACCCATAATAATCAGCTGGCTGATGGCTACTTCTCATCATTAATGCTCAACCCTTAACGTTCAAATAATTTAGTTAACTCTGTGTGGACTCCCTGCTGTTAACAAACAAAACACACCTGGCTTAACAACAGAGGAACTACGAGCTGTACAGTCGAAAACTATACATTTCTCCTCCTCCATTTCTTCTTGTATGTGATGGACTTAAACTAGACGATTGCTTGTGTTGCCATCCTTGGAGAAGACTTAACAACATTTTATTCATTTTCATTTAGTTCTCTTTGCTATTGTCACTAAGAGCAGGGTCTTTGCTGCATGGTACTCCAGCGTGTGACACAGAGCTGCCACCGTCCTCACACAGACAGAGAGATGGAGATGAATTTTTATATTGCAAACAGCAAAAATGCATCACAGAAGATTGTCTTAATCAGAATTTCTATGTAGCAATAACAAAGAGGAAATCTATTTTCTTGATTTCTCAAGTAGCAAGAGCAGAATTGATTACTTAAATTAGTTTATTTTAGCCACGGGGCCTGTTTAATACCCGGTTTCAGTACCCAGCCCTACTCTATACAGAGCCAAGCTAGCTGTTTTTGCATTTATGCTAAGCTATACAACTCAGCTGTTGGCCCTAGCGTCCAGCATAGAGTGGTATGGATCTTCTCATCTAACTCCAAGTGCAGTGTTTTTATTTGTTATGTCATACGCTTATGCTAGTATTTCTTCTGAAGTAAAGCATCTAAAAGTTTGTTCTGCCACCAATTATAAATGAACACTTCAGACTTATGTCAGATGTCAAGTTTAAAATGTGGTTTCAAAAGTTACAGACTGAACTGATTTACATGCAAACTAAGAACACTGCCAGAATATTTCCATTAGCTTGCAAATTGCAGCAACTAAGTGCCAGCAGTCACTCTTCTGGCCCATTACTGCCTTGAAAATAAAAAGTCCACCAATGACTACTCCACGTTGAGGACACCTGCTAATGAAAATCTGACTGATGAGTTTCGCTTCATCCCTTCAGGCAAGTAGCTGCAACCTGCCAATGATGTTACTCCACGAACATATAAGAGAGAGTATGTGATGTCGCTACCAGCCAGTCCACGTTCCATCACCTTCATTATTCCTCTGACAGTTGCAGCAGTTGTCATTTCTACCTCTTCCCCTGGCTAAGCACAGCCCACGGGGCTCCTGTATATGGCATCCATTTAGAAAGGGGTGCATCAATCACCGCGACATGCGATTACTAAGTTCCTCAGGTAAAGTGGCGGCTGAATCAATTAATATTTGGAGACCGTCTATCAGATATACGTTAAAGAGACATGAACAGGTAAAGTATGTGTCAGTGTTTCCTAGATGAGATTTATTTGTGGCAGCCCACCACACAATTAACACTTACCACCATATATTGATTTTCTTTTTTGTTTCTATTTCAAATGGATAAAGTCGTGTTCTATTGTAGAGCTATGCACAGTGCATTGATTCGCTCAGCCTCTCTCTCTCTCTCACACACAAACACATTGACAATGGACTCGTCTGTCATTGTTGGACTGGTCAATGAGAGCACCAATCTGTAAATTGATCTGATTAATTGATCTGTTAATTTATTTTAAATATGTATTTATGTAAGTATGATTCGCCATCAGTTAGTTACAACAACAACGATTTGGTGAATCTTTTTCTACGATTATATCAGATCAACACTATTTTAGCAATAAGTCTAATGCATCTCACGCCATACTTGGTCACATAGTTTCTTAATTAACGTTACACAACAGTGTTTCCGCGGCAAAGTGTTTCAAGGATAAAACATGAGATGCTACTTAAAAAGCTGGAAAAGAGTCTAGACAGAACATTGGGTTTAACTGTCCAGTCTTATGTGTGCAGAGGTCTGTGTGGTTATACTGCAACCTCATTTAATAAAGGTAAACACAGTGAATGGCTGTGTGTAACAGCAGTGTGCTCTGGTGCTGCACTTCTCAGTCACAGGATGCACACACAGACTCACATGCACACGCACACCTGTGCGCTAGGAATCACACGTATTTAAGTGGCTGGAGTGTACCAATCGCACACAGATGCATGCACATACAAAGGTGGGACTGGGCCCCCTCCAGAGTGCACTGCGCTCAGCCCCCAAATAAGGTTTAAAAACACACAATCACTGACTGAAGCATCTCACACGGAGGCTCCGACACTTAAAGCACCAACTGTGACTGCTGTCTGACTGACTGACTAAAGTCGCTGTTCTGCAAGCTTAAACTGCTGGACAGAAAAGCCTTCGGGAAGGCCCACGGGAATGATTTTTGGTCCCACCCACTATAAATCAAACAAACACATGCAGCTGTCGGGGCATCAGGCCTTCTGTCCTGGTTATGAAGTCGTAATCAATGAGTGAGCCAACTAAACTTTTCTCTGGCTAGCCAACAAAAAAAATTAAATATCTGATTGAATAACTATTTCATGGTTTTAGGACAGAAACCCTTTCATATCTGAACCAAACTTGATAGGAAATGAGGCTAAAATTAGAATGAGAAGAAAATAATTATAAAATTAAAATCAGTATTTAAATGCTGATATGTTTGGCCTAGAAGACCCTGGGGGGTCAACCACTGGTCTCAACTCACTTCACATAGGCTCAAGAATAAAGCCTCAAAAATGCCTTTGACTGTGACCTTGCACATCCCTATTAATATGCAAGACACTAGTAAGTGTGTGTGTGTGTGTGTGTGTGTGTGTGTAAGCATGAGAGGAAAAGAAAGCTTGGTGATGGATCACACAACTCATGGCTTTCTGTATAGTGGAACAATATCCTCAATGTTTTATTTTCAGTCCCTCTTCTTCATCGATTCCCTCCTTCCTTTGTTTTCTTTTATTTTCTGTCTTCTTCTGTCTATTTTCCCTTTCCTTTTCCATACTTTTTCTCCTCATCTCTTGATCATCGTTTCTCTGCCATCCTCTCATCTTAGTTGGGATATGTTTCACCCCCACAAGCTGCTGCTGATTGCGACCCGCAGTTGCTCATTAGTGATGAAAGAAGTGACCCAAGAAGATGGAATAGAGGGAATAAAAGATGATGCAGCAGGATGGGATGAGGCAGAGCAGTGCAGGGACATAATGAGGTAATGACACTGATTTAATAAGAAATAGATGTAGCCTCTGTTCATCCTGCAGTTGTCATCTGTCACTACAGCTCCATTCTTTTTTCAGCCACAAAGTAAAAAGTAAAAGTAAAATACACCTTGCAAAACAAAATGGGTTAAGTGAATTAGGGTGATTACTTGAATAGTTCTTTTAATTTTTGTTTACATTTTGGCAAACTGGCAACACTAAAAATATGTCTGATTTTCTATTTGTAATTTGAGTTTAGAGTGTACCAATTGATGTACAAAATCACTGGATTACATTGATACTGAGTAAAACTTAAAGACTTGATAAGGATATCCTTGGAAAGTCTAAGTCATGACAAATCTAAAAATATGTGTCTATATGTCTGCATGTTCAGATCTAACTCAGCAGTGAGTGTCTCTTTGCTTTATGTGCCACCCTCCATGCCTCCTCATCAACAGTTCAAAACCTCTAAAATAGACAAATTAATTGAGATCATGAAATATTAACGAGATGATGTCCTCCTTTAATAAATCATTACAGCATTCCTTTTTAGACAAGTTTGTTTAACTTGAAGAAAACCACCACTAAAATCTACTATAATCGGTTTCATTATTTTATACCACACAACAAGCACCGTTGTTTTAGAGCATACAGAACTGAGTTCTTCATGCAATTAGATTGGCTACGTTTGCTGAGCTGCAGGTTCTACAAGTATTTTCAACACCGTTAATGTACATTTGGAGGTGTATTTGACTTTGGTGATGCCCTAACTTTTCATTCAGTGCCACTGACAAGTCAAACATTTCCTTTCTAATGATGATCCCATCAGCCTAAACTATACTTTGTAATTATTGCTATTCTGTATTGATGACAACAGTGACGTAGTTGTGATGACAACCACCAGTGACTTCATGACTTACTTTGTGTTTACACCATCCTCACTCACCTCACTCAACCTGCTCCTCAACCCACAGACAACAAAGAGAAGGTGATGAAGGCCGTTACAGGAAACTGAAGCAGCCAAAGCACCTCATTCTGAACAATACAGCTCAAACAACCCTTTCAATCATACAGCACCATTTGGAGCTGCCACCTGTAATGCAGCTATTACCTGTTCCATGAAATCCATTAAGTTTCTTTAAATTCATCATGTTGGCTCTTTCTGTGCAAGGTAGTGGGAGAGACATTGGAGGAATTTAATTCGAGCTGAAATGTGTATTATTTGCTGTGACACCTGTGTTACAGAGTGACTGACCACACAGAGTTAACGGTAGTGATGGGGATTCTTCAATTTCATAATTTCACTCCTACATTCCGACACACTTTGTCACAAAAGAGAAGTGCATGAAAGGGCTGGAGTGAAACCACTCACTGCCTTCCATTACCTGATAACTCTCCTCTATTCTTATTTAATTCCTCTGTTCTCGTTTCAGTGTGCTGCCTGCTGCTTCTATTGAGCCATAATGCCTCTTCATTACACGACTGGCTTCTATTGAAAGCTCTACAATGATTTTGCTCTACTCTTTTATCCACTCTCTACTCCTTCTCCACATTAGTTGATTTGTGCCAGTTGCCTTTTGTCTCCACAGTGGTTCTGGCAACGCAAGTTGTTTGCATATTTGAACTGATCTGACTGCTTTGTTCCTCTGGACCTCTTGTTTTACTTTGTTGATTTGAGAAATTAATTTATCTCACCTGATCTTTTTCTATCTTTCACCTTCTCCAATTCAGGTTTTTATCTCTCTATATATCGCCTGTCTTATTTTACATCTCTATCTCTCCCTGCCCTGTCTACTTTCCTCTTGCTACTTGTATTCCCCACTGACTCTGCCTTTTCTCATTTTTTTTAACACCCTGTGGTTTCATTCCATGCTGTGGAAATGACAAACTGTCAGCTCCACAGAGAGAGGGAGAACAAAAGGTCTGCAGCTGGTATCTGGACACAGCTGGACTTTCGTGGCGACCTCTACACCAGATGGGCATGGCAGATTGCACTGAGCTCACTGCAACCAGCGGCTCATTTGTACTGATTGTCTGGTTCTCAGACAATGAATCATAATGACTTTGGTGATCACCAGCTTTTCCCTGTAACACCATCAGTGCCATGAAAACTGTGTTTTGAGGTCTTATTTTCACTGTTTTTACACATCACTGTAGTCACCAAAACAATTGCAAAGGTCTGTGAACATCACTGTCAGCAGTAAGCCTTTATTTTATAGCGAACCTGTCTGTGCACACAGCTAACAGTACATTAGGTCAATGTTAAACCAAAAAGTTTGTCTGTAAAGCATGACGGACATTTGAAACAGCTGTACATGTGACTTTTTTTTATTTATTTATTTTTTTATAAATTTCAATTTTCAAGTGATTTCACTTTGTAATCATGGGGTATTGTGTGTTGAATTTTGAGGTAAAAAATGAATTGAATACATTTTGAAATAAGGCTGTAACAAAAAAGTGAAGCGCTGTGAATACTTTCCGGAAGCACTGTATGTGTCTGGCTAGTGTACATAATCAGTGGTTCTAATGTAATTAACACAACATATGGAAGAACACTGGTCATTTATGGATTTATGAATACTTCATGAAAACCTATGGGCTTTATCATCCATCAAAGTTTTGAAATAACATAGATCCAAAGTCAGGGCACTATAACTGTTTAGTCTTTTGTTAGACTTTGGACTTACTCACTTCTACCTAATGCTCAGAAACAAGGCAGAGCCCTCTAACAATCCAATCTTTACATTTCAAACCCCAAGTCATGAAAAACTGTCCATTAGTTCACAGGAATCAACAGCTTTCGTGACAGCTGCGCTTGCGCTGCATCCTCTCTCCAGTCCGGCCTGTCAGACTGAATAAGCTTTATTTAAAAGTCAGTCTACAGATGGACAACTCAGAGGAGCTGCTTCGGAGCTCCCTGGGCGCCTTGTTAAAGATCAGTGAAGGTTAACTGTTGCACTGTTGACAGATCAGAATAACACCGGGCAACTGGCCAGCCCCCCCCCCCCCCACACACACACACACACACAGAACTGATTAAGCAAAAAAAAAATAAAAACAGTATAGTTACAGATTGCAAGAACGCACATGCAATTCCATACATTTCTACACCACCATTCTTCACTCATAAAGATACAACAAAAACACACAGACATTCACAACAGCCACTCATTACAATGGTATTTTCAATGTTGTTGAAAGATAGTATGTGTGTGTGTGTGTGTGTGTGTGTGCTTGTTCCTCAATACCTGCTTATTCAGGTTGGCCTGAGGCACACTGTTATCTGTACCCTGTGGGGTTGTTGGAGATATAACTGCTACACACACGCACACACACACACGCAGACACACACACACACACTCATGAACACACACATGGGAATAGCAGCTGTCCTGCCCCCCACTGTGTGAGAGGCAGGCTCATTTTCCCACCCAGTGGTTAGCCTCTTGCTTAAGGGAACCGGCACATCACAGAGCCTCGGGCAAATACCTGTACACACACATACAAACACGTGCGCGCGCGCACACACACACACACACACACACACACACACACACACACACACACACACACACACGTCTATGAAATCAGGAAATCATTCCTATCCCTACAGGAAAGAGAGAGCAACCGGGACACTGCCGATGTCAACCTGCCAACATTCATTTTTTGAAAACAAAGGCAATGAAACGTCAGTCAGAGCAGTTTGTCAGGAAGAAATTAGAGAAAGAAAGTAGAGGGAACAATGTCAGTCACCATCAAACAGACTCACACTAGCAAACACAGAGGAATCCTACCGTGAGCATCGCGGTAGTAAGCATGCGTGACACTCCGAAAACGCTCCTGACCAGCAGTGTCCCAAATCTGAAAAAGAACAACAAGAGCACATCAAAATATTGAGCAAGACTCTGTGAAGCCACTTTTATTTGATTCTCTAAACTCCTCTCCTGAACAACAACACTGTCCACAATTACCAGACATAACTACAGCTCATTTCTACACATGCCAAAGGGGTGTATGGGACTGTAGCAGGAGCGACTCAGCTTTTAGTCTGCAGGGTGTTGTGTTCTTTTTAGCCTTTCAAAACAAGAAATTTAAAAGCAAAAATATAAGGCATGGATTTAACATTGTGTTTATTTGCTCTAGTGCAAGGTGCAATCATTAGCAGGTCCACCTCGCTACAAACAGTGGTAACCTAATGTTACCTCTACGGTCAGCATATCATTAGCTCCATTAGTTTGTAGCTATCATTAGCAGCACTTTGAGGGATTTTGGGAAGGTAACACCCAGGAAACCCACCCCCATAACGACAAAGCAAAATCTTTAAATTTTAGCAAATTTTTACAAATGTATTCATCAGGAAAAATTGAAATGTCACATTACCTTAATAAGATATAAATAAAATGATAAAATGGCCAATTTTTTAATGGTCTCTTTTAATACATCTATGTGAAATCAAGAGCCGCTTATCTCAAAAATCATTTAGAAATGTAGTGGTAAATCTGTAACTGTTATCATTGCAAAATTGTGTATGTGTCATGAGAACATGGCTGAAATGTCTCAAAGAACAAAGATACAACAGGCACTGATAAGCAGCATATTGCTCGTAAACTGGAGTTAATTACACCTGCACCAGAATGTGCTTTGTATTGCAGGATATTACAGTGGCAGAGCCATTAGAAACATAATGACACTGACAACGATGACTGTGGATGTTATAAAGGGCATTTACATATTTATCTGACCCCATGTTACTCCAATTGCTGTTTCACACTGGCGTAACTACATGTGTTTCAATGATTCTGCTCTCATTTTTACACTTGTATTTTCCTCCTCACCGTCTTCTCATAAAATCTTTGTTTGCCATTTAGATTAAAATAAATCTCTCTCTCAGAGAGATAGAGACCCCCCCCCAAAAAAGTTGGGACAATGTGTAAAATGGAAATAAAAACAGAATGTAGTGATTTGCAAATCCTGTAAACCTATACTTAACTGAAAGTTGAAGAAAAACAATATATCAAATGTTGAAATGCTGAAACTTTATTGTTTTATGAAAAACATATGCTCAATTTGAATTTGATGCCACCAACACATTTCAAAAAAGTTGGGACAGGGGCAACAGAAGACTGGAAAAGTTGTGTAATGCGAAAAAAAACCAAAAAAAAAAACACCTGGTTGAATATCTCACAACTAATTAAGTCAATTGGCAACAGGTCAGTAGACCTCTCCCATAGAGGCTCTTTTTATAGACTGCGTAGGCGAATAGTGCAAAAGTTTAAGAATAATGTCCCTCAACATAAAATTGCAAAGAATTTGGGAATTTGAGCATCTTTGGTTCGTAATATCATTAAATGGTTCAGAGAATCCAAAGAAATCTCTGTAGGCAAAGGGACAAAGCTGAAAACCAATATTGGATGGCTGTGATCTTCGGGTCCTCAGGCAGCTGCATTAAAAACAGATATGATTCTATAGTGAAAATCACTGCATGGGGCTCGGGAACACTTCCAAAAACCATTGTCTGTGAACACATTTCTTTGCTGAGTCCACAAATACAGGTTGAAACTCTAGCATGCAACGAAGAAACCATATATAAACATGATCCAGAAACATCGCCAACTTCACTGGGCCCAAGCTCATTTAAGATGGTCTGAGGTGAAATGGAAAACTGTCCTGTGGTCTGACAAATCAAAATTTCAAATTCTTTTTGGAAATCATGGACACTGTGTCCTCTGGGCTACAGAGGAGAGGGACCATCCAACTTGTTATCAGAGCACAGCTCAAAAGCCAGTATACATGATGGTATGGGGGTGCATTAGTGCCCATGGCTTGGGTAGCTTGCACAACTGGGAAGGCACCATTAATGTTGAACAGTATATACATGTTTTGGTGCAACATATGCTGCCATCTAGACAGTGACGTTTTCAGAGAAGGCCTTGCATATTTCAGCACTGCATTCTGCATGTATTATGACGGCATGGCTCTGTAGTAAAAGAGTCCAGATGCTAAACTGGCCTGCCTGCAGTCCAGACCTGTCACCCATGGAAAAAATTTGGTCCATCATAAAACAAAAATACGACAAAAGAGACCTGGAACTTTTGAGCAGTCGAAATCCTACATCAGACAATAATGGGACAACAATTCACTTTCAAAACTCCAGCAACTGATCTCCACAGCTCCCAAACGTTAAAGAGTGTTGTTAAAAGAAGAGGTGATGCAACACAGTGGTAAACATGCCCCTGTCCCAACTTTTCTGAAATGTGTTGCTGGCATCAAATTCAAACTGAGCATATATTTTTCATAAAACGATACATTTTCTCAGTTTCAACATTTGATATGTTGTCTTTGTTCTACTTTAAGTTAAATATAGGTTTACATGATTTGCACATCATTGCATTCCGTTTTTATTTCCATTTTACACAGTGTCCCAACTTTTTTGGAAACAGGGTTGCACACAACTACATTACTTAAGTTAAAGAATAGAATACTGTTGGTCAAATATTACTTCAAATCAGGTGAAAGTTGCTCAGTCAAATAAGAGTACTTGCTTTTGAAAATACTTAAGTATTCAAAAGTACATTTACTTCATGTCAGTGCATTTAAAGAACCTAATGACTGAAAGAACCTGAATGCACTGACATATTTTAGAACCTGCAGAATAAAAAGCTTTTAGAATATGACACCAAGCCAATAGAAACAAACATAACAACACAACTGAATCATCAAAAGTACAGCCAACTAGTGCAAGCTGTCTGGAATATACCTTACATACCTCAACATGCTTTCTCAAGTTGGTGAATTTTTATAGGCAGTGATGGAATTTGATTGCAGCAAATGCAGCAAATATATAAACCTAGTAGGACTGGGTACCGAGCTTCGATATATTTGTGGCACCAGCCGAAATGCTTCGATCCTACCAAGCACTGAAAAATGAATTAGGTTTCAGTGCCAAGTTTCGATAGCATTAAATCTCAGCGTCTGTGAGCCAATAAGCATGCAGTATACTTGTGTCAAGCTCTTAAGTCACTGGTGATTGGCTGTCTAACGTAACGTTACACAAACAGATCATAGAGGCTTGCCCTGAAGGGAAGAAAAATGCCCAGAAACAAATTTGTGAACTGGCTCACACATGTGTATGTTTTCACCACATATTTGGGCATAGTGTGACAAAATGCCTAAGAAATCAAAAGTGTGGCTCCATTTTATTAAGCTCGATACCAGTAGAGTACATACATATGTGCAAAGGTAGTAAAGTGCAAGTAATGTGCAAAGGACTGCAACATGACAAATTTGATGAAGCACTTAACTTTGCACGGCACCTCCTTCATCACCACTGGATTCCTCGTCATCTGATATTACTGAGGACAGCACAGTGGCTGTGTTTGTAGCAGGCAAGCTAACATTTAGCCAACAAATTCAGCTAACTTGTATACTGATGTTTAGGCCACCTAAATTAACATGGACGCAGCGCCAATGACAAACTGGGATGTAGCGTTATCTGGAATATTGTTTGATTACAGCCCATTTAGCTCATTATATGGCTATATAGTTAGCTAGGTAAATCAAAAGATGAAATGCATTAAGATTGACTGTTACTGACCAACTTTATCTAATATACAGTTGGTTTGCTTGTGCTTGTCTGTTGACTTGTCCTAGCTAAACAGCAGTTATCTTTTTTTTCTCTTCACAATTAGCCCTTTGCCTCTGTTATCTATTGTTGTTGTTGTTGAAATTGATTTAAAAACACTGTTATTGAAAAAAAGTAT
The DNA here is from genome assembly GCF_046630095.1 of Trachinotus anak. Lineage (NCBI taxonomy): Eukaryota > Metazoa > Chordata > Actinopteri > Carangiformes > Carangidae > Trachinotus > Trachinotus anak. The sequence continues at coordinate 16,995,447 of NW_027273876.1, read as the reverse complement.
CGTTCAGGAACCAGTGTTGAAATCAAGGTATCGGTACTGATATCGAAAAATTTTGCTCGATACCCAGCTCTAAAAACTGGCTTTATTTCAAAAATTTTAAACATGGTCTTAAGGCTGTGGTGCTCTGGTGAAGAATCTTTTCCCTCATCTAGCCTAGCCAGTCTAGGCCATGCCAAGTTCAAACTGTTCAAAAAAGCAGCAAGCACAACATGACTGACAGTTGGCTGTGATTGGTTTTTCTCCTGTGATGAATACAGTGTATGGTCTATTACATTTTAGAAAATAAAAGAAAATTATTTGCACTGACTAAAAGCTTTGCTTCAAAGTAATGAGTACTTCCTAGAAATGTAGTGGAGTCAAAAGTACAATATTTGTCTTTTAAGTGTAGTGAAATAAAGGTTATAAGATTTTTTTTAAAAATGCTCAAGTAAAGTACAGATACTCAAAAAATATACTGAAGTGCAGTACTCAAGTAAATGTTCTTCATCACTATCCACCCCTGGTTTCCAGAAGCATCTGCAGCTGAAAAGGCTCTGACAAACCCACTGTACACTACTGCTCTTCAGTTACAGAGGCCACATCAGGCCTATTTGCGTAGAGGTTTGCCAAAACAGCAGCAGAGTGTCTGAGACATCAAAACAACATTATGACCTGTCATACTGTAATGTCCAAATTACTCCTCTCCATGCCACATTTTTAATAAGTTAAAACATATCTAAATGCCTGCATGTTTCATTAAACCTGTTCCTGGGATATCACCTGAAATATCACATCTGACAGACTGATGGATGAACATAGATCCATTAAAATGCAGAAAGTTGACAGGAGAGAGCGTTAGCGTTGCATAATTGAGGTGGAAAACTCATCAGACAGCATTTAATGCTGTCTTTGAACGACAAGGATTCATTGGCATCTCTGCCTGACTGTGTCTCTCGCTGATAACTTCCAGGCTTGATAATCTGATGGAAAGTCAGCTATTCCCCCTGGTGTCTTCAGTCAGGCAGAGCAGCAGGCTAATTGACTGGTAGAGATTAACCAAGGGCTCATTAAGTCATCGTTTGGGCTCCTTGGCCCTCCCACAGCAAGTAATGAAGATGTATGGGAGGTAGGTACACCATGGGAAACAGTTGCTGGTGATTTGGTATTAAAAAGAACACACACACACACACACACACATTCATAGAGATACATGATTTTCTTACCTGCAGCTTGACCTTTAAAGCATCAATGCTCATAACTTTATTCTGAAAGACATAAGAAAAAAACAAATTGCTGACATAATTGAAAATCTGCAGACACGAAATGCAAGCAACAGATGCATTAAAAACAAAGCTTTCAGGCCCTGCTGAAGGGGAATGCTCCTTCCTAAAAGGAAACAGAGTTTGGAAAGTAAGTCCTGCAGTGCATGGCAACGCTGATCTATCATTGTTGGCTTTTTATGACCACAGTTGGTGTAAGAAGGGCTTGGCCTCTGCCACGAGGCTCTCTTATATCACTGCGATATTGTTAGCACACTGTAATATCTATGGTTTAATGGCAATGAACAAATAACACACACGCGCACACACACACCTTTTGTTATGATGAAGACCTTTCTTTCAGGGTGTTGCATCATTTACCAACACCGCAGCTGCCAGGCAGTTTAGCATAGTACACACACTTGCACACATGCATGCACGCACACATGCATGCACACACACACACACACACACACACACACACTCTCTCTCTCTCTCTCTCTCTCTCTCTCTCTCTCTCTCTCTCTCTCTCTCTCCCTCTCTCCAATACCTCACAGATATCTTTTAGAGGAACGCAATTGATTGTAGGCATCTTTTGACACTATTAATGCTCAGCAGCTGCAACAGCTCCTGTATGTTTTCCAACTATTCTACTAGATAGATAGCAGATCTAACTTTGTCATCTATCATTACAGGGGATGTGATAATACTGGCAAACAAGATTGATGAGCACAGTGCCTTAGTCAGGACCCAGTGAGAATATCAGCAACTCTATTGTGTTTCACAGAGATTCTGGCAAATATGCCTCATGGAGGCAGGTTTCCAACTGGTGCACATGCAAAAACTGGTTTTCAATGCATTTTAAACATGTACTGTTATCCTGCTCTGAAATGTCTGAAATCCAGCACACATCTCTGTCCACCAAATGCTTGCTGTGATGCTAATGCTGTGTCTGTGCCTTGATGATGATCCCCTGGGTACTTCATACATTTACTCCATCCTGACAACCATCCGACACCTGCCTCTTAGGACAGAGAGGAACAGGGTGGTAGGTAGGTGGGCTCCCTTTCTGCATGCAAATGCAGAACAGCAGCACACACTTTAATGTTCCTTTGTTGATGAGACCACAGAATTTGGTATTCAGTTACGTGCTTTGAGGTCTCTGTGGGGCGAAAGATGAAGACCTTGGAGGAGCTCAACGACTGCATAAGCAGATTCAGTAGTTTGTGGTGCTGAAGAAGACAAATGCTTTAAGAACTGGGAGTAGAGAGGAAAATTCAGAAATCTGAATATTAAAAATAACAATTAAAAATTAAAATTGACCATTTGTGAAATTCCTCCCCTGCACAGCAATTGTCCAATCTTAGCTTAGCTTAGTAACCATGACTAGGTATAGCAGCCACTATCACTGTAAACTGCAACAACACAATTATGGGGCAGTTTGTTGAACAGGCAATAACACCTGAGAATTCAGAATCTTTCATAAGTCACCAAGGCAGTTTCTCTATCTGTACCTTTCACACCTACAACTATAAAGACACATTTTAAAAGCTGCACAGCGCACTTCATCAACACCCTACTGAAACAACTATTTTAAACTATATGTGTTTGAAGTGCATGCTTAGAATATTTCTACATGTATGTCCCTCTCTACAGACCCATTAATGTGAATACAAACACTTTTTGTAGATCATGTGCTTAAGCTGCAATATTAACACACCCTGAGACTATGCATAGCTTGGGGAAATAAACTGTGGCAAAATGGTTTTGCATTGTCTCTTAGGTAAGGAGTGGAAACATGCTGACCACGAGTTCAGTCACCGTTCTATCAACCTTTGTGCACATTTAAAGAGTAGCAGGAGATGAAAACCAACCCTTATACTTTCAGTATAGCTGATACGAAACCAGCACAACAAGAATAATGAATATGACATAGGTTTGGATGAAATCTAAACACCATTAACCCCAAATTTTCCTGCGGTATATAGTAATACCAACTGATTACCAGCTGATTAAAATCACACTGTAGGTCTTTAAAGGAGCCACCAATCGCTGCTATACCGTTTCCTGCCACAAGGTGGCTTTAGTACACTTCAACTGTGTTTGCTTCTCAATACCTAGTTATTCTTTTGAAAAATAATATTGTTTACAAAAACTTATGTCATCTCTTTCAAACACTCTTAAGTGCTTATTGTAGCCTATCTATGCATAAATTGTGCATATATATATATAGATGGCAATAAAACGGACACTGTTGCTATTTTCAAATATTTCTCCCACACATTCGCCAACTCCATTTATACAACCCCACTTCCAAAAAAGTTGGGACAATATGTAAAATGTAAATAAAAACAGAATTCAATGATGTGCAAATCATGTAAATCCATATTCAATTGAAAATATATCAAAGACAAGACATCAAATGAAAAATATATGCTCAGTTTGAATTTGATGCCAGCAACATGTTTCAAAAAAGTTGGCACATGGGCATGTTTACCACTGTATTGCATCACCTCTTCTTTTAACAACACTCCTTAAACGTTTGTGAGCTGAGGAGATCAGTTGCTGAAGTGCTGAAAGTGAAATGTCCCATTATTGTCTGATGTAGGATTTCAGCTGCTCAACTGTTCGGGGTCTCCTTTGTTGTATTTTTTGTTTCATGATGCACCAAATGTGTTCCATGGGTGACAGGTCTGGAATGCAGGCAGGCCAGTTTAGCTTCTGGAATGTTCTACTACAGATCCATGTTGTTGTAATATGCTCAGAATGCAGTTTGGCATTGTCTTGCTGAAATATGCAAGGCCTTCTCTGAAAACGGCACTGTGTGGATGGCAGCATATGTTGCTCCAAAACATATACTGTTCAGCATTAATGCTGCCTTCCCAGATGTGCAAGCTAGCTAAGCCATGGGCACTAACGCACCCCCATACCATCATGGATGCTGGCTTTTGAGCTGTGCTCTGATAACAAGTTGGATGGTCCCTCTCCTCTTGAGGCCGGAGGACATAGAATCAGAATCAGAATCAGAATCAGAATCAGAATCAGAATCAGAATCAGAATCAGTTTTATTGCCAAGTATGTTTCCACATACAAGGAATTTGTTTTGGTGATTGGTGCAATTGGAGGTTCTTGGAGGTTCTTGTAAACAACAGGTTTACACAGTTTTAGTTTCTGCCTGTATGTGGGAATCAGAGTGGCCCAGTGCAGCCCGGGGGACGGCGTGATAAGCACCACTGATTGTGGTGTAACAGTGGTTCAGAGTGTTCCCCTCTCTGGTCGGGCAATTAACAAACTGTCTGTATTTGGGCAGTTCGTGGCTGAGGTTACCTTTGTTAAAGTCACCAAGGACAATAATTATGGAGTCCGGGTTGGTCCGCTCCACACACAGTATCCGCTGTGGCCTGTTGTGGGATGTAAACACCGACCAGGATGAATGAGGGTCTGAATGAATAGCGTCTATGATTTCCAAAAAGAATTTGAAATTTTGATTTGTCAGACCACAGGACAGTTTTCCATTTGGCCTCAGACCATCGTAATTGAGCTTGGGCCAAGAGAAAATCAGCAACGTTTCTGGATCATGTTTAGATATGCTTTCTTCTTTGCATGGTAGAGTTCCAACCTGCATTTGTGGATGCAGCAATGAACTGTGTTCATAGACAATGGTTTTCGGAAGTGTTAGGCGGGAGCAAACCTGCAGCTAGCCAGTTCTACATGTGACTCAGCACAGTGTGTGCCAATCCCAAGAACAGAGAAATCCTAATTTATTAGGTCATTCCACTTCATGCTGCATCACCTGCACCAAAAGTTCCTTTGCTCATACATAGAGTTTCTGCAGACCCACAGGTGATGTTTGCAGCTTTAACGCCTTAAGCAATTGGCCCATTCACCAACAACATACTTTCCCTCATTCTTAATGCATTTCATCCATATTGCATGGGATATTGTAAGGTATAGTTACTTTACCTTACAAATGGGGAGCACTTAACAGCTCTTGAGTCTCATTTTGACTGCAATATAAACTGGAAAGAATAACTGCTCACAGGCAGCCTCTGGAAACAAACAATGAGGTTTTACAGTGCAGAACAGTTTATGCCCACAGAATGTTGGTTGAAACTGGTGGAGGGTTATAGATTGTAACTTTAATTAGTGATCTAACAAGCCATCAAGGTTTCCTCCCTCATTCCTGAAAAGCAGGTCACTGAAATCCACATGTATATTTTAGCCAACAAGGAAGGAACCATGAGTCCCTACTGGGTCAAGGCAATTGCACACTAACCCAGCACCAAAACTCACAAAAATGTGGGTAGTGTTGAGTTACAGCGCATAACCTTTGTTCAATTTCGCTATAAACCTTAGGCCATGCACAGGAAGACAACAACTCCCCCATTCATTTAAATGAACCCACTATCTTAGCAGTGGCAGTGTCACAGCATAAGCAGTTCAAGCAACAACACCAGGTCAAATTGTGATGTTATAATGACGACGACGTCTGACAAAATCCCAAAAGGAATATGCTCTAGCAGGTGAGCTACCAGGGCACAGCATAATAGGCAGAGTCTTAATTTGTCTCTCACACCGCTCCCAGCCTCTGTCCAGGATCCACAATACTTAAGCCTTCATTTACTGCCAACTCCAGAACGTAACAGACTTTTTTTTTTAGAGGTATGTCTAACTCCCTTGATTTTATATGTATAATTGGTCATTGGTTAGTATGAAGCCTTGTTACTGATGACCTCTCTCTCCTGCTCTCTTTGCTCTGTGTATCTTATGTTTAGTTATTCCTCTGCCTGATACATGGAAGAAAAGTAGTTTATTTGCTGTAATGGAGGCAAGACTCAGTGTATTGGAAATGCTCCTCCACTTCCCTGCAGTTCTAGAGCAGCTGGGAAACCAGAGTGGCTTAGTAGACTGCCTGTAGCAAGAGGTGTAGCCCTAAGCCCTTGGTTGGCATCCATACACCGTGCAGTCATGTACTAGCTTTATACCCAGTTTGGATAAAAGTCTCTAAATCTAGCGACAATGTACTAAGTAAGCAAACCCAGAAGACTGTAAACACCCTGCTAATAGAACCTGTTTGCACCAGAAACTCCAACTCAGTGACGAGGCACTCGGCTGACCAGTGGTCAAAATATCATCACTCAGTCAGTCTGTCAGTCAGTCAGCAACATTCAAGACATTTGGCTGGCCCCACTGTTGCAGTCCAGTCAAAAAAACACAAAGTCATCCAGAAAAAGCACAGCTTAATTTTGGCAAAAACGCAACTGTCCTCCCAAGGACAATAGAATCAGTTATTAGTGTCCCAAAATGAAATATGTTTAGGTTCCAGTGACAAAGCCCTCTAGCAATCAAGGTAATTAGCAAAGTAGTAAAAGAGGAAGTCAGGTGACATGGTTAAAGCGTGGCAAAATCTACAATGGGAGGAGGTTTGGTGAGGGTTAGGATGAGTAGATGGATGAGTAAACAAAAAATCTGACTTACTGTCAGCACAGGAGACTGCTGTTCATTGTCCATTTCCAAAAGACAGTAAACGTGGTTTATTTCAATTATGACTACAGTAACCATGACATCAGTCAGTGTTGTCACCTCAACACTACAATCTCAACTTGTGTTGTTTCCCAAGGATCCATCCTTGGCCCCTTCTCCTAAGAATTCCACTGGATACTAGTTTTAGAATTGATTTTAAGATTTTACTGATCACGTTTAAAGCGTTCAATGGCCAGGCTGTGCTCTGGTCCAAGCGTGTCAGATAATTGCACTGGGCTCAAGACTAAAGAGTGGGCTTTTTCAGTCAGGGCCCCTCAGCTCTGGAACTCCCTGCCTGAGGATGTGAGACTTGCAGAATCACTAACAACTTTTAAATCACTTTTTTTAAATGTATCTTTTTTTTTTCTTTTTTTTAAAAAAAGAAAAAGCCTTTTACTAATCATCATTTATTTATTCTTGTTTCCAATATGTTTTCTCTTTTCTAACTTATTGTTTCACCCTTTTATCTTTATTTAATTTATTGTCATTTATTGTTGGATTTTTGTTTTCTTTACTTTTAGTGGCCTGATTTTATGATGCTGGTGATTATTATTATTATTATTATTATTGCTGTTGTTGTTGTTGTTAAACATATCTATTTTTCAGCAGTGATTCAGAGACAAATTATGTCATCCAGGTCACACGGACAAGAGATCAGGAATCATTTAAAAATCAACAATGTATTTTGTTGTTTAATTTATAGGATTTGCTGCTATCAGCCTAGAGCTACAATAATGATTCTCCAAAGACACATGCAAATGTAAGCAAACATGCACAGAAAAGGGTGTTATGGGTAACTCCAGGTCATAAAGGCCAGAAGAGGACCTAACATGCACAGCAGGTAGTGTGAACCTGTCAAAAGCAAGCTGATTGGTTGATTCAACTTTTGCTGTGAGGCAGGTTTGAAAAATGTAATGTGTAATGTTAAACATGCTATACTACAGCCAAGTACAATGTCTCTGAACAACCCCGTGCATCTAAGCACACATGCATCCCAAGAAGCATGTTTCAGCCTGCCAGGTCCCTGAACTCCTCTTTACCAACAAGGACACCATTACCTTGGGTCAGGCAAAACTGCAGGGGTTCTTCTTATATAGCCTTTCCTAAGAGGTTTGGGGCATAAAAGGGCAATGGAATTCAGTATTTTCCCAAAAATTAGACATAATAATTACATAGTTAAACTGAACCAAAGGCAATATGTTTTGCATTATGTAACAGCATTGTGTAATGGACCAGGGGGAACCTGAGCTTGAATAAAAATTGCATTAGGTAAGATTTGCAGGTGCAGCCATTCCAAATCCATTTGCTACTGCACTTTGGCTCAATCTCAAGGCAGAACACTCTATTCAGCTGTCCAGGACCAGATGTTTTAGGGCTTTCAACCCTTACAAGTAACCAGTAATGCTTATTTGGAGTCACTGGAGCTTTGTTGCAATCTGCAGTTTATTTGGTTCTTTTATGCAACAGCCAAAGCTAAATGACAGTGTTAATGGCCGATGGGTGCAGCACTAACAGGGATTGAGGCAGGGGTGCTACAGTGACACACAGTGTTACTAATGTTTTATTTTACACTGGAGTAAAGATGTTAGCAGCACTGTGTGTAGGCTGGGTGTTTACATAACTGTGAGTCCACAACATCCTCCTGCAGAATGTTTCAGCTTTGATGTGGAATCTATCAACTATCAGTGGTGAGCAGATGGAAATATGTGAAGCAGCTTTTACGGAGAAATTAAACAATGGAAAAAATTTATTATTTTCCCAATGTGGTGTTGTACTCACACAGTCACGCTAGAAATAAATTAGGCGCATTACTCTTCTCTATAGCCTATATTATCATTTGTATCCTTTGTTGTATTAAACAATCTTTTAAATCCTGTTTATTTTAAGCATCACATAAATTAAACTGATTTGACTTGACCTTGTCAATAAAACCAGTCATTAGCACGTTGTTTTACCACCATCTTTTTCCAGCTCCATTATACTGTCTCAGTGAGTGTCTTTGTCACTATTATTCAACAAGATCATTGATTGAACTTGAAATACCATAAATAAAATATAACTAACTTTCTACAGCCATACTTAAGGTAGAGCAGTTCTTTAAGAAAGTCAGAATGTTATCATTCTTGCAGTTACAACCCTGCTTTAGCCTGTGTACTGTTTACCTTGTTTATTGTCCCTATTGTTATTTTAGCATATTAGTGTCATTTAGCATATTAACATTTGCTAATTTGCACTAAACAATGGGGCTGATGAGAATGACATTAGTTTTCATATTTTCATAAACCAAACTATTGGACAATTTTGATCTGATGATGATGATGAGGTGCCAGATGAAGTTAATAGCTCATCAAAGTAATTAGAATTTATCCTTAGGGGACACAGAATGTCTGTACCAAATTTCATGGCAATCCAGAAATCCAAAATAGCTGTCCAGACATTTCACTAAAAACTAAAAAAAGAGGATCACCAAAGTCATTAGGAGGCATCCTCTGGGGACCATGGATGTCTGTACAGATTTCTGTGGTAATCGACATAATGGTTGTTGAGGTATTTCAGTTTGGGTCGAAGCAGTGGACGAATCCAAAACCAATACTGCCATTCCTGGAACCTAAAATGATAATAATCTGCAGTTTCATTAAAACTGCATCTAAAGTCCTGAACCTTCTGTCTCACTGACCTACAAAAATAATAGAAATCTGGCATCTGTTTTTTCAGCTGTGTGACACACACAAGGAGGAGCATGAGAATTAAACACCTGTACACATGTAGACACAAACCCCTGCATGCAGTCAAAACAAATACTTTTGTCCCACCTCTGGAACTGTTACAGTAAATACTTTTGAAAATGGATCACTAGTCTTCACAAAATCTGTAGAAAACTGTTTTGTGTTTTGATCAAAACATTATTGAGCAAATACTGCAGCTGTAAGTCTAGATTTACTCCTGTAAGGACATAAATACATGAGAGCAAAGTGTGCTACAAGCATTCTAGATGTTAAAGTTGTTGGTTCTCTGTTTAAGGTGGAAAACTCACACACTCACACCTTAACCAAATACTATTCTAATCCTAATCACCATTCAAGATCAATTAAGCCTAAACCAAAATTCGGATGTAAATTTGCAGCCTTAAAATTATTGATTTAAATTTATTAAATTCTAATCAGTTCATTCTTGATTGCAAAGTGGATGTTTATACCAGATCTAATGAAATTCCCTCCAGCTGTTCCTGACATACGCCGTTCACAAGAGGGCAAATGGACTCAAGGACAACCCGAGAACATAATGGCTCTGGTCACGACTGTCACCAGCACAGTGGCATAAAAAGTAAAGAACGGACAGATCAACCTCCATTTGAAAAAAAATCAGACTCAAACTCTGAAGATGTAAAGCTCCAACTGGAAGGTTGACACACACAAATGCACACACACAAACACACACACATTCTCCTGGCTCTCTCTCTCTCTCCCTCCCTTACATATAAGCAATAATCTGCATGGCCGCTCTGGTAATGATTTTTCAATAACTCCAGGCGCCAATTCCATCTCATCTTCTCTCCTGTCCCTATTTTTTTTCTCATAGTCTCCTCGACCTCTTCGCTTACTCTCTCTTTGTTTCTCGCTCGCTATTTCTTTCCTTTACCCCTCTCCTGTTTCGACCCTCTTACATTGTGATGAGGTCCACCAGAGCTGCTCAATAAACCAAAGTGATGGAAGAGCAGAGGAGAGGAAGGAAGTCTGACAGAGTGAAAAATACTCTGAATAATTTAAAGAAAGGTGAAATAAGAGTGTGTAGTTATGAGAAGTGTCTTTTTCTCTCTGTGTACAGTGGTACAGAGGTCACAGGATCTCCTCTTTTTAGATTTCAACTTCTTTTCTTCTCAACAGTTTTATGAAGCAAACTGCCATCTGTTCATCTGTTACACTTGAAAACTAGTCTCTGAGGGTCAAATTTTGGAAGAACATTCACATAACTCAGATGATAACAAGCTCTCAAGTTACACAAAAAAACACAGTGTAAAATGAAGGCTCAAGGATGACGATAGTCCTGCCTGGAGACATTTTGAACCAAATACAAATCAGATTACACTGATGTGGTTCAAACCAAGCCATCTTATTGACGATTTTAGCTTGTTGCGCATTGACCCCAATGTATTGTTTTTTCACTGTACTGAAAATAATTTTATTCATTAATTCAATGGTTTCACATGCTGTACTTGTGTTTTCTTGAAGTTGAGAAGTTGCACCGAGGGATTTAAAAGAAAATATTATCATCAGTGCTGGAATGTCACTAAGTAAACCAACTCACATATATATGTAGATTTTGAGGTGCTTATACATTAGAGAGGGGTTATCATTTCATGTTAATCTATTGTTTCACTTCATCACATTTCAAAAGACACATATTGTAGTTTTTTCTTCACTCTATTTGACAGTTTTAGTTTCTTTGCAGATTAATATTTAATGAGTTCATAAAATGATGCACTGTTACAGATTAAATCACCCAATATTGTACCAAACAGTCCACCTACAGCAGCTGCAACATCAAAATGCTGAAGATGCTGCTTACATGTTAATACTTCCCCTGTCAGTTTTTTTTTTTTCTTTTTCATCTGTGAAGCCCTGAGAGGCAGGTTTGTTGTTTGTTGTAATACTCATTTTAGCCATAAGAGGCTGAAGTGCATCCATACAAAGATTTTCTTTATTTTTATTTTTATAAAGCTTTTAAGGCAAAGTTCTCCTAATGGCTTAAGTCAACTTTTAACAATGAATTCCACAACTCCCTGTTGAAACCCCTTCATTTAATTCAGGGATGAAGCTCTCCTGCAGGACACTGCTCACTGTTTTACACAAGCCAAATGACAGGCACACTGAGAGGGCTGGTTAAGAGATAGACAGGGACATAAACAGTACAACTATGATTCACAATAATCAATGTTACATGACTTGCTAATACACAATATATGTAGCTTGTGTTTAGAGTGCATTGAGAAATTAAAAAGTCAACTGGAATAAAACAGACTTAAGTATCCAAAACACAAAATTGGGGAGGTGAAGCATTTGCACAAAAACAGAGACCACAGTGTAAAATGCAGACTGCAGGCCAGCAGTTAAGGCAAATATTTTCACCCATTGTCTTGTTTGCTTTTGGTTATAATTTCTCATTATGGTTGTGGTAAAAATTCTATTAATGTCACCTTTATAGTCCATGCCAGAATTTGATGACATGATGAGACACATTCTGAATTGCTGAAGTTGTTAAAGCTACGTTAACCCAGTGTCTCTTTTTTCCTTTTTTTAAAAAAATAAAATATCATCTTTCTGAAATGTGCTGCCCACTTTCCCTTTGGTGCTTCATCTCTAAATTAAACGAAGGGGGTTCAACAGGGAGTTGTGGAATTCAGTGTTAAAAGTAGATTTAAGCCATTTTCTAAGGTGTGTGTGTTTGCTGATAAGCATTGCAGCAGTAAAGTGGCAGATTTTGGAATGGCTTTGGCAGACTGACAATTTTTTAGAGCTTTGTGCAGTGTAGACACCCACACACTGCTGCATATGCATGTATATACACACACACACACAAATGCACATGCAAATGACTGTGAGTAAGGAAGAATTACACACATAATTGATGGCAGCTAGACATACTAACCACTTTTTACAACACACAGACAAAATACTTGACAGTTACTAAGACACAGAAGGATAATACACACATAGTAGAGATAATCAACACACAAATACTTACACACAGTTCTGGGCTATTGACAAATGAACCTTAATATTCAACAGCCATAAGAATCAGACAGCTCTAAGCTGTCAGTCAACCTGCCAGCCTGACCAGCCCAGACTTTGAATATTTATGAGTAATCAGGACTCAGAAGAAGTCCTCCAACTGAAATAGAAAAAAGTTTGATGTTTGATGGGAACATCTTACACATAAACAATAAATTAAGCTCTTAGTATTATATTTACTTAATAATAGGATAATAATATAATAGCATAGTATGTTTTTTTTACTGCTGTGACAGTAAAAAACATATTCATGAGCATGAAATGTAAGCTTTTGACACGCAGTCTCCACTGGTCTTAATGTAATGTGTACTCTGTGTAGCAGCCATTGTGTTCCCTTGTAGTGAAGCCATATGTTGCTTTCCTGTTCTATTGTACTTATTGTATAAGTTGATTGTAGGTCTTCACAATGTGGCTTTATTATGAGAAGCTGCAACCAAAGAAATTTTGTCATTTTTGCATGACTAACTTCTTATTTGACCAGTCCTTTCAGCTCTAATGGGAACCGTTGTGGTCGTACAGCAGTGAATCTTACGCAGCCAGTGTAAACAGCTGTATTGATTCAAACTGAAGCATATTTCTTTGGTCAGATGCGCACAAGATGGATGAAAGCCAAAGACTGAAAAAAGGAACCTGAAATGTATCTAGTGAACGTTAAAAGCTGTAGAAATGTCAGTGAAAATCCTTCTTTCCATTTGTTTTCTCTCTCTTCCAGATCAGTTTGTCTAACCTGGGGCTTTGCTGAAAACCTGTTGACCATCTGCATTTTAAAGTTTCTTGCCCAATCTGAATCTTTTTAGCAATGCTAGCAAGTTAACTTACATTGCCATTATTACTAACAAGACTTATAAAACTTAAATAGGAATGAACCAGAATTATCATCCACGTTCATTTACTATGATTTTCAAGGTGTTACTCTAATGAGCAAGGCCATGAGGAGCAGAACAGAATGAGGGTTTGTCTGCTTTAAGGCTTGACTGACCAGCCAAATAGATCTTCAGAGTAGAAAAACTGCCAGGTGCTTCTCTGGCAGAAGCAGATCAGACAAACTTTGTAGACACAAACAGAACTATTAGCATTTGGCTTTCAGCTCCTGTTAGTTTTCTCCCTGGCTTCTACTTCACTGTTAAGGAGGTAAACAATCAAACATATGGCAAACTCTATCAAGAAGCTTCTGCAACAAACATACACACACCCACATATGCACATTTACATGCATTACCCTTGCATGTCTCAGCAATGCTCTCTCTAATTATTGCTGACTTAATGATAGCTACTTATTTCAGTTTGCTGGCTCCTCAAGTTTTCAGGAGGAAAGGGGGGTGGGGTGGGGGGTGGGGGGGGTGGGGGGGTGGGGGGGGGGTGAGAAAAGCCAGAGTGGTTCTACAAGAGATGAATACAGAAACTACTGTAGGCACTCATTTGACAATGACAGATGTGGTCTATTGCAAGTGACTAAAATCAAAAGTTCAGAAATAAAAGGAAATAAAAGAAAGTAATTTCCTCTTGCTGGCCCTGAGTTCAAATAAAGCACTGTAGCATGAACACCCATTTTGCTCCTCTGTCAATGCAATATGGTTAATGAAGGACCTACTGTATTTCACTGATGAGAGGAAAATTAAATCAACGGATCCCTGCTCTCTCGCACACTGTAATCAGCATAAGATGCCCTGCTAATTTTAATTGGGAACAGATCTGTTATAAAGGGATTTTGTCCTCTTAATGGCCATCTCTGTCACATCAATGTCCATAAAAATAAAATGTAAGTGTATCCTTATGATCCATCAGTTCTTTGCAGATCTAAAACCAAATGGTGAAACTTTCAATCATGTCTCGACAACAAAGCAAAATCTACCTTTGTAGGCAAGTAGCAAAGTATTGCTACTGAGCAACAATATATTCTGTGCTCAAATCAGATACTTCAGTCAATGCAGGCACATATAGTACACTGTGCACACAGTGTTCTCACTGTACATAGTGTGTGAATTCCAACAGGTAGTGTTGTCCCAGTCAAACACTGTCAATATGGGGTTGTTGCTCGCCTGCTGGCCGCTTTGCTCACTTGACTTGAAAATGAATGTTCTACTTTTCTGTGTGCGCACCCTGTGTCATGCAACATGGAAATTAGGCCGACCTCAGCACCAACAATGTGTCCTGTGTCCTTCTTCCTTGGTCTCTGTTTTCACAAGCTTGAAAATACATTGGTGTTCCCTCCTATAGTGGGCTTGAGAGTTCAACACACAGCAACTTAAGAAAACATACAAATAGACAAAATATGAGCAAATTCAGAAAGCTTCTTCATCACTCACACATTTCTGAATTTGATTGTGTTTTGTCTCTTTGCATGGTTTCTTAAGTTGTAATGCTGAGCTCTCAGAGCCACCATACCCCACCCCCCTTCCGCCACAAAGCCAAGATGGTGACAGTTGAGGGTGCAAAGTGTCCATCCAACTCCACCAAACTCCTGAGGAAATATTTGACTTTTTAGATGATAAATGCTCCATTATGTTCACTTGCTAGTGAACACAGCTGCCTTGTTGCCAGTGGAAACAAGTTCTGATGAACAAAAATAATAATGTTATAGGCCCCCAAAAATCATGCAAAAAAGTTCCATAGAACTGAGGGGAACTCCAGAGCTGGGTGAAAATTTGCTATGGGTTACTCAAGAGAACTGTATATCATAGTATCACATCCATTGTTAACATAAAACTGATTAGTGCAGCTTTAATGTACTGTGGCTTTAAAGCATTAATTCGCAACATAGCGATTAATATAGAGAGCTGTAATATGATATCCTGGAGATCAAAAAATAGGCTGTTTAAAGTCAAGCAGTAACACTTCTCCACTGGCATCACGTCAGAACTGGCATTTTTTCACAGAAGACATTTTGACACATCACATTATTTCTGACTTAGTGAGATACCTGAACAGAGCCATCATTTATGCGGTTAGTAACATCTATGCTTTTCCTCCTCAAACCGTCTGCAGTGAAAAAAAAATGTTCTTTTTATTTTATGTTAGTGTGTGAATTCATCCTGGATATGTGTTTTTTCTACCCCTTTATTTCATTCTCCCAGTTTACCTCAAAAATCCCCAACATGTCCCGTTACTCTTGTGCATCTATACTTGCACACAGACACACTCATGCACACGTATCTTGAATGAGCTCCTCAAACAGAAGGAGCAGCCTGCCTTGTTAGCATAGCAGTCTGGAGGAAATGGACATTTGCTCTTGATAAAAAGCCAACACAACCAGTTATTTAGAGTTGATAACAAAGCATATTCAGACCAAAGGCACCACATGAAAGACAAAGCATTAAAACACATGTATATTTGTTTTCTGGTTGATCATTAACAGCAAGATTGTGTACAGCAGTACAAGAGGAGTTAAAGGAGTTTTTCATTCTGCTGCTGAAACTTGAGGCTTTGCTGGTGTGATGGGTTGGAATTACATGTTCTAGAAATCACCTGTCAATCAAATAGTCTGGCTGGTACTGTGATGCATTTCCCTTCTCCATTGATTGAGTTTGAGTCCATGTTTGGCTCCCTTTTCTTTTGCTCTTTAACCAAAGTAACTAGTTGTGTTTTCATTAACCTGCTTAATGCACAATTTGAAATGGTGAACTTGAAGGAATGAAAATGTGAATTTGAAATAATCTCCCAAATTTTGCAAAAAAAAATGTATATGCTCACATGAGGTGGTTTAAATTTATAATATGTAACTTTTCCACATTAAATTGTCCACAAATTGCTAGACCTATGTTACATATTTTTTCAGTTGTGTACTTACATCACTGCAAATGTTTCTAGCAGTTACCAAACCTGAGAAATTATGATTTTAATCATGGTAACCCTCTGTTTCGTTTGGTCACCTGCCAATGATGTCATATCCCGTATACGCATGCATCAGCGTCATGGTTCCCCTGAGTGTTTTTCAATAAAGTTTTTTTTTTAAAAAGCATTGCAGTCGCTTTCCAGAAGCTCAAAAATCACTTTTATCCTGTTTTAAGCCACATTTTAAGATACACTGTTTACACCTTGGTTGTTTTCAACATATATTTTAAACGGATGAAGAATTTTAATCATCGGACATCTGGATCTTAAGTTATCAGAGAAAACAGCCAGGCAAATGGCAGCTCAGGTTCCATGCATCAAGTCTGAGATGTGTCCAGTGAAAAGTGTCAGCAAATCAACTATATTTAAAGTGAAACCGCTTTATTTGTTGTTTCTTTTACCCCCTCGGTCCATTTGTTATGGAGAGCAGGACACCTCTGCTGATCAGCTGCCAGTTAAAACCAATAAACCACAACAGAGAAAAGGGGAATGACATGCAGTAAAGAGTCCTAACCGGGACCTGCCTGCTTGGTGGATTAGCGCCTACATAGTGTGCCTGTAAAAACATCCTGAACATCTGGTTCATAAGTTATCAAAGAAGCGAAGGTAAGAAGTCTCAGTTTCCAGACATAAAAAAAAAACATCATGTCTACCGAGAAGCTTTTTGATTTTTAGAGTGATACTGCTTTATTGGGTGTTTCTACTGGTTTTAATCCCCTTGTTAGTTTATTATGTAGGGGAACACATTAATACACAATAATTCAACTGCTCCTATTATTCGAGATTTGTTGCCTGCTGTATCATGCCCCAGGGAGCCAGTTGCAATCCAACAACACAATGGTAGTGGTTGTGCTAATGTAAACTCTCATTCTCTGTACTGACAAGGTTTCAGGTTTATTTGCCCGCCCCCACCTCTGGAGGTGATAGGATTGGCTCCTTACTTATATGATGTATCAATCCCTGGCTTTCATGCCTTTGGCTGCTTATTTCACTCATGATATGTCTTGTATTACATAAAAAAAACATCATGTGGACATGTTAACAAGGTTAAAAACTTGATTTTCATCAGAGTTTCATTGTGAGCATGTTGCCATGCTAAAATAGCATTTAGCTTGAAGCACCACTGTTCACCTCCAATCCAAGACATTATGTTCATCTTCCTATCGGGTTTGAATAAACTAAGTCCCTTTTGACAAATGTATCTGCCAAATGAATGAAATGTACAGAGCTTCTAGGCTGGCTATAGACTCTTAGTCTAGCTCCAAGGTTAAAACTGAAAAGACTGAATAGTGAATAGAAAATAAAATGTGAGGGTTTAAGGGCAGAGAACTTTCAAATGAAAACTATGACATTTTGCATCAGGTTTGTCTTTTTGGCTGAGCTAAAGAGACAAAGTGTTTGTCTTGCCAACTGTCTGTTGAAGAAATGGTGTACAGTCTGCACTTATGTAAAACCTGGCTAAAGGTTGATACAAGAGGCTGCAAACATAAACTGTATATAAAGATGAACGTAGCCTCCATGACATCACCCATAGGTTTCTGAAGAGTGGTTTTGAAGCTCAGAGTGGGCTGCTCAGCTGTTGCCATCTTGGCAGTGTCTGACTCTGCTGAACTCCTGGCTAATCCAAAATTGGGCAAAGAGGTGGGGTACATGCAGCCAAGACTCCAGTGCATGCCAGTTTGTGGCAAGCATATGCTCACCCATCAGTCACTCAAACTCAAACTGTTTTTTGTACCAGACTGTAAACATTTTTATTTCCGCTGTAAAGTTGGGCATTTTAACATGGGAGTCTATGGAGATTGACTCAATTTTTGAAGTGGCCTTTTGAGGAACTGCAGTTTTTGGCACTTTCATGTGGGCTTCATCTTTCAGCCTCAGAGGATGCCGCATAACTGCAAACCAATTTTGGTCCACTTCCACAAAAGACACATATTCCAGGTAAATGCACATTAAGGCTTGTAACACCGCAGCAAGTACTACTAAATCTGTTGGCTGGTTTTGCAAAACTTCATCTCCTCCACCCCTCCTCCTCTCCCCTCCACTCATGTTGCAGTGGTTTGGCAGAGAATGGCTCACGTCCTGTATCTGGCAATAAGTCCAGCTAATCCTGGATTTGTCACCCTCTGTGACTCTTTGTCTCCCACTTCCTCTTCTCTTCTCTTTCACATCTATTTTTTCCTGCATCTGCCTTTTTACTAGTCTTATTATCAAAAGCACCCCACGTCCAGCTTCCCTTTCAGAACTTCATCTTCCCTGCTCAGGCTCTTTCCTTCCTCCCTCTCCCACCCTCCTCAGAGTCTTGTTCCCTCGTGCTGTGCTCTGGCCTGACCTCTGTGATTTCTGTGCAGCTCCATCTGTCGATCAAGTCTTAAAATATTTAACCTTGTGTTCCTTTTCACACATCAAATTCCTGAGACAAGATCATCACCTTACCCTTTCCTTCATCCTTCTCTTCCCGTATTACAATCCATGTGTTACTGCTCCTTACACTGACTTTTCCCCCTGCAGACTAGAAAAGCTGTAGCTGTGCCTAATGCTTAATATAAGATATGTCTTTCGATCTGTCTCTAAGAAGTCTGGCTTGAGGTTTGGATAGCCAGGGACCCATGGGAGCTCTTTCTCCTTCTCTTTCCTCCTTTATCTCATCACAAATCTCAGTGAAGATTTAGATATGGAGGCAGCCAACCACAGTGAGTCTGACTTGTCCACTTTAAAGCTTGGTCTGTTCCGCTTGTCTTCTCTTTCCATCTCAGGAGAAAGCTTTAACATGGCCATAACCCTCATTTTTACAGTTCCTGGTGGAAATCATTCACTGGTGCAGCGAAGGAATCACATTTATATCACGATATCTCATCCATGCTAATTTTCATGAAGCACAGTTGTGGTTAATGAGCCTCTGTTACAATGATTATGGTAATCACAAAGAAAGAAAGCTTCGTTTTTCATGTTTTTGTGTTTCACTTGCAACAGCCTTCACACGTGCCGGATGGTAATCCCTAGAGGAGGTTCTGTTTGCTATGATTACAGAACCATAATCACAGAACATTACCATAATTTGAATGATTACACTCTTCTTCACATTATCCACTTTGATCCACCACTACATTCAAACTATTACTACAATTCTCATTCAGGGGAGCTAGACCTTGTTCACTTGGCGCTGTTTTCATCACATGACCATCTTGGATTCAAATGTGTCCCAAGTGGCCCCGTCTCTGAAAATGCTAAAATGGAATGGTGAGAACAAATAAACCATTCAATTTTATCAAAATGATCAAGATATCTGCATGAACAAAGGAAGAGAAAACATGTATCAGTCCACACTTTTTCCTGTTTGCAGGTCAGGCTGTCAGCAGGTAACTGTGAGTCCCACAAAGATCAATACTAGCTATTTGTTTCAGTTTTTACACACTACACTTTGCCTTATTGAAACCCTATTTTAGCATGTTTATACAGATAATGCAAAATCATTATATGTATTTGACCAGGTGACGATAGTCCAATTGAACCAATATGTCAGCGCATTAACTACCACATAATTGATATGCAGTCATTAACCACTGGCCACATGGGGGCAGCAAAGCAGGCTGAAACCAACAATGACATGTCATCGCCTCATGAAGTTGATATGGCAAACATGTTAGTAAAAAGTTTCCTATTTATAAACCCAGCAGACACAAAACAACATTAGCATTTTTCTGGATACCTGTTGAATCCATGTCTAATAACCACACTCCTTTTAGTTCTGCTTTAGTCTCTCACAATGTCCGCAATAAAGCTTTGTCCCCATAGCTACTAAATGCTCCACTACAGTATATTTATGTTTTGTCACTAGTTACTTATTTTCTGTGCTTGCCATTCAGTACTAGGTAGATAGCATAAACTCATTTTATTAGAGCTTTTTGGCTAAAAACAGCTGCTTTTTGTAGCTGAGAGCAAGAGGCTCTAACACAATGGGCTGAAAGGTGATGAATATGAAAGGTGATAATCATCTGTGGGTTCTTTACTATGAGGGACACCTTCCCCATTATACAGACGTTTTTTCCATTGTCATTAGAGAAATATTGATTAGTGCAGCTTTTAAATTTACAGTGGACTTGGACAAACATATATTTCAATAAAACAATTGTTCAAAAGTGTACTAAACTCATCCTCAAGGAATTTATCTAGAATATTTTTCTCTACTTGGTAAGATGAAGTGCTCACTGGCTCTAGACATTAGAATAGACTCAACAGAACCCCTAATTTAAGTGTGCAGCATGTAATGCCCCAATAAACCATTGCCCTCCTTGCCCAGACAAGATAGTATTATCCAAACAATAGGCTGGAAATCCTATTATGGTATGTTCCATTCTCCCAATATGTCGTACTGGGCTTTCTCATCTCTCTGCATTCCAGAGGACACAGTGAGCAAACGCTCTTGCTTAAGTATTCTAGGAGCACTGTGTGATAATATTAAGGCTTTGATATTGTCAAGTAAAGTAAGTACTGGTTAACAGCTTGAAGAACAGTCACCATTAAACTGGTATGTTAACATGGAGAGATTGAGAAAAGTCAAAACAGAATAAAAATGTTCCATATCATCACCTCAATCAGAATAAACAGAGCTAAACTTATCAGCTGCAGAGGGGTCATTTAAGCATGTTTTTTGCCATGTAATTGATCTTATCCTGATTCATTTCTGACTGCATTCTCTCCATGCATTCCCTTTTTGTTAGTTTCTTTTTAATACATGAACAGATGATAGATATCATCCATGTTGAATCACATCCCCATGTAATCAGCTGATGCAAAATCTTCAATCAGAATGATTAAAGAAACACGTGCATGTAACTTCAGCAGTTGGACCAGCGAAGATGAGGGTTGCCATTTTCTAGACGCCGTCCTTCTTTGCTTGTAGGAGGTAACGTGTTTGTGATGATCAAAAGCTGCAGAGTAATTTTGTTTCACAGTTTGGTAGTTGTTATCTAACTTCATCCTCTCTGCCCTCATTTTCTTGGAAACTACAATTGATTATTGTAATTACTGAGCAGTGCTGGAATTTGTCACTACACTTTCAGAGTCTGAGAAAGGAGGGAGGGCAGGGGAGGGAAAGAAAGACAGCTTAAAAGGAAATGTGTGTGTGTGTGTGTGTGTGTGTGTGTGTGTGTGTGTGTGTGTGTGTGTGAGTTTGGGTGTTTGGGGCAGGCTGCAGGGGTAATACAGAAGAAAATTAGTTGACTGAAATGAAGATAGGACAGATGAAAGGAAAGAAGATGGAAACAGAGTCTTGGGCATCAGAAAATCTTTATTCTAGACGTGCAGTCATGCAGTTCATTGCTTTCTTGCTTACTTGTGTGCATATACAGTATGTGTGTATGTGTCTATGTGTGTGTGTCTGTGTTTCAATGTGTGTAGGGCACTGCCCCCACCCACCCCTCTACTCTGCTGCTCATCCGTCACTCTCCAGGGTCAGCAGTGAGAGGCAGTGTTATGCTGTGATAAAGAAGTAGCCAGAATAGAATTACACAGTCAACACATATTAGCATTCACAGGTACCTCTGCCTGTGCATGTTTCCTCAATTCAGTACAGTATTATGCTTTTCAAAAGGTACAGGGTCCACCTGAAGTTCATCTGAAATGGGCTTTTTAAAATAGCACTTTTTTAGCACTGTTTCTTGAAAAGCCATCTGGGTTTTTGAAGTCTTTATAAAGGAGTTCATCAAGGAACCTTCTGAGGCCGTCCTACAATAGTTTGAACTCAGACGAACGCTTGGATCTTTCATTTCAGTGTCTGCTTTGACCTTGGTTGCTAATCCTGGATGACACTACAACCTGGCTACACTAATGGTTGTATTAAACTCATGTTAGAATATATAAAATATCAAGATGACTGAAAGATTAAGACAAGGCTAGTTTTCACAGTATCGATATAAAGTAGTATATCACAACAAAGTAATATGCCACATGAAATACTCAGCAGTGTTCAATGCAGTGAGCTTTATGTCACTGACAGACAAAAAAGTGTGTCCCAGCTGCATCTGTCATTTCGGCAAATCCCCAAAAATGCACAGATAAACAATGCGGTCTTGCTGATAATGTTGCCAGATTAGCAAATGGATTTGCTGTAGCGATAACCTTTAACACACTTAAAACACAAACTTCAATAACTTTTTTATTATTATTTTAATTAATTAAAATTTTCTCAAAATAAATTATTATATTTGGACAACATGATCTTGTAAAATGATAGCACAATAAAATATCATCTCAATATAATTCCACTCCAAGTCACCAAATCAATTAGGAGTGCACTTAATTATTATTTTCATTATTGT
Source organism: Trachinotus anak (assembly GCF_046630095.1). NCBI lineage: Eukaryota > Metazoa > Chordata > Actinopteri > Carangiformes > Carangidae > Trachinotus > Trachinotus anak. The sequence continues at coordinate 16,972,749 of NW_027273876.1, read as the reverse complement.
AATTTCATTATATTAATCTATTATTTAGTCAGAAAATACCAACAATGACAGAAATGAGCTGCAAATAGTCACATTTGAGAAGCTGGAATTGTTTCAGATTTGCGTAGTAAATTATCTAAATGATTAGACTAACTTATCAATGAATCAACTAATTGTCACTATACATACACGTATCAAATCATTTTTACTTTTCATTTTTTTCCTGAACTATTTGCTACTTCATACTACATTTGGTGCAAAATGTACTGAAAACAAAATTCAAATTACACTGGCCTTTTTATCTCACTGGATTTACAAAAAGTACATTTCCATGGTGACAAGTTGGCGAAGAAATGCTCTAGTTCTGGTTGTGGTTCAACTGTTTAGTATTCAAAGTTTTCAAAGACCTTTTTTCAGTACTGTCCTATCTCAGGCAGAATAAAGGGAAAAAAGGTAATATTACAATGGTTAGTTAACACTGTGAAATAAAACCTTAAAATCTAAAAAATGATTTATTTGAAACATAAACTGAAGGTTTCATAGGATGTTGCTACAGGCACAGAAGCAGTGATTTTCAGAGCACTGAGAGAGTTGTGTGTCGTATTAGCCTTGAAATAGCTACAACACAGAGCAAACTATTTTCAGCACTATGTTGATGTGCCTGTCAGAGCTTTCAGCTCCACTCCTTATTGTTCAGATCAAACACCTTTATTTTTCCTGTGTCCTTGACTTCCACTAATTCATAGTAGTATTCAGAATTCCGTTGTTGTTGTTCCTATGTGAGGTCTGTAAATCATTGTTTGCAAGGTCTAAATATAAGGTTACAATGCTGTCACGTTTTTCTCCCTCTCAATGGCAACACATAACTGTTGTAGAATACCAAACCCAGTATTGCAAACATGAAGACTGTCTTATTATGTGAGAGAGGGAGAGGCTTGTTGAAATGTTTCATTGTCCTGTCATCCTTCCACCATGGAGCTCTCCTGTTTATAATCAATGTCAACTACTCAAACGGTCTGTGAGAGGCTATTTCCTGTTACCTGATCCATTTATTTCAGGATCATAGCCTTGAAGGATGTCATATCCTGATGTGGAGGTCTTAAGGGCAATAAGAAATGAATTAACTTGGTGAGCAACAGCTTAAAATTCAATCAAAAACTGAAACTGGGATAAAGTCATAAACAAAAAGTTAGTTTTCAGCAGAATGCTATACCGCAGTGATTCAACCTGCTTTTTTATGAAAACAGAGACAAAAGCTAGTGAACACATGGTGTGTGGTAGATCTCTCTTTTCATAAATCTCAATGATTATTTTAGCAAAAAGAGAAGATACACAGATTCATAGACATGAACACACATACAGTAGATCCTGACATGTGCAGTTGGAGCACATTTACTTGCAGTAATATCATATCATCAGTGAAAACTAACAGGAAAACAATTTCTTGACAGGCTTTATTCCCACTATAAAAACAGGTCCACGATGACCAAAAGTCCTAGAAAACAAAAACTGTGGTGAAAGGTTTAAAGATTTTCATCAGCACATAAAAGCTAAATGATACTGTGAAAAACAAATAAAAGGACTTATGAAATCATATGAAAACATCATCATGTCCAAATGAAACTCAGATTTAAATTTTGTTGCTTTACAAAAGACACTAATAAGCAGCATCTTGCATTTCAGTTATGTATTGTCTCTACTAGTAATGTTAGCTAAATGGAGGTAAAAAGTAACAGATTCATGGACTAAAGTCATGCACAGTCCTATTTAAAATAAAACATGGCATTGTAACAATACAGCTGAAATGAACTGTGAAAACATCCAGGAAAAGCGCTTACAATTGTACAAAGGTATTGTAGCTGTGAATGTGGAGGTAATGCTAATATGACTTTTGGTACTTTGATGCTTGTAGGAATGGGTGCTAGACAAACACAGCCTATTAATCTCACCCTGGATGTTCACTAAAGGAATAATTATTTTAGCAGGTCAAACCACAAAAGTACACAGGCCAACATGCTAACATCTATAAATGGTCTTGAAAGCAATAAAAATACTGTTGACCCAGCATACCCAACTTTGCCAGAATGTTCTGGAGCCCCCATGGAGCCTGCTTCAGTGACAGTGGCTGGGGGGTGTTGCTTCCACCTCCTGTCCTCAATGTTTCCTCTTCTCTCTTGCAATAATTAAAATACTAACGTTAACATAACTGCGGATGTGAGAGTAAGTGGGTTACTTGAGCTGACCGCCTTTTGTGTTTATATTGACACAAATGACCGCAGAATCAGGGCAAGCTTCCCTTGCATGTTCCCAAAGAGAACATTATTATCTGATGTTTTTCAATTCAAGCCAAACCTAGGAAGGCCAGGGTGTATAACCATACTAGCTGTACACATCAAAGATGGCAACAGCTGAAGCTTCAGAAGGCTTAAAAGACAGAAAAATACATGAGACAAAAATTTCACTTCAATAAACTACAATAAAATGACTCATCTTTTTGACTAAAACAATAACTCACTCAAATGTGATAATATTAATATGATTCTTTTCAAAAGACAAAAAAGTGAACATTGATTAATACTGCACCTTGCAGACTGTGGACCACACACATTTTTTTCATAATGAATTGTGTACACATGTGAATGTGTTTGTGTGGGTGTACAGCAAGCTCTCCTACACTTGTAGAAGGAAATTAAAAATTCGATTTGAGCCAACTTGAGAATCACCTTCACATTAAACAAAAAATACAACCCCGCTGCCATCTTCAGCAGAGCTTGTCCATAGCCATGATTTGTGATTATTATTGTTATAGGATTAGAGTTGACTCATTAAGGTTGGGACGAGCAGGCAGAGAGGGGACTACATTATCACCACACCTCACAGACTCCTCACAGGAACATTAATTGATCACCTAGGTACCAGCTTGCCCTTCCACCACTTTCAAGATAAAGATAAAATAAAAGGGCTGATCTATGACCTGAAAAGGGCAGGAGTGAGTCCGACAACACACATGGTCAGTTCTTCTCACTCAGACAAGTTGCAATAAATACTGGTTTCATTTCACATCTCAGGTAGGAACGTTAAACTCACTACATTTTTTATATAATTAACCAGTGGATCCTGTGAACACTTTACAATTCGGTGATTTTTGTTGATTGATGATACAGCATGCCTGATTTCCTTCATTTTAAAGCCTGAAACATCTCCTCCTGCAAGTCTATGAATATGCCTGATTGTCATGTGCAGATGCTCGCTTATGGGTCTGCCAGTCTGGCTGTGTAGTTCCACACATGCTGTATGGACTCTCTGGGGTTAGTCTGGGTAATGGACTCTCAAAATCTTAATTTAGAAGGTTAAGCAAACAGGAGGAAAAGCACTGAAGGTTCCCTGAAGGTTCCTTGCTCCATTAGGCCACAGAGAAAAATGGCTATGTAAATGAGATGTTTTGTGACTCTTGTAATTGTTTGTGGACTGTGATGAAGTCCCCAGACAATTTTCCTCTCAGCTTTGAATACATACATACGCAAAATGAATTAATTTTTTGTCTCTCTTAAGGGTGATCAGGATGTTTTGACTTCCCGATTTGTAACTAATGCTGACAACATGGTTAAATTTTTACATTAATTTTATTTTTAATTTAATCTTGCCCAGAGCAGCAATAACAGTGCAGAGTAACCAAGAATCTCACCTAAGAAGTGCTACAAAATACCGATCTAATTTGTGCCCCTAAATGCAGCACTGACACTTTCACCTTGATTTCCCCTTTAACATGCAGAAACTTTGTAGTGAGCTTCTAGTGAGAGGATTGATGCTGTGAATTTTTAAACAGTGAGTTTTTGTCACTTTTGTCATGGGAACTTTTTACTTGGCAGGCCTGATTTTGGCTGTCTGTCAATTGTTTGTGATTCTTTCTCTTTAATTTGTGTGCTTATGTTTGTGCAATGTGTTTAGTGTGTGTGTGTCTATTGTAATATGACTATTTAACAAAAATCTAATTTCTGAGTGACGCTATGCCTAGCATAAAAAGCCATCTGGTTATAGACTCTGTGAAATTATCTTCACTCCCATTTCAAAGATAGTTGAATTTGTTCCCTATAAACAGACATTAGGGATTAGTTTGATTTGAATGAGAGGAAATGTGATACAATTTGTTCCTCATGTTCCCAAAAGCTTCGCTAACCCTTTCGCAAATATTCTGTGACAGCTTGAAGTCTCTGTGTATAATGTACTGAAGCCAAACGAAAGTACTGTTGTGTGAAGCTGTGCACTGGTGAGATACAGCAACAAACTGAGGTGAGATCGACCCAGATGGAGAGAACAGAAGTGAATACAGCTGCATTTTCTTTGTGATTTCTCCTAACTGTGACAAATTACAGATAGAGACAAATCCTCACACAGTTTGAAATGAGGGGAGTTTGTTAACCTGTTTCTGTCCATCCATTACACTAATTCACTCACTCACACAAACAAAACTAATTCCCCAAACAGAAACAACATCTGTCATCTTTGAGCAGAGCATGAGCCAGATAATACTGCACACTCACTCTGCTGCTTTTAAAGCACAAAGAAATTCTTTTGATTAATTTTCCTACACTACCTCCTTACCATAAAACTTCTAATTATAAATCTCACCTGTACCGGTGACGGCAGTAACCTGTGGGTTAGCAGCAGACTCCTCAAAGTCAAACTGCGATTTATTTATAAAAAAATGCATTTGATCAACTCAATCGAAGCCAGTACAAATATAAACTCAGAGGAGCATGAAAGTCACCAGTTTGGAACCCTGGACTGTGATCGGGGAAAGAGCAATGTCCTTTGTTTCACATACGGTTGTGGTGCACTTGAGCAAGGCATCGTACTGCCAACTGCTTTCGCTGAGCTGCTCAGTAGAAGTGAATGTAGACTGTGAATGTGTGTAATTGAATTGGGCTATCAGATGTGCAATTATGTAACTCTATACAGAGGAAGCAGGATGACTCTCATAATGACACATCATCTTTTATACTGTCAGCGTCAACTTCAATATCAATTCAGGGAACTGATGTTTTAATAGAGCAGTACAGTAGAGTGTGAAGGTTCAGCTGTTAGATGGATGGTACCTGCCTTCAAGATCTCATCCCATATAACATTAGCAAACTATAAACACAGTCTTTCCCTAAGCTAACCATACCAGAACCAGTCTTTACCATACTAGTGTCAGTCAAGTTTAGTGTAGTTTTAAGTTGTACTAATAAATATTTTTATATTATCAGTGAATGATAATGCACCACATGTGCATTACACACACACACACACACACTACATGCACTACATGTGCATACACACACACACACACACACACACACACAAAAAAAAAAAAAATGTCCAATGCTACAGTTTAATGGCCCTCAACTATAATGTTTTAGATCAGTCTCACAGCTGTCATCAACCTTGTTTCAACAGTGGAGCATTTAGCACCTACACAGATATTTCTCTGCAGAGTTGGTAGAGACCGAAACAGTGCCAAAATAAAAGTGAATATTGGACTTACATGCATCAGTTGTCCAGAAACGCAACTTCAAATGGACACCAACCAACTGTATGTGCAGGCAACATTTATAAATGCTGCTTCAACGTTTTTGGCTGGACTCCAACAGTAGCAATGTCCATGACTGACTGACTGATTGACTGACTGACTGAGTGAATGATAGAGTCACACGGTCAATTTACACCATTAGTCAGCTGAATGCCACATGACTGCGTCATAAAGTTACACCACTGGTCTGCTGGCCCTTCAGGGTTGGAGCTTTCCCACTGGCGATTGCACTCAAGATGATTTGAACTTAGCATTTGTCCCTAGATTTAGAGCCTTTTTTCAAAATATCACCTGGCAACAAATCTAGTGACTTTTGGCATAAACCTCAGCTACTTAGACAGTCACCAGTACTGCCCTGGCAGTGAGAGGCAAACCTCTCTCTGTTCAGTGAGTGGCAGAAAAGCGGAGCAGAAGTTTGTTACCCAGATGCAGGCTGTGTGCTGTGAGACATAAAATAAGAAAAATATTCTGTTGCCTCTAACTTTCTCCTTGACTGATCATTTTACAAATACATATAGCCACAGCACAGCCACTGTTTCAACTGTTTTAACATGAATGGTGATTTTGTCAGAGGATCGTGGCTATAAAAACAGGATTTTAGCAGTGCAAAGCAGTATCTTGGAAGTGACTGCTAGTAACATGTAATCTTAATGGGTCGCATTTCAGTCGCTAATTCAAACTTGTTTAATTGTCTGACAACAGAAACACAAAAACATGTAAATGAGAACAACTTTATTGGAAATCCGGCTGTATTAAAATACTGTATATGTGAGCAAGGCAAGGAGGAGAGAAGCAAACATATAAAAGGGCTGAAACTGGCAGACACCATGCAGATACAAATACAACAAATGCAAAGCAAATACAACGTGATGATGTCAGTCATTTACAGTGGCTACACAACAGTTTCAACTACGCCCTCAACTACATTGACCGTACACAGTCCAGCCATGTACAAGGTTTTGACCTAGTCTTGTTTCAGCTTTAAGTATTCCCATTCTCTTGTCCATCATACCGGATGAGGCTTTTTGGAACCGATGGCAGACAAATCCTCTAATAAGAATGATTGAAAAAAATATATATATACTTTTTAATCGTTCCTCTTTTTATTGTTCATATCATATGACTTAACCTTTAATACTCACAACAGCGTAATTTGTGTATAATTGTGGAATATAAATTCCTCTTCAGGTTGTTCAAACCCTTGTATTTTAAGCAACTATGCTGAGGATTTGTGTCCTAAAAGATAAGTAAAGCCCTACTATTACCCTCACTTTCATCATGTTGTATAGGCAATAATTATCTTCTCATAGAAAGAAATCTGTCCTCCAAGCCTTGTGTGGTGTACAGATCAACACTTTAACCCTGACTTGCTCCAGTGGAGCTGTTCAGCAGCCTTCAGTAAAGACTGTGATTGAACTGGAATGCTTCCAAATCTGTGTGCACTGAGCTGTAAGAATGTGAAGCAAAGCTTTTTTTTATACCAACCTGCCCTGAATGAACACTGTCTAAAACCCCATCTGTTAATTTGTCACCACATGTACATTTTGGTCATGGCTTCCTCTATGGCTGAAATAACGACAACGAAAACATTCCCCGTCCCCAGCTGATGACCTTAGTCAACCCTGAAGCTCGAAAAAGCCTGAAAGCCATCTGCCAGCCTAACAAGCAGAATCTGGTAGAAGCAGTTTCCACACATTCATTGCTTTGCTGCGTTGTCACGGTTACTGGTCCATAACAACAGTCTCCTGGGAACCCAACAAGCACTTGAGTAGTCTTGTGATGCAAAGGGAAAAAGGTAAAACCAAGCAGACGCACACGTCTGATTATGTAGGTGCGTTGGTTTCTGCAGGTTACAACAAGTAAGATCATTATGACACGATTTAAAACCTGTTTCATGTCTACACTGGCAGAAACAGTAGCATGAATTTGAAGGAAAATCCAGAATTACATTCAATGTAAATAAATGTATTCACATTTAACATGAACATTCAATTAGGCATGTCCACACAGATGTATACAAGACGTGTGTGTGTGTGTGTGTGTGTGTGTGTGTGTGTGTGTGTGTGTGTGTGTGTGTGTGTTGTGTAGACCTACATGTTTTTCTGTGGTTGTGTTAACAAATACAGGTTTGAAACCACCGTGAGGACCATTTAGTCAGGCTTCACAAGTTCAAAGGGCTGTTTGATGGTTAAGACTTGGTTTTAAGGTTCAGGTTAGAATTAGGTTTAGAGTTAATGCATTCCCTGGCCCCTCATCCTAACCGTAACTATCACAAAAAATGCTTATGTCAATGAAGAGCCAGACTTTAGTGATGCTCCTGTGAACAATATTGGGTGATGGCAGATGTTTGCTGGTGGCTTTTCATGATGCCTTTATGTTTTTATATGTAACTCTAATGACTTTATACTAAAAGTTTAGAGTTTGAGCATTAAGTTACATGAGGTGCAAGTGGCTTCAAATCTGATATTTTAAAATAGGCTTCATCCAAGCACTAAATTCTCCGCTCTCAAGTAAGATCTTGTAGAATGCGCACTAACCCATATTAGATGAAAGGAACATTAACAGAAACAGAAACGTGTTACTTCCAGAAGTCACTATTTTTTGATGTGAGGCAATGTTAGCTTGGACTAATTTCAGTACAAATTTCTCACAAAAACACATTTAAATGCAAGACTGAAGTTAATGCAGCTTTATAAAAGTAACATCAACTTCATAACTAAAGACTTTAGACTTTTGAAGGACCTGAGGATCTGTCACCGGGTCTTCAGGTCTACTGGTTCACTTCACTATGGGGTCATGTTATATAACAAGAGTAATTTACCAAGCTCAAAAAAGAGAAGCAAAGTAAATGTAAATGAAAACCTTCAGCAGAGAGGATTAGGAATAGAGGAAATAATAGAAATGATAGGTTATGTAAGACTGCAGAAAATGTGGCTTTGACTTTGTACTGTTCCTAGTGTTGCTGTCGTCCCGTGGCGGCTTATTAGCATGAGTGTGTTTCATCATTTTGCTTATTCATGAATACTGAAATGCATCTGCATATGGTTTATTTTCAGCCGACACTGCAGGAGAAGAGCAGATCATGTGGTGCAGACCGACAGGAAGATTCTGACAGTAATGATCCATTCCGTAATTTGTTTGTTTGTTTCGTGGCTGTACAGTTTGGCTGATTGTCAATTGAACGTATTTTCTCCTTTGTTATAGTTGTGCATGGTTTGAGGCTTTTATTATTTATGCAAACAAGCAAAATTCAACTGAAGAAAAATGATAAAGATGATAAATAAAACGCTAGAAGACACAATGAACCTCTCCAACTTTCTCTTACATCTATCACTTAATGTATATTCTTGACATTGTCAGCCTGCATACACTCCCTTCAGATTTTTATTTATCTATCTTTTATTCAAATGTTTTATTGAGTCACAATAAATTCAAATCCAACTTGAACTTACAGCCAAGATACTACATCCAATACGTTAATTAAATCAACCTGCTGAGATGCAATGATGAAATCATGAAACTGTTTTACTTAGATATTGTGATTTGAAATAGATATTGTGATTTGCAAGAGCTGTGAACTGTAAATCACTTCAATTTCAAAGAGGCAGCTAACAGGTAGCTCAGTGTAAATGCAAGACAACTACACACAAAAATCATGCATATGCCATTTACCCCACACATAAAAGAATTGAATGTACTTCAGACCAGGGGTACACGCAGTTTCTATAGCTGCAAGTGGTGAAGGTGGATAAGAAATATACGGAGACACATGTAACCTGAGACTATTTAGGTTGTTTGCCAATTTCATGTTATTATTTTTTCAGCATTTATATATTTAATCTTAAATTATTTATGAGTGATGAATTTCCTTATTCTTTTCATTTACATTTCAGACTACAGTTTCCCCATCAACAATCCTATTCCTGAATTGTATATATATTTTTATTTTATATATACTGTATATTCAACATGAGCACCAATAATAAATCATTGATCATGCGTCTGACGTTTAATAATGACGACTGCGATGTCACTGCCATAATAGTTTATATGTGATGAGTTAGTGGTATGTGCAATATTAATGAACACAGTTGTGTGTAATGAATGTCTGTAGTGGCAACTGTTCTGGTGCTGTTGCTGAACCTCGCTGATACAACACAATTGGTACAATTGCACTTCTTTGCCATTCTTCTCATCGACAGGTCTAATTAGTGGGGTAGTGGGCACATGTATCAATATGTAAACGGATGTTTGATGGTATTTTTATATCTGTTTATAGCAAACTGTGGGAGTGGAAATAAGACTTGTATACGCACATGTACCCAGTTCCTCAATGACTAAGATTTATAAAACAGAACTAGGCCGAGCTGGCCAACTATGCAGTAAAAAATAAATTTAGCATCACTTCTGAATTGAATTATTATATTTGTACATCACTGAGTAATAGTACACCTCTGATGTAACATCTTCATAAATGAAGCAACACTGGTCATTTTTTGTCTATCAACAACAATGCGAGTTTACTTTTTAAGTTGACTTTTCACCAAATGATTGGCTCAAAAACGATAACAACTACAAAATACAACTGGAATATTTTATCATATTCATTTGATCTAATTACAATATGCTTGTAATAATACCATGTTGACAACAAATACAGGTCGGTCCTTGAATTCATAGGAAGTACTCACTAAAATAAATCTCACAATTATTAAATATTTTCCTCAAATTGTTAAGTCCTAACATTCGTCCTCTATGTACTTCAACCAATGATCACAGAGTTAGTGGTTCCCTGGCTGCTCTTAACTACATGTTCTTTAGCAAGGCACTGAAAACCAAACTGCTCCCATTTACCAAGTCTGTACTTCACACACAAAATTACAAATGAATACATATCACAATGAAAAGCTGACACAAAATAATGTCTTCTCATACTTTACCATATAAAAATACAGTACAATGGTAAGTTTATTTGAATAATGGTAAGGTGGACTGTTTAATCCACAGCCATATCACAGCACTGATGAGAATCTAAACAGTGTTACGTAAACTGTCATGTGTCTTTATGTCAAGAGTGTTGTTAGTAGATGCTGATAAAATCAGCACACATACAGCTGTACACACTGCCACAGATACACACATAATAAAACATGGATGTACGGTGAGGCCCTAGATATTAATGATTCATCCTGCACTTACAAATAAACCAGCTAAACATTTAGGAGGTGATGACTGTATGTGTGTCAACATGAGTGGGAATCAGTGTCTGAAAATGTGCATGTTTGTGTACCAGTGTGTGCATAATGTAGACTACCTTTCAGCCTTTTTCATATTGTGGACAGAAAATTGCCTTTGGTGTACCTGTACATCGTCACTATGACAACTAATGTTGTCCACTGTGGTCAGCAGTGTATTTCGAAGCAGACAGCATGTTTTATTTGTTTTTTTGTTTTTTTGTTTTTTGAGAGGTTTGCCTGCAGTCTGAACATGGCCACAGATGTAACTGGGGGAATTAAGATTCACAGCAACAAAAACAGACGTCCCAGGATCAATGGACGACGTCTGGGAGCCTGAAGAGCCACTGAGGGAATGTAATCATCATCAGTCTTCTGCTGACTGATCATAGTCTCTCGATCAGGATACTAAGACAGCATGTTCGAAAAATCTTATACATGTTCCTGGACACTTGTATGTAGTCTGGCAACACATGCACAGAAATGTTGATACACAAACACACATGCATGTACAGGTAACCAAAGAGAGAAAGACACAAAAGAAATAGTTATCTTAGCAGAGTACTCATATCATTTGCAAATTAAATTAACGGATTTAATTACTGAGACCATGACCAGGACAAGTAGCTTCTATCTCACACCAGCAGTATGGCCAGCTCTAAAATTAACACATTTCCCTGTTGCACTGTTGCTTTCCAATCTTTTAAAGCAAGTGTAAACCTCACAAGCTTGCTGTTCAGTGCAACATATTAGTCTTGAATTTACACTGACAATCTACTAGGGCCAGGAGCCGGATAAATCAAGGAGGTGTGGGGAGCAATTTGGATCATGACAACAACAGGGAACTGAATTTACTGCCTCTAAAACCTCACCAATCTCTTGATAACCTAATAGACTAAACTCTGTGTTAGACCTGACATTAAGCATAGCCTTGAACATGCCTCAACATTTCAGAAAACAATTTCAGTGAGAATGTTTAGAAGAAATATGACATTTTCCTGATCAGCCTGTCACAAAGAGTGTCTTCTCTTTGTCTTTACAGAAAAGGATAAAAAATGTTTAAAGTGATCTCTCAATTATCCAACTTCTTCCAGGTTTGTGCAATAAAGCAATCAATGATGGCACACAAAGAAGATTGCACAACAGAGGCTGACTAGTCTTTCTAGACTAGTCTCAGAGTTTTTGGTGAGTAGTTGAGGAGACTGTGACCAGGGTTTGAATGACAGGGAGGACTGGACGGGTATGACCCCCCCTTTTTAAGGCCTGGACCCCGCCAAAAGAGGTAAAAAACAACCCGGGGGCACTAAAACATTATATTTCCTTCTTACCTGTAATTGTAAATATTACAATATATTTCCCATATTCATGCCTGGAAGAACCTTGTAATATGATTTCAGACACCCCTAAAGTGTGCCGTACCATTTCTTAACCTTGACGTTAGTTCAATGTCTCATCTACCTGCCTAACTCCCATCAGCTAACAGGGGTTAAATTGGGCTGGAGCTCACTGGAGCTGAGCTCTAATAGCGTGAAAAGCACCATTTGACACTCAGTAAACTCATTTTGCTCTGTAAGTGAAAGTTTAAGGTCACTGCGTGATAAGACACTGACAGTGCAGAGACAGACAGAGCAGCAGCAAGTTCTTCAAATCATCAGAGCAAAGTGAGAAATATGCACAAATCTGTTATTGTCATTTATTCCCATGATGCTGCTCCTATCATGCCATGTACATGCAGGCAGGTGTGTGAGTGGGTTACTATGGTTACACTGATACTCTGTTGAAATAAACCTGAAACCTAAACCTAAAAACTTTGCACAACCACTAACACTGTGTCAGCCACTGCCAGTTGCAAGCTAACAAACAACATAAACAAATTAAAGATGCTAACTGCTCTGATATGTCTGCAGTTTGCCAATTTTGGTGCACAATTAATTCATCAAAGACCCTGAGTCTGGGTCTGACTTAGGCTCAACATGTGGCTGAGTCTCTCCGATGTTTCCGTCGCTAATCATCTTGATACTCTTTGCTCTTTCACTGGTCAGTCTAGCGCAAGGAGTGGTGGTGGGTGGAGCACAATGCCTGAGCCAGAATTTCTCAATGAGGTAAGTAAGCGTATGTGCTTCCAGCCCCAGTTTTCCATTTATTTTTCCACTTTTTATGAGAGAAAACCATGTTAAGCAAAATATTAATCATAGCAGAGTATTTTAACATAGTTTAAAACATGTATGGAAGATGTTGCTACATAGTGGCTGAAGCCAGCTGTTCCCAACAGCTGTTCCTCCTCAGAGAGTTAGGTGTTAGTGGTCGAACACACAATCACTTACGCAAATCTTGTCACATGGCAATTAGCTCTAAAGGACACTGCAGGTGGTAAACATTATCTTCCTCTCATGCTCTGACAAACTGTTGTACCTTCCAGGCCACAAACCCACACACTCACTCTCTCACACTCACTCTCTCACACTCACTCTCTCACATGCATAGAAAACCATCCCCATGAGTGCATGCGGTGGGGCAGTTAGTTTAATGATTAACTGGTCGAGTGCTTTGCTGCATCATTTCAAGCAGAGTGAAAGGGAGAGAAAAGCCAACCTATGGAAATGAGAGGTAGCACACATCTTTAAATGTACAGACACACACACATGAAAAACAGAAATACACCCTGTTAGTCCTCCACCGCAGACACAGATGAATCTCATCAGTAAATTTAACAATTTTCTCCCTGGAAAAGACAGAGACAAGGAGACAAGACAAGAGCAGTGTTTTAAGTTTGATTTCTGACTCACCATGTCATTCTTTCGAGAGAATTATAAATAGATGGAAAAAAGCAGAACGAAGTTAGGTTGCGCCCTGTTCCAAAAATGGATGCTGACTCCTACTCCTCATTATCTTGAATGTAAAAGGTCACATTGCTGCACATTCCTGACAGTGCTGAAAACGGCAGGTATTTTAACTCTCAGTGCTGCACTCACAGCTACAATATATCAACTTTTAGCTAAAGTGCAGCAGTTTACTGCACAATTTATTCACAGCGTTCCCAATATGATTTCAGTGCCACTTTTTTTTTTGTGTGTGACGAAACACAAAATCAGCGCAGAGATGTGACTACTTTCAACAGAGCTGAACAACTTTGTAATATGGCTCATGTGTGAACAGATAACAAGCTTGTTTTGTTTTCCTATTTATATGATCTCATATCGTCAGGACAACTTAGTCAGAACTTTGTAGCTTTAGCTTCTCACATTGCCATTAAACAGTCAGAAAACAGTGAATAAAAACCAACTAAGTAACCTAACAACATAAGAAAGAGCAAACTGATCTATCCATTCATAACTTTGCAAAACAAAATTTTTACAAACATCCTAATAATTCTGCAACTCTGCCAAACAGCTTTAAGCAACAAATTTACCACAAAGGAGCATTTGTTGTCTTGATTTCGTAACATATCACCACCTAATGCACAATTTAACTCTGAAGAAAATCCTTTTTTACCCCCATTTTAATTAAGCGCAGGGTGAAAGTCAAGATGACCTCTACGGCACTGTGTCAGCTGCAAGCTGCTGAAAATTAATTACATCAAATATCAGTGAACAGTGTCAATTAAAGAAATTCATAGAGCTTTTGGAGGTATTTGCCCTCTGGTCATATACGCATGAAGTTATGAGAACACAGCACATTCACATGTCCTTGTAGAAAACAAGCTCTGGTGGCCAGTGCTGACAATTTAACATGAACTGATTATCCAGGAGCAGGAGGGTTAAACATAGATAAGTGGCTTCTGTTATTTAAAAATAGTATCATATCAAGTCACTGCACACATTACACAAGCCTTAGCAGTGTAGTGCCAGTGCTATTCATTTTTGGAATAATACTATTCTCTAAAATGATTATTACAAACCAAAGTGCATATTGAAATGCACCAGACAAACCTGGATCATGTCACATGTCTATGTTAACAATGCTCTTAACATCTTTAATAAATTAGCTGTCAAGGCAGAACAATTTCAAAATACTGCAAGAGTGTATTTCCTTCAGTCTCTAGTCACATTGCTAATAATAAAACTCAAAACCATCAGATATGTTTCAAAGAGCTCTGGAAATCAAAAATATACAAAACAGGAGATTAAAGAGAAGTGAGACTGAGCAAGCACATTAAATGTCAGTGGAAGTTGATGTGTGTGTGCGCTTGTGTACATCTTTGCGAGAGCCAATTAAAGTTTGACACATTGAGAGTGAGGACATTTAGGTTAGCCCGCACTTTTCTGAGAAGATGAGGAAAAGGTTAAGACTTGATTTCAGGGTCCCATTTCGGGAAATATACAATTTGCTTTCTTGCAAAGAGTTAAGAGAAATTTGATACATTTAAATATGAAGCTATTGCCAGCACACCTTACCTTAGCCTAGCATATGGTGACCTGATGTCCAGGTTTGACCAGGACAGTTCCCGTTTCTGACAGAACCTGCAGACCTGTAGTATGCTGACAGTTAGCTGTCATGGTAACGAAACAGTCAGTCTTTT
The DNA here is from genome assembly GCF_046630095.1 of Trachinotus anak. Lineage (NCBI taxonomy): Eukaryota > Metazoa > Chordata > Actinopteri > Carangiformes > Carangidae > Trachinotus > Trachinotus anak. The sequence goes on along the minus strand of NW_027273876.1, from coordinate 16,957,445 downwards.
CTACAGAGCTCCAGGAGCTGGTTTCACAAAGATATTTTAGAGCGCACTGTAGTGTTAGCTCAGTCTTAATTTTACAGATTTGTCTAAAGTAAGTAAGACCATTTCACAAAAATAAATTCTAATTTTGAAAAAAAAAGGCCCCAGACCAATGTTACCATGGCAACAATCAATGACACCTTTGCTGACCAGTAGCACAAACAAAAAACAGGAAAACATGGCTCATAATTTGTGGTTTACTAACACTGTTATGGCGAGAGCACTGAGAAGGCAAAGACCACAGTGCAGATTATTCTTATTATTGTTACACTCTTTACTAAATTTCCCAATTAAAATGTCCTTGTAACAGTGGAATTCTTCTGAAAGACAAACATTTTCTGCTGGTGTAAACGCAGCGCAGCGGTGGGACACAGCTCCATTTTAATTTTTTTCTTATTTTTTTTTATTTTGAAAAAAGTCTCAATTTACCCACAATTCACTGTTTATGCCACAGTCAAGAGCTAAACTGCTTTGTGCAACAGATGAATTAAGACATCTATCTTAAGTCTGACTATTCATTATATCTAAGCCATAGTCAGAGTCTATCTTTGTGAAACCGACTCCAGGAGGCTTACTCCTTCGTAAGGGACCTGGCAACCAATATGCTGCATTCATGGTGTCTATGGTGTTGAAAGGTGCACTTGGTACGTGTGCTAAGAGTTGAAATAATTGTCCCCAGTCCTCATGAAAAAGCCTGGTGCATGCATAAGTGCATACATGTGCACATGCATGAACATGCAGTAAACTTAACAGTCTTGGTTTGGGGGTTTGAAAATATGGCAACCCTAGCCTAACAAGGACTGAAAACTGGGGAAAACAGTTAGTCTAGCTCTATTTAGAAGGTAAAGAAATCTGCCTGCCAAAGCTCACTTGTCATATTTAATTAGTTTATCCATACAGAAATCAAAGTGTAAAAAAGTGGTGTTTTTTTAACTTTTGGGTAGAGCAGGGCTAGGTTTTCATGAGTTCTTCTAGTTTCATATTTAGTGCACAAGCATCAGAGTGCTAATCAATCTTCTCCTCTAAGTGAATATTTTCCAAAATGTCAGACTATTCCTTGAAGTTTAAAATTTAATTTATTTTAAATTAAGGCTTGGTGTTAAGCATGTTGCAGTGACAGTTATGGTTTGAATTAAGGGCTAGTGAATGTACTATATAGGAGTCCTTACAGGTGGGGAAATACAAATGTGTGTATGTGAGTGCTGATATGAGGAAAAAAATTAAATTGAGTTATTGTGATTCTATATTTTGAATGGTGTTGCTTTGAAATAACCAATAAAACATTCATCATAATCTGCTCATGCTGTCACCCTTCGGTACCAGGGCAGACAGTTCCATGGTAGAGTTGTGATCATGAGGGCAGACACAAACAAAGCATTCCCACAGTGCTCCACTAGCATCCAATAAATGTACTAAAACAACATTTCGATGTCACAGAGACTTTCAATAGGCTTTGCCAGGCAAACAGTGTTTTCAGTTTTCTGATCTAGGAGCTGTTACTTTTTGGAGGTGTATGTTCTCTATTGTTTGTTAACAGAAGAAACAATGACCAATTTTTGTTGTTGCAAAAACTTTCTTCCATGACTGCAGATAAATTATCTAGTTTTTACCTATCCAGCCCATAAAAGACTGCTCTATTTGCTTTCATCCAAAACACAATAGTGTTGTGTGATGTTGTATTCCACACCACTGTCCTATTTTCCAGCTTTATTGCCCGAGGAAAGCTGTATTTGTTTCAAAGCTGCTTCCTCACTTGGCACATTCAGCTGATTGTACTTTTACCTCTTCTGCTGGCTGACATGTTGCTTAAGAAACTGACTACCAAGGTGAGGAAGTGAGTGTAAAATAACAGGCGCCAGATTCAAGGATAATACCCAATATAATGCTAAATGCTTTATACACAGTGTCATCCTCTTAACTTAGCACACAGTGGTGCTTCCTATTTGTGCTGTCAACACCTATCCAAAGACATCCTGCTGGGCTGCATCAACAGTGTGTTTTCAGCTCAGCACTCCTTCCTGCTTTTGGCCTTAATATACTGGAATTTAACCTCTCTCTACTGTTACACTAGCTCTCCTGTAAGTCACTCTGGACGACAGCATCAGGGCTGAAAATATCTCCTTGGGGCAGGTTTTTCCAAATAGCTGTGTCAGACTCTGCAGTTACAGGGAACTTGCTTGGGGGCGCATCAAGATAGTAAAAGACTGAAACAGGTCACTGCTTCTCTGTGGCTGTGACACTTAAAGTGTAGCTGTTCTTCACTGGCACTGTAACCCTTGTCTGCAATTTCCCCCAGGGCACAATGAGCAGAAAATGGGTTAGCCATTAGCAGTAAAAAAAAGGATTTGCCCATCAATAAATAATCACACTTTAAATTACCTTTTTAATTTATCTTAAATGTGTTGTATCCCATAGGGACAAGCAGGATTTAAATACTTTGCAAGTCACATCCCCATACAGAAAAAAGACAGCGGAACAGAACCAGAACATTGGCTCTTAAACCTATGAAAAAAGCTGTATGAAGTTTTCTGGCTCTGGAAGGAGCTTTCTAAACCCCGTTGATGTCATCAGGAGCCATTTAACCAGCAGTGAGGGTTTAATGAAATACACAATCAAGTTGCAGTACGGGAAACGTAGGATCCACTGGCAGATCAGTTCAGTTTAAAGGAAATTCTGGTATTTTTCTAACTCTGTCTTTTTATAATTGTGTCCATTTCGACTCTGGGTCATGCTAACTTTGCATTTGTAAGCCTTACTTTTCAGGTCATTTTTGTTACACCGCGGTTGAATTGAATTGTGCTACATATGAAATGATAAGTAATGGATCTTTGTTTCTACTGCGATAGGTAGGGTGCTTGTTGACTTATCAAACAGCTAGCCAGGTTAGCCCGCAAGTTGTCTGGCAAGCTACAATAGCCAATCCAGAGGGCTACTCTGTGTTCAAGCATTTAAAATGATTTATATAACGCTCATTTGGGGACGTCACATTTTCAGAACCTTTGCAACAAAGGATGAGAGTTAGCGAGATCCATAGACATTACAATGAAAACATCAAAATCCAAAATGTCAACCAAGTATCTATGTGTTTTCACTTACCCTGAAGTCTATACCCACAGTAGAGATGAAGCTCCCAGCTAGAAAGGCTCCATCTTTGAAACGAACCAGCAGACAAGTCTTCCCCACACCTGAATCCCCCACCAGCATCACCTGAGACACAGACACACAGAGAAAGTTATTGGCTGATAAAAGTCAAAGTCATGTTTGTGTATGGGTGGGTGTTAAGAGGCAGAGGAGGGAAAGTGCTCAATTGATAAATTACCTACAAATACACAGGAGCGTAGGTAATACAAAGACTGTCACACATGTATACAGAGGAAACTGAGTCTTTCTAGTCACTCCAGTGGGAAAGGGCAGATTGTAAAGACCACTGGGACAGAGAGGAAGGAGAGGTGGGGCCCGGAGTTTGTTTCCTTCTTTCTTTCTCATCAGGAAACACAAAACTCTCTTCATTTTTGTATCATCGGATATGTTTATGTGTCAATCTAGTGACCCATGCACTGCATCTATTCAAGCTTTTCCAATTTGCTATTCGTAGATTCTGCTGCCAGCAATACATTCTAATATGAAAGTTGACTGTGTTGGATTTGCTGTGATTAAAGGTGATATTTGAGACACTGTACTGCTACAACTGTGCGTATTACACAGAGTCAGAGTTGCAGTGATTTTGGCAGGGTTGCCACCGGAACAGTTGTTAATCAGGGTGCAAAATTAATACCAGCTGCCACCCACATGATGAGAATTTAGATTTGCATATGCTCAATACAGATTACCATCATTCTTTATCATCTGCAATTTATAATTTTTTAGATTAATATGTATGTGTCAGTACTATATAGCCAATGACGCAGCTGCTAATTCTTTCCATTATTGATTAATCTATCAGCTATGTTTTTTTTATTAATCAATTAAATATTTAGTCCATGAAAAGTGAAGAAAGCTGAAATTATGTGCCCAATGTGATGTCTTCAAATGAAACAACAATCCAAATAAAGACATACATTTTAAATGATATTTAAAATTATAGACATTTTGGCAGCAACACGATGGTATTATAATATCCTTACAGAGACTTCCAGTTTGTCTTCACAAAAGAAGCTTTAAGTGACTTTAGAATGAAATATGATACATTTCTGACTTGGGATAGATGCACACAGGCTATAATAAATTGACACATTTCATGGCTATTTACTGTATATAACATACTGACAAAGTTTTACTTTTAATTGTGATGTTTTACATTAACATAATTTCAAAGAGCTCAAAATGTAGAATTTGGTAAAAATGACTTGTGTGTTATGGGTACGTGCAGTAACTGTTTGATGTTTTGACATTATGCCTGCTGCTAAACAAACAGCCTCCTAATGTACTGCTGTCAATTGATCTCATACATAATAGAAACCCCTCCTCATCATCCATTTCATGTTATTGTATTGTTATTGCATTATTACACCATAACTGTGGCACACACCACTTAATGTTTCTTTTGCCCATTATAGTTACTAAACCTTGGCATTTGAAAGGACAAGTGTGGAGGCACAATGGGTATACTTCATAAGTATTTCATATATGTGTGAGGAGTTTGGGACATAAACATGATGAAATCACAGACACTGGGGACAAATTGACCTATATAGACAAAACAATAGACCTGTGAATTTTATTAACTATGCCGCCTGAGGGAAATAATGGTGAAATTAACATTTTCCAGCAAGCCTGCCCCAAACAGCAGCATATCACAACATGTATCCACATAGTACATCACATTTTACAGCTACTGCACAGGGCAAGCTATGGGGGCCCAGTTCAGCCAAGACATTAAAAAAAACTGAGGAAAAGCCAAGCATAACAAATATTTAAAAAATACTCATGGTAAGCAAAGATTATGAGATAGGGGACTTTTCTGTTCAAAATTAAATTCACAGTATGTAACTTTTGCTGCTAGGGGTCTCTCAATCAAAACAATAACAGAAGACGGCATTGGGCGATGTCATGAAATAGCATGGGATCATGGGAGTTGTTGTCTTCACCACAGGGGAGGGACCTTTGTTTCAACTGTTTCCCTGTTAACTTCTGAACCAGACGTTCAAGAGGTTTTTGCTGGCAGCCAAATAACCTGCAGAGGTGTCCTCCTCTCTATAATGAATGGACCAGGGCATTAAAACAGAAGGTAGCAACACCAAATAAAGCAGTTTAACTTTAAAAATAATTGATTCGTTGACACTTTTCGCCGGACACAGCATGTAAGGGAGTGGCTGGTAGCTAAACAGCCAAACATTTGCCTGGCTTTTTTTCTCTGATCCAGACATCCAATGACTAAAATCCTTCATTTGCTTAAAATATATAGTTGTAAAAAACCAAATGAAACAGACTGTTAGCATGATTAAAATCATGTAGTTCTATAAGGTTTGAGAATTGGTGGAAACATTTGGGATTATGTAAGTACACAACTCAACAGAACATATATCATAGGTCTAGTCATTTTTAAACATTCTAATGTGGAAAAGTTACATATTGTAACTTTTATAAAAAATACAAAATCAAAAGTATAACATAGTAAATAGATTACTAACTACTAACTATTTTTAAAAAAAATGAGATACTGAGTCTAATGTCAGTTTGCTAAATCAAACTTTTTACTGGGTTTTTTAGTTTGTAATTTTGACCATTACTTTAACAATTAGGCCTACTAAGTCAAAATTGGACTTTTAACATGCTTAAAATGATGAGGTAATAAGTCCAACGTTATCTTGCTGAATTTTAAACCGAGACGAGATAGTAAGTCAAAATGTTGGTTGTTCTCCTCTGGGCAGAAATGGGTTACCGTATCACCTGTCCCTGAAAACATCAAACTTAACTCACACCTTAACTTCATGGAGACAGTTGTGTGGTAGTGCTGCCGGTTACCAGTTAGAAATCCATTCTGCAATTCAGCCCCTAACCACACACAATAACTGTGGTTTGCGGAAAAAAAAAAAAAAACAAACTCTTGAACTACACTGCAAATACAAGGTTTCTGTTTTAGACGTGCGTACGTAAGGTTTCCACCTCGCAGCAGCAGCAGCAGCCTCGCACCCGTGGTTATTTACTACTGATTGCTTAATTGAATAGCTCAGTTGTCTTTGGCAGTAAGACGTTAAGCCTGAACTCCCAGCTCACCTTGAAGGCGATGTCATAAAACTCCCCACTGTTGCTGATGGAGGGTCTGCTGGGATACACCAGTCCGGAGGACGGAGCAGCAGCGACGGCCAGACCTTTCCCCGTCCTCCCGCTGTCTCTGCCGCTGCTCGGCGACGCCTTGGGGCTCTTGGAGCCCCCTTTGCCTTTCACTGCCTTCTTCCTGGACATGGCTCTGATAACCTGTTCACCTCCGAGCAATTAAGACAGGAGAACGAAGAGGAGAAATACACGAGGTGGCTTTCTTTCAGTCCTCGATACTTTCCTTGTTGAGTTGCGGTCGAGGCGTGAAAAGGCGAAAGAAGTTCACCTGTGCGTCAAAATCATGCCTGTGCGTAAAGCGTAAACTGATAACGGTTTCGCGGACAAAAACTGACTATGAAGCGACACAGCTGTTGTCCCGGTGGTGCAGCTGGATGACGATAAATCAGAGGTCTGCTTCACAATGTAAACAGCTTTCCCTCCTCCCTCTCTCGTATTGTGATGATGGGAGCGCATGAAGGCATGGTTGTTACGGTGCGTTGACAGAGGAAATCCACCCCAAAACAGAAATACATTATACTTTTCCAATGATGGATATTTGTCAACAACAGTAAATGCAGCCTTCCAAATGTAGAAACACTTCTCAAAGTGACGATGAGGCTCTGTTGGCATACTTTGGTGAGACTTTTCTGTCAATCATTAGAAAAGTTAAATTGTCAGTGTCAAACTGTATCTGTCGCGATTTAAATTATTTTTGAACAATCCATCCAAATTAGATCTGTTTAATGTCTTTCAGACTGGAATCAGTGCCCATCACTATACCAGCTGTCAATTTCCAGCATGTTTTATAATTAACTATGTGTCAGCTCCAGGATTTGTCTGTAGATCAAATCATTGCAGTTTGTTAGTTCACTGTTCATCATGATATAATGTAAAAACAACTACAACAATGTTACACTGTGGTAGACATGAAATGTAAATTCTATTTTAGGGTGTATTTTTCTTTTAAAGGTGGAGCTTAGTATTGGCACTGACCAGGGGGCGACCAACCCTCTCAGTTGGTTGCACCAGCACATGATGAGGTCGCCCTCTGAGTAAGTGTGAAATTAAGGGGCCTTATATAAGATTTGGAAAGATGGAGCCAGAGAAGTAAAAGAAGGGGAAAAAAGGTGGGACAAGAAGGCAACAATCACCATGATAATCTAATACACCGGTCAATCATGCAACAGCTTCTCAGTACATATCCTGTGGGTTTATCTACTTAAATAATCAATATTTAGGACCAAAAAGGAAGCAACTAGCACAATATTTGGTGTAGAGCAATACTCAGTAGTGGACATTACAAATACACATAACTCCAAATGCTCTGAATGTGCTTAGGCATCTGCTTGCTAACAGTCATATCAACTTAAAATGGTGATAGTTAATATGCCATGGCTGTGTTTAGAGCTTGTTTTTGCTGCACCCAAGTGGCAAAAAAAAACACCTTCAATTTAGACCTTAATGTCTTGTACAATGCATTTATTGATTTATATGTTTCAAATGAGAAGCTCTTCAAAACAGTCTAATGGAAACACCAACAAACCTATTAGAGGAACTGCATGCCAAGGAAACTTCACATCAACATGAGGAGGTTGCAGTTTGTACACTAGCGAAGACGGTAACATTTAATTTGTAATGTGATTAAATTTCAGCTACATGTGATGCCTCAGTAATGCCTTTAGGCATCAGTTTTCAAACCCTAAAAATGTTTAAATAAGGAGCTGCTGACAAGTTCAAACTAACCCTTCTAGCGTGAGCGTTATGGTTATTAAGAGGTCACTTCCACTTATGTTTTTCCAGTTGTATTTACACTAAATTTGCATATTGGTCATACATGTTTGCTAATTTTTACATGCATGTTTTTGTCTCTAGACACTGAGATTTAACCCGTGTGATTATTACTGCCTGTGGAGCAAATATGTGAGCTGAGGACAATACTGTAACTATCAGGTTATTTGAAAACACCACATGACTCACTGCTTGTCTTTTATAGATATGCCATTTTTGCAGTCATTGTCCTATGTCCACTGTGATGACACATACTATAAAGTATTTGACGTAACCATGAAAAAGGGATGATCTGTCCGCTGCACTAGTGACTCACTTGCTGGAATGTATACAGTGTGTGTGTGTGTGTATATATATATATATATATATATATTGTAACCAGTCTCCCCAAGGGAAGATTTGCTGAGCATCTTTTTCTTTCTACTTTTATCTACAATCTGTTGTACAATCTGTTTTAAACCTTCACACCTGAGAGGTGCCCAGTGCAACCAGTAGGCGTGAGACATCTCTACGTAAAGTAATCTTTCCATTGATGCATCTATGATGTTATCAACTCACTTTTTCGGCCCAGACTTCCCCAGCAGGGAATTGTACCAACAACCCACACCCATTTTGGTCATAACCAGTCTTTGAGCATCATTGCCGCCCCCACTTTAATATTATATCACAGAAAAAACTGGGAAAGTGCCATGAGCCAAATTGGAGCCGGGGAGATGAGACAGACACATGTCCCTGCTGTCTGTTACACAATCACAGCACAAAATGCATGGCCATGTGATCCATCATGCAATCTGTAAGTTAACAATCAAAGTCACATAAAACTGCAAGAAAGGCTGCAAAAGCAATTCTGCTGGGAAATGTATTTGCAGTCCAGAGGCGGAGAAACCTACAAACAGGATGCAGATGTGTTTGATGAGGAGACTATTAAAAACAACCATGCTGTGTAAGTAGCGCATTGTCAAAACCAATGAGCTACAAAATACAGGAGGAGCACGCACACTCATCCAAGATCTTTCACTGTTTATTGATCTTATGGCATATAGTCCATACCATGTATGCAAATATTTGGACAGTTAAAGTGCCAAGTCTCAGCTTTAATTGATGGGACATGTAACTCTTTTAACAGTCAAACAAAATCATTATTAAATACATTTTAATATTTTGTGGAAAATGCTTTTCAGTCACTGACTGACTGAAGACACTTCTTCCGCCGTGATTCTCTCCCAGGCCTTCACTGCAGCCTCCTTCAGCTGATGCTGGTTGTGGGGTCTCTGCCTTTAGTCTGGTCCAGTGGAATGCAGCTCAGTCTGATCAAGATCAGGTGATTGATTCAGCCAGTCGAGGATAATCAACCTCTCCTTGCCCTGAGAAGCTCTTTGGTTGCTTTGGTCGTGCGTTTAGGATGGTTGCTCTGCTGATGGGTGAAATGTCGTCCAATGAGTTTTGATGCATTTGGCCTCATTATTTTCTTCACTTGCATGGTCACATCTTCACTCCTTATATTTACAGACAACTCTAGCTTGATCTAAATGGCAACTCTCAACTCTGAGCTACATGTGAGCTCTTTTGTGTATGAACTAATATTGAAATGACACAGTTGCCCAAGAAACATTTATAGGCCAAGTGTTCAGTTACTTTTGAACCCATGCAATTTGGGCACAATGTGTTTAAAGGGCTACATCTCACACAAAGGCCTTTCAATATTGATGTAAACTGACTCAAATTAAAGCTGAGACGTGGCAGTTTCATATATTATCACAGCACTGAGACGGAGTCTCTGTACAACAAAAAACACATAACTGTTCAAATACTTACAATCTGGACTGTAGTTCGTCCCTTCATACCACCTGCAGCACACATTTTGGAGACTCAGTTCAGTTCAATATCAAATAAATAAAGACGATATTATGAAATAATTATATGAACAAATAGTGTAGAAATAGACAAACCAATGAATTGTGAAATACATTTTTTTAATCAGTAGAGTAGATGGTTTGTTGTGCTGAACACTCACATGGCTGGTCCTCAATCTAAAATAATGACTCTGCTGAGTGTTTTCCTCATCTACTGCTTCAATAGATCACAATCTCACAAGGACAGATTAATAAATGTTGCTCACTGTCTTCGTACTACATGACATGAGGCACAAGAGACGTGAAAGGAACAGGGAAACAACCAAAAAAAATTAAATTTAAGATGCACTGCACATACTAAATGTGTTTCAGGCAGCTCTTTGATAAAAAATCTCCTCTTCAGATCTGTAGAATCCAAATCCAAACAAGGCTCAATTACTCAAATTCAAAGACAAGTAGTCAGAGGAGATTATAATTAATAATGTAGAAAACAACAACAAATGTATTACAATCAATTTTGCAGTCATATAATCTTGGGGAAAACAAATTATTGAAGTCACTTAGAGAGATGAATGGCACAATATAAGGGGAAAATGAATGATGTTATTGGCTCAACAGACAGGTGGGATGTCTGTCAGTCAAAAAACAGAGTAAACATGCACACACATTAGTGCAGGTTGGGTTTACTTGATGTTATGGCTTTGGGAGAGTAAACCACTAAGTCTGGATGGCATCAATTACCTTGAGAACAGCTCCATCTAGTGAGCTCTTTGTGTTATTCCAACTCAGACAAAAACCAAGAATCACAAGCTTGTGCTCAGCTACTAAAATCCCGGTGATGTTAATGCCAGTGAGAACAACTGGGTCTTTGAATCTGATATTATGCATACAATTTCTTTTGATTAAGTAATAAATTGTTTTGTTTTAATTTTCTAATTAATTTTTCTTTTTACTCATCCATAAATCTACTTATCATTTCAGTGTAAAATAAACTTTGAATTCGAAAGCTTTATGTGTTTTTGATTCTCCCCCAGATCCTGCCCCACTTTTCCCGTCAAGGTGCTCGACAATCAGAACAAGATCATCCTGAGAAAGCTGGCGACGGCAAGCTCGTCAGAGGAACCAAAGACCCCACAGCGAGGTTTGTATGACCTCTCAGACACCCAGTAAGTCCCAGCTGATAAAAACTGGCCCGAGCCGATGTGGGACAGGAGCCTAAGGGCCCTCATTACGGAGAGAGACAGGCAGCAAGGCAGCTGGGGAGGTAGAACAGCTTCTGGATCTCACTTTTCATTGCTTCGACACAAAATGCATTCATTGACCACATCTTTAAATCTCCATGAACTGTTTTCTTACTCAAACTTAACCACCAGTAAAACTCTGTGTGTCCACAGTACATTTAGCACTTTTATATGCTATTGTAAAAACTGTTGAAATCTATGTTGGAAACATAAGCCGAAATGTATTTCTGGTGCTTCTGCATCATGCAATTGAAGAAATTCTGCATCTGTCTTTTTTGACACAAAGAGTGAAAGATATGACTCGGTGTGTTGGAGAGTGATAAACTTTGTCAGAATTTATGTAATACCTTTAACTTGACACTAGCGTAAAACAGATATCTCTACATACCTCTTGACTCATTTTTCAGTGTGAGCTCTCTTTCTGCTCACCTGATTAATTTAAGTCCAATATTCACTCTCCTTTTAGCTGTCATTTGGTCCTAATCAACTCTAGAGAAGCAACAGCTTTTAAACAGCTTTGTAGGGTGGAACATGTTAGTATGTGCTGCATTAGATCATAATGCCTCAGTACAAAAATATTTCTTGAATAGTGTTTAAATAAAGAGTTCCTCATAATTTTCAGTGCATAATTACCCCGTGACTACAACCACACTGACAGAGGACAGTGGTTACAAACTAACATTTGCATGATATGCATTTAAGGTGCTGCTTGCTACTGCAGTAAATGATCTTCTTATGCTCAAAAACCCATTTGTTTTTCCTTCAAATTTTAATTTGACAAAAAGATCTGAATCATATCCTGATATCAAATATATACATGTACATATTTGAATTTGACACCAAAGACAACAGTTCTGAGAACATCCATTAAAAAAATCCAAGAATCTTTAAAAATGAACATCAAACAAATATTAAGCAAATGTATGACTCAGAGATAAACATGTCATAACACCATAGGTTAATACCTCCATCTCAGTTTTAGTAAAATGTGCTTATTAGACCATTATTAAGGTCTCTGTGAGAACATACTACAAGAAGATCCTAAACGTTTAAAAATGTTTTTCTCAATGGCAAATATAATGCATCCAACAGTAAAATAAAAATTACATCTCCAAACAATGTCAGTGATAGACCAACTAGGAGCTGAAACTAGGAAAGTAAGAGAATAATCTATGTTGAATGTATGGCCACTTTTACAAAAATGTTAAAATGATATAAGTATGTAAAATGACATAAAAATGAAAATCAAAAGAAAAAAAATTCAACTAAACAGTGTATCCAATATCAGCTAAGCATTGTTTAATGTTTATTCAGCCTGTAATGATAATAGAATAAAAGGTTACAATCTCAAACCATTTGGACCCTGTGAAAAGAAGCCAGTCAGGGTCACCCACAACTGGTCACCCACAGTGTTGAGCCTTCCTTTTAGCCTCTTAGCTCGTGATCAGTTTTATAATTGAGGAATAGACAAATGTTTTTAATATGTGAGGTTCAGTGTTTTATGCCCATGTGTTCATGAATTAAACAACCGTTCTAATCTGCGAGTTTCATTTTTTCATTGGTCATTTTCATACTTAATATTATAGGCCACAGGACCTTCCATGGTGAATCCAAGGTAGAAGGATACGTCTTCCCGGCTGTATCCACTGCGGATGTCACCCAGATAAACAGGACGTACCAACATTTTTAGATTTCCACCATAGCTGACATAAATGTCACCGTTTTCTGATTTCCCTTTAACTCTTAATAACTTCTTCTGGACCTCTGGCTCGTTCCATGCTGCACCACTCTGCCAGAGATGGTGCAGGTTTCGTGACTGACTACTTTGGCTACAGCGAGAGTCGTCCTTTTTTGAAACACTGACCAAAATTTGATCAAGCTTCACTTTAGAAACTATTCGCCTGAGTCCACTGGATTTCCCAAGGAAGAAATGAGTAATAGCAGTTCTTACTGGAAACATGTGAGAGAAGCGTTGATGAAAAGATTTCTTGGCTGATGTGATGTATGTGCTGATGTCTTTATAGGTTCTACAGTTTTCAAGCCTTTGGTTTTGTGCAGGCCACATGAGCAGCATGGAGAGGTAGTACAGCTCTGTCAGTTTTGAATGAGTACCCACCTTTTGCAGTTCCTCATTCAAAAGGTCAACCAAGTCTTCATATTTTTTCAGCAATGTAGAGGAGGGCTTGATGTTGTGCAGAACTATGTTTGCCAGAATGAAGTTGACTGTATCTGTAACACTTCCCCTGGCTGAATTGTCAAATATAAACTGCCATTTTTTAAGAATGTGCTCCATTTCCACTCCACTTTTGTCATTCAAGCACTGCAGAAGTCCAGCAAATGAGTCTGCTCGCTTCATTTCCAGACAACACCTCTGGTCCACTAATGTCTGGTGGAGACTCAGTTTGGGTTTACTGGCTGTTTCAGATGCCTTCTCCTCTTCTGAGCTACTGAATATTTGAATATACTTTCTGAAGTACTCAGACACCTTTCGTTTGTGTCTTTCATCAGCTGTTTCCCTTTCCGTTGACCTAGGCTTTAGGTATAAGAAGTAGGTCTCAAAAAAGGAGAAAATTTCCTTCAGCCTTGGCTTCAAGGACTTCAGAAATCTCTCATGTTCTGCCAGGACAGTCACAAACTGGTTGCTGGGATCGTGTAAACTGCTCACTGGGTGGTGATCTCTAAGAAACTGGAGCATTTGATCTCTTTTATGTCTGTCACTGACAGCAAATAGAGGAAGATCTTTAATGACATCAATAAGGATCATCATGACTTCTGTCTCTCCAACATAGCCTGATATATTGTAGGACTTTGGTTTCTTTTTGGTGTGTAGATCAAAGGGATCTACTTGTTCATCTTTCTTGGCTAGTTCCTGTGAATCCTGGAATGCCTTTACAGCCTTGAATCCTAATGTAAGGCATGTTTCCAGTGCTTCGGGAGTGACAACCTTAGAATGTTCAATTTCCTTTTTGAGATGGATCTTGTACACTTGTCCGACTGTATCTGCAATGTAAGAATTTGAATTTTTCTCTTGTGCATCCAAAGCCCACTTGAGGGCAGATTTGAAGTCTTTTTCTTTCAAGCAGAAATGTCTTGCCAGTGCTTGTGGCAGTGTTGCACTTCTGTCAAACCTCTCTGTGGCTCTTTCTAGGACTTCTTTGATTTTTTGAGGTCCTTCCTCCTTATGTATGTCTTCAATCAATGGAGAAAACAGTGTGTCTTTGTCATCCCCCTGTTCTTTTCGGTGACGTGTGATGAGCATGCTGTGGATGTTTTGGAGAAGGAAGTCTTTTCCCATGCATGATTTGTAGAGTTTGTCACAGTGCAAAACATTAGTAGTTATATCAGCCAGAGAAAGTTTGTACTTCTTGGTAAGGAATTCAAGACAATTCCTTGCAATCATTTGGTGTAAGAATCGTACTGCTTGATAGGTGCCATGTTCTTCAACTGTGAAAGTGATCATTAATGTGAAGTAGGGATTCATTTTCTCATCAAGAGTTTCTTGCTTCCACAGAGCACTCCTTATCCCAACTAACTCTTCACAAAGAGAGAGTGACATGTGGGATCCATTGACATAGGTGTTTAGCAAAGCTAGGAAGGAGAAAAGCCTACCTTTCTGGGTAGAAGCGTCAAGATCTTTAACAATGTTGCTTACCAGATTGATGATGTAAGTCTCACTGAAATTATTTGTCATGATCATGAAGGCATAGAAAGTTTCTGGCTTTTCATGGTGGTCCTTGAGCTGTTGAAACTTCTCATAAAACAAACTCTGCTCCTTGGTGGACAACTTGTTGGTGATGAACACATTTGCAATGCGGCTATTGTTGGACCTCTCAGCAGGGAACTGGGTTCTCTCACAGTTCAGAATGATTACCATTAGACTGTTATGTCGTTTCCCATCACTGGCAAGGATGCACTGCTTTAGTTCCTCTACATCATCCCGGTTGTCCACTAAGATAAGAACAGGTGTATATCCTGGCTGCTCCTGTTTGCCATATGTCAGCAGATTCATGACTTGGGCTGCAATTTCATTATTTGTTGCCATGTTATTTTTAACAACAGCACATCTGAATTTATGCCTCAAGTTCCAAAGAACATGCATCGCTAGAGTCGTTCCCCCACATCCAGGGTGATGGAAGAGATTGATCATGACACATGGAGATGTGTAGCCTGTCACAGGTGTGATCAGGTCATAAAGCTCATTGAATTTGTCTCGTTTGATGAATGGCAGGCTGTCTTTCATCTCAGAAAGGTAAAAGTTCCACCATGAGACTTGTCCTCCTCTGTAAAAGTCCTCCTCTGTTCTCATTTTGAATTCCTGAAAGGAATCCTTTGTTTCGATTTCAGTGTTTTGGCATTCATTTTCACACAAGATGTCCAAAACAGTCATAAGCTCCTCATCTTTTTTTGCCAGCAGGACGGAACTTGAACCTGTGGATGGCAAGAATCTCCTGGAAGATTGTGTTTGGGGTTCTCTAAGTTTTTTGATAGTGCTTGATATTTCATTCAGACTCAGTTCATAGATGCATTTACTGGTGATGTCCTCTTTACAGCGAAACTCAATCAGCTGCTGCCAGTGCTTGAATACGTTGGAGTTTTTGCAGATGCACAACATATTGTCAGCACCTTCCAGCGTGCGATAGATTGCACAGAAGGTCTCCAAAATAGGGCTTGAGATATCAGTTACTGCTGAGTGTAGAATGAACACCACGAGTCTGTCTTTGGAAAGCAAATCTGGGCTGCAAAGCAATGAAACCATGTTGTTAACATCACCTGATCGTTTTTTAAGCCATTCACTTTGTGTTAGTGGCTTGCCTGTCTCATCCTCTTCATTCACACGCCCATTGCAGAAAATCCAACTTGTTTGCTTAAACAAGTTCAGTTTTCTAATAACCGCAGTTACACTGTCCTGAGTGGTGTACATGCATGGGTAATGCAGATTGGCAATGTGATCACTTCTGTAAAAATTACATGTCCCATTCACATCAGACTCTGGATCAAAATCAAGTACTGCAAACAACTTCATCTCTTTCAGAAAATCCAAGTGCTCCAGTTGGTTTGAATGACATTTGTCTGTGACAACAATAGCTTGAAGGGAATTCTCGAATGCATCTCTTCCACGAGTTATCAGCTGTTTTAACCGTTGACCCTGATGGCTTTGGGATGGTTGCTTTTCTTCCTTTTCCTCTGCAGCTTTTCTTGCTGAGGCCCAACACTGGACTTTATCAGCCAGCCCCTTCATCTTCTCTTGACATATTCGAGGATTAGTATCAGCTAAAATGTTGATTGACCTTGGGCCATCCCGCACAAAGAGACATTCAGTTTTGCTTTGTTGCTTTTTTTCTGCTGATGCAATACCCAACAGAGTATAGAAAATATTCTGCTGTGTCTCTGAATATGTTGGAATTACATCAACCTCAATCACCCATTTGTTTAAAGTTGTTCCATTTTGAGAGTGAACTGGTACAAAATTTGGAGGCCTGATGCACATTCTGGCAACATTTACATGTTGTTCTTCAAAGTATTCACTCAGACATGATTCAAACGCCTCATTATACTTACTGAAAGAGGTGATCTTGTGTCCAACTACTTCACCGTGTCCCTGTTCCGGCTGGTTGTGCACTCCAAAATGAATTGTGCCATTAGTTCGTGAATTCATGCAGCTTGCAGCAAAGCTGAATATTTCTTTTGTGAATTCATAAAGGATCTCTCTTTCACTGGCTTCATTTGCACTAGGCAGAAGCTGGTACTCGTGCACAGGATCAAGGAGATTACTTGGACCGGCTACAGGAGGAAGAATGTCATTTTCTATGTAGAAGATGTTGGAGTTGCTTTTGTCAAAGGGCCGGATCTCACATATTGGCCTCTTAAATTGCAGAAATGTTGCATTGTCAGTAATTTCAGTATGTAATTGTATATCATTTGTTGTGTTCTGATCTATTACAGATTTTATTCTGTCTCTTGCTATCTGCAACATCTGCACTGTGGAGCTTTGACTTTGAATTCCTGAATCTGACGAAACAGTTTCAGTTTCCATAGATTCATCCATAGTCCCTTTCACTGCCACCATCTCTGTACTTTTCCACATTTCACCTTTGCTGAGTTCACAATGGCTCTTTGGCATTCTCACATGGGGCTCAAAAGTCCCTGAATGTCTCTGGAACCTCTCCACTTGTCCTATGATTTGTATTGCTGGAGCTGGTGGAACACCTAGTTCTAACAAGTCGTTTTTCTCATAGGAGACCAAGCAAGCTCCTGACAACTCTTGGTCATAGAGATCTTGTGCGATTTTTTGTGGCACTCTAAGTCTAATGATCAGCCAGTCTTTGACATGTTCTTTGGTCCAGTCCTCCATCAGCGGTGGGAGTTTGAGCTCATACTCTGCCTGTACACCAAGAAGTTTAAATAAAAGGAAAATCAATGACAGCAATTTCTTTCCAAACATAAACTACTACAATTAAGATAAAACAGCTTTAACATACCTGTGGCCCAGAATGGGACTGTGTTGGGACAGGTATCTCGTTCCTGTAAACAAAAAACAAGAAATATGCTAATTATAGCAAATTATGCTCTTTCTAGAAAGAATTCTAGGATACTGTAGACTGACTATTGCTCAGTCTGTGACAATAAATATGGTCATTGTGTTCATATTGTGACTACAAAACACTAACATTTGGTTCAGCTGTGTGATAATCAGTCAATGTACAACCCCATTTCCAAAAAAGTTGGAACACTGTAAAAAAATAAAGAAAAACAGAATCCGATGATGTGCAAATCATGTAAACCCATATTTATCCGGTTGAATATCTCAGAACTAATCAGGGTAATTGGCAGTAGCTGATTGGGTATAAAAAGAGCCTCCCAGAGAGGCAGAGTCTCTGTGCAGTGAAGATGGGAAGAGGTTCACTCTGTGAAAAACTGCATGGGCAAAAAGTGCAACAACGTAGACATGTTCCTCAGCGTAAAATCAGTGATGGTATGCAGGTGCATCAGTAGCTTGGATAGCTTGCACATCTGGGAAGGCACCATTAATGCTGAATGGTACATACAGGTTTTAGAGCAACATATGCTGCCATCCGGACGTCTTTCTCAGAGAAGGCCTTGCACATTTCAGCAAGACAGTGCCAAACTGCATTCTGAGCATATTACAACAGCATGGCTCCTTAGTAGAAGAGTCTGGATGCTAAACTGGCCTGCCTGCAGTCCAGACCTGTCACCCATTGAAAACATTTGGTGCGTCATGAAACAAAAAATAAGACAAAGGAGACCCCAAACTGTTGAGCAGTTGAAATCCTATATCAGGCAAGAATGGGGCAACATTTCACTTTCAAAACTCCAGCAACTGATCTTCCTCAGCTCCCAAACATTTACAGAGTGTTTTTAAAAGAAGAGGTGATGCAATATAAAATAAGGTAAACAATCTTATTCTTCTGCTGGGATATTATGTAAAACATTGTTATAGCTTATTACTGTTTCAAATGAGCCAAATATTAGATGGGATATCTTATTAAGACAAAGTTAGATGTATTTTTTTAAATTAGATTATTTTTCTAATGAAACACATGCTTGACAAGATTATTTTTCTTTTTAGACAAAAAATGAGACTAATTTCCTAGAAACAAGACTTTTTTACTGTCTTGAAATTCCTCTTTTGCAGTGTAAGTAACAGAAATGAACAGTGCTTACACACCACGTTGTTTTTGAGGGTTTAAGATTGTTGGCCAACTCCCATGTATTTTGTTGTTTTGATTACTCAATCTGTTTGTGATTTGAAGGTCTGTAGTTTATAATATCTCTAACAACACTGCCCCTGAGTATCCCAAAGACCACTTTTGCAGGGTTAGGTTAACTTGCCCATTAAATTGGAGCTAGTGATGCTGGTCAAAAAAACATGTAACCATTATTCTTATGCACTCACTGGGTACTGGGTAGGGTCTCCCTTTTGCTCTCTCAGCTTCACTTCATCATGGCATGAATTCCACACAATGTTGGAAACATTCCTTTTTAGGTTGTGGTGCATGTTGACATGATTACATAATGTCTGCTTTATGACTTGGTGCATTGTCATGCTGGAAGTGACCATTAGAAGATGGTAAATTGTGGCCATAAAGGATGCACATGGTAAGCAACACTACTCAGGCTGTGGCATTAAAACATTCCCCACACCATCAGACCACCACCAGCCTGGACTTCTGACATAAGGCAGGTTGTGACCATGGATTCATGCTGTTGACACTAAATTCTGATCTGAATTCTCATCTGCTTCCTCAGCAGAAATCCAGATTCATCACACCAGGCAACATTTTTCTGGTCTGCAACTGTCCAGTGCTGGTGAGCTTGTGCCCACTGCAGCTTCATATGTTTGTTAAAATATCAGTATTTTCTATCAGCTCCAACCAGTCTAGCCATTCTTCTCTGACCTTTCTCATCAACATCAGCATTTCCATCCACAGAACTGCCGCTCACTGGATGCTTATCTGCATGATTTTATACATTGCACTACTGGCACATGATTGGCTGATTCATCCAGTTATCCAGGATGAATGAGCAGGTGCATGGGTGAGTGTATGACTTCGGGTGATTTTTTAAATTGATTTTATTGCTGATGATACACATTGTATGTGTTATATGGATTTGATGGTTGTATGAAGGCAACTGGACTGAGCCTTTTGCAGATACAGTGTAAGTGACCTCATTGTGTCAAATGCACATAACTAAACCTTTTTATTCAATAATTTCAGTTTAGGTATTCTGACATGTTCTGGCACGTGGTGTTTGCCACATTTGTCATAAATAGCTTATCAGAATTCAAAACCGTGGACACCTCAATGTTAATGTTGTGCAACACAATTACAAAGAGAAGATGGTGAGAGTCCCACCTACTCTGTCCAAAATGGATACAGCTAGGAGGAATTGAAGTGAAGATTTTTTAAATTATTTTATTATTTTTTTGTTTTTGTTAAACTACTAACACCTGCTTTCTAAGGTGAAAATGGAAGCCACTGTGTTGCAAGTAGAAATTAAAGTTAAGGGTGCCTGAATAAATTCAAATCCCAACCAAAGAGCATACCTGGTTTAATGAAATGTGGTACAGAGGAACAATAATGACATTAATTCTAAACATACCTTTTCTCATTGCTGAAATATGGAGGTTCCTCTTTTGAGAAGTCACTCGTCATAGAGAGACGGCTTGAAGAACTCTCTTGCTTCTTCTGCTTGGCATCCATCTTTGCTTCGTCATGAGGATGTGGACTGGGCTCCTAGACTTTCTTTCATTATCTCCTAGAAGGAGAAGGATGACTCTGTAAATAGTGATACTGGACACACACACATCACTCCATTCTTCTCAAGACCTTTGGTAGTCAGGAGGCAAAGGCTTTTCACTCTTTACCTGTTGATTGTATTATGTGGCTGATTTCTTTGCAGATACTAGCGGTGGGTGTGGCAAAGGGTCATTAGCACCTGGTCCCATCGGCAATCCTAGCACACCTGGGCCCAATTGGTTCTAGTCCTCACTCCTCCCTGAGGCACCCATTTGGTTCTGGTCGGCATTTGGCTTGTGTTGTTTGTGTTGCCGTGTCATACAACATTGCACTTAAACACTTCTTCACTTATGCACCCACTTACACTGCTTATATTACATGTCATTGTTTGTTTTAGTTATCTTCTTAGATCTATTGTTTTTCAATAAAACATTGTTAATTTGCTTGGCTTTTGTTACTTAAGTATTCAGAAGTACGTTTTTTATGTTGACACAATGTTGTATTGTTCCACACTGCACTTACAGAACCTAATGACTCAAACAGCCTATTGAATGACTGATTCCCTAATCTGTACCCTGCAACCTTTATCTAATGTAGCCACTGAAGGGCCACTGTCAAGTTCAAATTGAGCTGTTAAAGAATGCAGCATCACAACATAACTGACAGTGTAGAAGTTGGGTGTGATTGTGTTTTTTCCCTTTGATTAACAGTGTATGGTCTATCAGATTTTTTTTCCTTTTTTCCAAAATAAAATAAAATATCAACTGACTAAAAGCTGTGGTTCGAAATAATAAATATTTCATAGAAATGAACTGGATCACTAGTCGTTGGGGATGGTGCTGCTAGAGGTAAATCAGCTGAAACGGATTTCATTGTCAAATACAACAAATGTGTCAATCAGATGGACCTGGACTTTCATTTATTGTCTTTTCCAACAACTCTTTCATGGACAACAACAATAATAAATTTGAATAATGGTCATTTGTAACAGCCATTCATGGTCAAACAAATCATTTGCCAATATTTTTACAGTCCAAGTCTATGTTCTTCTGTCTTAGGCTCTTAACTACAGCACTTATGTATTGGGCTCGGAGAGCCTCCAAAAAGCTATGACCTACACTCAGCACTGAGCTGGCACCATGCAGACACTGTTTTCAGCCTGGGACAAAACTGAAGACAGTCTATCACAGGGCTGACATATAGAAACAAGAAACCATTGCCCCACACATTCACACAATTTAGAATGAATCTCTGTCTTTGTACGCAGGCTCAGGGATTATATTGTTTACATAGTTTTTATAATTTGTTTTCTTTTCTAAGACCAATTTAATAATTGTGAATTTATTTGGGTAGCATTTGTTATTTATACTTTGTTCCATTTTTGAGCAATAGTACTATTATTTTGAAGGCTTAGCAAAAGCTGCACACAAAATCCTGTTGGGCTGCTCTAGTGAGTATATGAGTCATTGACAACATCGGCAAGCAAGCAGCAAACATGGACGTTGCATATGAGCCACTAAAAGTTTATGCTGGTTACAACAGACTTTCATATTAATTACAGCTATGCAGAAACTCTGTTGCATATAAAATTTCCATAAATAGCATACCAAACTTACTTCATTGCCAATGTCTTTTCTGTATAATGATGAACAGTCACAATTCTTTCTCAAGTGAAAAGAGAGTAACTAAGCCAAGATGTGGAAGAAGTGAAACCTGTGTGGCACAGCTTTGCCAGTCTCTTCATTCCAGAGTGCACAGTCAGACACTAGAGAGGACAGTTTTACCTTCAGGCTTATTTCCATGTAAATGGGTGTGTTTAATGTGAGGATTGTCTTTCTTTAACTGAGTTTTAAAGTGACTGGACTTTTTTTGAGCCTGGCTCAGAACAAAGATATTACATAATCATTTAAATTGTGAAGAAATGTATTTGTGCACATTACAATCAAAGTGTTCTCTAAAAAACACCTTTACAAATAAATTGTCAACACTTAGAAGTGATTATGTGTACACATTAGCTTGACCAGTGGAATGATAAAGTTGCTAAATGCTACCTTAGCTAAATCATGCAAAATCATGCGAAACAGGGCTGACATCTCCTAAACAGACACAGCAGATTTTCTACATAAAACAGTTGTGGATTGTTCCGGTTTCTTACCTTAGTGTCCTTGTGTTTGTGCGTTTTGTAGCAGTACTTCACAGGTCTTGTATAACGGACAAATCATGTGATAAAAAACCCTTCATGTCTAAAAAATAACACTGATCCACAAATTTGCTAAGATTCTTAGGTGGCTGGTTTTCACATCAACTCTGAAGACGACGATGATCACTGCAGATTTTTGTTCCAGGAGTGGCTGGTTTGTGTGTATGTGGGTGTGTCAACATCAGTCAGAGGGATCAGAACCAGAAAGACAATGTGGTGTGTTCAGCAGTGAATAGAAAATATTATGCCATTCAGACACACATGACCACATCAACACAGGAATCAGGTTTACTATTGGTTTACTTTTGCTTCTTTAAGTATTTTTAGGTCATGTCAGTTTTGCCTTATACATGTAGGAGAGGCTGACCAGCAGGCTGTCTATGTAAGACTTGCATTTTACTAACACCATACTCCCATAAATGTCACCAGAGCATATTTTTGCACTAGTCTATTTTCTTCCTTTTTACACTTGTATCTACAATAATTGTGTCTTGGGATCTGAGAGCTTCCAAAAAGCTGTGTATGGAAAGCCATTTGAGCATTTATTCCATATCCTTGATATCAGGCATCAGTTTCCTTCACTAGTTCGGCCTTTGTCAGCACTAGTAGGACATTTGGCCACACTAGTTGACCAAAAACTCCTACTAGTGATGCCTTTGCCGCAACTAGTGGCACTTTTGTCGAACTAGTTCCACTACATTCCTTACTAGTGATGCCAGGAGCTGCACTAGTAGCAGCAAAATCCAAACTAGTCAGCTTTTTTACAGACTAGTGCCCCTCTGGACCAAACTTGCAACACTCAAAGTCTTACTAATTAACTAGTAAGCTGCAAAAGCTCCGACATGTAAACTAGTAGCAGCTATTCCCCTCACTAGTTTACTAGTAACCTACAATTTTTTGGCACTAGTTAACTAGTGAGAGCCAAAATCCTCACTAGTGACACTAGTGACACTAGTGACACTACTGAGGATTTTTATACCTTACTAGTTAACTAGTGAAGGTATATATTGACATTACTAGTTAACTAGTGAGGCTCAAAATGTTTACTAGTTAACTAGTGAGGCCCAAAAAATCCACTAGTGACACTAGTATGAGACATTTTGACGTAACTAGTCAACTAGTGAGGTGTAAAATGTTTACTAGTTGAGCTAGTGGAAACTCAAATCCTCACTAGTCACACTAGTTAGAGCCTTTTGACCTCACTAGTTAACTAGTGATCTAAAAATCTTTACTGGTTGAACTAGTGACAGCCAAAATGCTCACTAGTCACACTAGTTGAAGTGTGTTTTGACTTCACTAGTAACATTTTGATCATCACTAATTCACTAGTTAGGCCAAAACAAGCCACACTAGTATGACTAGTGGACATTCTGGCCCTTACTAGTTGACCAGTGGCGCTTTTTGAACCTCACTAGTTAACTAGTAAGGTCAAATCATCATCTACGAGTGTAACTAGTGAGCATTTTGGACTCTACTAGTTAACTAGTAAGCATTTTGAGCCACACCAGTTTGCTAGTAGATCCTAAATAGTCCTTAGCTAGTTAACTTGTGAATATTTTTGCTTTGACTAGTTAACATGTAAGCTGCAGCATGCAGCCACTAGTTTACTAGTTGCGGTTCCTCAGGGCAACATGTTAACTAATGTGAAACATGCAAATGAAGTGGCGGGATAATGACAAAATCCTGAGTCCTAATTCGTTGACATTGTTTATTTTGAATTGGAGAGCCAACAGGAAGCCTCAATTCCCGTTTCTGCCCACCTCCTCATTAGCATTTGGTGTAACTAGTGTGACTAGTGCGCATTTTGGCTTTCACTAGTACAACTAGTAACGTGTTTTGCCTCACTAGTTAACTAGTAAAGTCAAAAGACACTTCAACTAGTGTGACTAGTGAGCATTTTGGCTGTCACTAGTTCAACCAGTAAAGATTTTTAGCATCACTAGTTAACTAGTGAGGTCAAAAGGCTCTAACTAGTGTGACTAGTGAGGCTTTGAGTTTCCACTAGCTCAACTAGTAAACGTTTTACACCTCACTAGTTGACTAGTTACGTCAAAATGTCTCATACTAGTGTCACTAGTGGATTTTTTTGGGCCTCACTAGTTAACTAGTAAACATTTTGAGCCTCACTAGTTAACTAGTAATGTCAAAATATACCTTCACTAGTTAACTAGTAAGGTATAAAAGTCCTCACTAGTGTCACTAGTGTCACTAGTGAGGATTTTGGCTCTCACTAGTTAACTTGTGCCAAAAAATTGTAGGTTACTAGTAAAAATAGTGAGGGGAATAGCTGCTACTAGTTTACATGTCGGAGCTTTTGCAGCTTACTAGTTAACTAGTAAGACTTTGAGTGTTACTAGTTTGGTCCAGAGGGGCACTAGTCTGTAAAAAAGCTGACTAGTTTGGATTTTGCTGCTACTAGTGCAGCTCCTGGCATCACTAGTAAGGAATGTAATGGAACTAGTTCGACAAAAGTGCCACTAGTTGCTTCAAAGGCATCACTAGTAGGAGTTTTTGGTCAACTAGTGTGGCCAAATGTCCTACTAGTGCTGACAAAGGCCGAACTAATGAAGGAAACTGATGCCTGATATCAAGGATATGGAATAAATGCTCAAATGGCTTTCCATAAGCTGTGACCTACACTCAGCACTGAACTTCACCGCATCTGTCAACAAACACCGCACTAATATGCTGGCACCATGTAGACACTGTTTTCAGCTTATGACAACACTGAAGACTAGCTACACAAACAAAGATGGGACAAAGCACACATAGATAGAAGTTTCCATCAGCTTCCACACATTCTTTACTCTTTTTAATATTCATTTTGTTTTAAATGTTTAATATGTTGTTTAATTGATTTATTTTTTTTTTTTTTTTTTTGCGTGAACCTTTTCAAAACTTGTGTGTGATATTCCTTGTCATAAAGTTTTGATTTCTGCATATTTCCAATATCATTTTGAATGGATGTTTGGTGGATAGCTCCAGTTATCTATTGTAGCGAGGGGAGACTCAATTAGCGATGTACAAAAGACGCATGGGTGACGTGGCTCCACATTCTTGGCAAAAGCTGGGTAACTTCTGTGCTGGGGACTGTGAGAGAACCTGCCACTGTGTGTGCCCCTTGCTGCTTTTGTTATAGAATAAATGTGCAGATCCTGCTTCCTGGTGCGATTGATCTTCAGCCTGTGAGCAACCATTCCACAGCTGCTACAATGTGTTTACCACGACCAAACTTCTTTTAAAAAAAAGTCTCGTACAACTTTTGAAAGCATATTGACATATGTAACATTTGTTTAATTCCGGATACATTAAACTTTTAAGCAGACAGCTCGTAGTAGTTGACATTTTTATGCTATAGCTTGTGAAATGACTTATGGCCTTTTCTACAGGCTTTGTAGCATATTCAGGCTTTTTATTCTACAGGTGTAGAATGCATGTACTTTTGAATACTTAAGTATTTTCAAGGCATGTACTCAATACATCTTTCACTCGTATGATATTTGACCAGGAGTATTAACTCCTGGTCAACTAAATCAACATTGCTTCGCTTTTTCTCAATGTTTTGCCCTTTATGTTAGGCTGCGGTTCAAAAGTACAAGTTGGACACAACACCAGACTCAGTTAATGAGGGAGGGGAAGAGCAACACCTTATAGCTTACCATCCATCATGACAGCACCTGTTGAGAGTGATGAGTCCCCCACATTAATGATGAAGGCCTGGAGTGTTTACACTTCCAGCCAGTATGGGGATTGAACCCATGACCTTGGCCTTATTAGCACCACGCTCTAGCCAGCTGAACTAACCGGCCTGCGTTCAGATGCAGTTTGCTCTAGAATAAAGCAGAGACAGAACAAACCACATTCGATCTATTTTGTATGTGTAGTTCAGCGTGATCACCTTGACCTCCTGTGGAGGGGAAAGAGAAAAACTGAAACAGAGAGGTTGTGGCATTCTTCAGTATATTTGTTTGTACGGAGCAAAGCCAGAAGTATTTTCTCAAGCTTTATATCAACACCCAAAGCAACAGCTGACTAATGTAGCTGTAAATTTTGCTTTCTGATGAAAGCAGGGGCAATGTTTCCTGTGTGATTCCTTCAAACACATTAGATAAAGCAAAGCGTAGGATGCAACATCCAACCATGAAAGATCTTGCAGTCAGACACCTTGTCCATTAGGCCACATGGTCACATGACCCAATTTGCAACCTTTCGATAGACCTATGGTTTAGATGATTATGAATTTTTCATCAGCTGTAACTATGAAGGTGGTGTCTGAAGAGAGCGCAAAATAATAGGGAGCTTGCTCAGCATTTCAGAGGGAGTGACATTCTGCAATACATTTGTTTCTGTGGAGTAAAACAGCCACAGTCCTCTCAAACTCAAACACAACAAAATTCTCCAACTCCTGGTAATGACAAACTACTTTGGTATTTTCAATTCTCCACTAAATGGATTTTGTTAATGAATAATGTCAATATTTTAACTGATGAGGAAGTTGGACCATTTATTAGGTGTGTTATGTGATAGCACATTATGTTGACTCCAGCCACTAGGGGTCAGGAGTGCACAGTTTTGCAGTCACTCTGATAATGTTACTTTACTGTATGAGTCTCACAGCCTGCACTTAGTGAAGCGACATAAACCTCTTACAACACAAAACAAAAGGTTTAGATGAAACACTTCATTCATTCATGAGTAGCACTGTAGTGATATTATCTGTAGCAGCTTTAATAATACTATGGTGCTTTCATTAGAAACAGCAGTGGGCTGTAAACAGCAAAGAGAATCTACATTTATTAAGATGATTTCATTTTAACAGCAGCAGCAGTTGTGTCAGATTTAGGGGTGATTAAATTGCTCAGCTCACAGCTCTTTTTTTTTAAACTAATTTTATTTGATTAAATAATTGTGATCAGTGAAGCTTATTATGGTTTCTTTTAGTCTGCTTTTTAACGTTTTGACTTTGCAGAAGAAGGAAACAGCTTTAAGGCAGTCTGTAGGGAACTCTCCATTTGATTTCTCACTGCTGTTTTTCATAAATCAGAATTTAGTCCGTAATCATTGCTGATGAATCTTTTACATTTAGTAATGTCTTAATATGTTAACTGATGAGCATTAAAAAGAAATAGTGAGAAGCTCTAGAGCCTTGTTCGACAGATGGTGAAACTACATCATTACATGAACAATAGGAAACAATAACAACATTAGACCCCGCTGAAGATTTCTTTCCTGCTATTGTAAAATATAATAGAGATTCAACATGGTTAAACTTGACATAACACAACCATAAAAGTCTGGATACAATATTTAATTTGTTAATGAGTAGCAAATAATAGTCTACTACTACTACTACTACTACTGCTGCTAATAACAATAGTAGCAGTATAATTAAAGTGGTAGTAGGATTAGAAGCACCTATAGTTGTACTAAATCTGTTTCAAAGGAAAAAAAACATGGCTGCTGATATTATAAAAGCTATTGTTATACAAAATGTATTAACAATATTGAAAGATTGTTCCATTAAATGGCTTGTTAATCTCACTACACAGGACTCCTGTGTCTCCCGGGATGGGACAAAGCACACATAAAGATAGTTTCCATGAACCTCCACAGATTCTTTACTCTTTGAAAGTCAGGAAGGAGTGTAAACCTTATGACTGAGTAAATACACTAGACCAGAGGTCACTAACAGGCAGACCCATTAACCTACCTATAAATTATTGAGAATTGTTACATTTCAATTCTAATCGGTGTAGCATTTCTAGCCTTCATGGCAGTGGTCATGTGACACTACTAAACCAATCATTGCAACCTCAGTCAGTCACTCAGTGAGACGCAGACACATGGTGAGAGATGACATTGGAGAAATAAGTGTGGAGAGTGGAAGGGGAGGGAGGAGAGGAGAGGAAGGAGAGGGAAAGAAAGAGAAAAGAACACTGTTGAGATGCGTTCAGATTGTTTCTTATAAAAATGGTTGAGACTGTTGGTTAACTCTTAGCAGGGGTGGACAGTAACAAAGCACATTTACTCGAGTACTGTATATGTACTTAACTTGAGTTTTAACTTATGACTTTTACTTCACTCCACGTAAAAGACAGATATTGTACTTTTGACTCCTCTACATTTCTATGAAGTATTTGTTACTTTGATGTAAAGCTTTTAGTCAGTGGAATTTATTTTATTTTATTTTTTAAAATGTGATAGAACATACACTGTTCATTGAAGAAAAAGGAGAAAAACCAATCACAGCCAACCGCTACACTGTCAGTCATGTTGTGATGCTGCATTTTTTAACATCGCAATTTGACCGTGGCAGTGGCCCAATGATGTCCACGTTAGATGAAGATGAGGCAGTGTAACCAGCAGAACCATGGCCTTACTTATGTCCATGTTTGAAATTTTACAAGAACAATTCCTTTCATTTTAAATGTTTGCTGTGTTTACTACGACCAAACTCGATCACTGCCTACAAAAATTGGGAGCATATCATCAATCGTGACACCACTGGAGCACCCATTAACAGAGATGGGTGTTTCTGTTTGTATATTAACTGGCCAGTATGGGGATTGAACCCATGACTTGGCATTATTTGCACTATACTCTAATCAGCTGAGCTAACCGGCATGCTTTTTGACATTATTTGCTCTAGAATGAAGCAGAGACAGAACAAACCACAGTTGATCTATTGTGCATGTTTAGTTCTGTGTGATCACCTCCACCTTCTGTGGAGAGGAAAGAGAAATAGTGAACCAGAGATTGGTTGTTATATTAGAGGACGTGGCATTCTCCAGTACATTTGTCTGTGTGGAGCAAAGCCAGAAGTATTTTATCAAGCTTTCCATCAACACCCAACGCAACAGCTGACTAACGTAGCTGTACGTTTTGCCCCAGTGATGCTGACGAAAGCAGAAGCAATGTTTCCTGTGTGAGTCCTTCAAACACGTTGGATAAAGCAAAGCTTAGGATGCAAGCTTCAACCATGAAGTGACTTGAACCCTCAGTCTTCTGATCCAAAGTCAGATGCCTTGTCCATTAGGCCACATGATGGAATTTCCTTCCTCTCCATGGACCTATGGTTTGGAAGACTATGAATGTCTCACCAGCTGCAACCATGAAGTTGCTGTCTGCAGAGAGCGCAAAATAATAGAGAGCTTGATCAGCATGTAAGAGGTAGTGACATTCTGCCATACATGTTTTTCTGTGGAGTAAAATAGCCACTGTCCTCTCAAGCTTTGCATGAACACACCAGAGTTAATCACACCCTTGTAGGTGTAAGTGTTGTTTCTTTGATGCTTCAACAAGCACATTACTTTGACCTGACTTTGCCTGCTGTTTGCCATTGCCTGCTCTGTCTGCCAAGCCAGAATATAGATGAACTGTTTTGAACTTTTATAGGTGTCACTGAGACATGCTATTGAGTCCTCCTGACCTGAGCCCGGTCACTAATGACCATTTATTAATGACTTTATGAACATGTAGAAGTGCAAAAATGGTAGTCTCCTTCCATTTGTTAATGACAGACTAACATTTGCATCTGCAGACATGAGCGTTTATTAATGTCTTGACTACTAATAACCTGCCAGCCAGATATTTTGCACCACCCACAAGACCCACACAAGTTGTTCTCATTAATGGTTCATAACTGATCTATAAAAGTTGATTGGGCCCTTGCACTCCTGCAAACTGGGGGGGATCATCGAAATGTGGTGCACGTACCCGCACACACACACACACACACACACACATACACACAAAGCAGAGAGGGCACGGGAGTCCAGTAATGCAGTGTCCTCCCCTACAGTCTTGCAGAAGTATGATAAGAGATATGATAGTGCTTGACCACTGGTGGCATTTAGGTAAGGAGGAGGATTTTAAATTGTGTTCTGGATTTTGCAGGGAGCCAATGCGGTGAAGCTAACATGGGAGAGATATGATCTCTTTTCCTAGTTCCTGTCAGTATCCACTGCACCATTTTGTGTCTTTAGAGACGTGTTGAGGCAGCCTAACAGTAAGGTCTTGCAATAATCCAACTGAATAGTAGCAAATGCATAAACTAGTTTTTCAGCACTAGACAACTGGACACTTTCACACTTGTCCATCAAAATGATGGTATTTGTGTGTTTACCAGTGTAAATAAAGTACCGTCTCTGTACACAGCCATGCACTTTTCTGTTCATCTCAATTGATATGACACTGTTGCTTCTCATCAATTGATAGTGTTACATTATACTGTATGTAGGTGAAAATCACGTGTTGTGTTGTTTTAGAAGTAGAAAAGATGTAGAAATAGAAAAAGAAGTTGGGGGGGGGGGGGGGGTAAAATGGTGACAGCAAAGTTATAATGGCTCTAGTAAAAAGGTCAGTCAGCACAGTGTCAACCAACCAGGTTCCTTACTTATTTTATTTATTTATTTTTATTTTTTATTTTTATTTTTATTTTTATTTTTATTTTTATTTTTATTTTTATTTTTATTTTTATTTTTATTTCTTTATTTTTTTTAGTTTTTTTTTGTCTCGTCGGGACCCTGGTTGGCTGTGTCCTCGTCAGGGTCACGCATTCACGCAATGCTCTCACGCCCACGGCGAGGTCCACTGTTGGTGTGGCGGAGGCGGAGCGTTATAGACGAATTTAACACTGACGGCGTCGCTGCCCGAAAATACACTGAGAGTACTCGGGCAGACAAGCCGAGCAGCGAGCGGCCGCGACTTACTCAGACCATCCAGGGGAAAGTAAGACGTTTCTACAGATCTGTTACATTGTCAGTCATTCCTATGCAGATGAGCCAGCGACTTTTTTATGGCGTCTCTCTCTTCCTCTGGAAAGCAGACAGCTGTGTGACGCAGGCGGTCTGTGTCTCTGTTGCTCTGAAACATTCAGAGCCCAAAGCACACGGTTTGTGTGGATTACAGCAGTCCTTGGTTTGAGATCGTGTAGGTTAAGACTAATAATTTCTGTCCATTAACACGTGATTTTTGTGGGTGCTCTTATGTAGTTGGGGTTCTGAGGCTCATCCTGGTGCTAGGCCTGAATTTGTCAGGACTGTCTCCAGGGTTTTCCTGCTGCTGGGAGCAGCTGGGAAGCTATCAGGTAACTTGCGGAGTGCTGTGGTGCACAGTCCTGACAGTCTTATGTCTGCCAGAAAGCAGTGAGCATAAACGGATAGAAGCCAGGCCTGTCGGTTGGTCTTGGAAATGGATGTGGTAGGCTAATCAGAGTTTTATGGTGGAGTTGTGTCATAACTTTAGCCTAAAAACATGAATCCATCTATGTCTCTTTCTCTCTGGATAAGCCGACATTTGTGGGAAAAGAGTGCCCACAAGCAGACAGGCAGTTCTTGTGTGCTGTGAAATATAATCCTGTTGGTGCCACTGACATTTCAAACTGTCCATGTTTGTTCTGGTAAAAGTACAGTTTGTGGTCATGTGTATTTATCCAGTCATAAGGTTCACACTCCGTCCTGATGGTCTAAGAGTAAAGAATCTGTTGAAGTAGGTGGAAACTATCTTTCCTGTCTTTGTTTAGCTAGTCTTCAGTTTTGTCCCAGGCTGAAGACAGTGTCTGCATGGTGCCAGCTCAGTGCTGAGTGTAGGTCATAGCTTTTTGGAGGCTCTCTGAGCCCAATACATAAGTGCTGTAGTTAAGAGCCTAAGACAGAAGAACATAGACTTGGACTGTAAAAATATTGGCAAATGATTTGTTTGACCATGAATGGCTGTTACAAATGACCATTATTCAAAGTTATTATTGTTGTTGTCCATGAAAGAGTTGTTGGAAAAGACAATAAATGAAAGTCCAGGTCCATCTGATTGACAGATTTGTTGTATTTGACAATGAAATCTGTTTCGGCTGATTTACCTCTAGCAGCACCATCCCCAACAGCTAGTGATCTACTTCATTTTTATGAAATATTTGTTATTTTAAACCACAGCTTTTAGTCAGTTGAATGAATTTTATTTTATTTTGGGGAAAAAAAAATCAAAAGAAAATCAGATAGACCATACGCTGTTCATCAAAGGGAAAAAACACAATCACATCCAACCTCTACACTGTCAGTTACAGTTGAAACCAGAAGTTTACATGCACTATATAAAAAAGGCACATAACCTTTTTTTTCCTCACCGTGTAACATTAAATCAGATTAAACCTTTCCTGTTTTTGGTCAATTAGGATTACCAAAATTATTTCTATTTGCTAAATGCCAGAATAATGAGTGAGATAATTTTTTAGACAATTTTTTATTACTTTCTTGAGAGTCAGAAGTTTACATACATTTCATTAGTATTTGGTAGCATTGCCTTTAAACTGTATGACTTGGGTGAAACGTTTTGGATATGCTTCCACAAGCTTCTCACAATAGTTTGCAGGAATTTTGGCCCATTCCTCCTGACAGAACTGGTGTAACTGAGCCAACTTTGTAGGCTGCCTTGCTCGCACATGCCTTTTCAGCTCTGCCCATAAATTTTCAATAGGATTGAGATCAGGGCTTTGTGATGGCCACTCCAAAACATTGACTTTGTTATCCTTAAGCCACTTTGTAACCAGTTTGGCAGTATGCTTAGAGTCATTGTTCATTTGGAAAACCCATTTGCGCCCAAGCTTTAACTTCCTGGCTGATGTCTTGAGATGTTGCTTCAGTATTTCCACATAATGTTCTTTCCTCATGATGCCATT
Source organism: Trachinotus anak (assembly GCF_046630095.1). Lineage (NCBI taxonomy): Eukaryota > Metazoa > Chordata > Actinopteri > Carangiformes > Carangidae > Trachinotus > Trachinotus anak. The sequence goes on along the minus strand of NW_027273876.1, from coordinate 16,924,137 downwards.
TTTTTTGTGAAGTGCACCAGTCCCTCCTGCAGCAAAACAACCCCACAACATGATGCTGCCACCCCCATATTTCACAGTTGGGATGTTGTTCTCAGCCTTGTAAGCTTCCCCCTTTTTCCTCCAAATATAACGATGGTCATTATGGCCAAAAAGTTCAATTTTAGTTTCGTCAGACCACAGGACATGTCTCCAAAAATTAAGGTCTTTGTCCCGGTGTGCATTTGCAAACTGTAATCTGGCTTTTTTATATTTCTTTTTGAGTAATGGCTTCTTCCTGGGAGAGTGGCCTTTCAGCCCATGTCGGTACAGGACTCGTTTCACTGTTGATAATGACACACTCTTACCAGCTTCAGCCAGCATCTTCACAAGGTCTTTTGCTTTTGTTCTTGGGTTGATATGCACATTTCGGACCAAAGCTCGTTTATCTCTGGGACACAGAGCCCGTCTCCTTCCTGAGCGGTATGATGGCTGGACATGCCCATGGTGTTTATACTTGCGTATAATTGTTCGAACAGATGAACGTGGCACCTTCAGGCATCTGGAAATTGCACCCAAGGATGAACCAGACTTATGAAAGTCCACAATTCTCTTCCTGATATTTTGGCTGATTTCTTTTGATTTTCCCATGATGTTACACAAAGAAGCAGTGTGTTTCAGGGGTGCCTTAAAATACATCCACAGGTGTGCCTCTAATTAACTCAAATGTTGTCAATAAACCTATCAGAGGCTTCCAAAGACATGACATCATCATCTGGGCTTTCCCAAATTGTTTAAAGGCATAGTAATCTTAGTGTATGTAAACCTCTGACTTTGAAGAAAGTAATAAAAATTGTCGAAAAAAAATCCTTTTCTCATTATTCTGGCATTTAGCAAATAAAAATAATTTTGGTAATCCTAATTGACCAAAAACAGGAAAGGTTTAATCTAATTTGCCTTTTTATGTAGTGTATGTAAACCTCTGGTTTCAACTGTATGTTGTGATGCTGCATTCTTTAACAGCTCAATTTGAACTTGACAGTGGCCCTTCAGTGGCTACATTAGATAAAGGTTGCAGGGTACAGATTAGTGAATCAGTCATTCAATAGGCCGTTTGAGTCATTAGGTTCTGTAAATGCACTGGGGAACAATACAACATTGTGTCAGCATAAAAAATGTACTTCTGAAGACTTGCGTAACAAAAATCAAGCCAATTAACAATGTTTTATTAAAAAACAATAAATCTAAGAAGATAACTTAAACGAACAATGGAATGTAATATAAGCAGTGTAAGTGGTGCATAAGTGAAGAAGTTTAAGTTTAAGTGCAATGTTGTATGGTACAGCAACACAAACAACACAAGCCAAATGCCAACCAGTACCAAATCGGACTAGAACCAATAGGGCCAAGGTGTGCTAGGATTGCTGATAAGACCAGGTGCTAATGACCCTTTGCCACACCCACCTCTAGTACCTGCAAAGAAATCAGCCACATAATGCAATCAACAGGTAAAGAGTGGAGAGCCTCTGCCTCCTAACTAGCAAAGGTCTTGAGAAGAATGGAGTGATGTGTATCCAGTATCACTATTTACAGAGTCATCATTCTCTTTCTAGGATATAATGAAAGAAAGTCTAGGAGGCCAGTCCACACCCTAATGACAAAGCAAAGATGGATGCCAAGCAGAAGAAGCAAGAGAGTTCTTCAAGCCGTCTCTCTATGACGAGTGACTTCTCAAAAGAGGAACCTCCATATTTCAGCAATGAGAAAAGGTATGTTTAGAATTAATGTCATTATTGTTCCTCTGAACCATATTTCACTAAACCAGGTATGTTCTTTGGTTGGGATTTGAATTTATTCAGGTACCCCTTACTATTTCATTTCTACTTGCAACACAGTGGCTTCCATTTTAAGAAGCGAGAGAGTTCTTCAAGCCGTCTTTCTATGACGAGTGACTTCTCAAAAGAAGAACCTCCATATTTCAACAATGAGGAAAGGTATGTTCAGAATTAATATCGTTACTTTTCCTCTGTGCCATCTTTCAGGTGTGTCTGAGTTTATTCAGTCTCCCTGTCCTCTTTCATTTCACCTAAAAAATCTTTTTGTGTCCATCTTAGTCCTAAGTGGGGGTGGGATTCTCACCATTCTCTCCTTGTAATTGCAAGGCCCCCCAGACTTTCTGCACCTCTATCTTTCTATTCTCCTCTTCACTAACTAGATGTTGTACTCTGTGTTGGAGGGTTCTCCGGCTTGATCCCCTATGCTGTAAGTGGGCATTAGATTGAAAATGACCACCTATACATAGGTTCATTTTCTGAACACTGACCTGTGCACCTTCGCTTGGTTACCCAGTTCACTTCACTTGAATGAGCTCATGAGGAACACCTGTACACCTGTTTATTCATCTAATCAGCCAATCACATGGAAGCAGTGCAATGGATAAAATCATGCAAATACAGGTCAGGCGCTTCAGTTAATTTTCAAATCATTTGAACTTGGAAAAATGTGACTTTCTGATATTCTGGTATTTCTGGGATTTTCTCACACAACAGTGAAACCCTAACCCAGTAACAGTGAGTTCTGTGAACAGAAAGGCTTTGTTGAAGTTAAAAATCAGGAGAATGACCAGACTGGTTGGGTTACAGAAAGACTACAGTAACTCAGTGTTTCATAACACCAGACTAAATGAACTTAATCATATCATGACAACAATAAATAATCATAAAACGGACAGAAGTAAATCCCTAACCTTATTTAAAAAAAAAAAAACCTTAAATAAGAGCATGCTTTAAAGACACGATATGATCATGTAACTGTAACAACTTTCTGTAAGGCATAAAATCATTCAGAGTTTTGGACATTAATCCAGCATAAAACCATTTTACAGATCTTACCTTTCATAAATTGTACTGTATCACCTCCAGGAGCTCTCCATGTGCTGAGACAGACAGGATGGATGCAAACTACAAGAAGAGACTTGATTTTTTTACCTGCTTGTATTGTACTTGTATTAACACCTCAGCTATGACATAAGCTCAGGTCAAACTGAGTAGCAAAGTAATTACTCTGAGCCATGACTACACACTGACTGCACAACTGACGTGTGGATAGGATAGGGGCCTCACCACCACTTTACCCAGCGGGTGCAGCTGGGGAAAGAAAAAAATCCATGAGGAACTGGACTTGAAGGCCCCCAGTTAATTTTTATGGTCTGAGTGTGTATATATCTGTGACCTGCTAAAAGCTGGTCTGTTTGTGGAAGAGGGGTCCCTTGTCTCTGTTTCCTATCAATTTGATAGTTTGATGGTAGGCAGAGGGAGAATGTGTCAATTTTGCATCCATACCTCTGCATGTCGTTCTTATGAACTTCTTTTAATGGCTTGTGGCTGATGCCCGCCGGGTATGTCTGCTAGTCAACAGGGTATATAAAGCAGAGCATTTTCGAGATGTATTCAGTGTCTGTGTTCACTAACCAGTCTCGGTTTGCTGTATAGTCTTGCATTTTACAGTAAATCTATTTGATTTCACCAGACTCTCTCTCTCTGTCTCAGTGTATTACTTCATTTATAACAAATATTGAGTGTTAGTGAGTATTACCGTATTGTAAGTTATAAGTGTTGTGAGTACTTCTGAAGATCTACTAGCCTATCTGAACAATTTTCTGCGACAAAACCTACATCTTACCAACCTACCAACTTGTCCCTCTCTGAATAGTGATGATCCAATGGCCCCAAGAACAAGTGTTAAATCTGGAGATAAAGAAGCTAGGCAAGAGTTTTTGTCCACTCTTAAATAAGATGAGACACAAAATCTAGCATGCTTGCACAATGACTGATTATCAGACAGATGAACCAAATGCTAGTCTTCATTAGTCACAGTATGGACACAATTACTTTTCAGTTTTTGGATAGTATAAGTACAATTATAACAGTATAATTGTGTATTTCCCTTTTTTTTGTTTACAGGAACATGATACCTGTCTCAACACAGTCTCCTGCCGGTGGGCCACAGGTATGTTACAGCTAATTTATCTTAATTATAGTAGTTTTTGTTTGGAAAGAAATATCAAAATATCCAACATTAATTTTCCTTTTATTTAACCCTCTTGGTGTACAGGCAGAGTATGAGCTCAAACTTCCACCACTGATGGAGGATTGGACCAAAGAACATGTTAAAGACTGGTTGATCATTAGACTTAGAGTACCACAAAAAATCGCACAAGATCTCTATGACCAAGAGTTGTCAGGAGCTTGCTTGGTCTCCTATGAGAAAAACGACTTGTTAGAACTAGGTGTTCCACCAGCTCCAGCAATACAAATCATACGACAAGTGGAGAGGTTCCAGAGACATTCAGAGACTTTTGAACCTCATGTGAGAATGCCAAGGAGCAATTGTGAACTCAGCAAAGGTGAACTGTGGAAAAGTACAGAGATGGTGGTGGTGTCAGGAAATATGGATGAATCTATGGAAACTGAAACAGTGTCATCAGATTCAGGAATTCAGAGTCTAAGCTCCACAGTCCAGATGTTGCAGATAGCAAGAGACAGAATAAAATCTATAATAGATCAAAACACAACAAATGATATGCAATTACATACTGAAATTACTGAGAATGCAACATTTCTACAGTTAAAGAGGCCAATATGTGAGATCCGGCCCTTTGACAAAGGCAACTCCAACATCTTCTACATAGAAAATGACATTCTTCCTCCTGTAGCCGGTCCAAGTAATCTCCTTGATCCTGTGCACGAGTACCAGCTTCTGCCTAGTGCAAATGAAGCCAGTGAAAGAGAGATCCTTTATGAATTCACAAAAGAAGTATTTAGCTTTGCTGCAAGTTGCATGAATTCACGAACTAATGGCACAATTCATTTTGGAGTGCACAACCAGCCGGAACAGGGACACGGTGAAGTAGTTGGACACAAGATCACCTCTTTCAGTAAGTATAATGAGGCGTTTGAATCATGTCTGAGTGAATACTTCGAAGAACAACATGTAAATGTTGCCAGAATGTGCATCAGGCCTCCAAATTTTGTACCAGTTCACTCTCAAAATGGAACAACTTTAAACAAATGGGTGATTGAGGTTGATGTAATTCCAATATATGCAGAGACACAGCAGAATATTTTCTATACTCTGTTGGGTATTGCATCAGCAGAAAAAAAACAACAATGCAAAACTGAATGTCTCTTTGTGCGGGATGGCCCAAGGTCAATCAACATTTTAGCTGATACTAATCCTCGAATATGTCAAGAGAAGATGAAGGGGCTGGCTGATAAAGTCCAGTGTTGGGCCTCAGCACGAAAAGCTGCAGAGGAAAAGGAAGAAAAACCACCATCCCAAAGCCATCAGGGTCAACGGTTAAAACAGCTGATAACTCGTGGAAGAGATGCATTCGAGAATTCCCTTCAAGCTATTGTTGTCACAGACAAATGTCATTCAAACCAACTGGAGCACTTGGATTTTCTGAAAGAGATGAAGTTGTTTGCAGTACTCGATTTTGATCCAGAGTCTGATGTGAATGGAACATGTAATTTTTACAGAAGAGATCACATTGCCAATCTGCATTACCCATGCATGTACACCACTCAGGACAGTGTAACTGCGGTCATTAGAAAACTGAACTTGTTTAAGCAAACAAGTTGGATTTTCTGCAATGGGCGTGTGAATGAAGAGGATGAGACAGGCAAGCCACTAACACAAAGTGAATGGCTTAAAAAACGATCAGGTGATGTTAACAACATGGTTTCATTGCTTTGCAGCCCAGATTTGCTTTCCAAAGACAGACTCGTGGTGTTCATTCTACACTCAGCAGTAACTGACATCTCAAGCCCTATTTTGGAGACCTTCTGTGCAATCTATCGCACGCTGGAAGGTGCTGACAATATGTTGTGCATCTGCAAAAACTCCAACGTATTCAAGCACTGGCAGCAGCTGATTGAGTTTCGCTGTAAAGAGGACATCACCAGTAAATGCATCTATGAACTGAGTCTGAATGAAATATCAAGCACTATCAAAAAACTTAGAGAACCCCAAACACAATCTTCCAGGAGATTCTTGCCATCCACAGGTTCAAGTTCCGTCCTGCTGGCAAAAAAAGATGAGGAGCTTATGACTGTTTTGGACATCTTATGTGAAAATGAATGCCAAAACACTGAAATCGAAACAAAGGATTCCTTTCAGGAATTCAAAATGAGAACAGAGGAGGACTTTTATAGAGGAGGACAAGTCTCATGGTGGAACTTTTACCTTTCTGAGATGAAAGGCAGCCTGCCATTCATCAAACGAGACAAATTCAATGAGCTATCTGACCTGATCACACCTGTGACAGGCTACACATCTCCATGTGTCATGATCAATCTCTTCCATCACCCTGGATGTGGGGGAACAACTCTGGCGATGCATGTTCTTTGGAACTTGAGGCATAAATTCAGATGTGCTGTTGTTAAAAATAACATGGCAACAAATAATGAAATTGCAGCCCAAGTCATGAATCTGCTGACATATGGCAAACAGGAGCAGCCAGGATATACACCTGTTCTTATCTTAGTGGACAACCGGGATGATGTAGAGGACCTAAAGCAGTGCATCCTTGCCAGTGATGGGAAGCGACATAACAGTCTAATGGTAATCATTCTGAACTGTGAGAGAACCCAGTTCCCTGCTGAGAGGTCCAACAATAGCCGCATTGCAAATGTGTTCATCACCAACAAGTTGTCCACCAAGGAGCAGAGTTTGTTTTCTGAGAAGCTTCAACAGCTCAAGGACCACCATGAAAAGCCAGAAACTTTCTATGCCTTCATGATCATGACAAATAATTTCAGTGAGACTTACATCATCAATCTGGTGAGCAACATTGTTAAAGATCTTGACACTACTACCCAGCAAGGGAGGCTTTTTTCCTTCCTAGCTTTGCTAAACACCTATGTCAATGGATCCCACATGTCACTCTCTCTTTGTGAAGAGTTAGTTGGGATAAGGAGTGCTCTGTGGAAGCAAGAAACTCTTGATGAGAAAATGAATCCCTATTCCACACTGATGATCACTTTCACAGTTGAAGAGCATGGCACCTATCAAGCAGTACGATTCTTACACCAAATGATTGCAAAGAAGTGTCTTGAAATCCTTACCCAAGAATACAAGCTTTCTCTGGCTGATATAACTACTAATGTTTTGCACTGTGACAAACTCTACAAATCATGCATGGGAAAAGACTTCCTAGTCCAAAACATCCACAGCATGCTCATCACACGTCACCGAAAAGAACAAGGAGATGACAAAGACACTTTGTTTTCTCCATTGATTGAAGACATACATGAGGAGGAAGGACCTCAAAAAATCAAAGAAGTCCTAGAAAGAGCCACTGAGAGGTTTGACAGAAGTGCAACACTGCCACAAGCACTGGCAAGACATTTCTGCTTGAAAGAGGAAGACTTTAAATCAGCCCTTAAGTGGGCTTTGAATGCACAAGAGAAAAATTCAAATTCCTACATTGCAGATACAGTCGGACAAGTGTACAAGAGCCACCTGAAAAAGGAAATTGAACATTCTAAGGTTGTCACTCCCGAAGCACTGGAAACATGCCTTACATTAGGATTCAAGGCTGTAAAGGCATTCCAGGATTCACAGGAGCTAGCCAAGAAAGATGAACAAGTAGATCCCTTTGATCTTCACACCAAGAAGAAACCAAAGTCCTACAATATATCAGGCTATGTTGGAGAGACAGAAGTCATGATGATCCTTCTTGATGTCATTAAAGATCTTCCTCTATTTGCTGTCAGTGACAGACATAAAAGAGATCAAATGCTCCAGTTTCTTAGAGATCACCACCCAGTGAGCAGTTTATATGATCCCAGCAACACGACTGTTAACCAGTTTGTGGCTGTCCTGGCAGAACATGAGAGATTTCTGAAGTCCTTGAAGCCAAGGCTGAAGGAAATTTTCTCCTTTTTTGAGACCTACTTCCTATACCTAAAGCCTAGGTCAACGGAAAGGGAAACAGCTGATGAAAGACACAAACGAAAGGTGTCTGAGTACTTCAGAAAGTATATTCAAATATTCAGTAGCTCAGAAGAGGAGAAAGCATCTGAAACAGCCAGTAAACCCAAACTGAGTCTCCACCAGACAATCGTGGACCAGAGGTGCTATCTGGAAATGAAGCGAGCAGACTCATTTGCTGGACTTCTGCAGTGCTTGAATGACAAAAGTGGAGTGGAAATGGAGCACATTCTTAAAAAATGGCAATTTATATTTGACAATTCAGCCAGGGGAAGTGTTACAGATACAGTCAACTTCATTCTGGCAAACATAGTTCTGCACAACATCAAGCCCTCCTCTACATTGCTGAAAAAATATGAAGACTTGGTTGACCTTTTGAATGAGGAACTGCAAAAGGTGGGTACTCATTCAAAACTGACGGAGCTGTACTACCTCTCCATGCTGCTCATGTGGCCTGCACAAAACCAAAGGCTTGAAAACTGTAGAACCTATAAAGACATCAGCACGTACATCACATCAGCCAAGAAATCTTTTCATCGACGCTTCTCTCACATGTTTCCAGTAAGAAGTGCTATTGCTCATTTCTTCCTTGGGAAATCCAGTGGACTCAGGCGAATAGTTTCTAAAGTGAAACTTGATCAAATTTTGGTCAGTGTTTCAAAAAAGGACGACTCTCGCTGTAGCCAAAGTAGTCAGTCACGAAACCTGCACCATCTCTGGCAGAGTGGTGCAGCATGGAACGAGCCAGAGGTCCAGAGGAAGCTATTAAGGGTTAAAGGGAAATCAGAAAACGGTGACATTTATGTCAACTATGGTGGAAACGTAAAAATGCTGATACGTCCTGTTTATCTGGGTGATATCCGCAGTGGATACAGCCGGGAAGACGTATCCTTCTATCTTGGATTCACCATGGAAGGTCCAGTGGCCTATGATATTAAGTATGAAAATGACCAATGAGAAAATTAAACTGGCAGATTAGAACAGTTGTTTACATGAGTTTACATGAAGCAGATGGGCAAATAAAATACCCAAAGGCAATGCAAAAAACATTTCATGATAATGAGCTAATTTTACAGTAACATAAACACATGGACATAAAAACACTGAATCTCACAGATTAGAAACCTACATTCATAATGTCATTGACCAAATGTCATTTCAAAAAAGAAAGAAAAGAAAGAGGTGGTGTGCTCCTCCAAACTAATGCGTGCATCTATCTATTATCATTACTGACTGAAGGAACACTAAACGTTGCTTCGCTGATATTGGATACACTTTTTTTATTTTTTTATTTTGATTTTCATTTTTGTGTCATATTCTTATATCAAGAGTTTTGGTAAAGTGGTCATACATTTAACATCAGTGATTCTCTTACTTTCAGTTAGCCTGTGAAAAAAATGCTGGCCACGTAAGAGTACATAGTTTCAGCTCCTAGTCGGGCTATCACTGACATTGTTAAGAGATATTCAAGGTAATTTTTATTTTACCGGTGGATGCATTATATTTGTCATCGAGAAAAACATTTTTAAACATTTAGGATCTGTGCATAGTCTTTTCTCACCATAATAATAGTCTAATAAGCATATTTTACTAAAACTGAGATGGAGGTCTTAACCTATAGTGTTATGTCACATTTATCTCTGCTCAGAGTCACAATTTGCTTGATGAAAATGTTTTAAATGGATGTTTATATAACTTTTGTCAAATTCACAGATGTGCATGTAAACTTTTGATGTAATGATATGATACAGATCTTTTTGTCAAAGCCTTTCAAAAATTAAAATCCTGATGAAAAAAACAAATAGATTTTTGGGCATGAGAAATTAAGTTAATGTAGTAGTTGTCATAAAAAAATGTCTGTCAGTTTGTGGCCATTGAGCTCTGCCAGTATTGTTTTAGGTATTCAGTTCACCTCCTTCACCCACAACAAAAAAACCTGGAATTACCGCTGTGCAGTTTTGTGCCTCCTCCACTCAGACTAGTTTCAGACTACATCCCTGTTTATCCAGAGTCATATAAAATAATAACCAATTGTGTGAAATTTTTGTCATAATTTCTGTGCTAGGCCTTGAGTAATGGCTAAAAAGTGATGTGAGGTCACACTGACCTTGACCTTTGACCTTTGACCTTGAAAGTTGAAGAAGTTCCTTCAAAGGATTGCTGAGATATCGAGTCCATGAGAATGGGGTGGACAAACAACCCGAAAAACAATATGCCTCCAGCAAAAGAACACTTGCACTGCTAGTTTTTTTAAATTTTATTTTAAAACTATTGAAGAAATATTTTTGTACTGATGCATTCTGATCTAATGCAACACATAATGTGCTCTATTCTTAAAAGTGGTTTAAAAGCTGTTGGCTGCTCCATAGTTGATTGAGACAGCTTTAGGCGGGAAGAATATTGGACAACATAATAAAATATAATACTGTACATTTTGATTTTCATTGACTCCTAGTGTATTACCATTACTCCATGTCCACTATAAAAATGTTGCTTCTCTCAGCCTGTTGCTGTTTCATTCTTCTCTGTGTCTCCATGTGTCTCTCCCACATCTGCTTGGAGCCAGTAATGTCATCAGCAGGTAGTTGGTGCGCGTCTGGGTGCTCGTAAAAACCTTGCCAGGTTCTTTAGCTCTCTCAGGCAAACTCACTCTCAGCAGCTTTCTCAAGATCTTATTCTAATTGTCGAGCACCACACAAGTCCAATATTCATCCTATGGCACTGGAGGGGGCTGGCTGTGATTTTGTATAAAAAAATCTCCACATCTGTACTCAGACTTGCAAGTGAATTGAGATGTGTAAACAAATCTGTAAATGTAGTGTATCAGGGGTTCAATGTGGTTGAAGCTGAAGTATGAACCATGACATTAACTGTGTTACATGATACAGCATGTGAATTACAAAACACGGTTGTTCTTATTCAGGTGAAAAGAACTGAAAGACAAAAACAAAAAGTACTTTTTGAAACTGTGATGTCATTTCAGATATTCAAAATCCTGAATGCCTTTTCATCCTCCCAGGGGAGACAGGTGTCCCAATTCCATGCTTCCTTCTAACTGTATAGCCAGCATTGTCATGGTATATTGTCATTGGTATATTGTACACTAATCACACTGCCACCTTGGAAAGCTATTCTCAAGAAAAATCTAAGTGTTTCTCAAAGATTTAATATTTCAGTGATGTCTCACTCTCCAAAAATGTGTTTGACTGCGTTTCAGCTGCAAACAGTTCCAACATTTCCTCTGTGCATTGCACTGGGGGACAATGTACAGCAACAGCTCAACAAACTGCAACAACTGCTTAGAATTACTCTGTAATGTAGAACTGGGATACAGATTGTGAAGACCCCAGCTCTTTTGGCTGCTGGGCTGGCTGCTCGTCTTTGTCCGTGTTCTGTGTTGCAGATGCCCAGTAGGTGTGGCTGGGTTACTGGTTATGGGAACACCTGGGCCCGGTGTTATAAATACACACCCTTACCCATGCCATGCGAGAGAATGAAAGGATAAACTTTGCTCCTGGTGCTCCATGCTCCTTTTTGCTTTTCTTTTTTCCCTTTCTATCCTTTTTACCATCCAACACTTCACATCATATTGTTCCACTCCTACACCACTGATTTGCTGGCTGCCACATCCTATAACAATTTTTGACATTTCTATTCTTTTTTGGTTAGATTTAAATAAATTGGTGGTTTCCTTGTGTCACCTCCCATTATTTGTCATGGTTTTTGAGCCAGTCATGAGAAGATGTGCTCTGAACCCGGGAACTGAAATTGTATTGGAAAAAAAGATATATATAATAAGATTGAAAGTGCATTGTCAATTAATTAGCATGTGCTTTATTGAAAGCCTTGATTTTTCAGTACACCTTCAAATGCTAGTATTTCCCTTTCAGTTCAGGTTCTGTCTTCAATGTCAAAAAATCTGAAGTCACTCTCTTACTTCCATAGTTGTTTGGATGTTTGCTCTCTTACATAGTAACAAATGTTAGTAACTCATTAACAAATGGTTGTAAAAATGAGATACCACAACACATCAAGATGGATGGGGGAATAATCAATCAGTAAACGACAGGTCGCAGATATCTGAAAAGCAGGAAGAAGAATGGGTGAGCAGTACACCAAGTAAAGGAAGGTTACCAATTGTAGAAGATACCAACCGGCAAAATAATCTCCATTTCCACTCCATTATCCACTGTGAATAACAATCTGGTAGCATTTGTTATATTATCCGAATTATTATTATGAGGATGGCTGGTGATGGCATGTCAAATGTTGAAACTGAGAAATTTTATTGTTTTATGAAAGAAATATGCTCAATTTGAATTTGATGCCAGCAACACATTTCAGAAAAGTTGGGACAGGGGCATGTTTACCAGTGTGTTGCATCACCTCTTCTTTTAACAACACTCTGTAAACATTTGGGAGCTGACAAGATCAGTTGCTGGAGTTTTGAAAGTGAAATGTCTCATTCTTGCCTGATATAGGATTTCAACTGCTCAACAGTTCAGGGTCTCCTTTGTCGTATTTTTCGTTTCATGATGCACCAAATGTTTTCAGTTGGTGACAGGTCTGGGCTGCAGTCAGGCCAGTTTAGCATCTGGACTCTTCTACTAAGGAGCCATGCTGTTGTGATATGCACAGAATGTGGTTTGGTACTGTCTTGCTGAAATGTGCAAGGCCTTGGCTGAAAAAGACACTTTAAGACGCTTTAAAACCTGTATATATTGTTCAGCATTAATGGTGCCTTCCCAGATGTGAAAGTTACCCAAGTAGTGGGCACTAATGCACCCCCATACCATCATTAATGCAGTGTCACCTGAGGACCAAAGATCACAGCCATCCAGTATTGGTTTTCAGCCTTTTCCCTTTGCCTACAGAGATTCTCCATATTATCTGAATCTTTTAATGATATTATGAACCATAGATGCTGAAATTCCCAAACTCTTTGCAATTTTACATCAAGGAAAATTATTATATATATATATATATATATATATATATATATATATATATATATATATATATATATATTTTAGCATTACACCACTTTCCAGTCTTTTGTTGCCCCTGTCCCAACTTATTTGAAATGTGTTGCTGGCATCAAATTCAAATTGGGCATATATTTTTCATAAAATAATAAAATTTCAGAATTTCAACATTTGATATGTTGCCCCATACACAACAAACTGCAATGCACTGTGTGTGCTTACACCTTCCTATGGGAAGCAGCATTAACTTTTCCAACAACTTGAGCTCCAGAAGCTCTTCTATTGGACCCGACAACACGGGTCAGCCTTCGCTCCCCATGTGCATCAGTTAGCCTTGGGCGCCCATGACCCTGACGCCGCTTCACTGGTTTTCCTTCCTTGGACCGCTTTTGGTCTCCTATGTCCTGACCATTGCAGACCAGGAACATCACACAAGAGAGCTTTGGAGATGCCCTGACCCAGTTGACTAGCCATCACAATGTGGCCCTTGTCAAAGTCGCTCAAATCTTTATGCTTGCCCAGTTTTTCCTGCTTCCAACACACCAGCTTCAAGGACAAAATGTTCACTTGCTGCCTAATATATCCCACCCACTATCAGGTGCCATTGTAATGAGATAATCAATGTTATTCACTTCACCTGACAGTGGTCATAATGTAATGGCTGATCAGTGTATACACGAGTGTTGGTTTTCACCTGCCTCCTGTTTTTCTATCGGAACCATTCTATCTGAGCTTGATGGTCACAACACACTTTTCTTCCACTCTGCTGCAGTCTACAGCAGTGATTCTCACAGTGTGGTCTGCAAGTGACCCCTGGTGGTCCGCAAGGACATTTGTCAAAATCTCATGTTTTAAATTAAGAGTTTCTCAAACTGTCTGCGGGTGACCACAGAGCCTACTAGCAAGTAGTGTATATGTAATGTTTGTAAAATTAGATAAGGTCCCAAACCACTCCCTCTCTCCTTAGATCTAGTTACAAACCTGCTTTTGTATTCAGTGTCTCCATTTGGGTCAAGGATTATCAGTAACCCAACAGAATGTGGAGGATACATTGGTTACACTACTCTATGTGAATGAACAACAATCAAAGCAGGTCATTACCAACCCTTTTTTTCCACTTGACATTTTTTATTTGATTTGATATTTTGTGTGTTTTGATATTTAAGATTTTTTGTGATCCTCCCCTGTGTTACATTCACTTGTATGTCTGTGCCCTCCACCCACGGGGGCATAGTAAAGGCTGTAGAAGTATGCTCCTAACTGCCAGAGAAAAAGCTGGAGACAAAGAACAAATGAGATAAGCAAGATGAAAAAACAGGCCCCGGATGACAAACAGATGAAGATGAGACAGCTGCAGGATGAGAGAGTGTAGCAACATCTCTATACTGGACATGGAGGGGCATGGTAATACACTGATAGTCAATGGAAATCTAAATGTACAGTATTATCTTTCATTATGTTGTTGACAATGCATACATTAACAAAGGGTAACCACCAGGAGTAAAAAATAGCTCTACACGTACTGTTTGTTTACAGCTGTCTGAGAAAATGTGCTGATTTATCCCAGAATGAATTAAAGGACGCGTGTTTGCTTTGGGTGACTCCAAGATCCCAAATGATTAAAAAAAAAACCCCAAAGGAGAGAAATGAGAGGAGGAACAGCCCCAGGATGCAGACAGAGAAGAAGAAACAGGTGAGAGAAGCAATGTCTCCAAAGTGGACATGGAAAAGCACAGTGAGGCATAACAGCATGTTTCATTATTTTATTTGCAGTGCATATGTGTAAAAATGACTAAGGTGTACACACCGTCAGAGTTTAAGTTTGAACAACTTAAACTTCAAAGTTTGGCACAGTAGTTTTGAAATGATCTTATTTTTAAGGTTATATACTTTTTTAGGGTGATACCATGTCTGTTTCATTCTGGATTTAAAATGATCCCAGTAACGATCCCAGTAACGATCCTTGGTTGAGAGCTAATGAATGAGATGGAAAGAAATAAAGAGCAACAAGCACAACCAATCAGTGATGGATGGATCTATTTTATACTGACATTTGGCATTCACTGACATAAAAGACATAACAAGTAGTAATTAAGCACCTTATTAGTGATCACTGAACATCGATCCCGAAATGAAATCTTGAAAAATCATGAAGTTGTTTGGGAATAAATGTCAGATTGTCAGGAAAAGTTTTGTGCAGCATTTTTAATAAAACTGTGCGAACCTGATGGCATCCTCACTCCGTCCTTGTAACATTTATCCAACACCAGCTGAAAGTGACCTCTATCAAACTTCAGCTCCTGTAGTTCCCTGATTTCCTTTGGGTGCTGTTGTCTGAGGTTGTGTCTTTAGGTCCTGTTTGGTGGTATATGTGGGTGGGGCCAGTTTCTGGACTGGAAATAGCCCCTGAGTCCTTCCAGGTCCACTGGAGGGAAGTAGGCGCCGATGCGTTTTCTCAGCCACCACTTCCCCTGCGCTGCGCTGGCACTGCCCGGCTGGCTGAACTTGTACCTGAAATGTTCTCCTCGCACCCACCTGAGAGGGAGGAGGACACAGGAGAGTGAAGCCCCATGAGGCTTTTAAAATCTCAACCTTCTGCAGCCAAGATTTTGCCTCATGTCTGAATAATTGAGGTATTCAAATATCAAAATTACTCAGATATGAGGCACTTCTTTCATTTGGATACACTTCATTCTTTAATGAGCAATTTCGAACAGTAAAAATCTTCCATAATCCTCGTTGCCTTCATCCCGACCCTGGATAATATTTATCATATCTCCTGTTTGCACTATATGTTATAAGCCACATCTGCTAATGTTTCTATTCATATCATTCACTAGCAGTCGAAATACTTGGGTGTTCCTGACTGGCCAGACAGCAGAAGGCTGAGTATCCAGACAACTGACAACATATGCAAATAAACTACTATATATTCAACCACTATATTATCATTATTACTATTATTGTTAATAATAGTAATAATAATAATAATAATAATTCAAGATATATATATTTTCAACACAAATGCATTTTTAGCAAGAGTAAGTCACAATGTACTCATTAATCCACTAGAGGTTGCTATAGGCCAGAAAATAATTACTGACGAGAGCATCTAATTATCATTCAATTGATCCATGCCCACACATTCAGTGACAGATTGATCATTGATAGAAAAATTAGCTATTTCAGGAAATAACAGCTGAAGTTAGAGAAATTAGAGAAAAAATTAGAGGGGATTTTTTACAAAATAAGAGCATTTTAGAGCAGGAAGTGGTGCAGCTGGGAGGTGACAGAAGATGCCTCATGCTGTTAAAGGCTCCTATGTGAAAGTGGAAGATAAAGATCACACAGTGTCCAGAAGGAAAGATGCACTACACTGCACTTTGCTGTGTTCTCTGATGTTACCTGGGAGGGTCTCTGCCTTGGAAAGGGTTGTGGTCTAGCAGGGAGAGGACTGTGCTGTCGTTGGACAGCAGACGTCCTGCTATGTGGATCACCCACTCACTCTGCTCGTAGGTCTGTATGGAAAGAGAACAAGACTGAGTGTGCAGAAAGATGGACAGGTATGGTGAGGTAAAAAGAAAGATAGTGAGAATGACACAATGAACAGAAAAACACAGACACAAAGAGCTCAAAAGATGGATACCCAGTATCAGCTTATACCTAATAGTATCAGCTCCAGCTTAACCTGCACAAAGTTGAAGTTGGAGTAAGCACATGCCACTCCTGCCTCCCAGTGTCTAGACCAGGGGTCGGCAACCCGCGGCTCCGGAGCCGCATGCGGCTCTTTCATCCCTCTGCTGCAGCTCTCTGTGGCTTTGGAAAATAAATCATGAGTATTTAATTTAAATTTATTTTATTTTAGTTTGTTAGTATTTTAAATGTTATTCTAAATTTGAAGATTATGGTGATCTTGTAACATTAAAATAAAACATGTTTAATTTTTTGTCGCTCAAAATATGTGTCACAACCGCCGATGTGGGACACCCGCCGGCACCTTATTTATTGAGCTTTTCGACCCCCGGTAGGCCAACCATGGATAAATCCAAGAAAAGTTTTGGAAGAAAACAGAACGTTTAATGCTACGTGGGAAAATTCATTTGCTTTCACTGCTGACGAGGAGAACTCAAAGAGACATCGAGTATTTTATTTGAAAGTAACCTTCAACCAAGTGTCTTTTTTTTCAGAGTTCAAAATGTTTTTGTTGCATGCAGAAATAAAATTTTGTTTTCTCTGTAGCAGGTCATTGATTTCATAAATGCAACACACTAGTTTTTTTTATAAAGGTAAAAAACGATATATGTAGTGTCATGTTGAGTGGTTAGGGCGCGTACCATGTTGAGCGCGAGACGCCCTTAGCAGGGCAGTCACCGGCTCAAATCCCGACCAGACCGACTCTTTCCTGCATGTCATTCCCCTCTCTCTACCCCCTTTCCTGTCAGTCTCCACTAAGCTATAATAAAGGCATAAAAAGCCCCCCCCCAAAAAAAAAAGATGTCAAAAGGGTTTTGTGGCTCCCGGTGTTTTCTTTTCTGCGGGAAATGGGTCTAAATGGCTCTTTGAGTGTTTAAGGTTGCCGACCCCTGGTCTAGACACAGTCTTTAGACACAGCTAAATCCAGCTACTTCCAGGGTGCATGGAGGAAGGAAAAGGTCCAAACAGGTCAAAACTCCAGCAACACTTGTACGAACTTCATTTGACCAATGCGTTTCACCTTGTGGCCTCTATCAGGGTCATCGTTAATGATGACAGGTGACAGGTAACATCTGATCACAGGTGACATTTAAACAGGTATGAAGCAAAAAATATATATATATATAAACAACTAATTTTGTGGACACATACATAACTGCCTATGGGGCTTCTTTAAAGGTGGGTTGGGCCTGTGGTCATGTGGCTTCAGGCCAATCATTGTCCCAGGCTGGTGTGGAATGTCCAGTAGGGGACATGGGTGCCACCATGTTAAGTTCAAAGCCTGGAGAGTTGAACCTAAAGGGACAAAAGGGAACCTTGACCCAAACTGTGTTTTTTGTGTCACAGACGCCAAAAACATTGGTCAAATAAAGTTCTGCTGACTACAAGTGTTGCTGGAGTTTTGACCTATTTGGACTTCTTCAAATGCAGAAAGCAAACACAACAAAGCGAGTATCAAATGTGGTCTTTAAAAAAAAAAAAAAAAAAAAAAATATTACAAAAACAAGTTAAGATGTACCTGGAAGGCAGCAAACCACATGAGCCAGTCCAGTCGGTAATGATACGGTGATATGAGGCACGGTCTCTTGTAAACATCCCCCGGCTTACACAGGAACTGGTACTCCTCCCAAACTGCATCAGGATCCTTGGGATCAGGACTCAGAGTGCCCTGGAAAATCACCTCAGTACGCTCCTTGGTGATGCTGGGTACAAAGGTTTGGAAAACAAGATTAAATAGTAGATAAATTTGCAAGAAAAGAAGGTGGACTTGATGTTTACAGGTTGCAGCAGAAATCTCACAGATACCTGATAAACTTCTGCAAACAAAAGCAACATTTTTGGAAAGGCTAAACAACAAACTGGTGGTGTGTTGTTGTCATGATATGTCAAAGTCAAAGTCAAAAATAATTTTCAGTCTCATTTGTAATCCAGCATGGATGACAATTTATTAATGTGCTTGAAGAAATGGAAATTTGAACATCTTAACTACAGTAGTAAACTAGTAGAGATGCAGGTCTAACACTGTTCTGTAACAACATACAAACAGACCTACAGCACAAAAAACCTGACACTGCACCGTGGAAAAGCGAGACTTAGAGGTCTTGTGTAAAATACCTTAATTTCATTTTAAAATGCCTTAAAATCACCTTAAATTTAGGAAAATTTCAAGTCTTGTCCAACCCCTGACTCCCTGACCCAGTGACCCCCCCCCCAACTTTACCTGCCAAAGGCCCCGTAGGTGTTGACAATGCGCAGTGGGTCAAAGGAGGTGTTCATCACCTGCCTGGAGCTCAACATGTTCATCACCACGGGAATGCTCAGACAGCCAATCAGAATGCCCAAAGAAATGTTCACCACCCGACGTATCAATATACCTGACACACACACACATACACAAAAGAAAAAGAATGAAAAACAGCATTAGTCTCTATTACATCTTAATATTCTGACTAAAGGGAAACTGGATAGTTTGGGGGTTTTGTGTGTTTTATGGATCAGCTGTAGTTTGTCTGTCTGTTCATCCATTACACATTACCTACAACGCCCTTAGCCACATTTGATGAAATTGCAGGGGTGCATGTCATTGCTCCCCTGTAACCTACAGGAGTTGCTACGGCTTTTGTTTACTTGTTAAATTCTGTTGACTGCAACTGAGGGGCCCAAGGGAAAACTGAAATTACACCATAAATCAAGGTGACATATTTGTTAGCATCTGGCCATAGAAGTGGATTCATCATTTGGAAGGGGGCTGACGTGAGAGAGTCAGTGCGACTAAGAGTGTACAGTAAGTCTATGTGTGTTTATATGTGTGTGATCACTTTAACACTTCCTCAGTGGAAAAGGTTTGGCCTGTTAGATCATGGGACGGCTGGTATTGACAAATGTTGGCTGAGTCTGCATCAGTTCCTTCCTACCTGTTATGTGGGCCTGCTTATCCCATGTATGGTAAAGACATCAACACAGTCCAACTAAAGCTTTTTACAAAGACCTTCTGGGTCTGTTCAAATGATTAACATGCTCATACTTAAGGTAAAAGCCTATTTTACATTCAACTTCCTCCAACAAAGTAAAGACACTAATGGGTCCAATGAGACCAATTAGAGAGGCCACACTCACTATTTTACAGCATCTTTGGAAGTCTGTACTGTAAAAAATGTAAGCGACATCACATTAAAATCCAATAAACCATATGTCAGACTTTTCCCAGCTACTCAGCTGTCCAAGTGCTAATCTTCCCTTAATTCCCTCTCTGGTATGACCAGACCCTCTACCTGCCATTAGTTTCTATTGTAAGTAATAATAATAATAATACAAACATCACATACATAGTCTGGTGTGTTCAAAATAAAATACCAACTGTTTGAAAGAGAAAAAGACAGAAACAAGTGACAGACACACACACACACATGAATTAGGGCTGCACAATTAATGGAAACATTATGGAAATCGCAATTTTTCTAAGTGCAATATCCAAATAGCACGACCTTTTTGATAAAGGTAAAATGTGTCTCAGCATACCATAAATGAAGAATTGCCACAGAAATCCTCCGGTCTAAAAATGACTTAAGATTAAGATTTATTAGTCCCACAGTTAAGAAATTTGCAGGATCTGCAGCTTTCTACAGACATAAGGGAACATGCTTGTTTGGTACAGACCCCAGCAAAAATCACATTTTTAGATTTTCTTTTCAGTGAAAGTGAGATGCAAAAATGATCATTGCCACTATAATATCATCGCAATAGCTAACCAAATATATAACAAACAGCCCTAAATAGAAGTATACTGAAAGTGGAATTTAATTCTGGCATGTCAAACTTAAACTTTAACCTTTAGTTTGTTGTTTATGATTGGATCTACCATGTGTCTGCATGAGGAAAAGACACAGCCAGGGTCAGACTTGGAAAAGAAATTCTGCCCTTTACATATCCACTGGTTTTTCTGAATCTAAATACCTTTGGTGGGACTGGGGTTGCGTCCAGCTGCATCCTCATTCTGTATCTCCAGCACTGCTTTCTTGGCTCCCCCTCCAGAGCGAAACAAGAAGCTGAGGGATGCATCGTCAAAACACGCAAGACTGGGAACAATGGTCAGCCAGTTAAGGAAACTGAGGTTCCCACTCACTATCAGAACCATCTACAGCACAAATGACAAAGGACAGAGAAAAGACAAGCAGTTAGTAGCAAGAAGAACCTACATAACACTCCAATACTTTGTCTTTAAACAAGTAGTGGAATGATTATACTGCATCACTTCAGTACATATTTCAGGACATATTTTGAGCCAGGCAGTTTTGGCAGTGCTGGGCAAACAGTGGCCCATGGGCCAAATGTGGCCAAACAAAAATAAAAACTGAAGAGTCTTCCCTTACATCAAAACTTTCACTTGATTCTTTTAAATCTACTGTAGATAATGTAAATGCATGGCTCACGAAAAGCCCAGAAATGATCATCTTGTGACATCTGACACTGCCTCCGTGTGAAGAGAGACAAGCTACTTAAAAAGCACTTCATTAAAACAGGTCTAACAAACTTAAGAGTAGAATAACACAGATAAATAATATTATTTGTCAAAGCTGAAATAGGGTCAGTTTTCTTAGTCAATGAAAACTTTGTAGGTATATGGTTTTCTTTTTTTTATTTTTTATTTTGATCAATAACAAGAACATCATAGAAAATTGTATAAACTAACAACTTCCCCATTTAAGCACATCACAGAAACAAAAAAGGGAGGAGTCAACCAAGTGACAGAGTAATTTTCTTAAAAGGAAAGAGTAAATTAAAAAAAAATGTTTTCATTTGGAAGAAGTGAAGAGGCAATGGATTTCACATGACAATATCCACAACTTGGAATACTTTCATGAAAAACGCTTTTGATCCTTTTGATCTGTGGACCATTACAGACTAAAGGAATATTACTAATCGAGGAATAGACAGACAATCGGACTTCACAACCACTTCAGAGGTATGAAGTCACCAACGTTTTGCCGTCTTACTGGTTTATGATCCCAGTAAATATTGTAATCATGGTTACTGTGAAATGAACCGAACAGTTGAATTATGGAGAATCTATCCAAGCTAACAATCTGTCAATATTGACAAAATTTTAAGCATTTATACTCAAATTGTTTATATTGTAATTTTTTGCTCCCTCTGTTTAGCTTTGAGTAGAAAAATAGCAAAAACATGAGTAGTTGGTCAGTGTTGAGGTCAAGGTGCAGCTCTATAATACTCACAGTTTTCCACTGGTGAATAGTTAGCATTACCTGGAACAGGATCTGGATTGCTCCGTTGACCATGCACATCCGTCTACCCAGGAAGGTGAAGAACGGGACAATGAGTTCAATGAAGTGGTTGGACAATGTCTCGAAGCGATGGAACCACCATGGGGAGCAGTGCATGTAGTAGGACATGGGGTTGGGAACTGGCTGGGTCTGAAAAAAAAAGGAGAGGCCAAGAATGGAGAGGATCAGACACAGGCTTATGTTACAGGAAAAGTTGCAGGGGAGGCGGTTGTCCAGATAATCATGAATTTGAATTAATGGAGTTTTCCATGATTTTCTGCACAGAAAAACAATCTCTTTAAAAAAATATTTGATTATGTCCAGTGTCTGATCTGCTCCAGTACTTGTCGTAGCAGTTTCTAAACATAGAC
The DNA here is from genome assembly GCF_046630095.1 of Trachinotus anak. Taxonomy (NCBI): domain Eukaryota; kingdom Metazoa; phylum Chordata; class Actinopteri; order Carangiformes; family Carangidae; genus Trachinotus; species Trachinotus anak. The sequence continues at coordinate 16,901,835 of NW_027273876.1, read as the reverse complement.
TGCTTTTACTGCTCAAGTTGGACATTTTCTTCGCTTTACTTTGGCACTACTCTCTTGTCTCAGCCCAGGATGGAGAGCAAGTTATGGTGCCACACCTTGACAGAAACATTTCCATGTCTAAATAAAGATGGAACTTTATTTAAATGAAGGCAACCCCACCTACACACAAAAACAGTCAAAGGTTTCATACAGAGCTGTGCAGTGTTTGCGTATGTATGATTAAGTGTGTGTGTGTTAGGTGGTTGCATGTAAACTGTGTAATGGCTGAACATGCAAACAGCGTCAGCTGAGGTGGTGAAAAATAAATATGGCACAGAAAAGATGGGTAAAAAAAAAGAAAAGCTTGTTGGCAGGCTAGTCTATACTCTCATTGTTTTTACGGAATGGAAGAAAAAAAAAAAAGAGGTTATTCAACTTGTAGCTAACCAAAATACCCATGGAAATCCAAGGGCACAGAGCCTGCAACCTCAGACAACCAAACAACCCCACCTGGCCTGCAAACTAGCTGCGTTACAACAAACAAACCAAAGCAAACAAAACACCAACTGCCGTAATACACCTACGCAGCCCTCTGACAGTCAGGACAGGAGGAGATCTGCAGTTTCTCTGCAGGTCTGAAAGAGAGCAGTGTGTCAGAGGGGGTTAATAAGGCTTCACCTGGCGCCAGTGGCTTCCAGCGCTCCCTCTGTGTGTGTGTGTGTGTGCGTGTGTGTGTGTACCTTCATTACCCCTAAGGCCGTTAAGAACTGAGGTTGGCACATGTTGACTGACCCAGCATGGAACAAGATCCATATTGTAATATGACAGCAGGTGACAGCACATTTTGTAATACACTCCTTTTAATTCCCTTTTCAGCAGCACAAAATACCTGTCACCATGTACCTAGAAGAATCCCCTTTCCACTTGTTTCTCTCATTTCAGAATTGAATTACTATTTTGATTTTCTATTAGATTTGCTTTTTGATTGGATGTGATTTTTTCATTTGATTTTCAATCACTAATTTTGATTTTTCTTTGATGTCATGTTGATTTGTTATTTGAATTCTGATTAGCTGAATGTGACTTTTTAAATTTGAGTTTCCACTTGATTGATTTGCTTTGATTTGTCGTTCAGTCCACTATGTCTCATGGAGGACTCTTGTTAGCTGTAACACACACATACAAAAACATAATTTAACCCTGTATAGCATGATGAGGTCATGCCTGCCTGCCTGCCTGCCTGCCTGCCTGCCAGTCAATCAGTCAGTCCACTGGCTCCCATTGAGTACTCTGAAGGCTCATGGTCAGAATCACGTCTGAGACCCCTCCCCAAGGTCAGCTCATGAGTTACAGTTTCATACAGCAGCCACATCGGACTCACGAAAGCTCTGGTTCCCCACCGACAGAGGGGTCTCAGCACCTCAGCACTGGGATGCTTCAGCACCTCAGCACAAGCCTCAAGGTGAGGCTGTCCCCACTGACGTGCAGCTGTCAGTGGACCTCGGGTCCAGGACTGCCGGCCCTGCAGCCAAGACCATGGTGTCCCGCTGACCACCAGAGCTTTCCACGTCTCCTCTGTGGGAGTGTGGAATGAGATTAATGGCAGATACGGCTCCTAATTACAATGTCGGTTCATGAGAGCTGGTGACCTCACTTGTGGCGTCACCAATTATAAAAGGCTGACTGGTGACATCATCTGTGATGTCAACTCTTAAGCTAACTCAAGAATAATGCCAATACTAAAATGGCATCAAACCTAATGATATAATCTAATAATCAAATGACCTTCATTATCATTATCATTGATTACTGATCAAACATATCTGACGGCAGCAGGTGGAGCTACTGGACGCTTCAATAAAGCCAATCACAGCAGCTCCTCTCATCAATAACAGACAGTTTAATAAGCCAACTTTTCAGCAGTAAAACTTTCCTCCATAGGCAAAAATATACAGTTAAATATTAGTGGAGCTCAGCCCACATATCAATACAGCTGCTACATTTATCACACAGCATCCCAAGTGTGTCACACTTGTGTTTCAGGAAACACTGACACATTCCTGTCAGTGTGCACGTTTCACCAGACAGTCATATCTGTGGACTGAATGTCAGTGTCAGAAATGTTCCTGTGGTTCATGTGTCAATATTGTTTCTATTCCTGCTCAGCACACAGACCACGATTTGATTTGATTTCTGATTTGATTTTATAACTTTCAGTTATTGATTTAGATTTTTCTTTGATGTCATGTTGATTTGTTATTTGATTTCTGATTAACAAAATTTTTTTTTTTTTTTTTTTAAATTTGATTTACGATTTGATTTGATTTGTCCTTCAGTCCACCATGTCCCACAGAGGACTCTTGCCTCTTGTTAGCTGTAACACACATACAAAAACATAATTTAACCCTGTATAGCATGGTAACGTCATGCCTGCCAGTCAGTCAGGCAATCAATCAATCAATACATTTTATATTGCTAAAGTTTCTATCATAAAACAGTGATAAGCTGATAATATATCAAGACTGTAGCTAGAATCTGCCCCATCTGCTTAAAAACTACACTGCAGCAGAAAATACTGTCACTGACATTAAATCATGATCAATAATTTGTTTTCTCTTTTCAAGGTATTTGTGTCGGCGTCATGACGCACATCAGCCATGGAACACAAGTTATCCTTTGTCAAGGATAACTTGTGTTCCACACAAGTCAAGAGTGTGAAGTAACCAGGTATATATTACACTTAATTCTTCAAAGAACCAAGTATCTCAGGACAACCTTAACAAAAATGAAATTTCTCCTCAAGGAAGAGATTAAGGAAATCAAACCATCAAACATAGAGCAGAAGTACACAAGGACACAATAAAGAACCAGATAAGATGAGTTGATTTAGGTAAAGGAGACATACACGAACTTGAGTATGGAGGTCATGAGACACGTTCTGTATATATAATTCACAGTGCAGTAAATTGAAAGCCACACCATACTGATTTACATCCTGCTGACACTTTGATGTTACTCTTGATTCTACTTTGTAAAGTTCATCAAGTGCACATGCGGCCTGTAGAGGGTCAACGTTTTGCCGCATTTTTGTTTAATAGCTGCTCAATTTAAAATATGAACTGTATAGACAATGTAATTAAGACTTTTACTCCTTTTAAGCCATTTGAATTTTGGAACCAAAGCATCACTGGATAGCTCATTTATATTTAGATTTTATTGTAAACTGTCATTGAAAAGTTCCACGTACCCAATAGTTTCCTTTTCCACTGCATAATTATAGCAAGTGACTGCCTTAAAGAATTACACTCATTTAGCCTGGTTTCAGTGAGGACTTTTAAAGCCCTCTGCTGTTTGACAATGTTCTACATTAGAAAGATGGGGTAGAGTTGAATGCTGTGTTGTGAATGCTGAAACATCTCATTCACACCAATCTTGCCCTCTAGGAGTAAGCAACATCAGTCTGGCTGTCAGTTGGACCATCACTTCAATCCAGTCTGAAATATCACAGCCATTATAAGGTATACTGCCATGCATAGGGCAGCTTAAGCCCTGGATGTTTTCTCAAAAGTTAAGTTTACAGTTTAACTTCAAATTGGCATTTTCCCTCAGTCTCTCTGCCTGGACTGGCAAATCAACAGTTACTGGGGAAATATAGCCACCTATAGGTCGCCCACATCAAGCCGAGCCTTAGGGCTTGAGGGAAACCATGTGAGGGTTTCATTTTAAGCCTGATGGTTTCAATTTTGGCCCCTTAATTTCGGGGTAAGCTCTTGCCATAAACTTATTTTTTCTTTTGAGGAACACACACATTCATTGTCCCCACAGGATGAATCCCACTGATTTTGGTGAGGCTCTCACTTCTTCAGTTAAATATCTCTATATTGGGGGTGTCCCGGTAGTCGAGTGGTTAGGGCGTCTACCATATGAGCGCAAGACGCTCTTAGCAGGCAGTCGCCGGTTCGACTCCCGACCCACTCGACTCTTTCCTGCATGTCATTCCCCTCTCTCTACCCCCTTTCCTGTCAGTCTCCACTGCACTATAATAAAGCCCCCCCCCAAAAAAAAATCCCAACCAAATGTCGCTCCCTCCCATTTCCCCTCCCCTGCTGGTCAGAGTCTCCTTATCATACTCCTTTGTCTACCCTCCCCGTCTCCGCTCCCCTGCTGACCAGAGCCTTGATCATACTACCTGAGTGTCAAGCCTTTGTCCTTTTGTTTCTTTGTCTCTGACCTTGTCTGGGAGCCATCCCTGCCCCCCTACTGAGTTCACCCTCCTGTAAGACAGTTACCTGTTGCTCATGACTAACCAATACACATCCACTATACGATCCATTCATGAACTGTCTGTGACCACACCTGGGGACAGTGTATATCTGTTCCCTGGCCCTGCATTCTAGAGCAGTTCCTGATACCAGACCCACTCTGTGTCGGTAGGCTCACCATGACCTGGAACTCCAATAAACTTACACCACCACAGCAAACTTGGAACTAGACTCTGAGTTTTCTTTTCCTCAACAAATGGTGCCGTGACCCGGATGGCAACATACTTCCAAGGAGACTCCTTCTTCCAGACCAAAGACACGCCATTGAATTGAGAATTCTAAATTGACAAAAAAAAAAAAGGTAAGGGGCTTTCTGAGAACCCATTTATTGTTGCTGTGTGCTGTTGGAAAGTCTGAAGTTGGAATCCCAAAGAAGTTGACGCCATCCGTGATTTTGAGTAAGTTTGCTGTGTGGTTGTGAGTAGGAGTGATGATAGGGTAACCGTGTCTGTACGAGTAACTTGATTGTAAGCTTGTTTGCCTTGCATGATAGAATCTGTCTGCTCTTAAGAAGGTCAAAATATTCCAGGTAGCTGAACCTGTGATTGTGTTTGGACGTGGTCCTAAGTGTTTGGAACACTTTGAGTTTAGTCCAGAGAGGGACTATTGAAACTAAAGCTGTGGGGCTGATTTGTTCGCCCATTTTGTGTTAACTGACCTGTGGATTCTGAGCAGAGCTTTGAGTGAAAGTGAGTGTGAGCGATAGCAAGCGGTTTTAAGTTTTTTTTGAAGAAAGATCTTACAGACAGACAATGGGAGGTTGTTTCAGTGGAAGGTCAGAGAGAGAGCTGACTGGTTCTGCAAAATACATGTTTGACAATTATGGTGGAGACAGTTTAAAATTTGTGTTGACATGGGCCGAGATAACTGTTGATGATGGCCACCTAAAATTCCCCCAGAATGGCACTTTTGACCAAACCAGGTTAAAGAATTTGAGAGACAGACTGAGTTGTCGTAGAGACAGGAATAAGCATTTTGCCTCCCTCAGACTTTGGCGAGATGAAAGCAGACGCCATCATGCTGAATCTCAAATAGCTGCCCTCACTGACCAAAATAAAAAGTTATTGGCCCAATTAGAAGAATGCAAAGCTAACACAACACAGAGTAAAAGTAAAACAGATTTCCAGGTAGATGAGCCACCGACCAGAGTTACAAAAGTGGAAAGTCTTTACCCTTTAAAAAGCTTAAAAGACTGCAGTGCTGCTGATGACGATGATGATGATTGGATTTTGGAGTACAGAAGGTGTGAAACAACTAGCCAGGACAATGCAGAGGGATCGACTACAATGAGAAAAGGGGGAAGACAGAAGAAAGCAGCTCCAACAACGCTTGCCCCGCTCATTACCATGGGAAAAGACATTGTCTATAAGCCTTGGAACCGGCGGGAGCTCAAGGAAATTGTGGGAGATTTCCCAAAAGATGTCAGGAAAAACAAGCAGAAGTGGTTAGATGAATGGGATTCAGTATGTGCCATATACAGTCCTCACTTGCCTGACCTCGTGCAACTGTTAAAATTGATTTTGCCAGCTGACGTGAAACAAAAGGTGATGGATGCTTGTAAAATTCCCCGTGACCCCGCTGAGTTTGCAAAAATTCCACCAGAACAAGCACAAACATTTTACAGCTCAATAGCTGCAACAGTTGAGAAGGAGGTAGTGCAGCAGATCGACTTTACTTCTCTCAACAAAATCCGACAAGGGAAGAATGAGAACCCTCGAGAACTGTGTGAAAGATTACAGGTGATGGCAAAGGAGAACTGTGGCCTGTCCCAAAGCCAAATTGATGGACTTCCACCTGGGTACTTGCAAAACGTGTTTGTAAACAGCCTTCAGCCAAAGATCAAGGCTAAAGTTCAATTAACTGTTGGTTGGACAGGGAAAACAATGTATGAACTTATGGAGATAGCTCAACGTCACTGGGATAATTGTGAACAGAAAGACTGTGAAATGCAGGAAATGCTAATGTTGGCTCAAGTGTCACACTATACAGGTGGAGCAAACAGAGGAGGTGACAGATTCAGGAGACCCTTCAGACGAAGGAAGTGGAATCGAAGGCCAGAGCCAAGAAATCCAGACCGCAAAGGCAACTGTTTCTGTTGTGGTGAGACAGACCATTGGGTAAAAGATTGCCCTGCCATGACATCCAACCAGGAGATTGGGTGTGCATCAGAGAGTTCCGACGGAAGAACGCCCTCAAACCTTGCTGGTCCAAACCACATCACGTCCTGCTGACCACTAACACAGCTGTCAAGTGTGAAGGTCGTCCTACTTGGATCCACGCATCCCACTGCAAGAGGACACCGCCACCACCATGCAGCAGAAACCAGCAAGGTCCTTCCTCCTCCAGTGGACCCTCCTCCTCATCGTCGTCGGCATAGACACACTCTCACAAGAAATGACTGCCATCAGAATGATGTCGCTACAGAATTGTGCGGCACTGGACTATCTATTGGCCTCACAAGGAGGAACATGTGCCATTGTTGGAACTGAATGTTGCACGTTCATACCTGATCATAATGCTACCATCCAAGAAATAACCAATCACATGATAAACATTGCCAAGACTTTACATCATCCTGTTGACACCAGTTTGTTTGATTGGCTTAAAGGGAAATTGGGATCTTTGGGCTACTTAATCTTTGAATTTACTTTACTTGGATTTGGTGCATTGCTCATTTTCAGCCTTTTAATTACCTGCATCAAATCCGTTTGCAAGTCACTGGTTACTAAAACAACTGCTACAATCATGTATTCAGATACAATCACAACTGAATCTAACCCGCAACTAGAAGATGAAATTTCTGACTTTTTGTATAAAATTGACATCGATTTTGATTGAGTAAGCATGAAAACTGACTTTGTTTTATCTTTTTACTTTTACTTGATTAACCCTGACCTTATCTTTTATTACTTAAGTTTGATATTGCTTTACGTTTACCTTTTGTTCGATTAGCTTTATGTCTATCTTTTGTTATTGGAAAAAAAAAAAGGGTGGATTGAAGAAGAAAATCTACATATGCAACATACATTTTCTTGGAAGGGACATTTGCCATTGTCTGGGGCAATCCCAACCAAATGTCATTTCCCCCTCTCTACCCCCTTTCCTGTCAGTCTCCACTGCACTATAATAAAGCCCCCCCCCCCCCAAAAAAAAAAATTATATATATATATATTTACTAGATGGATTGGCACCAAAGTTTGGTGGCAATGCCAATGAATAAGAAAATCTACATATGCAACATACATTTTCTTGGAAGGGACATTTGCCATTACACGTCTGGGGCAATCCCAACCAAATGTCGCTCCCTCCCATTTCCCCTCCCCTGCTGGTCAGAGTCTCCTTATCATACTCCTTTGTCTACCCTCCCCGTCTCCGCTCCCCTGCTGACCAGAGCCTTGATCATACTACCTGAGTGTCAAGCCTTTGTCCTTTTGTTTCTTTGTCTCTGACCTTGTCTGGGAGCCATTCCTGCCCCCCTACTGAGTTCACCCTCCTGTAAGACAGTTACCTGTTGCTCATGACTAACCAATACACATCCACTATACGATCCATTCATGAACTGTCTGTGACCACACCTGGGGACAGTGTATATCTGTTCCCTGGCCCTGCATTCTAGAGCAGTTCCTGATACCAGACCCACTCTGTGTCGGTAGGCTCACCATGACCTGGAACTCCAATAAACTTACACCACCACAGCAAACTTGGAACTAGACTCTGAGTTTTCTTTTCCTCAACACCAACGTTAACTCTTGCTTGTATTTCTACCACCATCACTGCTCAGAAGGCATATTCTAATCTTTTGTAGTGTAAATGCAACAATGGCTGAAGCTCTTGCAAAGCCTGCTGAGTAAACAGCTGTTAATGCTATTTTTTTGCTACACATCAATCGCGAAACTTATGAGTAGCTCCTTTAATAGTGTCCAGAGGATGAATCATAACAAGTTGAATCTGCTGACCTTTCATGAGGCACCATTATCACAATGTTAGCATTTAGTACAAAGCACCACAGTGCTAGCCTCACAGAGCTGCTTGCATGGGTGCAGACTGATAGTAAATGTCATGAAAATTATAACAATATATACAAGTATTACAGGTACTGTGACAAGATGCTTGCTATTGTTCATTTATTGGCCGTTTAAACCTGGTCTGGTAATTAATGTTACTTATTAAAATGTTGTTATGGTAGTGTGTTCGTAGTGCATTCGTAGTGCAAATAGTACTGTCTGAGGTTGAATTGAAAACAATGTATTTACACTGCAAATGCATGGCGAACATTTGCTGAAATGACTTGAAATGCTTCTGTAGTATTTAAATCCCTGTATTATTACTTTTCATGATCCTCAACAACTTTTGGCCTTTCACCACATAAAACAAATACACATGACCCACCATCATAATCTAGATATGCAGAGTGGTGAGGTTCAACCCAAGATTGTTTTTCCCTGTTTAGAATGATTTGTGTAATTAATTATCAGATGTGGCAGATTTATTTGTACACCATTGACCTAATAAATGAGTACAGTAGAAAAGATTTGTCCCATCTCATTTTTCAGTTTGAGAACCGCTGGTCTATTGCTCTACATGGTTTTAGCAACACTAAAATCTTTCTAACCATGGGAACTAAAAACTTTGGAATAAATGTGATTTACAACGCAGGATACTGAAAAAACAAATTAAAATTTTTCCCAAACTACATGAAAAGGAAGGAAACCAGAGTGCTTATTGTAGTGTAGTGTAGTAGTACATTATATTCTTGATGTGTGTCAGCTACAGTTGTCCAGTTCCATAGGAGCCAGTGTATTCCTGTCTGTTAATTACAGAAGATGGCCCTCCTCCCTCTGTGGCTTGCTAACACAGAGCAGTGTGGGTCAGAGTGGTCAAGCATCCCACAGGGGAAAAACAAACAGTGGATTTGCACAACCTCGCGCTCTGTGTGTGAGAAGCTGATTTATTGAGACCCTCGACAGCGGTTACTGTAATGTGTTATCCTGGTGTGGTTAGCCTGATGTGAGTTCATTGCCGTCTTGTCATCGGTCAGTGCACAAAGCCAAGACACAATGTTTTCATATATCTGGATCAGTCTTCAGATTGTTAAAGAAAACAGGCTTTTGAGAAACTAAAAAACTAGCATTTCAGAGAATGATCTTTATCTTTTCTTTACGTCTGCTGGTGATGCAGCCTCAAGAATAACTTGCACTCAGTGTCATCTGAACTAGAAATTGGCACAGAATTTGATAGTTTTGGTGAAATCTTTGGTTCTCACAGTGCATTGATGTGATGTTGCTGCACTTCCCAGAGGTCAGCAAACAGCCTTAGGATGTCATGTTGAGAATTTCAGTTTTTCTTATTTTCTTTGTCACAGCTCATGATAATCACTCTCTTTTCATTCACTGTTGTAGCATCTGGAAATGTCAAATTCATAATTTCTTGCACACTAGAAGAGCCAAGTACAAAGTATTATGCACAGAACATGTGAACGTATGTTTTGAAAGCAGTTCTAACCAATACTGGCATGTTTACAAAGGGACAGGTGACTGTGCAATGTGAATGCTGTCATATTATGTGAATAGTGTAATAGCAATTTTCAGCTCATCATTTTAGATTCACAGCCCAAAACTTGACTGTTTTGGTTGAGTCTCACCTCTCTTGTCAGTGCCAATCAAGCAACAGCAGGCTAAAGTTTTCAGTGAAAAAGCTCTGCAAAACCCACTGTACATCCATGGTAAAGTGCTAAGTTAACGACTAGCTAGAGGTTATAGTGGACTGTTTAAAATCTAAAGTGACAAGAGATATTTTACTTGAGACTTGGTGGAGACCAAAACAGAGCTAAAAGAAGAGTCAATATTGGGCTTACATTTGTCAGGAAGCCTGAAACACAACTCCAAATGAAAGCTAATGAACTTCATGAAGTGATGTCAATGTTTGAAGTTTGTTGCACTGCCCCCAAGTGGCAATGCCATAAAAATAAACTAAATCAGGTTTAAGTTACAGCAAGCAACACATAGTTATTTACCTGACAATGTGACAGATGATGGAGGGGAAGATGAAATCCCTGTTTTGACTGAATCCACACCAAAATGTAATCCCAAATTTTGTGATTTGAATTTTTTATGTAATATCAGATTTTCCACATAAAGGTCTGTTTACAGGTGTAGGGAGTATAAGCTTTTGGCTCCAGAGGTAATTGAGGAAAATCTGACACATTGCTTCAAGTGATGTCACTTGAGTCAGCATCTGTCGAGGCTGAAGGCTACAAGTTTGAACAAGAAGGAAATCAGGGGTTGTGAAGTGTAGCCTGCTGCTCATCTCTGATTGTAGGTAACAGGAAGAAAGGAAGAAAAATACAGGAAACTGGTTCGACTGCATCAATTTTGAGTCTTTTTGATGCTTTTCTTGGCTAGATGATGATCATATGAAATCTGAAGTCCCAGTTCATGGCAACGTTATAAAGAAAGCACAAAGAGCTCAAGTAGTCAGACAGAAGGCAGACAGATAGCAGGGCTCAGTGGCTGATCAAAAGGATCGTCAGTTTGATCAGTTTATGGTTCGAGAGCAGGACATCAAGAATGATGAAGTACTGTAACAGGTTAACCTAACAGCATGACACACAGTGCAGTGAAACCAGTGCGCACACACACACACACACACACACACACACACACACACACACACACACAGTGTACTTTAAATGCATAGACATAACACATACACACCTCGTAGTGGTAGTCCATGCAAGTGAGGTCTCTCCAGCATTTGTCCCCTCTGATTTTAATGAGTCCCTGGAAAAGACAAAATAATGATAATATAATAAACTTTATTTATATAGCATTTTCTTGACAATGAACAAAGTGCTTTACAAAAAAAAATAAAACAAAAACAAAAGTAACTTGTGGTCAGAGAAATTAAAAACGAAATTATTTAAATCAAAAAACATATTTGCATCTGTTGAAGGCTTGCGCTGCCTTTTAACTTTACAGCAGGAACCACTTTGTGTTGTAAATCATGTAAAATAAGCAACCATCAACAGTCCATTAGAAAATCTGATCAAAACTACATATCCAGCTGAAACAGTCCAAAAGGAATAAAACATGATTTACCCTTATCCAGGTGCATACATGAATGACATACATTCAGGGCATGAAAGCATGAAAATTCTCAATGAAGGATTTATTTCCAATGCGAAGAGAGATATGTGTTGTTTACCAGAAAAGACAGCATATTAGCTCTTAATGATAAAATCATACTACTTCACCCTATATCCATAGTAATGTAGTTAGTCTATAAATATATAAAAGCTCTGTCTGTAAGTCATCAAACAGAGAAACACAACCTTTCAAACAAAATAATGGATGGAGGGAAAGCGTTACGCGAAGAGCAATGGAAAAAAAAAAGAAAAAAAAAATTGTGAAATGACCCAATTCCCAGTTATGCTACTGCACTGTTAGCCAAGACAGAAAGGAAAAAGTTGGCAGGGTCATTTGAAGATAACGATTAGTAAACCACACAGATACCCAGAATAAAAAATGAACAGATTAAATAAATCCAGGGGGAAATTAACTAATAGAGGTGCAGTGTGGTGCCAACTGTGCAGCTCTGAATTAAAAAGTAGACTTGTTGTAATAAGCTTATAATACTAAAATACAAAAGTGCATGGTTCTAGGTCGTTTTTTGGTGAATTTTTACTGTATATCTGTTGTTAGACAGTTAATGAAGTGGGTACATCTTAATGTACCCACTTCTCCATTAAAAAGTTTCTAAAGTCATGTTTTTGTTGAGTAATTTTTATTGGATAATTACATGTAGATTGATGGGTAAAAATAGCAATTAAAAAAAAAAAAGTTTTTTAATCAAAAAAAGATTCACTTGAATTCAAGGAACTTCCAATTTGTTGGAGATATTTAATAGTTAATTTGTTAGTGTAAGAATTACATAAATAAATGTAATGAAATAATAGGATACAGGGCTGCAAGTAATGATATATCTTATTTTCTTGATTAATCGATTGGTCTAAGAAAGAAAAATCAGAGAATGCTGGAACGTGTGTGTGGGATGGCATATACAGGCCTTTTTGGAGACGACCGCTGTGCTTTGAGCTAAATGCTAATACTGTGATACAGTGATAATGCGAACATGTTGATCTTTAGCGGGTATCATTTTTACAGCATCCACCAACTTAGTTTAGGGTGTTAGCATGTTAACACGCTAAACAAGTTCCTATTGATATGCGATGATGTAGTCACCATGGCACAGCGCCCGAGCTGTGCACTGGCGCTTCAAACACAAATCCATTTCGGTCACCTGTGCATTACAAAGTGGAGAGTCACGCTTCAAGACTAAATCTGATCTAATCCAATTTGTTTTGTCTGAACACATCATTAGCTGTTCTGATCGTCAGTAAGAGCTCACAGATGTGTGGCTCTCTCTCATGCATACAACTGGCAATGAGCACTAATGAATCTAAATATACAGGTTGTTAGGACCTGAATAGGAGCATTCATCCTAAGAATAAAACTATGCCACAGAAAAATAGATTGATAGAATAATAGCATAGATATTAAAGGTTGTCAATACTGATAGCAGGTGATCCAACTGACAGTAATTACTGTCTAATGTCTTTAAAGTTCAGCATACGAGGCAGGTTATCGAAAGTTCACACACAAACCAAATTAAAGGCATTTCAAATTAGCTCCCAAAAATTCTCAGAGAGGATTTTCCCATCTTGAAAGAGAAAATAAAACTCAATCAGGATCAAAAACAGAGAAATGTGTTCTCAGCTACCTGCCTGTTTTTCACCAAATAAACCAAAATAAGTTCAAAATGTGCTTCCCAAGACATGAGACTGTCAATAATGACACATTAGCCCGTCATGTGGTTGGCATGGAATGTGGAATAAATCAGCCGCTAACCTCCCTAACCAGATTTAGAAAAAGACAGGACATTTCATACTGATAATGAGCTTGGCTGTTGGCTGCAGCTGCTGGCTATTGAGATGATGCGGCTAAAGATGTTGCTGATAATCTAATTCAATCATGAGATCCTGAAATGTCATCAATTAAAATCTGATATTTAGAGCTCTGAGATAAACAGACCAGTCTACCAATTGTCCAGAGCCCTGGGGAAAGAATACCTGTGTGAAATTACCAGGTTTCCCTGAGGAACTCCACTAGCACCACAAGATTAAACAGAGAGAGTTTTAACAGATATATTTCTACACAATTATCTTAAGGCACACATACATTTATAAGTGTACACAGTAGTTAGAAAGTTGTAATTTTTGGACAAGTTTCAACTCCTTTAAAATAAATAAATCATAAAAAAAAAATATTTTCACATTAAATTCATCATCAAAAAAAGGCCATAAAAATTTGACATGTGACACCAAAAGGTTTTAACTGTTCTTAATAAAGAAATGTTTCCCTTCCAAATCAACTGAGGTGGAAAACACAAGTCCTGTGTGCCAGGTACACTGAGACTTTTGATGAAAAGGCATATGACATGAGGTAAACCCCATCATTTCGAATGCGAGAGATCCCAATAAAACAAGACAGCAACAGCAACCATGATAGCAGCACTACCAAGGTGTCCTTTATACAAGTGGTCTTGAATTCACTCCTTTGACAGGTTAGGGCTTTTTTTCCAGTATTTTTTCCCACAAAAATACTGTAAGTCAAATAAGCATTTCTTGGGATATCTAAGAATCTACTTTTTAATTGTATGTAAATGGATAGTTTGGTGTCCTTTGCAGCTGACCACACTTTCTAATAATACTAAAAAGATAAGTTTACCAGTTTCAAATTTGGCCTATGGCCAAACATGTAATTCAGCATAACCAACTACGGCTTCACTTTTCAGACCTGGAGTCTACCTCCATTTTAATATACAGTCTATTGTTAGCTTCTACTGACTGAGACATGATTTCAGCTGAAAGATACCTCTCGAACAGGCTTACCAGTATAATATTGTAACTGTTAGCACATAAAGGTACATATTTTCTGAGAGAGGAGACTGTGCTGACCACAGTGATTCAAAATATTTGTCTGTGGTGCCAAAAATGTGACATGGACAGCAATTTTATAAATGCCTCAGATTAGCACAAAAAAAAAAAACCTTTATAAAGTGGCTTTTTGCCAGACTGTTCTTGTAATCTCTTAGTTTAAAGAGAGGAATAGCTGATTTTTCCCTTGCAGTCAGAGCCACAGATTAGCAGACACTGACAGTTGACGGTGACAAAAAAATGGGATCTGGCTTACAACATTTATGCACCTCAAAATCTGTAATATTCCACATAGTCATCATTGTAGTCAAGTTGAGAACACCCCTCCCAGCTGCACAACAACAAATAATCAAGTCACATGGCACGCTCAATGCTTGAATCACAGTAAACACGCAAAACTCCACACCTAGCGTAGCATTTTAAACCGAGTGTTTCATAGACATTTTCCCGCTAGCAGTGAAATGAATCATCCAATTCACAATCCCTATGCCATGTAGCACTTGAACTGGAAGCTAAACATTAGCAGAGAACAAGAGAAATTAGCCATTTTTTGTATCCCCACAAGACGGGTGCAACGGTAAACTCATTCTGTGACAAAGATTTAAATATCACGAACCCCTTATTACTTGGCTACATGATTAAACTAAACGGTTTTTCCTTCTCAAAAAAAAAAAAAAAAAAAGTGATAATACACTCACAGTGGTTAGCCTACATGCTAACAAAAGAATGAATGATAATACACTCACTGTGGTTAGCTTACTTGCTAACAAAACAGTGGAACTATTGTCAAAAGGTGTGGTTTTCCATTTATGATCGTGCAAGGCTAACAGTTGCCCCCTGCTTCCAATTTTTATGCTGAGCTAAGATAATGCTAACCACATCCTGGACCTAGCTCTGTATTTGATGAGCACATTCAATTAATATTGTATTATTTCCTAAAATGTTTCTTTAAGGCAGGCGTTCTTCTCCTGGCAGCAGCAAATGCTATCAGAAAACTGCCAACAAGTAAAGATGGGTGACCAGTCCAGGTAGAAAAGTTAGGACAGGTTTAAAAGAAAAACGCCATAAATATTTTGTTTGGACCTTAATTGTTTGGAAACTACTAGAAAGAGCTGATTTGACTGAGAAGCCACTTGCCTTGAAAGTGATTAAGAGCCACAGTGAAATGGTCAAATGGTGAAAGGCTGGCAAGACCAAACCATTCATTTACAGGGCTGTGACTGAACTGAAGTCTACAGTAACCTCAACAGGATTTATTTACAAGGAAAAGGAGAGATAAAAACACTGTAAGGCTGCCAATCAATCGGCAACAGGGACAGCTTTTTTGATCTGCCTTTATGTGAACATGGCTAACTGTACTTCAGAGTATTCAGTGTTTAAGATCCACTAAAATCAGGTCAATTTGTAGTGTATCGCCTGATTACCGTCACAATCAGCCACTGCTGTAAACAAGCTGCTGCAGCTCACATTAAAAAGCATCCGGGCATCTTAATGTCCAACCAAAATGTGTTACATTAAACAAGCTATGCGAGCGGGGACACCAATAAAGGTAATTAATATGTCAACATTCTTGGTTGGCTTAACATATGGCCATCTGACATTTCCTTTTATTTTTGGAGATCTTCCAAGTTCAGTACAGATGTGTGGGACTTGAAAGAAAAGCCAGTAATAAGACCAAGTGTGGTACAGTCCAGAACACCAGTCTAACACAGAAGTAATATAAGAAGGGAGCTTCCCAGTAAGAGCCGTGTAAATAAACTATCACATCTCTCTGATAGAAAGGACCACCAGCTGTTCCATACAGGATGCAATGATGAGTACTGTAAGCTTGTTTGTAAGAAATTCTTGGTGGGACTGTCCATATGATATTTGAATCTAAGTTTGTTGACTATCCAAATACCAAGGTATAGATATTCTGTCACACTCTCAATAATAGACCCTTTTATCATGGAAACATGAAAGTTTCAGCAACCAATACCTCTGGCTCTAGGGAACAACATGAACTTGGTTTCAGGTGCATTCAGTACAAGTTTAAGATCTTCAAGTGCAAGCTTAAGAGTTAAAGGAATGATGTAGATTTTGTGCAAAGCAATATAGGCCTAGTATAAATAAAATTTGCAAATGATTTGACATAAGTGGTTGATGATTTGTAGGTAGTTATATTGTTTATATTGTTCCCAAATCCATTGTAACCATGTAATAAGTAACAGTAACAGTAACGGTGTAACGCCTTGGGACATTTTTTATATTCATGCGGCAGAAATACAACTTATTTCATAGGACTGAGGGGTCCTTTGGATTGTCCTCACAGGCAGGAACTCTGTCACCGTTAAGTTAAACAGCTGTGACCAGGGCAGGTCAATCACTGAGGCATTGTGCTTTAGTTAAAAGTATACTGAAAAACTATATGGGACAGCAAATATTTTCTTTATCGATTAATAAGGTGATTATATAATGTTTGGTAGATAAAATAGAGGAAAGTTGCATTTTCCTAGAGCCCAAGTTGAATAAAACATTCTATAACCAAAAAATATTCAATTTACTGTAATGCAAGACAAGAAACTCTCCACATATCAGGGACTAGACAGAAAAGTTAGTTCTTCTCAGTTGTGAACCTTTCAGTGATCTAGAGCTGAGGTGCTATCCCTGTGTTGCAGCTCTTTTCACGCTCTTAATAGGAAAAAGCCCACTGGGTTTGTGGTAACTGCAGTGATTGGCAGATAAAACCCAGCCGGTGGTCTGAAATTCACCATGGAAACTGTCAAACAACCAGACATGTTGTTTAGCCGACCATATATTTGGGTTGGATTTCCAAATACTGGCAGGGTTTTATAGCACAGCTCAGCTCCAAAAGTAATGGTCTAAAATCAGGAGGACAAACACTGGAATATCCCAGGGAATTATGCTGTTGAGAAATGGTTTCATTTCTTCACACTGGCTTGCTGAGTGTATTCAGGTATGTGTGTGTGTATGTACTGAACATGCCTTTCTGCTTGAATTTACAGAATTTGCTTCGTTGTAGACAGAAATATCCATGTCTGTGCAGGGTCTCCCCACAGGAAATGTATTAGTCAAGGTGTTGCTGGCAGTAACAGGGTTTTAGGAAGGGGAGAGCCCCTAAGTAAATTACATTTCATTAGTTTTTATTGTGTTTGACAAGTTCAATAACCGCTACGAGAAGTTTGAGAGAGAAAAAGATAGTATAAAATGATTGGTTTGCAAAATCAAGAAGGAAAAGTTTATTAAATAATAACATCATTTTAAAATATTGGCTAATAGAAGCTATGAAGCATATTTCCTTGTTGTCAAAACATTGCTTGATGTTATTTTTGTCTCACTCATTTTTGTGTTTTATTATCAGTTGTGCTCTTTAGTTTAAGGGGTCAACACACTGACTCTATTGAGTGCCACAGGGATGATGTATTTTCGCAGGCCAACCCGGATGTCAGCATCACCCTGCTTCCCTCGACCAAAAGCCAATTAGCATTTGCACATGGGCGTTTTGAATTACTGCAGAAAATAAGCCCTGTGACAAACAAAAGTTCCTGATACTTTTTGTTGACACGTTTTATTTGGTACGATAATCTTCACAAATGAATATCACTTTTGCGATTTTGAAGCCTAAATACAATCTCTAGAAGTAAAAAGATAATGTTGGGCTATAAACAAACTAAACCACGGTCACATGACTTCACTGTCACCACGACTAAACTTCCAATTTGTAGTTTGATTGCAAAAACGTGAGTATAAACACAACAAGGCTGTAAAGGTGGACTGGTGAGTAGATTGGTTTTCATATATGGCGTGATGACGTTTAACGTCCCCGACAACCTCTGTAGCCTCATTTAGCCACTTGTTTAGGGGATGTAGAAACTTAAAGAAATGAGAACTGGGGTATTTACTGATGTATCTTATGTTGCAGAATAAAATGTGAAAACCCATAGACTTCAGGATGAGGGAACCTGAAGTGCTCAAATGTTAACTAATTTCCAGGCTTTAGCACTCATTCCTGCAGCAGTCTATTGATTTGCAGGAAACACTGTATATATTTGTAAAATGTTTTACTCACAGCTCCTAGCATGATGCGGACAATGAGCCATCTGAAGGTCCAGATGCAAATGAGTGAGGGGGGGCAGCGGCGGGGAACCTGGGACAGAGTCCAAACTGGACACAGGAAAATGGCCAGAAAGCCCGTCTCCAACAGCTGGCTCTCCCAACCTGGACAAATCATCACAATAGCAATTGTTAAGGTCTTTTCTTATCTAAGAGTCAATGAGCTACAGAAGAACAAACAATGCTTAATTCAAGAGGCCACACTCAGGGTATAACAAAAGGACAGTCTGTGGTGCTTTAGAGGAAAACCAAGCGGTCAGAAGATGAACAGATCCACTATAAACTGGTTGAGTAGCTATCTCTGGACTCACAGCTCTCTCAGCTTTGCTTGTTGTGGTCATATAAAAAAAATAAAAATAATAATAATATATATATATATATATGTATTATCATTTTGTCATTTTTACACAGTGGCTTTGCTTGATGGTAATTAAGACATGTTAGCCAGCAGTGTTCCTGCTGCTTACTTACTAAATTATTATAAACATATGTTGAGAATGGCCTTTGTTTAGCAAATTAGCAGGTATTAGGTCATGAACCAAAGTGCTGGACAAACTGAGAGTTGATGACGGCATTACCTGAAAAGTCAGTGGGATAACCAAAATAAATACAATTCATCCTGAGGTAGATATGAATATCTGAACCAAATTCATGGCACTCCATCCAATAGCTGTGAAGATATTTTAGTGTCAAACAAAGTGGTGACCCGACTGACCCACAAACCAGCACTGCTATTCCTAGAACCACGTCGCTAGCATGACTAAAACCAAATCCAATATAATTTGATTATATTCAAGTTTACCTTACTAAATGCAATCATATAGCTTTGAATGTTTAAAAAGAGGTTCAAGTGAGTGAACAGTGTCTGCCACTAATGACACAAACAGCACAAACCCCTGGCTTCTAGGTCTGCAGTCTAGACTTGAGAACAATTGGAGGAGCTCAGTCTGCAGACTTAAAGTTGCACTGTCAGCCATAGGGTGATAATAGGTCCAAAAGAAAAGAGGGACTGAGGGAGAAAGACAGTGTGAGTGAGAGAAAAAGAAAAAAAAATGTTTTTAAAAACGAGAAATAGAAGCCGCGGTTCCTAACCACAGACATCAGCCTGGCGTCTCTGACTACAAAGTGTCATTAACCAGTCAGAGAGCTGCCACTGACCTCGCCACTCATCTGGGCCCGAGCCCTACATGTAGCCTCCTATTTATACTTTCTTATTCCTTTCCTCTCTGTCCTCCTTCTCTACTGTTACATTCATGACGGTTTACTGGGTTCACCAAATTAGGAGGTAATGTACTGCACATCAATAAAATTTAATTCTGTCAGTGACTGAGTTTTAATCCAATAACTGGCTGTAAACAGTTTGGGAAACAATCATGAGAAAGCTGGTGGCGAGATCCAGAAGAAAAAGCATAAAAGCAGATTTATGTGCAGTGATTACACTGTATTATGGTTATGATCCATGACTCTACAACTGCATGCTTACCAAGGATAAAACTATTTGAGACTTTTTTTTATTCTTTGGGATCAATTCCCGACAGAATTTCAACCTGCCTTGAATTAAATAAAAGGATTGGATAAACTAAAAATGGGAACGCAATTTGTCACGAGTGTCCTCACAACTACAGTAACACCAGCACACGCGTGTGTGTTGACATTACAGAATCCAGAATCTACACTATGACACATTATATGACACATGTTCAGATTCAGGATCAGGTCTTACACAGACCACAACTGGAGACAGAAACTAGTAGCATACACAGCTTTGAGAAAGACAACAGTCTGCAGCCAGAGAAAGGACTCTGAGGTCGACCAGAGACCACAAGCAAGCACTGAGTTTGCTAAACCTCCAGCTTCCGCAGGTTGTGAGGCAGAACATGAGTACCAGCTCCGGTTATTTGTCACCTTGCTGGCGGTCAAAGTGTTGACCGAATGTCATGCTCTCCAGGAGCAGTGGGTCACCCACACCAACAGCCTGGTATGCCACATGATGGTGGGTCTCACTGACACAGAAGGCGTCACTCCAGATATGAAATAAGGTCTGCAAGGCTGCATTGTTTGAGCTACAGAGGAAATTCAGCACAATCCCACAGCAGGCTGACCGTGAGCTCCAGCCACATTTCCATTCAACTGTCACGCTGACATTTTTGATGTGAATTATAACACACAAACTGTCATCTGACGAAGCTACGTGAGTAAACAGTGTCGCAAAACGGTCAGTTACATTGCCGAAGTTCAACGGCACTCATAACAGACAATTCAAATAAAAATGTTTGAATCTACATGAGATTTAATACTGAAAACAACACATGTACACTACTCACTAGCCGGCTCTGTGGTCACTCTCAGATAGTCTGAGAATCACTTAATTTAAAATATAATTTAACAAATTTACTCATGGACCACAAGGGGTCGCTTGCGGACCACTGGTGGTCCACGGACCACTCTTTAAGAAAGGCTGATCTAAAGTATCTAAATGCATGCATCAGATGTGTCAGAAGAAGTCAGAGTATATACAAGCGAAGTTTAAAGGAATTTATCACATCAGTTTCACTATGAACAAACTAAAAGGAGTCCAAACCAGAATGTTTCACATTAATGTTTTGCCTCTTATCCACTTCTTCTATTTGACAAGGAGAGTCGAAGGAATCATTCCTGAAAACTGTGTGAGTCACTGGGTGAGGATCATGAAGTTCACTTACCGAAGGAGTACCTGAGAGAAAGGAAAGAAAACAAACAGGACACGATATGAGAGTTCTGATTCATTAAATCTAATGATAATTTTCTTTATTGTTATTATTATTATTATTATTATTATAATCATCATCCTCTGTAATGACTGTCATTACTGAATAATCCGATGATTATTTTTTCCAAAGTAATGGATTCATTATTTTGCGTGTTTTGTTTTTTTTTTTAATTTTGCTCCAAATACAAACGTATATAAACTTATAGAGTTGTTATTGGACCAGTCCTCTCAAGAATGTTTCCATTGTATTTATGGCAGTGAAAGAAGCAAAGCAAAGCTCTTACGAGTGTCTGGTAGAAACAAACATTTAAATGCATAAACTGCAGCAGTAGAATAAAGATTTAACTAAATTTGACAAAACTGGAGATTGTTTTCTTCACTGAAAGCTGCTCAGCCTCCTGGGGACACTAAAACAAGCCCATCCAGCAGACACAGAGAAACATCAGCATTCATTTGCAGATGTGTTTCTCTGTTTTGGTCTCTACCAACTTCTAAGAAAAAAAATCCGTCTCTTCAGCTGCCAATTGCTCCAAAGACCTAAAGATCACTGAAGAGTCAGGTGATAATTCAGTTGTACGTGAGCCAACATGTGTGTCTATCCCAAACTTACCACAGCTGCCCCACGTTGACCAGCGAGTGGTAAAGCAGCCACAGCGTCACCATGATCACCATATTGGCCATTCCTGTCACCAGCACAAACGCCGACAGAGCCATCCCCACCAGCGCGATGCCGTCCAAGTTGGCATCCATGTCGCCCCAGTCCAAGAACCAGAGGATGGACGGTGTGTACGCCAAGGCAGCCATGCCTATCTTTCCCCCGACATAGCGCTTGACGCTGTTGAGGTAGTTCTTGCAGGGCATCAGCCCGTGTTCACCAATCAGCTGCTTGTTCTGGTTGTAAGCAACGCTGAATGCCACAACTACAGAGAAAGAGGCAAAGCATTATATGATGGTAACGCAAACAAACACAATTCAGTGCTCTGTCACTGAATGTACATTCTTTATAGTCTAAATTTTGGGTTCAATTGAAAGTGCTATAAAGATGAATCTTGTATCTTTGTTAACCTCATTTTGAAAGGTCTTTTGCATCAGCAAGAATTTTAAATTAACAGGAGCCCCAATATGAAATAACATATCAGATCTCAAGAATTGTTCATTCATAAAAATTACACAAAGTGAGAGTTGTGTTCACAATCCAGTCAGTTGTTTGATATGGGCACAGGACTTTGACAAGTGCGTGTGTGGTCACTTCTTGTAACTGTGAAATCAACACCAAGGTCTGAAGAGCAATACATGCAGTGGCCCGAGAGCTCAACCTGCTCGCAGCGGGTGTCTGTATTTGGCAGTGTTGCATTTACAGCACATGTGTTGCCAAACTGATGAAGATGTTTTCTGAATTTACTTGTGTTTTGTCAGTTTCTGTTTGCACGTGTTTCCTCGCTGCAGTGCGCCGAGCTCTCAGGGCCACCTGACAAACATCCAGACTGTTTCAGCCCACACACCTGCGCTCATGTGGTTTGGGTTGTGGCTGGAAAAACCGAGACCCAGAAACCGACCAGCTCCTACACTAAAACAGCACTCAGGTTCGTGCGCGTCACTTGGTTTGTGATGATTTGATGAAACACAGCTTTATTCAGGAAAACACACTGCGTGAGGACAATCACTGAAATATCAAATGCATTTTCCACGGGAGACAGAACCGCGGCTTGTTTCCACACCTGTTTCTGCTTATAGTGCAAAGTATTTTTTAGGATGAACAGTTCCGCACACTTACAGTAAATAAAGGCGACGGAGCGCAGGAGCACGATCCGGCTGAGCCAGTAAGTCCCGGTGTGTAGTGACTCGGGTCTCTTTCCGGTCTCTGTGTCTTTGCTGGTGTCTGCTCCATGTTCTCTACAACTGTCAGCGGCGTCTGTCTCTGTCTTTCTGCTGTCGACACGTCTTTTCCTCACAGTGCTCTCTGAACTGCTTGCCGCCATGTTCACCGAGCTGACGGTCATGTGACTAAACATACGCGGAAGTGAAATCTTCGTCGGTATTTATAACAATAATAATAATAATAATAATAATAATAATAATAATAATATTAATAACAATATAATAATAATGATGATAATAATAATAATAATTATTATTATTATTATTATATTGTTGTTGTTGTTGTTGCTGTTTTTTGTTGTTGTTTTTATATTTATTTTGTCTTTATTTATTTTTAAATTTTTACATTATGTAAAAATAAATAATGTAAAAATATTTATTTTTACATTATGTAAGCGCGAAAGAGAAATGCAGTGTTTTTGTTGCAGTATTAAAAACGTTTTATGCACTGGTTAACGCGAAACTCGCTAAAAATAATTGCCCATTAAAAATATTCTATTATATTATATTATATTATATTATATTATATTATATTATATTATATTATTAACATTTCTCATGCATGAATGTGTAAGCAGCATTTTAATGTTGTAATTGCTCATGATTGATCTAACCTGAAGCACATATTTATATTGCTGCGCACTGTAATGGATAACGATAGCCTATATGTATTTTATAAGCTCATCTTTTGCGAATTAAATATCAAATTTGTTATTGGCGTCAGATAAATGTACATTTGCAGCACAAATGCAAATCCTCAAGTTGTTTTCATTATTTCTGCCTTGAAATATGGACAAATCAAATCCAGCCTAAAATAACTAAGTAAAATAACTTTTACTTAGCAGACAAGGCTACTATCCAAAACATCCTAAAATTTTAAAGTTGAAAAAAAAATATGATAGTGACTACCAACAATTCTCTGCCTCCTCCTACTACTTCTTGCCCAAATAGGCGGAACTCTGCCATTAAAACTTTGCAAAAGCCAATAAGATGGGAGGGGTGGAGTGATGCAAGTGCTAAAGAGATTTAAAGAGCTAAAAAAGAAAATAGATGCTCGTCAAACTCGGTCTTGCTGTGGAAGAGGATGCGGAAAGCAATGGCAAGTTCACGACAAGAAATGTGGGATTTTACTTGACTCCGTGGTCGAACAGAGTTCCTACAAAGCTGTGCGCTTTTACGCACTTGGAGAAGTCTACAGGAATTTGCGCGACGGGAAACTATTCTTGCACCTTTTAACAGGGCAAACATGACAGACGAGACCAAGTCATTGACGGAGCATCCATGCAGTCCAGCAGACAGCGACAGCTCTATATCCCCGCATGTTTCGGATTCAGAGTCTCTGGTTTCTCCAGCAGGATCGGACGCACAAGGGACTGCGTCCGGAAATACGCACAAGGTGGAGAACAGTACCGAGGATAAGCGCTTCCCATCCTGCATTCGCGACGCTGTGTCACAGGTGCTGAAAGGTTACGACTGGTCGCTGGTACCGGTCCCCAGTCAAGGGGAGAGAGGGCTGAAAATCAAACCCCATGTTAAACGGCCAATGAACGCGTTCATGGTTTGGGCGCAGGCAGCGCGCAGGAAGCTGGCGGATCAGTATCCTCATCTGCACAACGCTGAGCTCAGTAAGACGCTGGGTAAACTTTGGCGGTGAGTACTGGGACTCAAATAGTCTCAACTGCAGCCAATGAGCAGTTAGTAACCTGCTGCAAGAAACTTAATTTGAAGATCACCACAGTTTGTCTTTACAAGCCAAAATCTTTCTCCGCAATGAATTCCATTCCAAAAAGAGACTGTCATGTGACAGCTCTTAAAAGAGTATTACTTAAGTTATTATGCACAAAAGTAGATCAAGTAATTTGCAGAGATGTGTCACAAGTAAAAATGTTGGTTGGAAAATACTTTCTCCTGTGTAGGTCTAATACAAAACATTAATAAAAGACCAAATGAAGGACAAATAACTCTATAGCTTACCGGTGGTTCACTAGTGGCTCCACAACTTGTCAGTTGTATTCAGTTTCCTTGCATACTTTACAAAAAACAGAGTAACTGCAATATGAAAACATTCCATCTGAAGTACAAAATCCGCATTGAAAATGTCACTTATGTAAAATTAAGTATTAGATAAAGTATTTTGTAGTAATAAGCCCATTATAAGCAAAATGCATCAAAAGTAAAGAAAACAGCAGAAAATAACTGCTGAGCGAGTGGTATACTATTATGGCCGGTCAAGGTGGAGCTACTTTGAACTATTTCAGCTACTGTTGGGTGGTTTATAACTGTGCATCATATTAACTAGTAACTATAACTGTCAGATAAATGTAGTGGAGTAAAAAGTGTATTTCCTTCTGAAATGTGGTGGAGTAGAAGTAAATGGTAATAATCCAGTGACTCCCCCCTCTCCTCCTCAGGCTTCTCTCTGAAACAGAGAAGCGACCTTTTGTCGAGGAGGCAGAGAGGCTGAGGCTGCAGCACAAGAAGGACTACCCAGACTACAAGTACCAGCCTCGCAGACGCAAGAGCACCAAAGTGGGTCAAGGGGACTGTGGACCAGGACCCGTCCAGCAGCAGCATCAGCAGAGCTTGTATAAGACAGAACCGGTTGTGGCCAGGCTGGATGGATCAGGGGATGTACACCATCATTACCACCCAGACAGGACAGGTGAAACACTGATCACATCCAGATCCTCTACTTTAATACACTTTTCATTAGGACATGCATTGCACTTTACTGCTTTCTTTGTTTTGGTTTCCAGGTCAGTCTAATGGACCCCCAACACCTCCCACTACCCCTAAAACTGACCCCCACATAGGGAGCAAACATGATGCCCACCGGCTTGTGGATGGTAGCACCGGCTCTGCTCCTCATCCCAGCCGTCAGAACATTGACTTCAGCAACGTGGACATCACCGAGCTCAGCACTGATGTCATCAGCACCATCGATGGATTTGACGTCCATGAGTTCGACCAGTACCTTCCTCCCAACAACCACAGCTCGGCTGTTCTAACCCCTCCAGATACCAGCCAGGCACATAACAACCCCCCTGGATCATTCATCCTACCCAGCATCCACTCTCACTCCCACAACATTCCCACTTGGACACCCAAAACTTCTGATGGGTCTTCCACTGGAATGCCACAATCTTCTTCGTGTCGTGACACCCATGGGCCCCACGAGGACACCAGCCACAGACCTCAGATTAAAACTGAGCAGATGAGCCCAGGTCACTACAGCAGCTCCTCCTCCTCCACTCCTCCGCCACCACAACCAGAGTACACCTCCCTCAGCTCAGGTGCCTGCCCTTACCCCAGCTCCTCCACATCTTCCTCCAACCAATCTGACCACAGTGACCTTCAGAGCTCCACTTTCTACAGCACCTTCTCTGGGTACCCTGCCAGTCTGTATCAATACCCGTACTTCCACTCCTCCAGAAGGCCCTACGCCACATCGCTTATCAACAGCCTGGCCTTGGCACCACCTCCGCACAGTCCTCCCTCTGGCTGGGAGCAACCTATCTACAAAACACTCACCAGGCCTTGAGGAAGAGGATACAATAAAGTTAGTCATATAGACAAAAACTATTCATAGTGTGTGGAGAGTGAAGGAGCACAAAGATAATCTTTACAGATTTGCTGACATTTTGTCAGTAAGGGTTATTTGCAAAGGTTCAGACCAGTTAGAATTTCAGAAGGACAGTGGTAGCAGCTCTTAGCCAAATGGCTCATATTATGTATCAATGTACTATTACATTTGTTCATTTTCATGGAAAAAAATTTTAAGAACAAAGACTCAGTGTTTTGTCTCTTTACTGAGCAAAAAGGTCTGTGAAATGCCATTTAAACCCTTACGGTAGACTAAAATGTTCCATTAAAAACTCCACACTAATGAAATTTTGGTGTGTGAGTAGCTCATATATACGACAGGGTGTTGCAGAATTAATAGCAGTTTTTCCACACCGAATCTGGCTGAGTAACAGTTTCCTCACCTTGACCTTCATATTGGTGGGATTCAGAAGGTATTTCCTCTTTTTTTTATAAACAGCAGATATGTGAAGGTTCTGCATTATTCACTAAGGGTTATTTAGCCAGTAAGAAAACTTTTGAACTCCAGGGACAGAGAGATTGTGTCTCTGTCTTCTTTTTAAAGAAGGGTATCAGTGAGAAATCACCAAACCAAGCAGTACGAATAACAACGTTTGTGTCTCTCAAAGCAATGCTTCCTGATTATTGTATGCTAAATATAAAGCTACAGCCAGCAGGCAGTTAGCTTAGCCTCGCATCAAGACTTTATGCAGTGGCAAACAGCTAGCTAGATAGTGCTGGATTATTTCTTGGTTGAGACCAGTTTTTTGTGAGTCTTGTGATACCCTCCTGTAAAATCACGACCTGTTCTCATGTTTTTGTACATATTAAAAAAAATGAACACACATATTTTAAAGTGAGATTTAGAGATGCTGGGCGGCAAACTTTTTATACTTCTCGAGCCATGGTAGCTGTTTCCAGTCTTAACGTTAGCCATGTCCTGGCCGCACAAGTCTGAGAGTGGTATTGATTTTCTCATCTATATCTTGCAAATAGGAAATGTTATTGTAAACGTTATCATCTTGCAGTTCTTATGTGATTAAGTGCTCTGCTATGTGTGTATCCAGAAGAAAGGCTATCAAATGTCATATAATTATCAAATGTCATTTAGTTTAACTATCCCAGTGAATTCACAATACATTTTCTTTCTCATACATTTAAGGTTCCCTTAGGTGCAGGGTCCAAAGGGTCAAAGTCACAACAATAGACACAGTAGATTCAAACCCGATTTCACTGAGGTATTTTCTCCTCTGGCTGGACTTTTTACTCTTACTGTTGACCCTCACTGCTGCTTCATTTTCAGCTTGTTTCCAGTCCAACAGCTGTTCCTGCTGGCTTTCCTGGGAGGGGATTAGCTAATTTCACAGTCACAGCTCTGGTTGGATTATTGACTGCAGGTCCTGATGGACAGGACAGCTGGACTGGGTTTTCCAGAGGCACTGTTCATCTTATTGATCAAGTCTGACTTTAATGTGTTCTTAAGCTAAGGAAGTGTTTAGTAGGCTCCATAAAAACAACCAAAAATTAAAATTAAGGTTATTTTTATAATATTCAGGCCAATTACTGAAGCAGCAGTTTTACCATAACTAAATGTTTGCTGCATGTGCCAGTGCCTCACTGACCATATTATCTTCAGGACAAACATGGTGGCTGCTGAGCCAAGGTCCCACCCGCTTTTAAATGCTTCCTGTGCGGGTTCAATCTGGCTGCTGCAGCTCAGTGGCTCACTGTCCTCACAGTTTACCATGACAACCTGGTTGCCAACGACAACACAGCAGCCAGACAGAAGCAACATTGATTTACCCATAATTCCGTAAGGCCCTGGAGCCAGCATGTGTATGTGGAAGTTTGTGTAAAAGTGGCGAGATCATCAGGTGACATTTACACCAGCAGCCCTTCAGTCCATAGTATGTCCTGCTGTGAGTGTGCAACTCTACACGTCTTTGGTCTCCTGTTGCAGTGACTGATGAGCGCCATCTACTGTAATGTAGAACAAGTGAACAGCCTTACAAGTAGGAAAGGTGCTGCATACTCATAATGACCATCTGCAGATAGTTCCATAACAAAATAATGAAGTCTGAAGAACACCTATGAAAGATGTTAGCTCATTGATTATGACAATGAAGAGCAATGTGTTTATTTGGGTTGAAATCTGGTGAATGTGAAAGCCATAGCGTATGATTCACATCAGGTGACCCTTTATGCCTTGTTTAGAACACTCTTATTATTATTATTCTTATTTTTCTTCCTTTAAAAGTATAGTTCATGTTCATCATCATTTTGGGAATTATGCCCATTCACTTTCTTGCTGCCAGCTAGATGAAAAGATTATTACCATTCTAATGTCTGTGCATCATTGTAGGTATCAAGCTAGAGCTACAAGGCAATTAGCCTAGCTTAGCATAAAGACTGGAAGGAGGGTTAAGTTAAAACACTGTGCCTACCAATGCCTCTAAGGCTCAATAATTATCACATATCTAGGTTTTTCCCCATGGTGTCAGTCTCTATGCAACGTTGAGCTATTTGCCTCCTCGCTCAAACTCTAGACTCAGAGTACGCCCATTTTACACATCAAAGACTGTTTATAGGTCTCGGATACAACTACAACATAAGTGTAAACTATAAATCCTTTTGTGTCTCCAGAGAGAGCTGCATGAAGTTTGATAAATAGCCTCAAGTGATGTCACTTGAGTCAGCATCAGATCGTACTGATCACTTGAGTCAGCAAAAGAATACAAGTTCGAAAATGTAAAAAAAAAAAAAACTGGAGCTGTCACATTAGAAAGAAGTAATCTTACCAGACCTCTGTGGCCCGCTCCTCATCTCTGCTTAAGGGCTGGCTCAAGGATACATTAGCTGCTACTAGCATGACACACTCAAATCTTTGACCAAACTGTCAGTGGTCAAGTTACATTATTGGTAATGTAGGCAGCAGGTTTCATAAAGAGGAGGAATGCAAGAAATAATAATAAAAAAGATGATATCTATGGTTGTTCCATAGATTTTTTGATCATTATTTTAAACTGTTCACATTGAGTCTGACAGTGTTATAGGAGTATGATGCTAAATCACAGCTCTAATGCACAGACATGGAGGTGGTATCAACTTCTCATCTACCCTTGGTCAAGAAAGTGAGTTGTGTGTTCTCAAAATGTCAAACTATTCCTTTAATTTGTTTGCATTATTATAATTCAGTGTAAGATCTTAAAACTCTGATTCAGGTGATGTTAATCTCTTCGTTCTAGTTCGAAGTTGACATGTTCCTCTATGGGTCGAAAGGATTTTGCCATTTACTCATGAGCATTTCACCCTGCGATGATTTCAGTGACAATAGGTGACCTCACTTTTAAAGCAGTAGAGGAACTCCATCTGCTGGACAACAGGCATATCTGCACTTTCAATATAGAGTTGCCTTTACAGAACACACTCTAAAAAAGAACTTAATACCTAAAGTTTGTATTTTTTCATATATGTTTTTAATCTGAAATTGTTGCTTATATAGTCATCAACATGTAATGTTATAAAGAAATACTTAAGTTTTAGCTTTTAAGTATAATTATGGTTTATTTCAACTTGGGTCTTAGTTTTATAGCTTTCTTTCTTTCAGTTCTGATAACTTTGTTCTCACCAAAGTCATTGCTGACAAGGCAAGAAATATGACTTTAACATAAAGGTTCCTTGTGAAACACACTACTGAGATATCTTAAACACTGGTTTGAACACAAATCAGACACTGCCACTTGATTTCAGACTCATCTGTATTGATGTTAAGATTTTTATAATGAAACAACCTATCACTGTGATTTAAGGATGAACACAACAATGTGTCTTCAAAACAAGATGCAAAAAGTAAATAAAACAGTTGTTGAAGTGTTATATAAATTACAATCCTGTCACATTACAATCCTTTAAAGCAGCAGTAACTTTCTACGATGACTCAGTATGTTCAACAGTACAAATAAATATGAGAACAGCTGTCAGATTGAGGTTTGAAAAGAACCCTGTCTGGATGCAGATGAGCCACCTCCAGCTACGTTAACAGCGACGGTGATCACTGAGAGTTTGTGTGTGTTTTTTTATGCATATTTGTTGTTAACAGCACTTTGTAGATTTAGGTTTAACAGGGTGTCAGTGCCAGAGGTTCAACCTCACAGCGTCCTCAACGAAAATGTCACAATTCCACGCGCACAGTAAGCCACTGTCATCAAAACTGTACATTCAATAAATTAACAATGCATTGTCTTTGTTAAGCAACCAGTGAAATGACTAGATTACATAATTACATTAGATTACAGGTAGAATGAACCATTCACAAGATGAATTCCAGGGAAAGGGGAGGTTGCTGCAGGGGAAGGGCCCACATGGCTGAGGAGAGGGGGGTGGTTGGCATGGTAATGTATAGCACAAAGTTGGTAGGCGCAATAGGGATGACATCACCTAGCCTTTGGCCTCAGATCACTAGCATTTGACCCCATGAGAGGCCAAGAGTCCCTTTAGAATTTAAGTTTCCTACACATATATAGACTGGAGCACATCTGTCTCTTTCACATCTTTTTCTTCAACATCTTTTCTCATCTTGGCCCATCCCAAAATGCACACCTGTCCCCCCACCCCCACCCCACCTCGTCCCGCCATGGTCTGTGGTCACACGCAGGGGTTGTCTCTGATCTGACTGAGACTGGCTTTTGAAGTTTTTTGGAGTTGGTTGTGGTTTCCTGTAGGCTTCAAGGCTTGTGTTTGAAATGGGCCTCCACTGCAGAGACAGAAAAATAAAATGAGGTAATGCTGTAATGCAGGACAGAGAGTACTGTTTCGACCAATATGCGTTTTTTTTTTGTGGCAATAATGATTTTTCAATATTTTCAATATTTCTCAGGAAATAATGTTTGGATGTATAAAATTAGACATATTTATGACATTGAAATCTATGGCCCTGGTCAGACCTTTACATATGTCTTCAGTAATCTGAAGTGATCACAGTCAGCTTTAAGTACGTCTGTTCACACCTGGCTTTAAAATGTGTCTCCACATGTGTCTCCAGTGACCACTTGTGATCAGATCTCATTTCCCTGCTTTATATGCAAATAAACAGGTATGTGGTGTTGAGAGAGGTGTTGAGCGAATCACATGCTGCGCACAGTGAAATAAGGGTTTATCCATTAGAAATAGTAAAATACTTTTGGTTCATTATAAAACTGTGACGGGACTAATTAGACTGTGGCACAGGACGTCAGTAGAGTAGGCAGTCCTTCAATGTGTTTGCATTTACGCTGCTAAAAGAATGTGGCCACATGTGACCCAGACTACCTCCAAATGTGGTCTGAGTGATCAGATCTCAAATGCATCCTGAATGCGTCCTGGGTGCGTTCACGGATGTTAATACCAGGTCTGAACAGGGCCTATGATTTCATATAATTTGGAGCAGATCCAGATAAAAATAAAAAAAACAATTGGCTTTGGCAGAGGTATGCGCTCTACTGAGTGCCACTGTAGTTACTAAAATGTTGTGATTAATAACTAGTCTAGTCCCTGTACCTGCATATTCCTGTGGCCTCATTGGTCGATTGATGACCCTCTGGAAGGCCGCAATCCAATCCCGTTGCTCGGCCTCTGTCTCACAGGCAAACAGGAACTTCCTGTCTGGCGTGACAATGGTGATGCCGTGGTTCCAGTGGTAGCCCTGGGTAGATGGGGGCAAGCCGGCCAAGACAGTGTAGCTGTTCTCCTTACTGCCGATGAACACCTCACCACGGGCATAGGCATCCTAGGAGTGGAGGGACAGGGTGAGAAGAAAGACCAGTAAATGCTGAGTTATAGGTCAGAACAAAGCAAAAACAGGTCTCTTCTTACCAGAGGGTCTTTAAAATACATGAGTCTCCTGTCATCCATAGTAAACCACCTCTTCTTAAAGCCCTCTGTGTGCTGCGGCACAGAAGAAGAGATTGAAGATTATGAGAAGAGCAGACAGCAAAGGGAGTCAGTTCATTGCAGGAAGTATAACTCATTACAACAGGTCTGCAGGATGTCTGCAGGATGTCTGCAAGTGTCAACAATTTGAAGCTTTGTTTTAGCTTGATACATGTGGGTTTGATTAAATGTAAGACCAGTTTGGCCACTAAATGAGCATCAAAAATGAAATGAAATTTCTAAATTGTAACTAAATCTAAGATGTTGTTAACAAAGCTGGATTACCAAACCGGCAAACAAAGCTCTGACTAGTTTGTGCCAGTTTCACTGGAAACATGCTTGAGAATACACACCGCTAAAGAAGACACTCAACTGGCATGATGGGGGCCTTGTGTTGGCTTGTGCTTTAGTATCTGATCTTGAGGTCCTGTATTCTAAAGTTGCCTTTGTAAATCTAGTTTAAACACCTTCATTATTTTAACTTTAATTTTGCATATTGCTAAATGAATTTGTATTTTATCAAATAGACTGCAAACCTGAGGACAGGTCATATCCCAACATAAAAACAAACACAATTCCAGGTTTAATAAGGTTCATCTAGGAGAAAAAATATAGTTCTGATACATAAAATTATATTTTTTTCCTGACTTTTTCTAGTGAAATATCAGATGCTTTTACCCTTTCAGACCTTGAAAAAATTACTCTAATGATACAATCTGCAGTGGAACTGCTCAAAGCTCACTGACTTACAGTAATGTTACAATGTATGCAATATGTTGCTAGAAGACAAGGCTTCATTTTAATGGGTCATAAGGCTAAAAAGTTGGGGCCAGTGTTTTACACTAGAACTGCAGTCCATTTGCTCAGATTTGAGCCAGTGTAACAGTGAAACTGAGGTCTTAATACTACTAATCCTTATTTCAATTTAAAGAAATGGTATCATCCAGTGAGTGTAACCACTGCACAAACCTTTGGGCCTGTTTTCTCCATAAAGCCTTCTTTCATGAAGTTTCTGGTCAGTTTGGGCACCAGCTGCAAGATAAATGACAAAGACAAAAGAGAATCACATGAAATAAAAGCATGCATGAAATATTCAGTAATATTGCTTCCTCTAGCATGGGTATTATTAGATATGTATAGATTATTATGTATTAGCTTTAATTCAAGATGGATGTGACATAAATGATTCCAGGGTGAACACCAAGAAGGTCATCTGTCTCACAGGAACAAAATTATTCACTAATAATCAGACATCTTTGTCAATTCTTTTCTTAACTGTAAGCTCCGTGGCAGCGTGGTTCATGATTAAAATGGTCATCCTCACCTCCTCATCACTTGCTCCAGGAAAAGCCACCTGCAGGTAGTGGAACCTGGCTGCTCTAATAGCATTGAACCAGTCGACCATTTCCTGAAAAAAAAAAAAAAAAACCACTCTCAGCGCCAACATGTCTTGCTATAAAATCACAATCACTGCATGTGTATTGGGCTGTGAGTGAAAAATATCTTTTATCACTTCACTGTCATTATCTCTGATAACAGTGAAGGTACCTTCTCTGCAGAGTAAGGTGTAGTCAAGAGCATCAGTGCTTTGTGGATGCTGCAGCACTGTCGATAACTCCACCACTGAACAAGAGTGACGGCGACACTGAATGAACCCAATGAACTCGTTCTGTCACAGACTTCAGTAGCACTCTTCAACCAGCAGAGGGGGCAGTGCTTTCTCTAGCTCAGCCTCTCACTCTCCTTTCACTCTCCTGAACAGACATTATTATCTGTCTCTTTCTTCTCTCTAATCTTATTTCTGATTAACTATGTCCCCGTCCCGGCCCCCCAGCCCACTCAGCCCCCCTCCACTTTCTCTCTCTATTTTAGTCAAACAGTAAATCCCAAAGATGTAACAGTATTGTGAAGCAATGATTTGTGCCCCAAGCACTACAAAGCTCCTGCAAAAGAGACATAGTGCACACACACACACACACACACACACACACACATCCTTATTTTACTATATTCATGGGGACCCTAACCCTAGCCCCTTACCCTAACCGTAACCACGACAACTGAATGCCTGATCCGAAATCTAACCCTTGCCCTTGCCACGATTCTATGCCTAACACTAAAACCAAGTCTTAACCCTGAAACAGCCCCCCCTCTCCCAACAAATCAGATGTTCAAAATCAGAGTGGTGAGAGTTAAAATGGAGAATACAGCTTAGTGAGGGTTTTTTATGTCATAGTTCTTGTAGCGGTCCTTCAATTCCCTAAAAAGGAAATTATTTGTAATTTCTTAAGAAAGGTTCCTGGAAAGGACTGTGTCATTGGTGTTACTTACAGGAAATGTTTACAGATCACATAAACAGTTGTGTTTTAGTTGTAACACAGCAATTTGGTTGAACATGCTGTTAAGTTTCTGTCACGAAAATGTTATGTTCTGTATGAAAATTACGAAACACATTATTATGTATAATGCAGAAAATGCGCCGCATTGACATTTGACATCTCGACTCCAACCTCATCAGTCCCAACAAGGAAGCACCATGCTTAGCACAGCAGGGTGTGGGGAGTGACTTGGGAAGTGTATATGCTGGGGTGGACGTGGGGTTTTTGAAATGCTGCATGAACGACAGCAGTGGTGGCAGCGTGTGACACAGCTGATTGACTTTCATTAGAGTGGACATGGCCTGAGCACTGTCAGTACAAGGTCATCATCATTCAGCATTTCAGAAACATAATGATTCTTCTTTATCTAAATCTAAATCTAAAGCTGGGTTAAATTTAAAAAATCATTAATAAAAGCAAAGCCAGAATAAAGAAAAAAAATAGCAATATTTGATATATTACATTTTTTGTAGTATAATATACCAAATATTGAAATTAATGTAAAAGAATTCTGAATATATATTTTTATATTACAGTAGAGACTTAACAAAAAGAAAAAAATGTATAGATAAAGAGAAAAAATTGCAAATGCAACTTATTTCACAGCACAGATTCCGTGCTGTCTATTTGTAGTAGAACAGTGATGCATTTTCAGTTGTTTTTGGTCTGTACTTAAGCACATTGTACTTGAATGAAACAGTGCCTCATGTAGCAATCACAGCCCTTTTTTAACCTAGTTCACCCATATTTAAACAGTAAGCCACTTCCTATACTATTCATAGAATCTAGATGTAGACATCCTCAAATTAAAGTTAAAAGTCAGGAGATTAACCTCGTAGTTTTTGTTTCAGGGCCAACACAAAATGTGCCACTCTCTAAATACTTTCTGACTGCACTGTAGCTACTGATGCTAGTTGGAAAAAGCCAAAAGGTGGTTAATTATTAAGGGACATTTCCAAGTCCAAGTGTGTTTAGTAAAGCAGACAGCATGCATATTATACTAGTAACCCTATATTAGTGCCCTGTATTACTTCAATCTAGGACTTGATATGGTGCATATGAGAAGCATGCCACTGCATTGTAGGACACCCATAAGAGTAAAGAAGGGATTACAGTAATTGAATGAACAAGTGTTTATGAGTGTAAATAACAGTGTGACAGTGTACCTTTGCATCACTGTGGTAGACAAAGATGTTCCTTGTGCTGTTGTCTTTCAGGTAGGTGATCTGCAAGCCACAGGGGTTGCCGATCTTGGCTGGCTGGAAGGTCGCATTGAGGGTCTCAATTTTCATCACCGCCTTGGGATCCCTGGCCTTGATGAAGGCGGACATAAACAATAAATAATACATTTCAAAAGTCCCATATTCACCAATATTATAGGCTTTATGCACAATTGTGTACAATTTAAAATCAGCTGTGTCATCTTGCTTACATCCTGCTTGTTGAAGTATTTTAGTGCTCCCTCCCTCTCCGACAGGATGAACTTTCGGCTGAGGAACTGACCATTGTCTCTTCCTCGTTTCCATAGAAACCCCTCTCGGTACCCTGGGCAGAGAGGGAAAAAAATGCATGTGGTTGGGAAGCTGGTATCAAAAGCCCCATCAGAGAAGATGAGAGATAAAACATAGGAGAGGTTTATAACAGTAATAGTGAGATGTTGTAACTGCTTGGAGTGAGATGATACTTCAGTTAAGCTGAAATCAAACATCATTTGATCTTAATCTCATTTAGAAGAGGAGGACGAAAAAGGAGACAGTGTGTGTGAGGGTGAGAAAACACAGCAGAACTTCTAAGAAAGAAACAGAGAGAAAAGCATTTAACAGGGAAAGCAGCATGACACAGCACATAGAGGGGATTTTATTGTCTCTGTACTAAAGAACATCCCTTTCCATGTTAATGATATGCTGTTCCATTTATAGCCTGTAATGTTTTCTTCTTCTTCAGCCTATTTTGGTAAACTCTCTGCCTACACTGCCTCCATTTCTCCCTTTTCTCTTCTATTTATGTCACACTGTGAAGTGTTTTCTTTCTAATCTGGATCTATTTCTGTGGCTTGATTGTGAGGAAGATGCAGATCAGTGATCAGCTGGCATCCCAAAGAAGTGACTAATTTACATTCTAGCCATAACCTGATGGTGAGTGTTTTGTAATTAGTGCTAATTGTCACATAAACTACATTTTCTGCCCTGACAATGATGAGTATGAGGTGTAAAAGGGGCTAATGTGCCCTGAATGATTATGTAGAGAAGTAAGAAAAGGAAGCGCAGTAAGGATTCTGTCATGTAGGTACATAGCAGAGGAAGTCTTGGACGGGAGTCCATTGCTTCTAGTATTTAAGTGGAGGCAAAGATTTTCAGATATCTCAAAATAAACCTAGGACAACTGCATCTGTGAGGCTAATTACCACTGAACTGAAAATAGACAATATATTCTAACAAAGCTTTAACTAGAATATAATTATCATTGTTATATTTGACTACTTTAGTGCAGTGAAAGAAGTTGTAAACACAAAATTGACCTATTATCGCCTTACAAAGTGTGCACGTTAGCAAATAGTTGCCTCGCATCTAAGAGACACTTAGCAAAATGAGCTTCCTTTATAGTCAGAATCCTGACCAACTGGTTAATGTAACTTACATTCACTCTCCTGTTTTGGTTACCTGCTTTTCCAACTTTGAGTACCAGAACCAGTAAAGTTGTGTGCTGTGAAACCAAAACAATGAGCTAAGTGATTCTAAACATGCTAAAAGCTGCTAAAACACTCTGCGGAGCCAGGGGTTGGTGGTAATTCTCCGCACGTTTGTCACTACAGCTGACCTCTTACAGTCATTTGATTCATTGTTAGTATGAAAGTATTTACAAGTGCAGCTTTAAAGTACAATTCTGCTTTTACAGTGCTTACTGACATAATGTGAGCTTGTCTTGATGAACCTGCTCTGCTGAGCAGTCTGTGGTACCGATGTAGTTGTAAAACATTAAAAGCCAAACATCTCAGTACAGTTTGCAGAATATCCGTCATATCATTATTTAATCTTTCACTACCCTACAGTTTCTTGACTCTACCTGCGCTCTTTTCTCTCTTTTCATATTCACCGCTATAGATTACCTCTCTTTTGTCCTCTGCGGTCACTCTACTTCATCGTTTTGTGTGTGTGTGTGTGTGTGGGTGTGTGTGGGTGCGTATGTGTGCTGTGACTTTCTGACATGAAACATTCACCTACACTGGCATAACCTCATCGATCAATAGCCCTGCCTGTCCCCACCCTCGCCTCCTTCGCTCACACACTTTTCCTTCCTCCTATCCTTCGCATACTGGATCAATGTTAACACTGGCTGCTGTGGAGGCCACTGAGACTGGCAATAGTCAGTCTCAGCCACCCACCCACACACACACACACACACAGTACGCAGATGTCATGCACCTCAAAATGAGTGATGTAGTGAGCATGAATGCACAGAGATGATAGAATGACTCATATTATTACACTGTATCTGCGTGTCTGTGTGTATGTGTGTGTGTGTGTGTGTGTGTGTGTGTGTGTGTGTGTGTGTGTCCACTGTAACAATAAACGGGTGAGGTCACTGCAAGCCAATCAGAAAACTCCATCTTCAACAAGATGTGAAATGTATACTAGAAGATACACAAATCACTGGACCCAA
Organism: Trachinotus anak; assembly: GCF_046630095.1. NCBI lineage: Eukaryota > Metazoa > Chordata > Actinopteri > Carangiformes > Carangidae > Trachinotus > Trachinotus anak. The sequence continues at coordinate 16,863,273 of NW_027273876.1, read as the reverse complement.
CAAACACAAATACTGTTCACTCAGCCTCTACTAACACACACATGCAACCAACCAAGCACACGCACACACACACACACACACACACACACACACACACACACACACACATACACGCATGCACACACACACTGTTTAATGGTAGTTCTATTTTCCGTCAGTGACAATTACGGTGTCACTGCTTGGATATGCTTTTAACTGCAAACATATCCAGAACCACTTACGAGAGGAAGGATGAAAATTAATGTTTGAAAGTCGTCGATGGATGTTTCAGGGTAATTGAATTCCTGCTACTGGCATCCACTGGGACGTTTGTCCAAGGAGTTTTCAAGGTTCTGCTTATCGAAGGGTAAACAATGCAAGCCTAACACCACAACAGAACAGCCACTTTTGCTCCGTTTTAGATGTACAACCTCAAGTGTGCTTGTGTGTGCAAGAATCTGTGCACGTTTGTGTTCTTTCTACTGCATACTGCTCACTGGGCAATTATCTGCCACAAAATAATCTGCGCATGACGAGGAAGTCAACTTGCAATATGATATTGTGGGTAGCAACAAGGTGACACTAGCATTTGGCGTTTTTCTATTCACAATACGAATTCTAATATTAGATATTACACTATATTAACCAAAAACTGTAAAATGAAAACACTGCCATAAAGTGCTTTTTTTTGTGATAATGCTCGGTGAGACAAAAATGAGAAAATCCAAAATGAGGATATTTTTTTGTTCTTCACCGTTGAATTCTTGAGGTTAGTTTTGACTTGACTGCAGCATAGCTGTTTTATTTTTTACATCGATGATACCATGTCCTTTCATTGCATATCCCCTCATTAAATATTCAAGCTGTGTGGCCTTGCAGGGCTTGGCTGATTCTGTCTTAATTTTCATCCCTCTGAGGTTCCACCAGGTCAAAAAATGAGACTTGATGGTTTTTCTTTTAAGTCTTAAGTCTTAGGGAGTAAGGTCTCATGTCCTCATTTCTGTGAGGATAAGGCTGGCGAGCATTTGGACAGACAGACGGACACTCATTCCAACCAGACACATTAATTCTTCAGAAATGGGTCATGAATGTAAATACAAGAATGATCACTTTCATTTAAAAGAAGGCCAAATAATTTACCAGAGTAGCTCAAAATCATACGTTACTTACTCATACAGGAGTAAATAGTGTATTTATTGGGAACAATTTTCAATCCTAGATTTGGTGCAGGTATTTACAACAATAGCACAATATATCTGGGTCTGACTCAAGGAAAAAGCAAAACAAACTGTTCAGAGTAATATACCGTTCTGAATGATATAGATATATCATATTTTGCCTCTACAGACAATATTGATTGTTGGCTTTGGGACAGTATCAGCTTGGTCAGTGCTAGCGTTAGTGTTGGTGGGACAATATAAGTGATGAGGGTCTTCACAAGTATAATAATACAAACGTATCACTATGCACGTACCTGCAGAATAAGGCTCCTGTTTCTCGATAAACTCAAACTCATTCCTTTCGTACTTGGCTCGGATCCACTGCTCTCTCAGCAGCCTGGAGACATGATGAAAAACAAACACAGTTAGCTTTCACGTCAATTATACACCCACCACCTACCCCCATCCACACACACATGAAACGCCATTTCTCAGTAAGCTGGTTACTATACTCTGCTACTTTTAACACACAAAAATAATAACATGGAAATAACAGGCCAGCAAGTGGATAAATCTTTTTGTTACCTTACCCCAATTAAACAGAATAATGGAAAATTCACACAAAAGCATAAAGGCTGGACTGTCAAACGTGATCACTGCCTTTGCTTTCCATAGTTTCTACCAAAGCTGCATTTAAAGAAAGCAATCTCTTCTTCCTCTACAGTGTGAGGAGAAACAAATGGCAACAGTCTGCACATCACCATGCCAACAGTCTCTCTCACCATTTCCTTCTCTACGTCTTCCAACCTTTCAGCCTCCCCTTCAGGCTCCAAACTGCTTTCATCCTTCCTCTCGCCACATATTTCTCTTTTTATTGGCTTCTCTCAGAAATAAAATGACTGTTCTATCTACACAAAGAGGTAAAATGTCTTACTGTTGGCGGATATTTCTTTGAATGACACCCTCTAGTGACATTGGGCCATCAACACTAAACTCTGGTTCTCAGGGGAGCGGAGTGTGTGAACACAGCCACAGACCATGGCACAGACTCAGAGAACGATACATCTCTTTCATCTGAGCTGTCTCGATCTTTCCTCTGTTTCTGTCTATTTTAATTAAATCCTACTGGACAGATGCTGACGCACTGAGATGGAGAGACACAGATGGACAACTAAAATCCCTGAACTAAAAAAGGTAGAAAAGAGGAGAGAAAGAAGACTTTTTTGGAGGCAGATGGGTATCAAAAATATGTGCTCTTGGAATAGAAAAACTATGACAACACCTACTGCAGCTGCAGATAAAATGCAATTTTTAAGCGCGATACTTTGACATTGTTGATTAATGTACAAAAAAATCTTAAATAATCCACTGTGATTGAAAGTTCTATATTAGCAAAGCATGAAACAGTTCATGGGTATGTGTGAATATCGTTTATACATACAAAGATAAAGAGGAAGTGATATTTTAGTCACTCTGGAAAACCCACTGTATGCTACCTGCCCAGCACCAAACTTCGGACAGACACAACTGGTAATTAGCTGGTGAACAAAGTGGAGCATTTAGCAGCTGAAGAGCCAGCTATGTCCCTCAGGAGTAGGTAGAGAACAGAGCTGAATCAATAGATAACGTCAGACTTATATTCACCGGGTGGCCAGAGGCAATAGAGCGCTACGGGAATGAGTCCTTAAACCCAGAAATTAGTCAGCATTTTAGCACTTACTGTTCCCTCATTGTGAAGTCTATGGGGTTTTCAAATGGGTTTTTGGTTAAATGATATAAAATACATCAGTAAATACCCCAGCTGTCATTTCTTCAAGTTTCTACGTCTCTTAAAAGGCTGGTTGCTAACAAGTGGCCAAATGAGACTACAGAGGTTGTCAAGGACATTATCAGCACGCCGAACTTCATAAGAGGAAAGGCTTTTGTGGTAAGAAACTAAATCAAACTACATATTAGAGGTTTAGTGGTTGTGGTGGTGGTTTAGTGGTTTATAGCCTATTTAGGCTTCAAAATCATAAAGTGGTGTTCATTTCTGGAGATTATCCTGCTAAACAAAACATGCAAGAATCATAAACTTTTGTTTGTTGTTGGCTTTTTTGAGGGAACCGGGATGATGCTAACTTGCGGCCTGGCCTACAAAAATCATCCCTGTGGCATGAAGGCTAACTGTGCTCCTTGTCTGTTAGATGTATAATAAGGGAACTGTAAGCTAACACATTTGCTATAACAAGTTTATGAGGTGATAATATGTCAGTGATATGTTTAGACTACAGCTTGTTGTGGCTGCAAGTAAGTAAAGTCATTAAGGACCAAGACATTGGGAAATAAGTCAATAAATAAAAAACAAATCACACCTTATTATTATGAAATATATTTTCAGCTTTTTAGCACCCTTTATGATACCACTCCCTGTTTCTTCACCGCTGAGCAAATAGCCCTTTTTCACAGCAGCCATTTTGACTTGTCATAGTAGGAAAAGCACAGGTGTTGCTCATAACATTATCATTGTTTCCTATGAATATCCCAGTGGAAGTTGTGGCCATTCAGAAGGTCCAATTTCATGAAAATTGATCAGAATTAAGCAACTTACATTTGATTTTGTAGTGAAATATGCATCTCTTGACATTGTATTTGTTTACTAGAAGATCTTGAGCTGTCCAATATGGCGGATATACAGATACATAGCTGCGACATACAGCGGCCAATGAGATACTTAAGTCTCTGTCTTTAACAGACACAACAGACATAAACTGCTTTATAAAAATCATATTAGGACTGTTACACATGATAAAAGGTTGCCCCTCCAGTATTTGTGTTTTGAAAGTGACGACAAAAGTACTTACTTGCAGTCAGTGTGTGTCGGTCTGTAGTAGAAAGCAGGAACCTTCTGCTCATATTTGGCCTTGGCTGCATTGTTTCCCATAGCAGCCATTAACTGAAAGGGAGACAGGACAACACAACCTGGTAATCTAAACGCTGCTCACAGTTCAATATTTACTTCAGTAGTATATACAGCAGTTTACACATTGCTGCATTTCAGATGTGAATGGGATGAATGGGAAGCCAGATCCATTTTAGATAACTGCAGATTTAACCAGTTGTTAACCAGCCACAGTTAATTATCTTATTCTGAAAAACCTTCTCTCTGGTAAAATACTGCAGTACGAATTTCAGAATTTGGGGACATACCAACATTAAAAAAATTGTAATAATACTTCTATTCAATTTCCAATTTAACAGAAAGTGTGCAGTTTTTGTTCATGCAGACTGTTTGTTCTTGTAATGTCACTCTGACTTCAAAATAAGAGTACCTACCGGTACCTTATGATGTTATGAAACATCAATTATAAAACTTAATGTCATTAGGTAACACATTTCACAGCAGATCCACATCACAGCAGCCCAACATTTCAAGATAAGACCTAACGAACTGGGACAACGAAACAATAGACTGAAGAAAATAACATTCACTCAGAATATTATGTCAAAAATTGGCTGAAGCTTCGGAAAACTGAGGTATGAGAGAAAACGTTCATGTTAACAATGAAACCCTGCTTGTCTATGGGATTAAATGTGGAAATGTGGCTTCACTGCACTGGGACGTGTCTGCCTCCCGCCTGCGTTCCCCTCATCTTGTGTTTCATCCAATGATAATCCCTGAGCCCAATCTAGCTGGCTGAATCCCTCAAAATGCCTTTTATCCTCTGAGGGGCTCTAGAAGGGATGCAGCACTGTGGCTTTTTATTGTGAAGGTCAAACAGCAGCAGAAGATGCAAACAAAACACCAGTGTCTTAAGAACTCATAGAAATTACGATATGTAACATCTGTTGCCAAGAATATGAAGTATCTGACACCTCAGATGTAACATTTAGAACATGATATCAACAATTTAGAACTATTTTTGAGCCATTTAGCATAACCTCCTCTGCTCAATATCCAATTTATTTGGTACGCCTCCCCCTTATGTAAAGTGCTCACTACTCCAGAATCACATGCATCTACAGAGCAGAACATTTAACGACTGTTTAATAAAATAACCAAGTCTTCATGATACCAAGGAACAAATGGCATCATATGAAAGGAAGAGCTGGGGCCTCATTTATCAAAACAAGCGCGCTCCCACCTTCAAGCAATAACAATGATAAATCTCATTTGCTCTACATCCATCTGCACGTGCTCGTAGAAGCTCTCTTATATACAGAAATGTGCCAAATATGGTCAATCACATCCTAGTGGCACAAAAAGATAAACATGAGACATAAAGCACAGACAGTGAGGTGTAGCTTTGTAACATGCATCTTACAGACTTGAGGACAATAGTGTCATTTCATGTGTGCTTCTGCACTGTTATCGGTGTTTCTGTACTTTACATTGTATTCTATGGTTCCACTGTTTCCCCAATTTATTTGTTGTCAGAGAATTAGTTATTACATGCAACTGGTTAGACCAAGAGTGACATAGTGTGAGCAACTGGTCACGCTTTCCCTACTATACTATATGGACTTGCTTGCTACAATGTAATTTTAATACATAACACCCAATTTTCATTAACACATCAAACCTGAGAACACAAACTTTCCGCAGTATTAAATCTTTTAAAATTAATTGTATTAACATACATCATTACAATTGGTGAGTAGTAGTAAATAGTAAAGAATGCAGGTTTTCAAAATATAAGTGTTTGTGTGAGGATTGTGTATCTGTTATTTATGAATTTGTTGACCAGCACATTCTCAAGCACTAGAGGAAAATTATAAATTAGATTCTGTGCATTGAAATTAGTGTATGTACAGTTTAAGAACAAAGTGGTTTATTAATGAGGTCCCCAATTTTAAGATTTTATTGGTCGTTCATAGTCCTCACCCTACATTTCCAAAAACATCTCAACATTACACACTAGAATATACAATTATGATCATTTTGATTTTCCAACTTTCTTCTAGATGTAAAGATCAGCCATCTTTTAAATCTCAAAGGTTATTTTTATAAATGTGCCCCAAAATATTCTCTTAATTATGTTACTTCTGCAGCTGTCTGATATTGCCATCACAGAACTTTTTGTAGTGTCATTTTGATGTGTTTTAACTTCTCCAAACTGCTCTTTTTCCATTGTTCTCCTTCACCTCATATTGAAGATAATATTATCCTATCTGTCTGTAACACTTCCTCAAACCATAAAGAGAGTGAAATGCTTATCTATTTTCAGAAAAGGTGTTCTCAAGATAGCTCCAAAGACTTGACAATGACTTTATGTCAATCGTCTAGTACCAGACACCTTGGTATGAGCGGGAACAAGAAATATTTGCAGAAACTTAGTGACGTTAATTTTGTAAGTCAACATGAAGGAAGACCCCTGAGGGACATTTGTGGTAACTCATAATCTCATGACAGCCGTACCCAGTATTACCTAAGTTCGGCTAATGAAGTGAATACTATGGTGGCTGTTCAACAAAAGTGGCTCCGTTGATTGCATTGGTTTTATTGGAATGGGACTGCGACAGCTCCAAAAGTCTCGACAATAAACTCTGGCATCTCAAAATCAATCCTAAACTCTCCCAATACAACAATTACAGAAGTGGAAATGTAACACAAACCGACACACAAAACCCTCACAGAGCTTTTTTCCCAAATCTATTCATCCACTCATCTATTTCTCTTGCTTCTGTTTGGGTTTTTATCTCCAAATACCCAACACCCCACTGTACTATTCTTGCATTTTGCTTTATACCACCTCCCCACTCTCCCCACTACATCCCAATTATTGTCCTCCCACATCTCCAACCTCCTGGTTTTACTCATCACTCACGTCAGCATCACCTCCCCCAAAGTCCTTTTTGTCACCCAGTGGTGGTGTTTTAGCGCTGACATGACACATTCAAGGGACAACTTCTCACTTCAACTGCAGAGGCAGAGATTTTAATCAGTCTCACCTATGACAAAGTTTTGCATTTCTGTGTTTACGGTTTTGCACATAACTCATATTTCTTGTGTAAAGTGTTAACAGTCTCACTAATGGAATAATACTTTACTGATCCCTGTGAGGAAATCCTCTCCCTCAAAAGGGAGGTCAGAGGTCAGGGTCACATGAAAGTCAATGTTCTTTGAGCTGATAAGAATTCACTGTCTTGCACAAGGACTAAGATGTCTTGAGGTGCTGGTATCACAGCCAATCAAAGCATTATTAAATGATCAATATTGGTTGCGTTCAGCCAGATGAAACTCTAATCTTTTGTTTCTCTGCTAACCTGCTGTTCTCCATTTCCTAAAATCTGAGCAAGTACTGAGCAAGAAATAAAAAGTAGCGAGCGGTTTGAGTTAAACAAAATCTTAAAGTGTGTCAACGAGCTGCAGGTTTCAAAAACATCCATCCCTTTGCCCTTATTTCAGCAACATGTTCCCTCCTCCTTTATTCACATAGTCATATTGTTAAAAAATGATCTCTAACTGGGTTTTTTCCATGCAAATATAAAGGTGCAGTTTCAGACTCTGTAGTTACCATGGGCAACACACTATATAGCTTTTGTCCGCATATTCATACACATACTGGGATTTGCACACAATTAGTTTTTAAAATTCACAATTTGATCACGATTTTTCATTTTCAGAGTTTAATCTTGCACTCACATGAATCATTTATGCAGATATTTAATTATGGAAAATCACTTTTTGTCCAGAGTTAGATGAGAAGATTGATACCACTCTTATATTTGTCTTTTAATTATGATGCTACAGCTACAGGTTAGCTTATCTTAGAAACAGAGGAAACAGCAAGCCTGGCTGAATTCTTTTAACCGTAACATTGATCGCCTTCTATCTAAGCCATTTACCGCTTTGCTTCAGCAAGATATCAATTATCATGCACCTTTGTATAAATCATATATTGTACTGACAGTGTTACATTTGCCATATGCTCTTCTGTTAATTTCCAAAAAATAGGACTTTAATCTCTGTGGTATGAAATTCTTCTTTTTAGTTTTATGTGGTATTTTGGTGAATGGAATTTGACCACAAAAGGAACAGAAACTTTGAGCCTTACAAAACAATGTGGGGGTGTTGATTATGCAAATCTCACTTGGTTTGATTTATGAGATTGAAACGTACAGTTTACAGCAAATTTGCGAGAGTTTGAGCACTCACAGCACAAAGGGTGGGGGGATAAGAGTATGAAAATGTTCTTCCATGAGGCCCAGTGTCTAAAATTTTGTCACATCTTAACAGCTGGGTAATGTAATAGCAGTGAAACATCAAATGTCAGCAGTCCACTGAGAGAAGGAGAAGTGATGTTTACAGTTTTTATTTTTCATATTTGATATATGTCGGGATTTGCATTTCCTTTGCATTATACTGTATATTTGCCATTACTGCCCTACCTCCACCTCACTGGCATCCCACGTGTCCTGGACAGACTTTACCCGGCTGATGTGGGGGATGCTCCGGTGAAGGAGCGAGCAGGCCTGGCAAACAAACACGCCCAAAGTCAGCGACGCCCAGTCCGGCTCTGCAGGACAGAGAGGAGAGAGGAGGAAGGGGAGCCAGGGGGGATGAGAAAGAGAGATGACGTAGGGAGAACAAGCATGGAGGTGAAAGGACAGGATGTGAGTTTGGCGAGAGAGAGAGAGAAGGAAGGAAATGAAGTTGGGCAAAGCGGCACAGGAGGATGATAGAAAGAGATGGAGGAAAGATAAAAGAGGAGGTGTGAGATGGTCTTGTCATAAAGGTGCTGCAACAAAGAGAATAGCAGCTTAAGGTTCAGGCTATAAATACTGAAAGTGCTGATGCTGGTGCTGTTAGGAGGTAATAGAAGCAAAGTAAATGAAGCAAATATTACAAGGGAGTTTAGTTGAGTGTGTCCCGGTTCATAAACGAGAGCAGGGCAGCAAAATATGATTTTGGGGAAATCCTGTTTAGCTTACTGACAGGAAACAGACTCTGAGATCTGATCAGGTTAGTAACATCACCAGACTCCTAAATATACTGTGATAACATCATCACACATATGCATATGCACAAACCAAAAAAGACAACATGCAATATTTTGTATGTTAAAGGGTTTCATTTAAGGAGAAAAGTACAAACACACACAAATGTCCTGGCATACACACACACCTACACACCACCTGTAAAGAGACAGATTGTTGCTTACTAGCAATATGATCATGTGATTAAACACACACTTTGAATACAGCTTTAGAAAATGTATAGACTCAGCAGACAGCAGAGTGAAGAGAAAAAAGTTTTTTCTCTGCTACATGAGACAGAAGCAGCATCAGTGGGCGTTCAGTAAAGGTACGTCTGAGTCATTGTATCACACAGACTTTGATTGGATGTAAATGACATCGTCAAAGTCAGAGATCCAGTGTGTCAGAGATGGTGAGAGAGAGAGAGAGAGAGAGAGACAGATTGTACTGAAAAGTCAGTGACTGTGACATAATCTGAGTAATGAAGATTAAAACTCAGTTGGTAAGAGTAAAGAACCATGTTTAGAGTGCAAGTTAGCAAACTGGCTAGAATAAATAAATAGACACATAATCCTGGTCAAACTGTAAATAATCATTAGTAGATCATCTTTGATAATCAATTTTTTTTTTTAAGTTATGTATCAATAAAAAATGTAAAACATTTGCTTGTTCCAGTGACTCAAATATGATGAATTTATGTTCGTCTGTCACACTATTGGCTTTAAGACACTTTGTTGGACACTCCGGGAAATTTTTGATTTTTGCCATGATTGTGACTGAAAAATGAATTGGGCTGTCAAACAAGTAATCAACAAATGAATCAAACAAATTAACAAAAAGATATGGGTGAAAACGTAACCTCCTTGGCAGAGGTAATTAATCTGTCCATTACTAATTCAAATAATGTACATATTTTGTAAACCAAAAGATAAAGGTCAATCTACAGTAAGATGGTCAACAGCAGTATAACATAAGGCTGCTAATAACTGTTGGATGAGATTGCCAATTTATCTGCCAATTAATCACATTTTTCCAGTTTTGTTTGATCAACAGTCCCAAACAAAAAAAAAAAAAAAAAGAACAATAAAACAGAGAAAAGAAAAGAAAAGAAAAGAAAAGAAAAGAAAAGAAAAGAAAAGAAAAGAAACTCCTCAGGTTTGAGAAACCTGAGGAGAAACCTTTTTTTTTTAGCTACACTAGCAGTGGTTCAACAGAGGCCAGTGTCTGCTGGACACAACTACTAGATGGATTGCATCGACATTCATGGTTCCTAGATGATGAATCCGACTGACTTCGGTGATCCTCTAATTTTTCTTTTTGACATTGTAGTTTTTTTGGTGAAATCTCCTCACAACCGTTCGATGGGTTGCCATGAAATTGGGTAAAAACATTCATGCCCTCCAGAGGATGAATTCCAGTAACAGGACTTGGTTCCAGTATCCATGCCACCTTAAAAGTATAAGCAGTGTGGCTAATGAATGAATGAATGAATCTTTAACTTTTCCTCTAGAGCCATCATCAGGGGAAAATTTCAATTTCAAAATTTTTAAATTCAATACTATTGTGACCAAATACCTGCAAATACCCGATTAGTGCTAATTAATAAAGGTTAGCATGCTAACCATGTTAAAGATGGTAAACATTACACCTACATGCAAAACATCAGCATGTTGGCATTTATTGTGAGCATGTTAACACGCTAAACTAGCATAAGCATGTTAGCATGCAGAAACTAGCATTTGGCTCTAAATGCGTTTGTACCCAAGTACAGCTTCACAGCCGCTATCATAACTTGCTGATTTTCTTTTCTTTTTTTTTAAAAACAATCTAATACAAACATTTTTGATAAGAATCCCTTAATCCCTTATATAAGACCTGTGACCATAAACGACACATCAAACAAGCGGAACGTATGCATGGCCACTGGCGACTGAGAATGCCATGTCCTCAACGAGCAACACTCAAAAATCACCACGTTCTCTCTCCATCTCACTCTCTCTGCAGTTGCCATTTCTCACACAAGGACCCTCAGCGTGGTGCACCAGGACCACGTAAATACACACTTGCATGCACACACACGCACAAAGTGAGTGCGTAATACTCAAGGGAGTCATATGAGAGCTACAGGAGAGAGATGGGTAGAAGAGGGCAAGAAATACTATTCTTGCATTTCTCCATCCTCTTGAGGCTGGAAAAAGCATAGACGGAGATGCCACAGAGCCTGACTGGGGATCAGCAGGGGAGAGGAGAGGGTTCAGAGATGAGGAAGTGATGGAGGAGGAGAGGTAGGAGGGATACGGTATGAAACATGGACAAGGGAGAGGGAGGAAGTGTGTGGGTTCTTTATCATGCAGAGAGATGATGTGAGCTCACAAGATCCCCAACGGAGTTATGTGGCATCTACGATAATCTCCTTTTGATTTATCTCTTTTAACCCACGACAACTCGGCAATATTTTTATGAATGTCAACTCATCCTTTAATCACTCTGGATTGTAATGAAGCACAAAGTAATGGAGATGGTGCTTTGATGTGAAGAAATCAAACCTCTGCTGTTTTATTTCTGTTGCCTCTCCTTTTTGCCAACAACACACACACACACACACACACACACACACACAGACATACATACACACATGCTCACACCCTTGCTGACACCAAAACGCACAACCAGCCATTCAGCGGTGAGGTCACTGCCGTCTGAGTCAGGCCTTACGGAGACGCAGACAGCACTCATGGAGATTACTGTGGCTGCATGACTGACTTACCACACGCACACACACACACACACACATACGCACACAACCACACTCACAAGCCATGCAAATGCGCACACACAGGGCTTCCTCCTCTACATGTACATAGAAGATGTTTCTCAACAGGATTACTGTGAACAACAGATGCACAGTCGTAGCAAACAGGAGGTGGAAAACTCCTGATGTAGTGTGACTGCTGTTTTTTTTTTCTGTCCACAGTGGATATGCTGTTTGAGGCGTGTTTGTTAAAGAGCTGCATCTTGGCTCCATCTCCATGGAATTGTTTTGAAAAAAAGTCAAGTTTTGCTGTAGTTACAAGGCTCATTGGGTGGAGAGACAACAGAGCTATTGATTCAACCACACAAGGTTGAAGAAAGAAGTGCCTGTGGCGTTACTGCAGGGCAAATGCAGGGTAAATGAATGAGGGGGCATTTATACAATTGCAGCCCCTGTGCCTGTCTGCATTTGCAGGCACTTTTCTGCAACTGTATGAGTTCATTTCTGTGTCCAGACATATACACGTCAGTCTGTCAGTGGCTGTGTCATGGTGGGGGTTAATGACTAAACACAGGGGCCAGCTGAGGTTGTGACCCTCTCATGTCTCAGCTAAACCCCTCAGGCAACAGCACGACATTTTATTTCTACGGCAGCAGATAGTCTTAGATTTTACTTGCATTAAGCTTCAGCTTGAACCTGGCTCTGCAAAATGTCAAAAATGCCTGAGGCTTATATAAGAAAATCATCAAGGCTTACTTCATTTCTAAAAGGCTGGCTGCTCAGGTGGATTTTTGCATAAGTGAACAACATATAAAGCATTCCACTCAATCAGTAAGCGTGGCCATGATTGGAATTATACTGAATTAGTGAATAGTTTTATTTACATTTATCCCTTATGGAATTATTAACACAAATTCAAGGAAACATGCACCTACCAGCATCTAACTGACTCGCTTTCATATAATGTCTCATGATAAACTAATAAACTAAACTGAACTGCAGCTATACAGCTAACTCGAGCTCAAGGGCTGTATTGGGCATGGTCCCTGTTGGATAAACTGATAGTATAATCATTAATGGGAATTAAATAAATAACATAATACACTACACAAAAGTAAACAAATCTCCTAAACGAACTTATTTTTCTCCTCATATTTCATGCTTTATTATTAAACATACTCAGAAAATGCAAAAACTACTTTCTGCCACGGAGACAGCAGATCTGTAGGCAATCTATATGGGACAGATACCCACAATGTTTTTTTAACCGAGCCTCTGTGAGCCAGTGAGGTCTGTGTCCCAGCTTTCCTCCTGGTTCCCTTTCACACACCTTAAATTCATCTGTTGTAAGTGTCCTTAATCTAGTCTTATGTCTAGAAGGCTCCTCATGAAACATTTTGGCGTTTATTGCAGTGCTATAATCAAGATGTGTAACTGCATAATATGTCTGTAACTCTTGACTGCAAACAGCATGTTTGTTTGCTGCATGTTAAGTTTATCCGGCTAAGATATTTGTAAAGCAAAGACACACCCCTTGTATTTTTTTTTAAACTTTAAGTGTATTTGATATTATAATACTTTGTTTTCAGAAAAGACTGTGATAAACTTAAGTGGAGCATTGCACTACCTGATTAGCACGAGCTGTGTCATTCATGCTTCACCGTCACTGGCTCATTAATCAGCTGCATGGCTGTTGGCTGACGAGCAACATCCAGTGGTACTCGTAGTGTATGTTTCACTGACCTTTGCGCCAATGCAGTTAACGCACCTTCCTCCGCCACCCGTCCTGTTCTTGCTGTTATTTAATATTTGTATTTGTTAAGTGGGGATTCGTTCTCTCAGCAGAATCCTCGCTACTCACATTCTTTAAGAGCTCCTTCAATGACTGCAGCCTTTTCTGGTATAACTGAAAAAAATGCCTCTGAGTGTAGAAGGTTGCTTAAACAGTAAACTTGCTGTTACAAGGTCACTACTGGAATATTGGAACTGTAAAAATGTAAGGGCGGATTTTAAATTGTCCCTTATTATGTGAAGGACTTGCTCCACTATACTTATCAGAGCTCTGAATTACTCAAGTGGAGTTGCCTGGTGAATGACAGTAAAAGACTGTAAACCCCTTGTTGAGAATACATATGCAAGGTTTTCACCAGTGTATTTCAAGCCTCGGTGGCCTAAGTTGACCCCACCAGGCATAATCAGGGAATTTGGGGCAGCTCGGTTGGAAACCTAGATATAATGATTGGAAAGCTCACCAGAGACAACTCTTGGTTAAAATACGCCCTCCCCAGCCTTGGGTCGGCGAAGCGCAGCTGGCAGGCAACCCATCATCAGTAACGCCATAAGAACAAGAGCAGCCAAAGTCAGAATGGCCATCGGGAATAACAGGACAAATCCACACTGGTTAAAAACTAAGTCTCTTAACTAGCCATCTCTGTATGTGCAAGGGTATAACTATAAAGCCAGACATCGACAAAACAGATGCCTCACTGCCAGATTGTCCAACAGGAAACTGTTCCTCCAAGGTCTACAGACAACTTGTCCCATTAAAATTGAACGATTTTACAGCTGGGATTTACCACTTTGTTTCCAATTTATAGGCAACTTCCTGGTGGCAAGTGAGAAATGCTTTACCTTAGAAGTTGTCTAGTGCCTCACCAGGGTATGATAAGTTTTGGTTTCTCTATGGTTAGGGGCAAAGAAAACTGAACATGATGCTGCTCTAAATCCTCCGTAGACACCGGGTGTAATTCAGTTCCACATAAAATAGTTTCTTCAGGAAGTTGTGTTCACGCAAATCATGGGGGAATACTCAAATAAAAATGGCTGCCGAAAAAATTCAATTTGATTACAATTTAATGAACCAGTATACCATTGAAACAATAAAATCCTTCCTCATTCTCTTGCTTTTTCGTCTCTTATCTACATTATCCCTACCTTGCATGAAGTATGGGAGCGATTTCCAGTGTTGCTTTCACTTAGTTGGGAGTCTGAGAGAGTTACCTACTTTACTTATTACATTGCTGCAGACAGGGAAGTGATGAACAACCTGAAAAGCAAACACAGCAAGCATAACATTGTCTTCTTTTGGTAAGCAAAGGAAACTGTACCATTGCTGACAGGAACAAGCCCTTTTCAGGATAAGGTAAGGTCACATTATCCTGTTGAAGGTGTGACAGGTTGTGTTCCCACATCATTTGTTTCCCAAAATGCTCTAGGAAAAGGGAACACAACTGTAGATTACCACCAACTCCTAGAGACACAGGTTCAGTGAAAGGAATAACCTTAATTTACAATGGGAAATGCAACAAACTTTCAAACTTTCTTCAACTAGCATAAAAACAGTCAGTAAAGGCATGAGCGAGCTACCATAGCTGAACCGCCTCCTATCTCGTCGAAGTTCCTGCCGTTTTTGCTGTTCAACAAACACCTTCCTCACTGTTCAGAGGACTGCTGAGACTTCTCTCTGGAGGGAATAACTCATTTGTGTGTCCTTAGCGAAGGGCATCACCACAACGCTGCTGAGCTGAGCTATAGAGAAACCCTGCCGTATAAGCTCCAAGCTCAGCCTCTCATCTGAGCACACCAGCAGAGAGAAGATAGGGGGGTGAAGCGCAAAGGTAAGGAAGGGCAGAGTAAGAATGACTAAGCATAAAAAATGCACAAGCAGTGTTGCCAATTTGTGTTTTCAGACCAATTCCAGCAGGCTTTCTGTCAGGTTAATGGATGTTCTATCTGTGATAGTTAGATAAAACAGGGGTGAGGGAGGACAGCCAGGTCACTGCGGATGTTGTGATAGTCTGTCTTTGGCGTAACCCTGAAGATTCAAAGACAATACAGAGATTTTATGTGATGTAATGCAGCAGCCATATTGGAGATCCTCACCTTTCCACTGCATAAATAAATATGTTAAATTGGACTGGGAACGTGATCACTGATATAGCTGACTGAATTTGCGCCTAGATCACGTCATTCTGTTAACTATAGGAAACCATTGTAGCACTGTTTTTTTGGTCACATATGTGCTTGTTAAGTGTAAAAAGTGCTCTATGTTCGGTAAGTCAACTGACTATGTTTATGGCCCAGATTTAAATCCCCAGTTTATACCCGTTCAGTTATCTGACAATTGTAACAGAAATATATGTAAATGAGAACAGCTAAATTGTGTATTCAGCTGTATTACAACACAAGTATAGGTGACCACAGAGAGCGGGGGAGACTAAATGGAGGTGTCATAGGCTGACAGTCAGCAGAGTGGCTGTAATCTAGGAGTGCATGAAAATACTGATACACTTGAGTATTGCAATATTACATTTTGTGATACAATGTTTTGTGAAAACATTGTATTGATTTTAAATCAATAGCTTACATGTAAAGATTTGTGACTGACAGTGGTTAATTTTGTGTCGTGTTCAAACCCCCAACTAGGGGGTTGCATTAGACTCACTCGTTGTCTGTCAAATTCAAATTGCTAATTTTCATTTCTAATGATACTGAAATATATTCTGTTTAATAGCATTTCATTTTCAAACCCAACTCAGATTATGCATTTATGAGGGAAGGGAAAGAAAGACACCAACCGTGCAGCAACTTTTCATGTCAACATCACATGAAGCAGGTGAATGAATTTTTTTAGTGACAGTGGAGGACACTAAAACTCTGCAGCGATTATGCAGTTAAACAGGCAAATATAAAGTATGCAATTGGCGATTGCAATTAAAATATAAACAATCTATTGACGAGAAATTGAATTGAACTCAATTGACCTGTTGTAGCCCAGCCTGAACTCAGACCTTCCTCATGGATTTAAACTGTGTCCAGGCATGAAGCGGAAGTGATCAGAAGTGAACTCTCTGAACGTGGGATTTCCACGTCATGCAAGCGCTCGCTTCACCGGGAGGAAATTCCCATCATGTGCTCCTGCTGCACCCCCCTGTGTAGTGGTCACTGAAGCGCTCCGAGGTCTTCTGTCAGTAACCTGGACAGTAAGACTTGTTGCTCCAAGGGGTATTTAGATACCTCCACGATGCAGTCTGTGTTGCAAAATGGAAAAGGTTTATGCGTCTGCCTGCACGAGCATGACACAGAACTTTCCGTCTAGCTCTGTTCTAATCTGTCAAAACGGCCTACAGACTTTTGAGTCATTGTTGAAAAAAAATTCAGTCAGTGATAGAAAATATTTGGTTAACGTTACTCCTGCGCTGGGTGTAAGTGTTGTAATCAATCTAAAGCCATTTGACTCTTCCACTCCAACGTAAACTGAGACAGGAAGTAGGGTGCACCCCTATTGTTAACATTAGCAAACCTGGCTGACTAGTACCATTAACAACAATGGCCGAATCTGAAACTCAGACTGACTCCTGCGGTGTACAGAGCTGAAGTGTAGACTACTTTTTGCTTCCACAATAAAGCAGGCACTACAGAGCTCGACGAGAACCACGCTGTGCTATGTGCTATGCCAAAATCCAATACTCTGCAAATGCGTGGATCTCTCTCAGCTCACTCTGGAACAGCAAGTTTACACATGAAAGTTACCACTGACCTCAGCTACCAGCAACCAAAATAACTCAGTCAATACTCTATTTTATTTGCAAAGGCAGCATTTCCCATACATAGGCTCTACTTCAGCTGCCCGCCAAGGTAGATTATGTAGATAAAATCACTCGGTTTCAACTTTATTTCACTCTTTTTAAACTAACTATAATTTTCGGCCACACACCTGTCTGAGTTGCATGGGATGCAGAGGGGTGGGGACTACAGACTTCGCTGTGCACAGCCGCCTAGCTAGCATCTGCTGATAGCCTGCATGTGAGGCGTTTAGGGAACATGAGTAAAATGTACCATCTACTGATTGTCTGCACGTGAGGTGTTTACTGGAAATCTGTAGATTATAGCTAAACAAAAGAACCTGCATTACACGCTCCCTGTCTAAACTGCTTGAGTCTCAGCATGCACATCAGTCACAGTGAAGTGTCTTTACTAGTTTCAGACCGACACAGTTGTCATTTTCCTATCCAGCAGCCACACTGTTTAAATAGCAAACACTTGCACCCATCTGAGCGGCCATGGCGTGTTGGTCTTAACACGATCTATGGTCAGATGCATTGTTGGCGCACTGTTATCTTGAGGCAGTTGAAAGCAGTTGTGTGACTGACCGACAAAAACCTGGTCGTGAGTCAGGGGCACAGTGCGCATTGTCAACAGAATAATATGTGCCGACATAGGCACCACAGTTTCATGATGGACCCAACATTTGTTTACACGCCTCATCATATGACATAAAAGTTATAATGTTATAAAAATAATGTTGTGATTTGTGCACCCCATTGATTCACTGAGCCCTTTCTCTGCCCCTCAGAGCGCACAGAGCTGCTGCTGCTAAAACAGAGCCCTAAAAGTTATGCCACGCTCTGTGTTGTATAGAATTAAGACTTCCATAATATCGTAAATACAATGGAGCTTTGTTCCACCGCAAAATTCTGCAAGCATTTTATTTATTTATTTATTTATTTGACTGATATAGGCAAGTGTTCATTCATTTGCTCAGATTGAACAAGAAGTAGTGCAATGCTGTTGGATGTTAGAGGGACTGTGACAAATGCAAATGCAGATCCCACTGTTCTCATTGCATTAAAAAGCAAACTTTTTAACCCAGATTTTATGCATATGGTGGCTTGTTCTTAATACTCTGACAGTTTTCCTAAAATTAGATTAGGAAAATTGCAGATTCTTACCAATACATAGCCCTAGTATACGCATTCTAAAAAAAACCCCAAAATGTTACCACTACAAAAAAAAACAACAAAAAAAAAAACATCACTCATCAATCATATATCAGTCTACCTTCCTAGTTAACTGTTTGGCTTATCTATTGGTCAGTATATATCTATAGACCTACACTACCTGTTACATCCTACTTAACCTACTTCACCTTACGTCCTCCTCAGCAGTCACTCATTTGTGGTGTTTTGAGCTGTAATGAAACTGATATTTTTCCAAAAAAAACAGTGAGAGAAAATCCTGTCCCCATCTAGGACAGAGCCACCGAACCAGCATCAATAATTCATATCTTCGCCATTATGAGGTATGAATAATGAGCCTGGGAATTCCTGATCTGGTAGCGGGTGGGGTGATGGTTTGGTTGATGGATGGGTATCCTAACAGCTTTCATCTCTGTAGCCTGCTCTTCTGAAATTTCATGAAATAAGACAAGTGAGTATGAATGCAAATATGGAAGAAAGCAATTTGAATTCAACTAGTTCAACTGTTGACTAAGCAGCATCACTAGCAGCTCTGTTTGAAGTGCCGTGCTCAAGGGAATCTCAGCACTTAGAGAGTAAAAAACATGAATCACTTCACCAGCTGCGAGCTGAATCAGTCATCCTGCAATTACCTGCTTCTGTGACTGTACGGCCACTGCTGCTCTCCAGCCAGAGCTGTCATGTGATATCCCAGATGTACTTTTCACAGGTGTAGAACACATAACATCTGTCCCCATTTTACTTCACACGGGCTAAATTTAATTGTGTAATGATTGCATGGGTGTAATGGTGTACTTGCCAAGCGAAACTGATGAACACTCTCAGCATGGGAACAGTCAGAGCCAATGTTTTCTCGAAGCACAGTGGATCACTGCAGATCAATTTAGAGCAGTGGTTCCCAACCTGTGGGCCGGGACCCACTGGTGGGCCGTGAAGGTATTGCAAGTGGGCCAACAAACCATTTTCAAAACTGCAGAATTTTGGTGTAAAGATGTAATCATACATATAAAAACATGAATAATGTTTTAAAAGTTTTAAAACAAAATGATCTTTAAAATGTGGTGGTCAGATGTGGGCCACCAACATTTTTGAGATTTTCAAGTGGGTCGTGTGTGGGAAAAGGCTGGTTTAAAGAAAAAACACAAGAGTAAAACAAAGGTATGTGGTTATTGGTCTTTGTGCCACTTTTCCCCAAATAGGACGAGTCTACAGCCATGCTAGCAGGACATAAGGCACTGCTTTAAGTTAAATGCTAATGCTAGCACAGCAACATGCTTGCAATGACAGCAGAACCTCCTTTTACCCATCTATGCCCAGCCCCCAATTATTCCCACATCCCAACTAAATGAATTACTGTATACTACCTTAGAATGACAGACACCTTTGTTGTAATTTAACAGTCAGTTTCCTCTGGTCTACGTCGGCTGCTGAGCACATTTAGTCGATACATTTAGTTCACCGTGAACCGACAACATGAATATACGCCTTCATTTAGCGCGTTCATAAATAATATTGTCTGAAAGTGTGTGCCCTTATTTGCATATTTCAGTAATTATTGCATCTGAGGCTAATGGGTATGCAACTAGTTTTGCAGATACTTGGCAATAAACCAAAGTCAGGGGAATCACAAAAGTCATATGGGATACATCCTCTGGGCATGAGAATCTGTACCAATTCTCATGCCAATCCATCCAATGGTTGGTGAGATTTTTCAGTCTGGACCAAAGTGGTGCACCAACTGACTGACAGGCTGACATTTCAGTCGCTACAGCTAAGAGCTAAGTGTGTCTAAAAATCAGCAGATAAGACCATGTTTTAGACCAAATGTTAAAGCCTTTGTAGCCTGGCTATAGGCTGAACTGTGTTATGTAAGTTGATGTTACAGAAAAGTAAAAGGCCACATAAAAATTTCAGATACTTTGAAGCTGCTGTAGTCAACACACATTCAGCACAACCCACGATAAGAGACTCCTCTCTGCTTATTTTTCAGCAAGATAACACCCTCCAGACAAGATGAAATCCTTCTTCAAGTGTCCACCACTCAAACAAAGCTATTTAATTTTGTGAAACCACTGCTGGCTCCAAAAACTGCTTCGATACAGCCAGTCCTCAAAGGAGCTGTAACCAGGGCCAAGGAACAGGCATCCTGGGCGGGCTCGGCTCCAAGCACTGGGCGTACAGCCCGTACTGGAGCCTCGGTGGCCACTCACTGGTTTATTGCCATTTCAGTGAGGAGAAAGGAGAGGGAGGAGGAGGAGTGGGGGAGGAGGGAGGGGACGGAGCGGAAGAGAGGGGATAAAAAGGGGAATTGGGAAAGGATGGAGAGATAAAGAAAGGAATGAAGGCAAATATGCTTTAGCTGTCTCTGAGGGAATAACATAGCCCAGGTGAAAGTGGTGCCCTGTGCCAAATGGATGGATACTACTTCTGTAAATGAAAAACAAAAAATGTAAAGCAAAAATACACACACCGATGATTACTGAACAAGCTGGATGGAGGTTGCTGACACTGTAGAACATGGTAACACCAGACCACAACACCAGCAAACACACACCGCGGACAAACATGAAGTCAGTAACAACAATCTGTGCAGAGGTTAGTTGGCATGTCTTTGTGCACCCCCCACACACCACAACAGACACACACACAGGAGTGTCTATGTGTTTATGGCTCAGACAAGTCCAGAGTCCAGTCTGTTTTTTCATTAGGCCCTTATGTTACCTGAAGAAAGGGTGTCCTCAGGTAGCTGCGTCCTGCCGGGCCTTTAATGTCATCATATCTGGACCGAATTCACTCAGACTTGTTGGGTGTGAAGGCACCGGTTCCCTCGCTCTCCCACCTTGTGCACACCATCAGCTTACATGCATCAGTGCGGCTGCGGCTGCATGTGTCGGCTCCAGCAGACACCGGAGCCAATGCTTGTGGGTGTTTCTTACCTGGGTTGCCGCAGTCCGCGCACGTTTCGTTGCCAGGTCTCACCAGCACGTCTTGCAGGAGCCGGTTGTTCCCCTCCGGTTCCAGCGCCATGGGGAGTTTATCCGACCAGCCTCACCGCGGTGGGAAGAAACCTGCACAAGAACATCCGCTGAACATCCACAGACAGACAGACAGACAGACAGACAGACTGCCCGATCACCTGCCACCTCCGATATGAACTGGAGAGGCGGACAGAGTGGAGAGAAAAGACTGGATGATGAGACTGAGCGATCCGTGCCGAGGCGCTCTCTCTCTCTCTCTCTCTCTCTCTCTCTCTCTCTCTCTCTCTCTCTCTGATAGCTCTATTACCTAGTCTCACTGACTGCATAATAATTAAGCCTATAGGCCAGCCTATGTTACCATCGCCTCCTCCCTCCCTCCCTCCCTCCCTCCCTCCTTGTCGATCTTCTTTCCCTCCATCCACTCTTATATTTTACTGGAGTGTGACATCCAGCGGCGGATTCACTGAGCATCTACAACTGAAAAAGTCAGTCGTCTGCTGCCGAGACAACCCAGAGAGAAACAAATAAAACACCTTGAAACAAATGCGAAAGAAGATGAACATATAAAAGGTGTTAGAATAAAATAAAAACATAGAATGACCTGGCACTGTTATTCATTCGTTCACACATTCATTAATCTAATCAATCTGATTGTATTGCTACTTTCATTACGTAGATTTAAAATAGTGTTGCGCATGGTAAACATGGCCAATATGCCCATTTTGCATTTTCCTTAGTTTTCATAGAATTAACTGTTTCTTTTCGGATTGTGTCCAGTAGTTTGAAAAGTTATTAGTTTATAGATAAAAAAAAAAAAAAAGAAATAATGAATGAATATATAAATAAACCACCGTTATTACTCACGTGTTTGTTTTATAATACGCCTGTTTTATTTGAATATGTTCTCAACACAGTATTGGGGTGTGTTTAATAGGAATAACTTTTATTTCTATGGTCTTGGGCCATATTAAGCCTCTTAGTGAATAACCAGGTCTCGATGTTTTCTGTATCCCTTAATTTTATGTCAATATTAGTCTAATTCTTCATATGTTTGGTGGTTTGAGATTGTGTCCAGTCTGCGAGATGATTAAGAACAAAATGAAGCGCGAAATGTATTTCTTTATTTAGTCATTTATTTTATTTTATTGAGGCATTTATTTATTTACAGTCATCGATGAGATCCACTCCATTACTCACGTCTGTCTGCTGAGACGGCCCCTCAACAAAACGTCATATCTACGCGACAGCGGGGCGCGCACGGTGACTGTTTCCTGTAGTTCAGAGGACTCGCAGCTTTTCGAATAAAGCTACTGAAACTCAGATAAACATGTCAACTGCTATGAATTTCGGCTCGAAGACTTTTAAGCCTCGGCCTCCGGATAAAGGATCTTTCCCTCTGGATCATTTTGGTGAGTGAAGACGCAGACTCTCTCGACTGTGTCCCGGTTGAATAATAATTGAAAGAAGCGACGTACACAACACGCACTCGAACCAAAGATCCTGCAAGAATGAGAACTGGAGTTTTCTTATTTTGCGGACGCACATAGACAGACGCTCCAAACTGCATTCAGACTGTCTGATAAACAGCGAGCTGTCCACCGGGTGCAGTGTCTGGGGCAGGGGTCTCCATCCTTTCTTACTCTGAGAACTACTTTGACAAATACAATGGGTTCACAACTACTCATGTCTAATAATACTGGTTGCATTTATTCATATATCATAAAAACACTTAAACTGATATCCAACCAAATTAGAAGAATAAGATAATTTAACAAGTCATCAAATATCAGTACCTATCCAAAAGTCACATTTTGTAACAAAAACATCTGAAATTTACAGACATCACATCAGTGTTAATTGTTCTGTCAAAAATCTGAGTCTAGTTTCAGTGAAACATAAACACAGATGTGATGACACCACTGCAGATAAGTCCATAAATCTGCTTAGAAATCAGAGAGAAAAAGCTTCTTCGTAAGTAATCCAGTTGATAGTCGTCAGTACGTCCAATGGCAGATAACAAACAAGAGCGTAAAATAGCTAACTTGGTGTACTTTATTTTCCAAAATTGAAACAAACATGGGCTAAAAAAACGGGGCTCAAGTTGAAGCCCACACTTAATCTATGGCAACATATTTCTGTTTGTTGGAAAAGTTTAGTTTTTACTTGTTCTGTTATCCAGAAGAGTTGCTATTGCTGCATTTTACCTACAGCATATCTGATACAATAATAATAATAATAATAATAATAATAATAATATCTTTAGTTATATAGCACTTTTCTTAACAAATTTACAAAGTGCTTTGCAGAAAAAATGAAAAATGAAAAAATAATTTGACTGACAACTGACAAATAATGGTTAATAATTTGGTGTTGGAGTGGAGTGGATGTGTCTGTGTATTTGATTTACAAACATTTGGTGTAGATTTACTCCGTGAAGTCGGGTTTGTACTATGCATCCATGGTCTGTACAGACTGTACAGAGGGCGAGCTACTGGAGATTGTTGGAGACCCCTGCTCTGGAGACATCTCACAGCTCTCTGAAGCTGCAGGGCAAGTTTGCTTTATTTCTCTAGTGATCTCGCTTGAAATTAAATGTGTTAGCCCGTACTTAAAGACTTTAGATTTTTCACGGGCACTAATAAAGATGTTGCATTTGCACGGAGCATAACTAGCACTGTATGAAAATGATGAGGTGGGGGAGTGCCACTGAATTTTATCATATATTTAAAAAAAAAAAAAAAAAAAAAAAAAAAGCAAGGCCCTCCTAACCTTTGTTTTTATGCAGTAACTTATTATTACCTGAAGCACTGTCATTTTTTAGTAACTGCTTTCAAAACCCTTAATGTAACCTGACTTAAAATACATGCTGTATATATGCTAGTATGTCCTAACCTCACAATCGTTGTAAAACACAGGCGCACCTGCTTTGTCCAGCAAACTGAGAGTACAGTCTCTTCCCCCACAGGACTCAGCAGGAAGTTCTTCTTCATTACATCAAAAAGTGGAGCCTTTCAGAACAGAATAGGGTGGTTATAGTCAACTGGATAAGTGCACACAGTCAAGTCTGACTCAAGATAATATCAACAATAGATCACAAATAAGCATTGTATGATAGTAACAAATACATTGGGGGCTCTTCAAATGCATGTCAAGGAATAACGTTTAATATTAACTGAACTCTATCTGCGACATAGGAAGCCTTGACATGTGTGAGGGTGATGCTGGCTATTTTTTATTTCAGGGGAGTGTAAAGACTTCAAGGAGAAGTTCATGAAATGTCTGAGAGACAACAGCTTCGACAACTCCCAGTGTCGCCTGCAGTCCAAAGACTACCTGGAATGCCGGATGGAGCAGTAAGAGCCATGATTAAAAATACTGCCTAGACTTTTAATAAACCTAACATGTGGTGACTCTTTAAAGGTTAACAGTGTAGTCGTACTTCTAAACAAGAATTGTCATGTTTAATCAGAGTTGGATCACTTCCTTGTTATTTTGTGTTTTCCAGTCAGCTGATGGCCAAGGAGCCTCTGGAGAAACTGGGATTCAGGGACCTGGTGGATCCTCCCCCCAGCCAAGCGGACAATAACACTAAACCCTGACCTCACACCACAGCTGCTGTTTCACAAATACAAGGATGGTGTTTCTCTGAACTTAACATACCCAACATTTTGCTGGGAATGAGATGACAACACGAGTCCTAAGAAAAAAAAAAGAAAAAAAAGAAGCAAATTAAAGGCAAAGACTGTTGTGAGTGTGAAGCTGAGAATAATGACCGCAAGAGGACACTGGTTTGCATTGTGGCCTTAGTTTGAGGCCACAGAGTACAACCTAGTTTTCTCAATCACTTGTGTATATAAGATAAATGTGTATAATATATAGAGATGTTTTGTTGTGTCAATAAATCCAATCAATTTGTCTTACTTCTTACTTTTCTTACTTTCTTACTTTCTCTTACAGTATTCCCAAACCTATAGGCGTCATATTTACTGCATTTTCTCCATTACATTATTCCTGTTTGTTTGCATATGATCGCTAATCATGCAGTGGACACTAATGATGCCTGTCACCACACCACCGACATGGACACATAATGAAGCTTGTGTGGGTGTACTTTTACATACATGTGAGCATGTAGCCTATTTTACAGTTTACAGTGAGGAAATGTGTCGGGGCGGGGATCAACAGGTCCCTTAATGGTGCCATTAGAGGCTGTCACACAGCAGGGAGAGTGAGATGCACAGGAATCATGGGCTGAGCTGTGAAACGCTCAGGGTGCCCTACAATACATACAGCAATGCAGGATAATATTAAGTCTGTTTAAGGAAAATGTATTCATTCCCTTTTCAGTGTATACTGAGAAATACAAACAGGAAACACAAAAAGCAGATAGGATATCAGTAAATATATAATCCCTATTAAACAGTGAGGAAAGTATAGAAACCAATTACATCTGCACAAAACTTAAAGTCTAAAAGCATCACATTGAAGTTTTTCTGGAGTCTCTTTTCATCCATCCATCCATCCATCCATCATGATTAGTGAGCTGCATATGTGTCAGCAAATAGTTTTCGTCACCACTGGACAGAGCCAGGAGAGTTGTCTCCCCATGTGCCGTCTTTGTGCTAAGCCAAGCTAACCAACTGCTAGTGGTTGCTTCAAACTGAGTGTTCGACATGAGAATGCTATTGATCTTCTCAATTACTCAAATCACTGTGACATTAGCAAAAATACAGACAAAACTTTCACCATTAATGTGTAATACAAAATGAAAACTTCCTGTGCCATATATATATATATATATATATTTAGTTAATTTCTAAATATTACAATTCAAAATGTTTTTTCTAACTGTTGAAACACTCACACACCCTCATCCCAGAGAAAGAGGAACACACATCTGTGGTTTTGGGTGGTTGCTCATTTGTTCATGAGAAAGATCTATCGGCAGATATCACACGTCTTCAGAAATGGTGTGACATCCTTCGCACAAATGGAACAGAGGGAAATAGAAATAAATAAGAATTATTATTATTATTATTATTAACACAATTACACCTATAGGTATTACTATTATTATTTTCACTATAACAATCAACAGTATACACAGCTGTCCTAGATGTCCTGCAGTCAGGAAGTGGGGCTGCAGAGAACTTGGCTTCTGCAACAGGACAATGATCCAAAGCATCCCACACCGTGAGCTACAGTACTTCAAGAAACACATGCTAAAAGGTGCCAACATTGTTTGCATACAACTGTATGTTGAAAAATACACTAATGGAACCAATACATTTTTCAGAATTTTCTTTATTAATTAAGAAAATAACAATTGCAAAAGCATTGGTTATTAATACATTTTAAGACAGGGAAAAACAAATTAAATAGGTAATTGGTGCTTAGAAGGTCATGATCCATCACCTTCATCTTGGTTGGTGAAAGGCATTCCCATCAGCTTGCAGTGTATTTCTCTCTGTGGAGAGAAACAGATAAATTAGCTTGGAAAGGTGATGAGGAAATTTTAATTCCCTCATCTCATGCTGCATTTAATTTGTCAAACACTAGAATTTAAAAAATCCACGTTAGAAGCAAAAATGCAAAATGCAATAAAACTTACAATAATTCAGAGTTCCTGGTTGAGAGGTAAACATGTTTTCTTTGACCACACCTCATAATGTTTTATCAAACAAATATCATACAGATTGTTGTCCTTGGACAGGGTGAAGAAAAAGATAGAAAAAAGAAAACGTGAAATTTCAACATAAAAGTGTGTTCTCCAGACTTACTTTCTTTAACCTCTCGAGCCTCTTTGGGAGCCAGGGGGCGCTTGGATCCACACAATATGTGTGGTTACTCTCAGTGATAAAACTATAGGGTTGAAAACACAGATAAGAGACAAAATAATATTTTTTTCATATTCAACCAATATGCCCGATTAAGCCACAAAAGCTGCAGTCGCATTAAAAGAATAATTAAAACATTTTAGGGAATTCACTATTTACTTTCTTGCCAAGCATTTGATGAAAAAAATCAACTGAAAACGAAACTCTAGTGTACAGACAATTTCTGACTTCACTGTGTGTTATGTAGTGTAACAATTTCTAGACAAGCACGTACTCTTAAGGCTGAATCCTACTGCAGCGGCCTGGGTTACAATCCAACCTGAGCCCTTTGCTGCGTGTCATCCTCTCTCTCTCCTCCCCCTACATTTCCTTTCTCTCTCACTGACAGTGTCATAGCATCCTCCTCAAGGTGTTGACACAACAGGATTTAAAACTGAAATTTTGTAGATTTTCCAAAATTACTCAACAAAAAGGTTTTGTGTAGAGTTGAACTTTGGTGAGATTTCACATGCGAATTGACATCATTGACCAATAGCAAGCCATCTTGACAATGCTGACCCTTGAGGGGACGGAGGAGAGTGTCTAAAATAGAGGAGGCCGTTGTAGCCTATAAGCTGTTCCACCCATTCACTTTTATTCATCCGCCTCTGTTCCAGTAAAAACTGTTTCCGCAAAAAATGTTTTGCAGATAGGAACTCAATGGTACAATAACCGCATGTCTTTTGGATAAATTGCCTGCACTTATTTTCCAGTCAGCAACCTAATAAGCAAGCTGACAAATTTGCTCACTGTCAAGCTTGTTAGTTTGGAGACCTTCATTTTCCCTTTTCGATAACTTTCTTTTGAAAGGAATGCAAGCAAAGCAAGAGCAAAATGCCAGAAGAAGTAAACAAAATGGTAGAGAGAAAATAAAGATAAGCTGCACGAGCTACGATTACTGAGCCAATGGTTTGACCACAGCAGTTCACCACGAGCCCTGCGTATAGTCACTATGCCACGAAGCTTCTAGGCCTTTCTTGTTTCCTGTGGATGAACACTTTGTTGTTAATCTTTGGACAGCAGCAGGGTAGCTGTGCTGTCTGCTTCCAGTCATTTAAAAAGGTAAACTAATAGCCTCCTGGCTCTGGCTGTGTTTAACGCACAGACATGGACGTGGTATTGACGTCTCATCTCAACTCTTGGCAATAAAGAGAAAATGTCAAACTATTTCTTTAATGTTCTTCAGGTCCAGGATCCAGAAATTACATCTCAGTGATATAAGAGTCTTCTGTTAAGTTTGATCCAGATTTTCTCTCCTACGCATTCATTCTGGTTTGTGCGCTCATGATTAGCTTTGCAGGCGACTCACACACCACGACGCAAACAGCAGACAACAAATGAAGCTTGTGTGTGTGACTGACGTTATTACTTACATGTATGCACTTATTTCACAGTTAGGAAAAGTGTTGTTCTTCTGTTCAAAGCAGTCGTTGACTTTTTCTCGAATGTGGGCCGTCGAAGCTGTCGTGCAGCAGGAGGGAACGACGACATTTGTTCGTTTGCATATGTCATTCTCTTGTTGCCCTACAATGCAGAAGGAGAGAGTTGAGAGTTCACCAGCTGTGTGTACTGCAGCAGTTGGTTCTGAATTCAATCCAAGCCTTAACATAATTATTTACTGTGTTACATGCAGTTTAGTAGCCAATCTTTAGTCGCAGTGGCAAGAAAAATCAAGTAAACCCTTTTCTTCCATTTATTAATAAATTTGTTCCAAAATATGGTCAGGTCTTCATCCAACTTACAATTATGAACGAACACAACCTACTTTCACTAATAACACACAAGTCATTGTATAGTTCTTACTCATATTGAAAACATCATTCAAACATTCACAGTGTTGGCTGTAATGGCATTAACAAAAGCTAACTATAGTCAGGAGTGAACAAACCAGTGACACAAGACTGAAGGTGTGGGTTAAAGCGACTTTGACTTATAAAAAAAAAACACTCAAACATTTTGAGTTTGCTGTTCACTGGAAGCATCTGGTGATATGAACCAGGCCTCACAACAAAGATCTGAGAAGACTGCGGTCCAGGATCAGTCCACAGTCAGACACACTGTCTATAAATGGAGATGATTTAATTCTGTGGCTGCTTGTCCTAAAAGTGGGTGACCAGCTGAGAAGACAACAAAAGCACAACACAGGATGATCAGTAACGTAACAAAGAAGCTCAGGCTTAAATCAATGGAGCTGGTTACAACACCTCTGTTCACAAGTCTACCATATACAAATCATGGAGCATGGTTACAAAAAAAAAAAAACACCCTTGAAGTTTGCCAAAGAGCAGCGTGACAATCCACGACACGTTTTATGTAACTAAAGTTGAATTGTTTGGGAAGATCATGCAGCAATGTATACGGTGTGAAAAGGGCACTGCATACCAACCCGAGTCAGTGGCTCTACTACAGAATGACTTCAAACAAAGAAAATGAACCTTCTGGAGTTGTCCAGACAGAGCTCCCGTAGAGATGCTGTGGAATGACCTGAAGAGAACCACTCACACCGGACATCCGAAGAATATATGCGAGCTGAAGCAGTTCTATAAGGAAGCGTGATCCAACATTCCTCCTGAATGTTGTTCAAGTCTGATCAAGGTGCTGGTTTGAGGTTATTGCTACCAAAGGATGTTCGACCAGTTACTTAATCCAAGGGGGTCACTGACTTTTCCCCATCAGCACTGTGAATGTTTAGGAGGTGTGTTCAATAAAAGGCAAACAATTTGAATTCTTTGTGTGATATTGGCTCAGGGTCACTGTTTTGTCTACATTTGTGACTTAGATCACAAGATCGGATCACATTTTATGACCAATCAATGCAGAAAACCAGGTTATCAAAAGGGTTCACACACTTTATGTTGCCGCTGTATTCTCTGTATTCTGTATTACACACTCACCTTGTACAGGAAACAAAAGCAGAAAGGTGAAACACATCAAAACCAGTCCAAACCTCACAGAGAAAGGCATCCTGGGTCTGAGACTGACAGTGAGTCTTCGCAGATTAGAGAACGTTGGAGTGAATGACTCTGAGCACCTGTCACAGAGGAAGAACAGTGAAGCTCTGACTTCTCAGATGATAAACCTGTCGTATAAATGAACTAATACGAGGAAACACCCCTCATTGCTCATCCTAGACAGACCGACACCAAATGCTGTTGTTACTGGTTTATCAATGTTCCTCCCAAAAGACAAAAAAAGCTTTGGGTATTCACCTTGAAATCACACAAAACCAATGAATCACAGATTTTTTTAATTTAATTTTAAAGAATTACTTTTGAACGGCACACTTAGTCAGCATTACAAAATGAGGCACACGTACACACAGACACACACACACACACACACACACACCACGTCATGCAGATTGCATCGGTCAACAACTGAAAAAACAATTCAACAGAATTAGGAGTTCACAGTGTCACATTTCAGAAACAAGTGGGAAAATTTAGAGAGTGATGCTCTGACAATCTAATAATAACTGCCATTCTTGGATTTATTTTAAAACAGACTTATATTGCTAACCGGTATTTTTTCTGAATGTGACTCACATGTAGCTGCCTTTGTAATGATTTACTGTAAACTGGGTTGCTGGAGAATCACAAACTCTGCTATGACATCATACAGTGTGCTAAACATAGCTGTTTTAATACAATCCCAAGTATAGGAGCCACCAGGCTGTCATGTCAGGACAGTTGAAGTATGGTGCTAATGTTATTTCGTCCCACCCCTTCTAGATCCCTTATTTCCATATAGGCAGATTAACTGTGTGACCTACAGTGTAACTGAGGGGGAGGGTTACAGTACGGTTTGTTTTAAAACTCAGTATTAATATATACTTAAAATATGACTAGTAGCACAACTTAAAGTCTGACATTTATTAAAATGGCGCCGGACAGCACTAAAAATGAACATCTTGGCCCCAGCAGGTGGATTTCAGAGAACACTGGCTGACATATTAAACTGTAGGATTATTTTAAGACTATTTTAAGGTCATTAGTCAATTAACTGGTTCAGTGATGAGAGCACTGACATAAGAATCAATCGTGCTCACCCAGCACATCGTTCGCTCCACACTACCACGACTTCAGCATGTGATGGGAGGTGATAATAAAACAGTGTTTCAATTTGCATTTTCAATTTGCATATAAAAAAAACCTGAGTGCAAATGCAAAAAATACTAAAAGTCAAAATATTCCTAATAAGTTTTCACGCTCAGCTGAGCTGCATCAATAAAAGCAAACTGTGCCAAAGTGTAAATGAAACGGATTTAGCAACTTGATCATGGTATTCATGAAGCTTCAGCTCCGCTGATGAGGAGAAAATACTGTCAGACAAAAACATCGGATGTGCGTGGAATGATGAGGAGACTGTAACCTTCCTCAAATACATGAAACCAACAGCCATATTTCCATTATGTTATCACATTTTCCTCATCAATTCCATTTTGTTTTAAATTCGACCGGTGCTCTTTTAATAACATCATCTGGTTGCAGCCTCTTCTACAGTGGTTTAATGGCACAGAATGGAAAGTTAGCACCACCAACTGTTCATCTCCTAATAGTCACACATCCACACACATGAATGGAAATGTGCATTCATTTGTATTTTCTTTTGCAGATTTTTAGGAAATTTGCAGAACCTATTGGCTTATTATCTTTGGGGTTTACTGCTTGACTTTTGGAGCAATACGTTGTTTTAAATGTAATAGCGATTTCATGGTGGTGTGCTCAGAGCGCAAGATGTAGTTTTAGGTCTAACTCAACTGGTGTAAGCTATGATGTTAAAGCAGGACTTAAGCACTTCTAATAAAATATATTTTTATCCTTCATCTATTCATACTTGTCATATACCTACAAGTAGAGCTAGTGCAACAGATCAGCTGATATTAGCTTACTGGTAACAGTGTATGAATTGGTAACAGTGTATAAGTCAGCCCATAAATAACAAGAAATATCAGTGCAGAAAAGCCAAACTAGATTTTAGATTTTAGGTTTTGGTTACACTAAGAAACAATCTTAGGAATCTGATTATGTTATGTTTAAAAAATACTATCAGATAAAGATGAACCATCTTTACCAGGTATTTTAAACTCACAAAAATTGTTATCAGCACTTCATGTTCATCAGTTCTAGCTGAAGCATGTCAAACAGATCCAGCATTTAAGTTATTTCTATCACTATAACTCAGTTTCTCCATCACCACCAATAACTTATTATTTAAATTACTAGCTCTCGTTTAATACAGTGCATGCTCTACTGTTAGCATGAAACACTGGTTTAGTCTACTGAGGGACACAGTCATGATGTTGATGTCGAGGCTCTCATCACTCAGTGAGTGGCGGTTAACCATAAAAACTTGTGTTTCTTTCACATGGTCATACTAACACTGATAAAAAAGACACAGTAGAGGAGCAGGTCCAGAGGGTGGGGGGTTGGGGGTTGGGCTAGGGTTTCCATAATCACTAGCGGGAGGAGTTAGAACTGGAACGTGACCGATGACGGCGGCGGCCAGGGGATCGAGACCTGCGTCGTACTGGAGAGCGTCGCCGTGGAGACCGAGACCTGGAAGAGAAAAAAAAAAAAAAAAACATCAAGAGGAAAAAAGGTAAATCTCACTCATTTGAAATGTAACAGCGACAAACAGTAAATACAGGGAATCTCTCAGCTGTGGTAAAATCAGCTTGATTTGTTTTCTAAATCAAGCACTGCTGCACCCTCTCCAGCAGCAGCACTCATCACATGCTGCCTACCTTCTCCTCATTCGAGGTGGGCTGCGTCGCCACATTGGGGGTGGAGGAGGCATCCTGCGGGGAGGGGACAGCCTGCGAGGGGGAGGGCGCACTGTAGGAGTCAGCACAGCTGTGACTGTGATCTCCTGACCGTCGATCTGACCTGAAAAAAGAAAATCCAGTAGAATCTATGCATTCATTTCATGAATGAATATAAACGCCACTCTGCTGTCAGCCTCACTTTTTTACACATGGCTCAAGACCACAACTCTTATACAATCTGTTCGTGCACCTCTACGTCCTCTCACCTCCGTCCATGTGTTTCAGGGCCTTCTCTGCCTCCTCGGGCGTCTCAAACTCCACGTAGGCGTAACCTTTGGACAGGTGAGGGTGGATGCGGTTCATGGGCATGTCAATCATCTTGATCTTGCCGTAGGTGGAGAAAATCTCCTGGATGTGTTCCTTTGAAGGCACAAAAGAGAACACTTGGACATTTGCCCAATCTACATAGACACACATTTATATTTTTAAAGTAGTCAGCACAGATCTTTCGCCAATGTTTTTTTAAACAATATGTAGCATGCTTTTAAATTCTTAGTTTGTCGCAATTTACACCATATGAGGAAAACTTCAGATGGATTTCAGACATAAAGCCAGAAATGGACAGGAAAATATTCCCACCTAAAAACTGTTTTTAACTGTGCTGAATTTTCCAAATAGAATCTTTTGTATTCTGGTGGCAGTGGAAACTCATCTGTTGAGAATGACTGGAAGGATTGTAAGTACTCCTTCATCTTCATATCCTATTCATATCTTATTAATATAATGTAATGATATAATTTAAAATCCTCCATTAATATGAATGTAACCAGATGAAGGTAATGACATTATTCATTAACAGTTAATGTGTGTGAACACTTGCATCTGATTTCTTTTACAATTTTAAATACATTCATACAAGCACAGGAAAATATCACACAACAAGCATGAAGTATTTTTTTCTTTTCTTACACTGTGCCATTAACTGTTTCCTGTTGGACACCTTCCACACAATTACTTAACTGTTACACTACTGCAAACAGAGGTCAAAGTAGAAGTTACTGCAGGGATTGTAAACATTGTATTAAAACTATTACCTGAATCAGGTAATTTAATTTACTAAGAAGCTAGCAATACCCAGGGTATGCTGAGCAAGACTATGGGCTGGAAAGACAAAAAAGAACAGGCTTTGAGGGTCTAGAAGACTGTACTCTGACACAACATCACAATTTCCTTGTTTTTTTTTTATTAAACCAACCAGCTGCGAGTGGAGGTCACTGTAAATTTAAGACTTTTAAAAACCACATTAATACATACAAAAGAATTTGATACCTATTTCACAATCATTCTGGTCAAATTATTAAAGTATGATAGAAAATCAGTAGGAATAATATGGCCTAGAACTACCACTTTTTTTCAGAAAGTTATATAACAATAATTCCTAATGATATCATTTAGTAAGTTGATGCAATTAGACACACATAAGAGGCAGAAAATGGATGGTTAACCAATTATAAATGAGTAATTTAGTTTTTGCTAAAACTGACACTTGCCATTATGTTGCTGTAACTTGCACTAATGACACTGTTTGCTATGGGTCTGATGATGCTGAGTGAAAGGATTAAACAGCCTCCTGCAGGCACAATCCACTGTTTCAATCTCACTCCTGACCAAATCAAATCTGAGATTATGAATCTAATTCTCTTAGACTTCTTTCAAGACTTGCAGAAACTATTTGCTGCTTTTTAGTACACATTTAAGTACACAAATTCTGCACTATCAACAATCTTCTAACAAAACTGTAAACAATTCTATGCGGTGCCTGAGAAGCTTGCATATTACTTCTCATTATGTTACACATACTTTATTTACTCTGCTCTACCTGAGTTTTTTTCTTGATCCTAAAATAATGTGAAAAAAGAAATATGAAATTTATTCAGGGCTTGTTGCCAAAATTTAAGTTACATGTGTTGCCTTTGGCCCTGATGCACACTGCCAGTGTCAATCACACAAACATTCCAAAAAAAGCATCCGGTCCCCAGACTAATTCCAGTCTGTTGAGCAGTGTAAACATAGAGATGTCCCACTCGGTCAGGAGTGTGGTTAAGCATTCACCTTGATGACGTTTCTTGTCAGCCGGCCCAGGTAGACCTTGGTGGGTTTGGGTGTGGGGCTCCTACGTCGTCGGTCCCTGTCATCCTTCTTTGCTGATTTTGACCTACAGTGATATTTATATTGCAGTTATTATCAGTGATGGCAGAAGCACTGAGATCTTACCACAGCGTAATAACATCATGCATTCATTCAAGTTTTCACACA
This sequence comes from Trachinotus anak, assembly GCF_046630095.1. Classification (NCBI taxonomy): domain Eukaryota; kingdom Metazoa; phylum Chordata; class Actinopteri; order Carangiformes; family Carangidae; genus Trachinotus; species Trachinotus anak. Next base: position 16,827,728 of record NW_027273876.1, on the reverse strand, counting down.
AGTTTTACTTGAGTAAATTAAGAAAAATATTAGCATTAAAATTTACTTAGAGTACCAAAAGAAAAAGTATTCATTATGAAGAACGGCCCATTTCAGAATAGCGTTATTAAATTGACAGAATGTAGTTATTGATGCATTTATCTGTGTAACACTTTAATGTTGCAGCTGGTAAAGTTGGAACTAATTTTAACTACTTCATGTTTATTTAATGCTGGATAGTTTAAGGTGTAATACAGTATAATTTCTTTGTTGACTGTATTTTGTGTATGTATTATAATGTATTAATTATTTTATTTTGAATCTACAAAGTAACTAGACAATAAAGCTTTCAAATAAATACTGTGGAGTAAAAAGTATAATATTTTCATGTAGCAGAGTATAAAGTATAAAGTAGCATAAAAAGGAAATACCCAAAAATTGTACATAAGTGCAGTACTTGAATAAATGTACTTTGTTACTTAAATTTTTCACCAACATCACCAATAATGCCTGTCTGTAGTGTGAGACATTCAGACCATCTTGATTTGAAAATAAAAGAAATAAAGTTTCACTACTTGCTTAATACGTTACAATATTTCATAATGACCCAAACCATACTTTGAGCGTGAGCGTCGTCTGTTGTTGTGGCGCTGCCGGCTGGGGCTCGGTGAGGAGGATGAAGAGGAAGAAGAAGAGGAGCGGGAGCTGGATGAGCCCGAGTGGCTGGAGGCAGAGGAGCTGGAGCCACTGGAGGAGCCAGAGCTGGAGCCTGAGCTGCTGCTGGAGCTGGAGCTGGACCTAAACAACAGCAAGTTTTAGGACCGGAAGAAGTGGCTGAGCCAACATGTAGTGTGATCTTAAGTGTTAATATCCAACTATCTACTTGAAATACTGAGGATAAACACCACTGGGTCAAAGTCAACACAGACAAATTATTGACAGAGAATAAGTGAGAACCAGATTAGACCACTTTTGTTTAGCGTTTCCTTCTCACTTGAAAATTAAATGCAAAACAAACTAACATAGCAAAAACAAAACCTGGCAGCTGCATCCAGTGTTATTTTGTAAAATTAGCCCCTGACCTGCTGCTCCCACTGGACGCACTGCGCCGTGTACGGTTCTTCTCTCGACCCCGGTCTTTGTCAGCCCCTTCTTTTGTAGCTCCTGACTTCTCCTTAACTCGCTGCTTACTCTTGTCATCTTCCTTCCTCTTTGTTGGGGAAGGCGCCCTGTTGGAGGAGAAGTAAACAAACAACAGTCAAGGTTTACAGCACTGAGTGTCACCTGGCAGATATTAAATCAGACACTTTCACAAGATGCAAGAACTGATGTATCAGTAGGGTGACCATTTCCATAACACCAAAAAGGAGGACATTATGCGGCATATCAATTACTATGGTGTACAAAGGACTCTGGTATACTCTCATTTATAGTACAATTGTGAGTGGTTTAAAGATGATGTTTGTGTAGCTGAATAGGCTACACAAACATACAGCGGCCGGACAGGGCATTGAAAATCCGGACTGTCCGGCCTGGTCACGCCTGGTCACCCTATGTATCAGACATCAAATGAATGAGGTGTTTGCAAACTGCCAAGCTGACTTTTAGCTAGTGGCTAACCTCACAAGTTGGTTTCTCAGATTGGAATTCACAGATATCCATGTGCAGTAGTAATAATGCACACATGCCTGCACTTTTGAATCATTGAGCAATAAATAAGATGCAAGATTGTGTATATTTGGTAAAAACCATTATGCACTGTTAATTACGCTTATCCAACATTAGCGATACCATCGGCTAGTGCGCTAATATTGGTTTATAATGTTGTGCTGGTATTTAGGTGCGCGTTTTTAAAACCAACACATTGCACTTCTACGACTCTAGCGTTAGAAAGCGTTGCTATGTATTGGTCATGGATAAATATAAGAAGAAAACACTGATTGAAACGGTAACGTTTAACTTACATCTTTTCGCCTACTCGCACAGTCGCAGAGGGATGTCGTAAAGCTGTAACTTCATGTAAACCAATCACAACGTTGTACGCACACAGGCGGTGACGTGCGTAAGAATGTGAAAACGTATTCCCTCAAAATGGGCTGCCAGGACATTCGCTCCTATTTTCGCTAGATATGCAGCCCTCGTTATCGCTTCTTGGAAGTTTATTGATTATATCTGAAACCAAAAAACATTTTCATTGGATTAGGAATGCTGCAGAAATATGGTGTATATATATATATAAAAAAAGAAATAAATACTTAAGGGGTTCAGAAAAGAAGGTGACCTCGATTAATTCAACTTTACTGATTTAAATAACACATTTAAAGTAAAATGAATGATGGGATGTCTTAAAGGCATAAATTATATTTGGTACTTTATTAGGAACAACATTTTTTCTACTGACTTGTAATTATGACTTGGAATATTTCCAAATTGCCTACAAAAATATCTAAATTTAATCAACAGGCCCTCCTAGCTCAGAAAATATGTTACAAACACAACCCCACCCCCTATTATTATTTCTTTTTGAAATAATAATAATAATTGTATAGGTATAGTTTGGCAGAGAGCATGGCTGTTACTGTATGTATTACAAATGACATTATAGAAATACATGTCAAAATTTTACACAAGATATATCCAACAAATCTATATATCTCCAAATATTTAGGTATTGAAAACAAATGTAATTTTTGCAATAATGAACCAGAATCCTTGACACATTTATTTAACCAATGTATACATTCAGTTAATAAAAGATGACATATTGTGTCAATGTAACCATATTAATATTGTGTCTAAAAATATCATTACATATTATGAAGTAATAATAATAATAGTTTTACAGTAGTGTAGTTCATTATACCATGCGTTTGATTGTCGGGAACTTGCCTGTCAGGTTATACTGAGGACACAAAACACATTTTAAATGAAGTCGGTAACCCAGGAAGTTTACCTGCCTTTCATACGAGAAGGAGAACATTAGCTTGCTTGCAAAAGACACTTCCTTCATGCCACGTTATAGAGTTATCTATTAAGCTAAAGCTAGAACAACTTTAGTTCCTGTAAGAGATTGGGTGCTGTAGGACACAGGGAAGGTCATGCTCGTTTGTTTCTTCTGGGACAGCTGGGCTTAAGATGAACTCCACACAGGATACTGAGCCAGAAGGAACCAGCAAAGCACCAGGCAATGCCAGGACCCTTGCTTTGACCGTGTGCTCTGCAGCCATTGGAGGGACCTTCCAGTATGGCTACAATATCTCAATCATCAACGCTCCTACCAGCTACATTCAGGCCTTCATCAATGATACCTACATGCAGCGCTGGGGCACAAGCTTGGACATCTCACAGGTGACCATATTGTGGACACTTATTGTGTCAGCCTTCTCACTGGGAGGTTTGGTAGGTGCGCTTTTGGCAGGGCCTTTGGCAGTCCACTTTGGGAGGAAGAACTCGCTGCTTCTGAACAATTCTTTTCTGTTTGTTGGTGCCGTGCTTGTGCTAACGTGCAGGGTGGCAAAATCATTTGAGATGATCATCCTTGCTCGATTTCTGGTGGGGATGAACTCAGGTGTAAGTATGAACATCCAGCCTATGTATTTTGGGGAGAGCGCCCCCAAACACCTCCGAGGTGCTGTGGCTTTTTCCTCAGCTGTTTTTACTGCATTTGGGATTTTCTTGGGTCAGGTTGTGGGACTCACTGAGCTGCTGGGCACAGAGCCTCTTTGGCCCTACTTACTAGCAAGTAACGCTTTACCAGGCTTGATCCAGCTGCTTACCCTACCTTGGTTCCCTGAAAGCCCCAGGTACCTACTCATTGACCGGGGAGATAGGGAAGCATGTGTCCGGGCACTTGGGAGACTCCGTGGTGGGGAGGCTCCTGTCTTGGAGATGGAGGAGATGCTTCAGGAGCAGCAGCAGCAACAATCAACAGCCTTAAATTCTGGAAACGCAGCTTCTGCCAAGACACCCTGGTCCCTGTTTAAGGATCGTGACTTGCGATCCCAGCTCAGAACAGTCATGGCTGCCAGTACTGCTATGATGCTCTGCGGCAATGACTCCATCTACTTCTATGCTTCTTACATCTTTCTGGAAGCAGGGATCCCTCCAGAGAAAGTTCAGTATGTCACCATTGGCACCGGGGCATCTGAGCTAACTGCTTCTATACTGAGTAATCTCCTGATTGAACGTGTGGGCCGCAGGTACCTTCTTGTTGGAGGGTACAGTCTTATGTCTTGCTGGTCTGTAGTCTTCACTGTAGCCCTTAACCTCCAGAGCCATGGGGTGGCAGGGATGCCCTACCTTAGCATGGCATGTGTTTTCGCATACATCCTTAGCTTTGGCTTGGGCCCTGCAGGAGTGACGGGGATCCTACCAGCTGAGATCTTTGACCAGGCAGCTCGCCCAGCGGCGTACATGGTTGCTGGCTCATTTATGTGGATCAGCCTGTTCTTGGTGGGAATGTTGTTCCCCTTCATTGTCAACAGCTTGGGGGACTTCTGCTTCTTGCCTTTCTTGGCTGTGTGTTTGGTGTCTGCTATGTTTTTGGGGCTCACCTTACCAGAGACTAAAGGCAAGACCCTTGCTGAGATTACTGCCGAGTTTGATAGAAAAAATGAAGTGAAGCAAAAGAGGCCAGGGAGGCAGGTGGATGAGCCCATTACGGATCACTACCAGCTCGATACAGCCTGCTCCTTCACTAACTTAGCGCAAGATCTTGGCCAAAACCATAAGAGTAGGGACTGAAATTTGACATACTCCAGTAAAAATGGAAACAAACCAAGCTGTGCCTTTGTGGTCACTTAATGCACTTTCAGGGTTGGGTAGATTACTCCAGAGATATAATCAGAGGCTTCCTGTTTATGAAAGACGACCTCTGCGTAATGACTGATAATTCAATTTAATTAAGGTTTCATGAGCTTTAAGACTCTGTATCCATTGACCAGAGTGAAAGTATTAGATTGTCCTGCTGAAGCAGAAGTGCTGTAGCTAACTACTCAAGAAAGAGTGTTAACTGGTGTTTTAAAACACAAGATGCTCTCTTATTGTTGTCTCTGTTACAGTAATTACAGACAGTATGGTTACACAGAAGGATCCTAACATCTCACTGATATGCTCAAAAACATGATGATCTTTTCTGTTAAATGTCTCTCTCATAGCATAACATCATAACAAAGAATCACGTACAAATGTCCACTCAATCTCCAGAGAAAGTAGGATACTAGTATACTTAGTAACGAATTTTCAAAATATCTGTTTCTTTCAGCACATCCTGCTTCATCAGCTAAAAAGCAATGTGATTAACATTATCAGCTGAAGAGAATCATTCCCGGATCTTCAGATCTTCCTATATAAGTTTTGCTCAACAAGTTTAGTCTGAACTGTTGGCAACAGATGAAGAGGTTATAAACCTGCTGTAGTCTTTAGTGCAATTCAACACGTCTGCACTGGATAGATAATGGTGCTTGTTTATTGTGAAATCTGGCTATATTCACTGTTGTATTGACATGTCTGTCCAGTTCAGTGATCCATGCTTGTGTACATTTTCCCATGCAAAGATCCAAGTGGAAATATTGACTCCAAACTCTGGCAGGTTTAGTGTCATGTTCTACTTGGTTAATTTCACAGGATATCAAGCATCTGTAATTTGTTCTGTTTATGTATCAACTGTATGTGTAATTTAACTGTAATAATTCGACGACCCTGTCACATTTATCTGCATGATGTCCATCAGGACACATATTTATTAACTGAAGTGCAAAAAAAAAAAACAGTACCAAAAAACCTCTGGTGCTACTAACAGTATATACAGTAACACTTTAACGGCATTTGGAACATTTTTCTGTGCACTGAATTTATGAATGCAGAGCTGCAAATTGTCCAGTAGGTGTCGCACTGTCACTGTTCTTTGCTTGGACTCCTTGGTGTACTCAATTATAAAGCTGTATGAAATCAAAATGAGTCACAGATGTAACACCCAAGTGAAGATGACACATTCAACAGCTGTCAGCTCACAACCTTTCCAAGCCTTCTGTTGACCATCTGTTATAGCTTCTGCATGATTTCTTAGAAAAGCAGACATTTATTATTTTACATTTAAGATACTTTTAGCTGAAGATAATAACACAAAAATGTAAATATTTTTTCCAGTCATCCAAATCATCCTTTCATTTCTGGAAACTTATCATTTCACGCTGTGTTTTAGAGTGAAAACCTCTGTTGTAGCATGTTGAAAGTGCTGTGCACTGACATTGCATTGCTATTATTGTACGACACTGTCTATCCAAAGCATGTCACGATAGTATGGATTTGTTAAAATCACACTGTGTGATGCTCAGGCTGTATATTGTTATTGACTGATTGAAAGAAAATGCTGCCTTTATTTATTCAATTATATTTATTCAATGCAAATTACTGTTGTATGCACAATAATAAAATATAAAAGTGCTGCTCTACACTATTGTCTTCATGATTTGGGTAGTTTGACTGATTCTGCCTGTCTGATTCAACTGCTCTCCTAATTACATTATTCACATTACTTTGGGTCCCTTGGCTCCCCAGTACTTTAATCCAACTGCTCCTTCCTACTAAAACTGTTAGCGTAATAGTGTTTATTTATGGAAATAAATAAACACTATGTGTACAAGCATAGCTGTAAAAACATTAGAAGTCAAAGCTGGAACAGTTTTGTTTGTTTGTTTGGAAACATGATATATCTGCTGATATCTGCTGGTATCCATTGGCCTTTATTTATGGAAATAAATAAACACTCTGAGAACATCTCACTTTAAAGTGGGGAAGGGTTCAAGTGTGCTGTTTCACTGGACTCTGTTACATCATTTCAGCATTAATGAGCAATGCCTCCTGGCTGTTAAAATTGTAAATAGATGACAGAAGAATAGGATTCATATTTAATTGTGTGCCCGGATGAGGACCATAACCCAGAAGTGGGTTTATGTTTGGAAACATGATATATCTGCTGATATCTGCTGATATTCTTTGGCCTTTAATGGACAAGCAGAAATTGCATTCTCGTTAAAAGAGTGGAGGGATTTAGAGAAAGAGCAATCAAAAAGGATTGTCTACAAGCAAAACCAGTTTATGTTACACTTCAGAGAAACAGTAAATCTAGTCCTGAGCGATGGACTAGACAATGACAGGGGCATTCATCGACCAAGTTCAATTCTGAACGCACATGGGTCTGTTTTGGGCGCTGGCTCATGATCTCAGGGATTTTGTACGTTTATCAGCACTTAGGGCTATAGTGAAAGCTTAGTACACAGTGACTCATCAGACCAACATGGGAAAAGACTGAGTGTCATTTACTATTGTGCGTATTCTCCAATCACAATTTCAATTTTCAGTTTTCAGAGGTCCCTTCAGCCTGGAGTGAAAGAAATAATTTGATATTTTGAGAAATGTGCTTATGACAGAGTTACATGACAGGTTTGATACCACTCTCACAGCAGTCCGTTAAATATGAGGCTACAGCCAGGAGACCATTAGATTAACAGAGGGAAAGGGAAAATAACACTTGAACCACAGTAAAATGCCTAAAAGGTACCACAGTCCACTGGGATCTGACCCTCCTGATTACCACTCCACCACTGTCTAAGCCAATAGTTAGTCTAGAGAGAAACAGCTCCTTTGAATGTCACTTCCCGTTAGTGAACTTTCGCGAAAACTGATTCAGAATTCAGTCCCTAAGAAATGTAGTCTTCAAGATGACATTTGAGCTTAAAGATTCTGTAAAGCAAAAAAAACATGAGTACACCAGAACCTCCGCGGCTACACTGATGGTGGGGATGAAAGAGTGAGCTGCAGCTCTGAAAGTTTTAAAAACACACAATCACAGACTGAGACATCTCATACGGAGGACTCCGACTCTTTGACAGACTTTCACCAGTTTGCAGGGCGGCTAGCAGCTCACTCTTCCTCCACTGCTTCTGTGTGTGTGTGTAGCGGGTAAAGAAGTGTAGCGGGTTTGAACAGCGGGTCATGAGAGGATGAGGGAAGCATCCTTCTGGTCATGAAAAGAAGGGAAACGTCATGAGTGAATAACTGATTATCTATTCATACATTATTCTCTAATTACTAATAACACCACACCGTTGGTATTGCAGCCTGTAGGAAAGACACATTTTGGGAGGGAAGGCTTAGCTAACACCTGAGCCTCAAAATGTCCGCCTGGATTTTTTTTTGCTTATTTTGACTATAAAAAGGTCAGAAAATGTCCTGTGAGTAAGTGCTTTTGTCCATTTTTCCAGAATACTTGGAACTTTCAATATCTGGCAGTTATTTTCAATTTACTGCATGTTATAACACTGTAATAACAGTTTAAATGAAGGAAAAACACAAAAACGGAATTTGATTTTAGAGTTATAGTAAAGAAAAAACACTGAAACTGTACATGAATAACAGGTTTTCCATCTTAAATTTGAAGTTTCAAAAGTATAAAACTATTTACAATAACATTTGTGAACTTACAATAAACTTGTAGTGCATAACAGGCCATAAAAATAAAACTATATACAGGTGTTTTCTCCCCACACAGGGCAATTGCTCCTCTCTGGCTGCAGACTCAAAGATCTTGATGGTGCTGCCAGTAGCAGTTCCTCTCTGGCTGCAGACACAGGCCCACATCACATTCCTGACATTGCCAGGCAGTGCTCTTTTTACAGAGCTTGCAGCGCCGTCGCCCCATGCTGGCTCTGTCAGATTTTGCGTGGCCGCTGCTTGTGGGGACAGGCAGATGTTGGTTACCTCGGGTCTTCTGTGCGCCACTTTTCACGTCAACTCCAAGGAGGTGCGCAGTAAGCTCCTCCTGGAATCGCTGACGTGTCATAAGCTTCTTTTGCAGGCTGGCACAGCGAGTCTTGTGGATCACGAACGAGTTGGTCACGGCAATGTCAAGCAGATGTTGGAAGACAGTGGTGGGCCATCTCCTTGTTTTCCAGTGGACAGAGTTTGTGCCAATCATCTGGTCTGACGTGTCTACTCCCCCCATGTACTTGTTGTACTCCGTTACTGACGTGGGTCTGGGGACAGAGATCTTCTGTTGTGGCCCATCACCTGTCTTTGGCCAGTGCTCCACTGTGTCCCCACTGTAGACTGGGTGGATGGTGGAGCACAGGGAGACTTCTCTCACATCCATCCACTTCACAAACAGAATCAGAATCAGAATCAGAATCAGAATCAGTTTTATTGCCAAGTATGTTTTCGCATACAAGGAATTTTTTCTGGTGATTGGTGCAATTGATCAGCAACAGTGGGGCTCTCTAGCCTTGTTGATGAGGCTAATAGCAGATGGGAAGAAGCTATTTTTGTGGCGAGAGGTTTTGGTCCTGAAGGACCGCAGCCTCCTGCCAGAGGGGAGTGTCTCAAAGAGTTTGTGTCCAGGGTGGGAGGAGTCAGCTACAATCTTCCCTGCATGCCTCAGAGTCCTTGAGGTGTACAGGTCCTGGAGGGATGGAAGATTGCAGCCAGTCACCTTCTCAGCAGAGTGGATGATACGCTGCAGTCTGTTATTGTCCCTCTCCGTGGCAGCAGCGTACCAGATGGTGATGGAGGAGGTGAGGATGGACTCAATGATGGAGGTGTAGAAGTTCACCATCATAGTCCTTGGCAGGTTGAACTTCTTCAATTGCCTCAGGAAATACATCCTCTGCTGAGCTTTTTTGATGAGGGAGCTGATGTTTAGCTCCCATTTGAGATCCTGTGTGATGGTGGTTCCCAAGAAGCGAAAATGCTCCACGGTAGCCACGGGGGAGTCACACAGGGAGATGGGGGTGGGTGGGGCTGGGCTCTTCCTGAAGTCCACTATCATTTCCACTGTCTTCAGAGCGTTTAGCTCTAGGTTGTTCTGCCTGCACCAGGTCACCAGACGCTCAGTCTCCCACCTGTAGGCAGACTCATCGCCATCAGAGATGAGTCCAATGAGAGTGGTGTCGTCTGCAAACTTCAGGAGCTTGACAGACTGATGGCTGGAGGTGCAGGTGTTGGTGTACAGGGAGAAGAGCAGAGGAGAAAGAACGCAGCCTTGCGGGGATCCAGTGCTGATGGTCTGGGAGTCAGACACGTGCTTTCCTAGCTTCAACAGAAGATCTCTGTCCCTGATCCACCGGATGCTGCCTCATGGTGATTTCTTTGTGAGTGCATTTTCTTGGGTGGTGGGGACACCAACTCTTCCCTGTCTGTATAAGAAGAAGATTACTTTGTCATTTCATAGTACTTGTAGACACTGAATTTATTCTCTGCATTTGACCCATACTATATATGATACACATCACTAGGAGCAGTGAGCAGCCATTGCACATTACCTGTAGGTCCCACAAGCTCCGAATCCCTGCTGCCTCAGGTGTCGGAAGAGGAGGGGACTGGTGTAAAAATTGTCCATGTATATTGTATATCCAGACCCCAGATAGTCTTTGTTGGCCAGTCCTGCTACAACATCAAATGAGAGCCCCTTCCCTGATGCCCACTTGGACTTGCCCGTGTAGAGCATGAAGTCAATGGTGTAGCCGTTCATGTCAGCAAGCACAAAAAACTTCAGCCCCCACTTTGTTGGCTTGGCCTTCATGTACTGCTTGATGCTGAGCCTGGCCTTGGTCCCAACCATCCTCTCATCGACTGCAAGGTGCTGTCTTGGGTGGTAGATGGCCTTGCATTTCACACAAATCATCTCCATGAGAGGTCTGACATGGTGGAGGTGGTCATAATCCTCTGTGCCGTTTTTCTTGTCATTTTCCTCATTCCTCCTCTGGGTCACTCAAATGAAGATTAGACAAGATGGCCATGAACCGGTCTCGGGACATGACAGTGGTGGGGAATGACACATGGAAAATTGTGTGCTGACGCCAAAAGTCACTAATCTTCGGCAGTTTCAAAACTGCCATGTACAGCAACATGCCAATGAATTTCTTCATTTCATCTGGAGTTATTTCAGTCCAGATGAACTTTTTCCCTTTCTCCAGGTTTTTGGCTGCATTCTTGTTGGTGTTTTTGCAAAGGAGTTTGAAAACTGCAGCATCAAAAAAGTGGGAAAAGATTTCACCTGGTGGTGGGTTTCCCATATCGAGAGGGGGTTGGACACCTGGGGTGCGTTTGGGGCTGAACCTCGGTGGTTGAGGGACTCCATCATCAGGCTCTGCCTCAGTCTTCCACCTTTGATGATGTGGTGAGCGGCTACGGTCTCTAACACCATCACCGGAGCCTCCAGCATCCCCACGGCTTCTCCCTCTACGGCCCTGAATGTGACCTCTGATAGATAGATAGATAGATAGATAGATAGATAGAACTTTATTCATCCCCGAAGAGAAATTCAATTATCTAATAGCTCATCAAAACATAAAAATGTGGATATAACAACACACACAATAATTTGTTACACAAACAAGACTTGGTAACGTAACGTTGCACTATTCTAAAAAAGCCACCAAACAAACAACGCATGCGCCATATTTCGTAGTGCATGAAGCGCACATTTATCCATAAAAAGTACAAATACACACATAGTACAAACTTACAGACTTGGTACACTGTTCTAAAAAAGTCACCACGCAATACAAGCGTCGATTTACACATACAATAACGTAAAGAAAGCAAAAACTAGATAGAGAAAAGTTAGAGAGAGCTTCATTCATTCAGAAATTCAACTTGGAAATTCAACTCGTCTAACGTTACCTTTCTTCGCCACAAGTTGCTCCTTCGGTTGCTCCTTCGTCCTCAAACCCATCTGTGACCGTCCACGGAGGTTTTATTACACAGGAGGGCCCCCTTGCTGACATTTTTAATCAAAAATTCGCTGTATTTCTCCACTCTGCTGCCTCTGTATTCGCAGGTAACGAAAGGTCACTTTCTCGGTCTTCCGGTAGAGGCGGGACTGAAATTACCGTAATGACACCTATATGCCTATAAAGCGCGTGACAGAGTTACGGTAATCCAAAGTGCGCCTGCGCAAATGTGTCGTCGACGACACTCGTTTTTAAAGGGTTTGCAGGGCGGCGAGCTGCTCACTCTCCCTCCACCGCTTCTCTTCTGTGTGTGTGTGTGTGTGTGTGTGTGTGTGTGTGTGTGTGTGTACTTGTACTTGCTACATAGTAAGGACCAAAAAAAGTATTTTACTAACAGAGTGAGGACATCTTGGGAAAGTGAGGACATTTTGGCCGGTCCTCACTTTTTGAGACACCTTAAAATCACATTTTGAGGGTTAAGACTTGGTTTAGGGTTAGGCACTCAGTTGTGATGGTTAAGGTTATGGTAAGGGGCTAGGGAATGCATTATGTCAATGAGTGTCCTCACAAAGATAGAAGTACAAGTGTGTGTGTGTGTGTGTGTGTGTGTGTGTGTGTGTGTGTGTGTGTGTGCTCTAAGTGCAGAGGTGACATCGCTCCCTGCAGTTGTGTGTCCTGAGTTCAAACAGAAAGACAAACTCGACTGGCGGTGGAAAAGAAGTGTATCAGCTTTTAACAGCGGGTTTACCCGCTATTTCATGAGAGGATGAGGCGGAAGCATCCTTCTGGTCATGAAAAGAAGGGAAACGTCATGAGTGAATAACTGATTATCTATTCATACATTATTCTTTAATTACTAATAACACCACACCGTTGGTATTGCAGCCTGTAGGAAAGAAGCATTTTGGGAGGGAAGGCTTAGCTAACCAGCAATAACACTGAGCAGGAGAACCACTGATGCTGGTACACTCCAGATTTTTATACCGCTACAGCTTTAGGGGCGGGATATGCTAAGTGGGGGACCAAGTGCGTCACCAGTCCCCCCTTTAGGCCCCGCCCGAAAAAACGGCCAACGCAAAAAGGATGAAACACAGTTTAACATATAACTGCACAATTCAGTACCACACAAGTTTCACATGATTCACACGTTTTCAGGAATAGTTCTCCAACATATATATTGATTTTATAAACAAATCTGTGAATTTGCTTTACAGGATCTTTAAAGTAGTTTTGTCATCTAATCAAGGATGGCAGACAATGCCGTATTATGTTTCACGGTCAACTTGAATTGAGGTTCTTCGTTTGTCGTGCAAGACATGATGTATTCATCTTTTATTTTAATGTATTCTCGACATACCTATTCAAAGAGGTGCATCTGTTCACTTTTTTCAGTCCTGAACATTTCTGGTACCAAGTGGTGCTTCAGAGTCTGTGGTCGTTTCTGGGTGAAAGTGGGTTTGGAGAAGTGGTTGCTAAAAGAAAGTGACAATGTTTAATCCTCCTGCTTGAAGTAGAGTGCTGTTTCCTTTGGCAACCAGAAGTGGAGTGCAGAAACCCTGGGGGAGGCAAGAGCCTTACCTTTAATTGTAATTCATATTTTCTTTGAAAACATGGGGGGATGTTGCCAGTCACCAGGGAGAGCAAAAGACATGGAAACTGAGCTACAGCCAAAAATAAAAACAATATCAGATACTGTTGTCTTTGTGTCTTTGGAGTGTTGTTGAGGAGGCGCCTACACAAGTGTGCCATGGACAAGAATAGTTTGAATTTTAATGCTGTCTAAGAGCTGTAGTCTGTCTGTGCCCCTTCACAACAAAACAGGCTGATGATGTTATTATGAAGCAGACAGCGGGTCACAGTGGACCTGCCACAGAGCCTGATCATCATCGCCACTCTCCTCGGCACAGGCCGACCTCTACCTCTGATATGAGCAGATAGCATGGAGAAATTGAGTCATTATGACTGTTTGACCTTTTGTCTTGAGGAAGGAGAAATGGAGGGAGACATGCACTTTGGTGTCATATTTATTAAACAGGGCTCAGAACACGCAGCACAGTAGTATTAAACCATCAGCCTTGGACAAACTCTACGTGGTTTGATCAGTGTTGTCCATCTCATATATAAAGGATGATCTATGTAACATTTTCCATGTGCATGTTATTATTTCAGTTGTTACCATATTACCCTAGGTTTGAGTGCTGAGATTTAATGCCTTATGATGGTCTAGGAAAAACAAAGCCATGCATATTTTTTATCTATTTTTACAATGGACAAATCTCAAGATTAAAAGGGAAAATTCCCCCTGATAAAAAAAACAATTTCACTTTGGGAAATATGTGTAATATGTCTAACGAGAAGATTGATATCAATCTAAAATCTATGGGTTAAAGCTGCACTAATCAATACTTTTATAATATCAATGGATTGAATGATTAAGTGGAATGTGAATGGGGTCACTCGCAGCAACAAACCCACAGCGAAATATCACCTGACTCTGTAGTTTTCCTCAGCTCTATGGAGTGTTTTAGTATCTTTCAGCTAATTGTTTTGGTTTCTTAGCCTGCAGCTATAATTTTTTGGTTTTCTCTCACCACATTATTTGAATTTCCAGCTGCAGCAGTTTTCAGTCAAACTGACACAAAAAACAAACAACTGTACAACCTGCCCAGCAACATACGGCAGACAAAGACTGGCAAACAGCTGGTACATGATCAACGAAACAAAATGTACAGTAAGAATGTACAGATAACAGGCAGAGCACACACACTGATACAAAAGAATCAGAAAGTGCAGATTTAGAACTATGTGGGATAAATACTTGAAATATATGTCAATGGTAAGAAAGTATGTGCAGATGTGATCGTGTACTGAGTGTACGTATGTCTGGATTTGGCCATGGGAATGTATGAGTATGGGTGGATAAAAGATCTGATGAAAGAGGGAAAGAAAAGGCGAAAAAGGTCAGATGAAATGAAAGACAAGGGAAGAGAAAGAGGGTTCAGGCAACAGTAAGAAGCATAAATGAGATATTGTTAGTGCCTGTGCTGTGTACCTTCATAATTATGTTCACTGTTACCCCTACTATTAACAATAATAATAGTGATAATAAAAAAAACAGCATACCTATATCAATAAAAACAAGTAACAACTAGAAACTGTAGGATTGCTGCTTCTGCCCAAGCTGATGCTAAACTGTGTTGCTGCCTTGAATTGTAAAGGTATGAAGAAGCAGTTGAATTAGGATGAAGAAAAAAAAGGGAAAGAATGCAAACTGTAGTGGAAGCTGTGAAAAAGTTTAGATGAACCATATTGTGGAAGTCAGTTCAAATACTCAGAGTTTGTACAGACAAACACATGGCAGTGCTACAGGCTCATCAGTATCTCCCATTGTTAGTATAAAACCACTATGTGGAAGAGGCAGAAAGCAGGAGCTCTTTCTGAAGAACAGCACTAAACCACTGGTTCAGGTATGGGGACGAAACATTGGTCATAATTAACGCGCAGGCGGCGCATGCTTTACATCAACCCATACACGCTGAAGATGACTGGAGCCTCCACCCTGGAGTACACAGGAAACCCACCCAAACACTTTGATCAACATATTAACAAGCATTGCCTCAGGTCTACTGTACAGATGATTCAGCTGCAGATGATTGTTTACACTTTTTATATCTTCTCGGCTTGGCTACTGCAATTCCTGTTTCAGCAAGTCATCTCTTGCTGAAGCTGCTGTCTAAATGCTTTTAAGTAGCTTTTAGACCTCCATGTTGGATATCCCAATCTTCAGAAAATAGAACAGTTATAATTAAATGTGTGTGTTTCTTCTGCACATTGTTAAAAGATTTATAGGAGTCTGGGAATCACAGGAAATAAATACATAAATTAAAAAGCAACTGATCAGATAAGTGACAGTGAGAGTTCAGCTCAGTTTTACTTGTTCAGCAAAGAATCACAACATACATCTCAATACACTTTCCAGGGTAAGGTCAAGACCTTACAATATTATGCAATATTATAAAGATAGGGGAGAGAGGAGAAATGAAGGGGGGAAGGGAGGTGGAGGTGAGGGTGGGGGATGTAAGGGGAGAGAGGGGGAGAGAAGCGAGACGGAGGCTCCACACCTGCTCTATCTGCAGCTGCAGAGTTGCAGCTTTATGGGATGAGAGCTAGTAAAAAGATGGAGAGGAGGAGGCCTGCCATAAAAGCCACGACCTGGAGCACGTCCTTCCATAAACGGCGGGAGGGATCTTTCTTTGCAAGCCGAGCCAAGAGCTCTTTGACGTGGGTTTGCAAAACCTGGACGATGACTGCGTCAACGGCTGGGTCCTGTAATAAAATCACTGACTCCAGCAGGCACCTACCGCAGAACTTCCTCTGTAGCTCGTTCAGTACAGCTGCGCAGACCTTTTTGAGGTATTTCATATCTGGAGTGACACCTTCTGCGTCAGTGAGACCCACCATTGTCTGGTTTACCAGCCGTTTGGTGTGGGTGACCCACTCCTCCTGGCTCCGGCCCTGGAGAGCGTGACACTTGGTCAACACTTTGACCGTCAGTAGGGTGACGAATAACCAGAGCTGGTCCTCACGCTCTGCCTCACAACCTGCGGAAGCTGGAGGTTTAGCAGACGCAGCACTTGTTTGTGGTCTCTGGTCGACCTCAGTGTTCTCTCCGTGTTCTGGGACGACTCCCTCTGGTGAATCCTCAGCAGATGCAATACTTATTTCTGGTTGGTCCATGGCTGCAGACTGGTTGCCTCTCTCAAAGATGTTGTAGGCCACCAGTTTCTATCTCCAGTGTAGTCTGTGTGAGACCTGATCCCGATTCTGAAAATGTGTCATATAACGTGTCATAGTGTAGATTCTGGATTCTGGAATATCAAGACACACACACACACACACACACACACACACACACACACTGGCATGGCTGTTTACCAGCCATGCTGCAGGCATGTATTTGCTTTAATTGAAGATTAAGAGTACATGGTGAAAGAAAGAAAGTGAGGGAAAGAGACAGTGACTGACACACATGAGGAAACAGAGAGGAGAAAGGGAGCAAAAGAAGCAAAAGGAGAGAAGGGAAGAGGCTCCCTTTGTTCCTGTGTTGCACTTGAAGTGATGGTGTAATGTCACTTTCTGTCCTCGCTTTCTGAAGAGACTGAGTAAAGGGACCAATGTGTTTTATTCTGCCTCTTCCAAAGTGGCAGTTGAATATTGATGCAGATGAGCTTTGGATTTGATAGAACATGAGTTGCTGAATGTAAGTTATATTACAATCCAACACAACTGTATGCTTAAGTTGAAAAAGGAAATGAATGTTTGTTGATTAAGGTCTTCTCCATATAAAGTATTCAACAGTTTTTTTTTACTTTGATGATGTTTATAATTAATACAACTAATTCATTTACAAGAACATTCTACTGATTACCTGAAGAGCTGGCTGCTGAGTCAGAGCCATAACCTACTTTAGCTGTGTCTCTTCCAAGAATGTGTTCAGGAGCTCTTGTCCAGTAACTCCAGCTGTACCCGATAAATCATAAAGTCTGATAATTGACAATTTATCTGATCAACAGAAGATTCGACAGAGTTGAGACCCCCAGAACATTTGTGGAATTACCTTACAAACTAAGGTCAGAAATGAGAAGAACAACCGGGAAGTGCAACGAAAGACAAAGCAGCAGAATGTGACATATTATTATCTTTTATATTATCTTTTATTATCGTTATTATCTTACATATTTTGGAAATATAGTAATTTTGGCTTGAGGTTATTGTTGGATGGGATATGATTCCACAGTTTTTAGCATTTTAGATAAACAAAATTATCACAATAAAAGTTCTTCTTTTGACTGTGACAGAAATTTGAGCAACACGGCTTAAAATGATGTCAACAGGTGTTACATTTTAAAATTTAGCGAGTTTGCGTTTAACATATTAAATCCAAAATGTCAAATTTATTTGAATGTATGTCTTCCAACTGAAATCAGTATATCAGTGTATCAGAAAATGTTCCCAGATTAATAGAGAGAAATGTGGCCATATTCACCATGATGGCTGTCAGGATTTGTAATAAGATGACATGAAAACCAAAATCAAATCAAATCTGAATTGTATGTGAATAATAACATTTGTTAAGGTGTTGTGTAAAACAATGGAATGGTGTTTGAAGCATTTTAATGAATCTTTATCTTTATAGAAGCAAATATCAGTTGAATAAAATGCCTATTTTTCTTCAATCACAATACACTTACTGTTACCTGAAGCAGGACGCTCTAACACTCTCTCTAACACTAACTATCTTCATATGCTCTGCTCTTTCACCTGTCACCGAAACCTGGTCAATACAGAGAGCGAGAGTCAGCATTAGCACAGTCACGAACACTGTGTCAGCCACTGCCAGTTACGAGCAGACGTACAACAAACAACATAAACAAATAACTACATTTACTGTTCTGATACGTCTTCTAGTCACCAATCTTGGTGGACAGTAAACTCCTCAAAAACTCTTGAGTCTGGGTCTGACTGAGGCTCAAACATGTGGCTGAGTCTCTCAGATGTTTTGTCTGCTAATCGTATTGATACCCTCTGCTGTTTCATCTGTCACCCTAGGGCAAGCATCGGTGGTGGGCGGGGCATAAAGCCTGATCCAGATTTTTCAATGAGGAAGTGTAGATGTGCTCCCAGCATCAGTTTTTTCTTTTCACTTTAATGATGGAGAACCATGTTAAACAAAATACCAATCACGGCAGAATATTTTTACATAGTTTACATGTTTGGAGAGGAACTTTAAATGCTGTATCTTTGGATAGCTCAGTGAGTATCTTTGGTTTATGTGTCTCTTACTTTGGCAGTCTAATGAGCTGGACCACCGCAAGCACTGATTTAGAGCAGTTTTAATGGTAATCAGAGCTACTTTTTGAGGTGTCTTGATGTACGATTATGTAGGTTGACACTTACTGAACCCACAAGTGTTTACTATAGCCAGGGTATGATGTAAAAATTACAAAATGTGTGTTAATTCTGTTTTAGGGTGTATTTTCCATCCTGAATTACATGAGGCATGTTCTAGAGCTCTGATTTATCACTGTCTCTGTTTTGCTGTGCTTGTGATTTAGATTAGCAAGGCAGATTATTTTTTTACATAAAACCTTGGCAAGTGCAGCTTCTCTTGCATACAGGAACAACCATTATTAATGCATTTCATCACAATATATTAATCAGCGCTGCTTTATAGCATGTATGAATTTTGAAACTGGATCAGGCACACTTCTACATAACTTAAAAACTGCCTGTGTGTGTGTGTATGTGTGTGTGTGTGTGTGAGAGAGAGAGAGAGAGAGAGAGAGCTGAGGGAAGGGAGGACTTTCATCAACAGCTGTCTTCCCTTGGGGCCCTGGTCTTGTGTGTCTGACAGCGGCAATGTCAGCATGCATCACTCAGGGACTTTGGGGGAAAAGTAATCTTATTTAACCAGAGCATTGATTTCCTGATGGCCTTATTGGCGCTCTAATAAGAACAAGATAGAAACAGATAAACAGAGGAAGAAATAATTAAGATGAAGAAGTAACTGGATAAAAAAACAAACATTAAAAAGACTGCCCTTTTCCTAAATGTCACATGTAGCTCGATACTTTGAACAAGTTGGAGTGCTGTAAGGTAAATAGACGCTCACGCTCACGAAATGACTGGCACTCAGGTGAGGCCCAGGGTATTTCAAGGGATATGACTAATGCTATGCACCCAGGGAGAGGGCAGCTACAGCAGGCATGCAGCTCCCAGGGCAGCACCTCCGCACGTTCCTCTGGATACTATGACAGAATGATGGAGAAAAATCACACCATCCCTCTCCTCATCACAGCTCAATGGGAGAGAATACATTTAGTGGTGAATGATAGCCATTGTGTACAGAATGAGGCACCTGGCAAGCACTCCCAACAGCTGATTTTCATTCAAATTGGCCGTAGCTCTCATCAGCTGAACATAATGGGGAGTTGGCTCATCTGCACTAACTGAGAAAGGTGTTTGCTTTGCTTTGGAACCAAATATGTTTGTGTCTGTGCTTTGATATTGTAAAGGTGGAGAGGTGATATTTTTGCATTTGCAAAGTTTTGTCGTGCAGCCCATATTCCAACCCAGGACTGTGCAGCAAAAGTTTTCATTTCTAGATCACTGACTTTGAAGTTAGAATTCAGCTGTGAGATCATTTTGGATGATGCAGTCTGTGCTGCTGTTGAACTGCGCAGCATTGTATTGACAGGTGTTCCTTTTCTTTTATCCACCGCATTCAGATTAGTGAGGGTAGGCCAAACAACATGCACACCTCTCTGTAACGCAGTACAGTTCAACAGCAGACCCACGTCGGACCTATTCATGAGACAACTGTCATACTGCTTCTCACTGTCGGCAGAAACTCCAGTCTCCAGTGTAGTGTCCAACACTTCACCGACAAACCGGAGAATTTCACAGAATTATTGAGGGTGTTGGTCTGAATGGGGAATATAAATATCTGTATTGTTTAATTAATTGACCAATATAGTTTGAGCCCTAACACAAGTTTAATCTGCTTCACTTTGTCAGTCAGGGTTGCAACCATTAGTAGGCATGGTAGGCCTCTCTCTGCATGTTGAAGTAGCATACATGGCATTGTAGTGAGGGCAGCATACAATACCATGTATTGTATGGGAATAGGAGGCTTTGGAGCTTTTCCATGACCAAAGATTCAAGAGAAAATACATAAGAAACTGGATGTTTATCTACTAGTAGGCTGCAAATGTTAGTACCAACAATATGAGGTGGTGGAAATGATTGCTAAATTACTTAGAAATAGCCTTAAGCACTGATTGCTTAAATGGGTTAAAATGCCAGATGATAGAGTACTACAATGCCCCCTTGTGGCTTGTTCTGTAATTATTTGGGAGACCGTTTTTTTTTTAACTTGTTGCATTTTGGGAGATTTTTGCTGGCTTCTTCTGGCCTGAGGTTGTTTTTATGCACAGTAAAGACAAGGCATAAAGGTATAAAACTGAGGTGATTTTTCTTCCTTTTCATATTTGGTAAGAAACAAGTTTATTTTGTCAGTTACCTCATTGTTATTGCTGTTTCACACTTGTAGCAGTTTAAAGCGGCATTCATAAGCTTGTCATAATGCATTGCATTGTCAATAGGTCTCATACCTGATTTATGTATTCATCACTACAGACAAGTACTGTATTTCTATTAATAAGTACTTATTCCTTATTAATAATTCCTCTATAATTTTCATGGTGCTCAGGAGGAGGAAGAAAATTAATATAAAGACACCCATTTGAAACTCTGGGCCTCTTGCTTGCTCAAGTCTAGGGGCGGCTCCAGGTAATACCCTGGCTTCCAAGGCGAAGGAGCACTACATCCTACATTATTTTGTGAGGTTGCAGGTTACATTAAAGCCCATATGACACAGATGTAAGAGTGTTATTTGATTCTGCATATTTACATGGTTCCAGTAAAAAGGCGAAGCGGGGGAGGGACTTGTCATGTATATTGATTGGCGCTTTCAATAGCCAGTAGGGGTGAATGTGCATCATGGCCCCCAGCTAGATTGACAGTGGACAGCAGCTCAGCCATGGAAAGCCAGCGACAGCCTTCATACTACCACCTTTGCCTGCACCTGTGAATTACAGATGAATCAGACGGGGATACAATAGAGGAAGAAGACGACCATGATGAGGTCATTATTGGATTAAATCATTATTGGCAAATAACAAGAGATTAATGAACAATTAACACAGAGACACGGATTTAAAACTGGGAAATCAATCTTTCATTTCAAGGGACCAAGGGACAAACAACAACAACAAAAAAACAAAAAACAAAACATAATAATTTCCCTAGCCCTAATCTTTCATACAGTTGTTACTGTAAATAATGTTACATTGACCAAACATATTAGTCCTCCTCCTAAAAGCCTTTTCTTTTATAATGTGATCAAGTGCATATTTTCTCTTAAGACATTCTTCTTTTAAGAGACAGAGTTTTCAACAGCTCACATTAGCTTAATGCCACGTATGAACAGGGCTACTGAGGCAGGCTGAAGGCTAGAAGGCAGGGAGGCTGACTGGGTATCAGGGGTGTCCTTAAGCCGGTCAGGTCTGGCATTTGTCCTTTTCTATTCCCCAGGCCAGCACACAAGGGAATATGACAGTTCAAAAAGTTTATCTTTGAATGAGTCTGCTGGGACCAGTATTCTGTCAAGTCACTCTGTTACGGTTTGGTGATAACAGCACAGGCAGGGTACAGACAGATGTAAACTCACTCACAGGTCAGTGAAACTGTTTGATTGGTGAAAACACAAGTTCACAGGTAGATGGATAGACAAGCAGGCAAGTAGAGACAACAGGAAGATGCACAGGTGGCAGATTCACAGGGAAACCACAATGGAGCAGATGATCTGACACTGAGTCATTCTCATGGGCTGGTATTTGTGCTGGCTTCAGTAATGAGGGATCTGGAAGACAAGAAACAGGTGAGCAGGTGAGACAGGAAACAAGTCTACAGAAATCTGGGGGCACGTGGAAAATGGCAGGTCCCGAAATGAAGGCAAAAGCATGGCCAGGGAGAAATGAAAAGCAGCTGAGACAATGGCTGAGGGGAGCTGAAGGGCAGACACTGACACTAAGACTACGCGTGGCATGAACAAAGGATAAAGTGAGTACAATCAAACCAAACAAAACCATGTTGAATGCTTGAAAGCCACCAGCCTTTCAGGTGGGGAAAAGAAAACCATCTTAGAAGCAAACTGACTTGAATGGACTCCCAGACAGGAAGCCAATCTGTCTTTGAGGTTGGAGGGGCTAAGGTGTCTGGGAAGCAGAGGCAGAGCAAAACAGGTGTTATCCAGGGCTGTCATAACTGAGAAATGTTTTTGCTGGTAATCATACTACCTAAGGCTGTCAGGTATAACAGCCTTTAAGAAATCTTCTTTACACTTGAGGAAATAGACTTATTCCCTTTCTGGCCAAGAGTTTGATGAGAAGAAAACAAATCATGAAAAACAAAATGCCAACAAATGACCCAAAAAATGTCCCAAGAAGGAGGATGGGCTGGTATGTGTTGGACAATTTTTTTGAACAGACACACTTGACCACACATTCTGACTTCCTGGTGGAGGTCACTGCGCATTAAAAACAAAAGAAAAAAAGTCAGAAACATAAAACCACAGCTTATCTTTTTTACACTTTTACACAGGTTTTATACCGAGTAAACAAACAAGATACACTGAAAAAAGTGAAACTACTGTGTCGTTCCTTTAAAGAGTATTTTTAAATTGGTCTGATGAAAAAATATGCTCTCCTGTTTAAAACTGATGTTTTCAGTTTGCTTCAAAGCAAATGACACTGCCTGTGGACAAAATTAAAAGAAACACTTCTACTTAAATGATATTTTCGCTTCAAACCAGAGGTTTTCCTGTCACGTGACCATGTGACGTCACGTCAGACCGCTCTTTTCGATGTTGCAGTCCGCCATGATTGTTTCGTTGCATAAAGTGTGGACCACAGGTGTGGACAGTAGAAACGGGAGCGGGTCTGCCTGGCCACGTTTTGTTCAGGTGGGCTGAAGGGCAGGTCCCAGCCACACACACACACACACACACACACACACACGGCCACGTTTTGTTCAGGTGGGCTGAAGGGCAGGTCCCCGCCACACACACACACACACACACACACACACACACACACAGACGTATAGCCTTGTCTCTGCAGGGGAGTGAGGCGAAGACAGTGCAACTCCGCGGTGTAAGTTATTGTGACAAGACTTGAATATGGTAAAGTCGAAACGGGAGCGGGTCTGCCCGGCCACGTTTTGTTCAGGCGGGCTGAAGGGCAGGTCCCCGCCATACACACACACACACACACACACACACACACACGGCCACGTTTTGTTCAGGTGGGCTGAAGGGCAGGTCCCCGCCACACACACACACACACGGCCACGTTTTGTTCAGGTGGGCTGCAGCCAGGCCCCGCCACACACGCGCGCGTGCATAGCGTTGTCTCTGCAGCAGAGATGAAGCCGGTGAAACTCTGCAGTGGTTAGGGCACTGTTAAGTAATTGTGATTTGCGGGCAGGGGAGACAGAGTGTGACAATGTGAGGGAGTTTATTGTGAGTTTACTGTTATGATGCAGTGTTCGGCACATATTAATTATTCCCGTCGCTGCTTCAAAATTGGGGCAGACTGAGAATAGTAGTCTACCCATTAATACATTTAACACTACACGTCCTTTTTTGTTTCTCTCAGACAGCGCTCGTGTTCTCACTACACACTGTTCTGTAGTCAACAAACACACATGGCTATGGTGCTGCAACCGAATTTCACAGCTGTTAAATGATTGGCTGTTTGCCTGTCAGGTCGGAATGTCCAGGGATATGATAGGCTGAATGAACCAAGCAGGAAGGACACGTGGGATTATCTGTTAGATGATTGGCTGTTTGCGTGTCACTCCATTGTCAAGGTGTGATATGCAGTTTATGAGCGGGCATATTTGAAGCCACGTTTTTTCCAAAATAAAATACCATGCAGAGTAAATGTGAAAAAATGCTGACAATTAATATTTTATTCATTCAGTGAGACCCAGTATCAAAGGATCCACAGAAGAGGAAGAGTTTATATTCCATTCTCTCATCTGTCAGTATAATCCACTATAGTACAATACCAGAATGCCTAAGGTCTAATAAATTGGGGTCTGTAGTGACAACATGGACAATGCTAACTGTCCCAACAAACTAAATGTGAAATCTTTCATTTCTGTTTACAGATTTGCTCCTGAAAAGGTCGCAGTAGGTAAGTCCCTAAATGAAGGACTGTGGAAATTGTTTTCATAGATGTTTAAGTGTCATTAGTGTCATTGACATGTTTGTTATATTTGTTATATTTCACTAATTGCAAAAAGAAATAACCTCAATTTTATCAGACAATAACAAAAAAAGGGAAAATAATTTCATGCAGTTTTAAATAATGTTAAAAATGGAAATGGTGTGATCAATTCATAAGATTCACATTTCAATACTACATTTAAATATCAAATCATATAATGAAATGAATAACTACTAGCTACTACTTTTATGGGTGTTGCTTTCCTGCTCAAGTAACTTGATAACAAACAACTGTTTCATTAGATTAAATGCAAATGCAAATGAACCATCTACCATGCGGCATTTTGTCAATTGCATTAAGTGCCTAATGGGTAAGGCGGATCTTCTTTTTCTTTTCTACTCTTCCAGTGAATGTGGAAATGCAAAGACTGTGGTGCCTGTGTCTCACGAAGATCTGAGCTCCGAAAACATTACAAGCTTGAACACAGACATTATGGGCGCCACCATTCTAATCCATGTATCTATTTGAACTGCCCATGTACCTGTGAAACCTGGAAGGCACTTTTGACTCACTTGTCCAGATCTCATCAGCCAACCAGCCAACCTGATGATTGTTCTACAAGAGACACTAATTTTCATTGTCAAAAAATTGGATGCCTGGTACCTGGAGCATTATCGAGCTTATGACTTGGTCATATCTGCCACTAAACAACCACAGCTTGTTGGGGTACAAGAACTGACTGATCCCTACCCTCTGGTTCACTACATGGTTGGTGGACGGCACATCCTCTCTCTGAAGAGATACATACATGCATGAGGTTGTATATGAATGAGTGTGGGTTGGGAAATGTAGAATTTGTAGCTTTGGTTTTATCAGTCTATTTAATTGTCAGAAAAGATACACACAGTTTACCAAGAATGTCCCATTATTTTCACCAGATTTGTGAATATGAATTAGATCTATGTTGTGGCCAAATATGTATTAAAACTAATACTATTGTTTTTTATTCTTGTTTTTACTAGATACTTTTGGATGGACTGACATGGCGGAGAGAAGACCGGCTAAGCTGAGGGTTATCTTAAATCCTGATGACACCAGGAAGCTTATTCTGCCTGGTGGAATTCCAGAGACAGTGGAGGAATTGATCAATCAAGTCAGGAAAGTGTGTGGTTTAAATGGCAATGTTAGACTGCAGTACCAAGACAGAGACTTTGGAGATGCACTAGTGAACTTGACATCTACTGTTGAACTTGAAGATTTGGCAACTATCAAGGTCATCCCACTAAATGATGATAGCCAAATCATCCCTGTCTGTGATGATGTAGTGTCTACTGAAACTGATGACACAGAGCTCCTGTCCTCACCTTCCAGCTCTGTCTCTACAAGAACCCAGGCGTGGCCAAGAGAGTTTCCAATACCAACATTCTCCTACGACACTGAACTGCAGTTAGAAAAGGGAAATGCAGTGTATAGGTCAAGCAAGAGACCATTGGCACCAAGTCCTAAAACAATATCAGATATTCTGAGAAAGGCAGCTGAAAAGATTTACAAATACAAACCCTACCCAACAGATGCTGACTTCAGTGATGTGGCCGAAGCACTAATCAAGAAGCATCCATGCCTCTCTGAACCCGGTTCATACAATGGTTGCTATGGATGGAAACAGCGGCTGAAGACAAAAATGGGCAATTACCGAACTCAGCTGAAGGGCATTGGTTGTGCTGAATTACTTGCAAATTCGCTGAAATCCAAAGCTCCAGAGGATGCATTGCCTGCAAAAAGAGTCAAGAGACCTAGGAGAGGAGAGGCCAACCACATACCTGACATTCCAACTGGAGAGACCTCAGATAATTTGGAAGATGAGAGACTGTCATTTTTGAGTGAAGTGAGGAAGCGAAACAATCGTGCAGTGATAAAGAACAAAATGGACAAAACCTTTTCACTGTGAAGACAAGAAATTGTGGCAAAGGAATCAGGAATGGAAGGAGGTGAAAGAAAGATGGCCTGGATTGTTCACAGTGGATGAGGTAAATATTTTATTTTTCAATCAATAGCAATAGGTGGTGGCCAGTAAATTAAATTATATTAATATCCCCTCTCACATGAATCCTGTGGAAAAAAATTTAGCCAAAGCAGTCACAAAGAAGATCTCTTACACCACAGACTTTTTATGCAATATTTAATGTAATAACATATGATTGTGATATTTTGTTTTATAAAGATCAATGCTGAATTTATGAGGATTACCACTGTTCCACTTCAACCGCGATTCCTGGCTTCCTTGGACAAGTGCTACAGCAAGCTGATTGAGATCATCAGGAACAAGGGGGGAGCTGTCAGAGAGAAGACCCGTGATGTGCTGAAAATTCTTGATGAGGTATGTACTTGCTGAATACTCCAAAACTTGCGTTAAATCACGTAAATAATAACACTGTAAATAGAGGCAATAGTGTTCATGTGTCATATTGTCATCACGTTTGATTGTGGAAAGGTACAGTGTATATCTCAGGAGTTTGACAGGCTTTTTTAATGGTTTGCTCAAACCATTTGTTTGATTACTGTACAATTACTCTAAGTCTAAGTTCCCATTGATGCACTTTTGTTTTTGCGTCTTCAGTCAAGTTGCACATTTAGACAGCATGATTTTTGCATTGTTTATGTTTGCACTCTCACCTAGAGCCTTGATGTGAACCTAAGGAGAGAGTGTCTGCTGAAGTGCCTCATCCTGTACCTTGGGGAAGATGTACAAAAACTCATCAAGGCGTTTCTATTGAGAAGTTTTGCAGGTCATAACTTTAGCATTAGACAATTCTAACTGAAGTATGTATGTGACTGTAATATTTAATGTTTTTTTGTCACAGCAGTTGTTACAACTGATAGCCGTTGCTAGCTGCTAGCTGTTAGATTCAATAATAATCTCATTATTCAACATTATGATCCCTATAACATTATACAACTATGCAATGATAACATATCCTATCTATCAGTGAAGAAATACAAATATGGAATTTAATGAGATGCAACACAACAAACACAATGTAAGTACAACAGAAATGGTACTTACTTTTCTTCATTCACTTGACGCTTGGAGTACAACAACACCCTTCCAAAGCAAAATAACTAAAATCACAGGCAGAAACGATGAGTAACTGTCCACTACAAGTCTTCCGGTCTTCTGCTGTATGATTACATCACTTCATGCCACGCAAAGGAGAGAGGGACTTATGTGCATACATACGCAATAATAGCTTTTTATACAATAAATGTCTTGTCTTTTGTCAGGTTGGTGAGAAGGATGATGCTGAAAGAGAGCTGCAGCAGTGCACAATGGCAGTGTTTGTCATCAGAGAGGAGGAGGATCTGTTAAAGCCACCATGTGACATAGGCATCATCATTGAAGGTGTGGAGGTGCTTAAAGAGCTGCCATCAGTTGCACATGGATGTGCCCTCTTATTTGGCATCATCTATGCTCTAAACTTGAGCTATCCAGGTGAGCTCAAACACACTTTCGATGCACTGCAGAAAATATTCATGGAGATAGAGCCAAAGAAAATGACACGCAGAGTGTGCAGTCTGAGTGTCAAGCTCTAAATATGGGGTTGCTCAAAGAAAGGCATTTGGATACAACATGTTGTTCTGTTTTAATCGCTTGTGTTCAAATAGATTCCAGGATGACGTTTGGGGTCACTGTTAATAAGAGAAAAATCAGCTTTGATTCAAAATGGGCTATAATTTCTGATATTCTCTGTTTTATAAATATTGTGGCACTGATATTAACACTGGAAATGTGATTAACGCTAAATTCAGAATGATCAGCAGTTTTTTTCTTGAACTGCTTTTATTCATAATTGCATCCATAGAAATTGTGTTTATCCTTGGTTTATTTTTCTTGGTACCTTGCACTTGTAATGGTTCAAAATAATGATATTCATACATTTTGATCATTTTGTCAAAGGATAGCAAAGATTTAAAACTGTTAGAAACTCTATTTTCATACTTAATGGCTGTCTCAAGTTTTAAAGAAGAGTACAAACCAGTTATACATGTTAAGATGTGTAAATTGATGTGTTTACAGGCTTCGTAAGGTTTAAAAAAAACATGATGAAAAGACCAGAATTTATTATATTTTATCTACAAGTTTTTGTTTTTTTCAAGTGTTAATGTGTAAAACGTACTATACTGGCTGCTGATTGCAAGTTTTATTATTATTATTTTTTTCATTTTAAAAGTGATGTCTATTTTAGAGTAATCAAAAATAAATGGTCTTTTGAAGAGAATTTTCCTGTTTTTAGTTTTATCTTTAAGTGAATCACTTAAGTGAATTCTGGTCTTATATTATTGGGAATTATATTTTGTTTATGGTGAAATTTCTATTGTAAAAAGGCAAAAAATATCATTATATTGACCTAAGTAATACTTTGGCTTTTGACCAAAGAAAATATATTGATTAAGGTATAATTAAAAGAATTACTTTGTACTGAATCAGAAATTTAACTTGAGAAAAGTTAAAAAAAAATGCATGTAACAGAATTACAGCAATTCAATTAGTTTATTCCAAAGTAAAATCTATAATTAGATGTAATAGTAAATATTAGGTTTTCCCAAATAAAAAAAGTAAGTTGCAATAGAGAATAAAAATAGTTTATGATCTTTGTGATAAATAATGTTTTTACTTTGTATTGAAGCAAATTTTTAGCTTTGTCTTAAAGTAAAAAATGTATTTACATTAAATTTACATTTTCAACCAAATCAAAGATTTAATTAGAGAAAAACTAATAAATTTAGGTGTAACAAATTACAGTAATTTTTTAAAGTTAATCCAAAGTATCATTTTTTTCAGTGTAAAATGTGTTAATTTTAGCTTTAGAGGTGCTGACAGCAAAGACAGGCAACTTCAAAGTGTTGACAGCTTCTCTGTGTAGCATTATAACCTCACTACTATTACCTCATTTTAACAAGACACCAGACCTCTCCTCACCATATTTTCCAGTTAATGAAAATTAAGAGCAGCTGAGCAGTGACCCAGAAGCAGGAAACCTAAACACCACTATTTCTTTCACTCACTCTCCAAAACGGATTATTATAGATGGCTATATATGCTATAGCTGCATGAAGCAATACAGAAATACGACAGTTGGCTTAAAGTTATCATTATAGTCACGGGCTGCGTCTGAAATCAGTGCCTGGTTCACTAAACTGAAATTCCAGACACATGCTAATAATCAGTCTTGTGTGGTGTAATCACTGACAGCAGTAGAGAAGCACAATGGTCGTCCTCACATCTGTAAAATGCAGAGCATTGCAGCAGAAAGCAGTGAACATGCCATGGAAACCACCCTTTGTTCCACTGTGGAATATCTGAGAGCACTATATAGATACATTTACACTCTCTTTGGACTCTCTCATTTACATAAAATGGCAGGCAGTAAATGAATATAGTAAGTATGGAGCGATTTTAGACACAGCCAGGGTGCAAAACAACGGCCATTGTAAGAAAAATAAATAAATTATGGAGCCGGTGGAGGGGGGTAGATTTCTGAGAAAAAAAAAGATCTGACACTAAAGCCGTAAATTTACAAGAAAAAAAGGACAAGCTTGTTAAATATGCAAGATTTATGAGAAAAAAAATTACAAACGTATGATAAGCGATTCCATTGAGACTCGCGAGATACTGAATAGTAACTCTCACCCCATACCTACTGTTGCTTCACCTAAAAAGTACCTTTAAAAGTATTTTTGTTCTTTGTGAAATTGTGAAAGGGACAAATTAGACTATGGCAGAGGACTTCAGTTTAGTAGGTGGCCCTTCACTGTGGTTCAGACCACCTCCAAATGTGTTCTGAGTGACCTGAGGTGCATGTTACTGCCAGGTCTGAACAGGGCCAATGTCTGCATTTGGGTCCACCTCTCCTGCCTGAGCTGTTACGAGCTAACTGTAACACTTAGCATCTCCTTTCATACCCACCACTGTATGCTGACCTAACACATCATGCTTGAGCTATCCTTAATAATGAACTTCCTGAATTACTGTCACTGTACAGATCTCCCCTGTTTGTTAAGGTCTGAACGGGGCAGACATAACACAGTTTACACCAGTTTTACCCCATGATCATTATCTATCTCTGTCGATAAATATATCAGGTTAAAATTTACCTTACCTTACCTTAGCTTGCATCAGTGTGGTAGATACCACCCTTTTCATTAATTTTAAGCATTAGAAATGTGTAAACAAGCACACACAGTACAACATACAACATTCTCCCCAACTGAGTGTGTGTGTGACAAAGTATCTGTTCCAGTAGTAAGGGTAAAAAATTCATGTACCAGCAGTATGAGTGTAAAAAGTGTTCCTTGCTGTCATGTGAAAACCATGTGTTTACTTCTCAGACATTCATACACACTCACTGGCCACTTTATTAGATTCACCTTGCTAGCATTGGGTTGGACGCCCTTTTGACTTCAGAACTGCCTTAATTCTTTGTGGCATAGATTCAACAAGGTGCTGATAACATTCCTCAGAGATTTTGGGTCCATATTGACATGATAGCATCAGGCAGCTGCTGCAGATTTGTCGGCTGCACATTCACGATGCAAATCTCCTGTTCCACCACATCCCAAAGGTGCTCTACTGGATTGAGATCTGGTGACTGTGGAGGCCATTTGAGTTCAGTGAACTCATTGTTATGTTCAGAAAACCAGTTTGAGATGATTTGAGCTTGTGACATGGTGCGTTATCCTGCTGGAAGCAACCATCAGAAGATGGGTACACTGTGGTCATAAAGGGATGGACATGGTCAGCAACAATACTCAGGTAGGCTGTGGCATTTAAATGATGCTCAGTTGGTACTTAAAAATGTGCCAAGAAAATGTCCCCCACATCATTACACCACCACCGTCACCCTGAACCCTCGCTACAAAGCAGGATGGATCAATGCTTTTAAGTTGTTGTCACCAAATTCTGACCCAACCATCTGAATGGCGCAACAGAAATCGAGACTCATCAGACCAGGCAACACTTTTCCAGTCTTCTATTGTCCAATTTTCTGTTCATAGCTGACAGGAGTGGTACCCAGTGTGGTCTTCTGCTGATATAGCCCATCTGCTTCAAGGTTTGACGTGTTGTGTGTTCAGAGATGCTCATCTGCATACCATGGTTGTAACGAGTGGTTATTTGAGTTACTGTTGCCTTCCTATAAACTCGAAGCAGTCTGGCCGTTCTCCTCTGACCTCTGGCATCAATGAGGCATTTTCACCCAGAGAACTGGATATTTTTTCCTTTTTGGACCATTCTCTGTAAACCTTAGTGATGGTTGTGCAGGAAAATCCCAGTAGATCAGCACTTTCTGAAATACACGGACCAGCCCGTCAAGTTCAAAGTCACTTAAATCACCTTTCTTCCCTGTTCTGATGCTCGGTTTGAACTTCAGCAGGTCATCTTGACCATGTCTACATGCCTAAATGCATGAGTTGCTGTCATCTGATTAGATATTTGCATTAATGAGCAGTTGAACAGGTGTACCCAATAAAATGGCCGGTGAGTGCATATCAGACAGTGTTTTGGTTCATTCATCAGGGTTGTATAGGGATGTTTTAGCCCCTGGTGAAGGAAGTGTTTCAGTTCATTGAGATTTTATTCATATAGGTTTATTGCCATTTTTAATTAAGCTCTGGCTTTGTTCTTCCAAAACCAACGTTAGCCTGTCCTCCCTGTCTGCCCTCACCAACTCCAGGAAGAGCAAGGCTGTCTACTGGTTCCATGTAATGCTGTTGCCCTTGTGTCATCCTCCCAGCTCAGACACCAGCCATCTGGCCACACCACCACTGGTATGCATTAACAGTGACCTCCAGGAGAAACATGTGCTGAGTCATTCTGCACTACTTTGAAAGCATTTATCCTGGGTTGACAGAGCACCAAATTTGGGGAAAATGAACAATGGAGGGTTTGTGGAGGACTAGGAGGCAGAGGGAGTGGGAGGTAGAGGGAAAAGAGTGATGAGGAGATAACGAAATGACTAGAGAGGACAGGGGATGAGATATTAGCCTGTTAGGCATCGAGGTAGAAAAAAAGGAGAGGATGAGGCAGCTGGGGGGGGGGGGGGGGGGACTTGTGGAGTCCTGAGATGAGTCACCAGAAAGAGAAAGCTCGTCTCTATTTTTAGTCTCCATGCCATTCTTTAGTACTACTGTAAATGCAGTTAGAAAAAGATGAAAATGATGGAAAAAGGAATACTTAAAAAAAGCACAGCTGTCAGGAGTTAAAAAAAACAAACAAAACAGCAACTTTTCAGTAATGTGAAACAAACAGGAGCACACACTCCCTGTGTAGCGAGGGATTTAACTTCATTGCAGTTGTAAACACTATTACAAAGGTGTGGCAAATTAGACTGAATTACCAATTAGCAGCATTTGTCAGGTGAGTCAGACACACATCAAGGAATTGATCCATTATAGAAAATCATTACGCAGTTCCATTTGGCAGAAAAGCCTCTGAGGGAGCGCTCTTGTAGAAACTAAGCAACGACAAAGACTCTGTATGTCTTCATTCACCCGCGGTGAATGAAGACATACATAAATGTTAAAGCTTATCTAAATCAACAATAGCAAAGCCTAGCACATTTAAGAGGATTGTGAGGTGGTGAATGGAGCTGTGGTTTGAATGTATCAGTAACGTAATAGAAAGATCAGATTATAATGGCTCCTTTGTACAGCTGCGTGAATCTGATTGGCCTTACTTCAAGCAGCTGATAAATGAGCCGCTGATGGTGAAACATGAATAAAGCAGCTGATACTGAACACCTAGTCCAGCATCCTAAATACTGCATCCATATTTGAAGATTTTGCACCTCGTGATTTATCTCTGGCACCAACGCAGGATGTAGTGTGCCATATATAGCAAAGCGGAAAGTTAAGGTGTTGGAAGGCAGGGTGGTGGATGAGCATGTGTTGCATCAGACTTTTATGGAGGAGTATAGAGCTAGCATCCCTGCTGTTAATACCCATGTTTTTTAACTTTGCCCCTGATCTTTCTCTAGTCTCTTTGTCGTAGTTGCCTAACGCTAACCACTCTTCAACCATACACACAAATATCATAGAAAATTAGAATTTTCAAAACTTTGTCACTGGATGTAAGGACACGTTAGCAGAGATTGTAATCTGGGGTTTTGCAGAATCATCCACTGCAGACATTCCTCTCTGTTGATGGGGTTTAACCAGGTAATGTTAGTGTCACTTCAGTGTTCTGGAGAGAGAATTGAGACAACTAACAATCACCGGCAAAATTCCTTTTTTCTTTTCCTACATTTTATATGTGTGTTTATTTTTCAGTGTGGAAATAGCTAGTGTGAACCGTCTCATCCAGTGTGACAGTGTTGCCAACCAGGTCTGCTGCAACCTGACAAGCCAATAAATAACACTTCTCAATAGCAGGAACTAGACCGTCACACACCGTGGCGCGCGTGTAACGGAGACTCCATGGAAAAGGTCAATATGGGAGACCAGTGATGGTTGTAACATTTTTGACATTTCTGTCTGTATCTTTCATCTGAGCTCTTTATCTGAGCTGTTGTGAAATAGTGTAGGTGTTACACAAACATCAAACGCACGGTTTAGAGTCAAACACAAGGAGTGAAATGTTACAATTCAGTCCAGGTTTGTCATGATATAAGGATTATAAGAAAAACTTGATATTGAAGCTTTTTATTCAACACTTTAATGACTTTTTTAACCTTATTGGTGTGTGTGTGTCTGTCTTTGTGTGTTCATCTATGTATTGTTGTTATAGCTAACCCAGACTTTTGCAGCCATGAATTAACTTACCGTACAGCTAACAGCTAATACATTACAACTAGCATTAAAGATATCTACATAGACACACAACCAACATGATTTTAGTTTTTTTAAGTAAGCAGGAAATGCAGTCATGAAAATAAATGAAGTAAAAGAAAATACTCTTTCCTCAAAATTATTTTTTTCCTTCTAAAATTGTCTTTGTCTGTCACGCGATGCTACATGTGGAATAAAGACTCAATTGAGCATGTGCAGAGTGAATCAAGTGATTCAGAACTTGTTCCTGATTGGAGAAATAGGAAGTGTTACAACTGACCTGTGTTACAACAATCACCTATATTAACAATATATAAACTCAAATATTACAGATAACACATTTATGAGTCTGTTATTCTATATCTGCTATTCTACTAGTTACTTGATGAAAATGCCATATTGACAAATTTGACATTGTAGTGTCCAGTTACATCCCTTCCATTGGTGGTATAATTTTCTGAATTGATTGAATTTACTTTGAATTATGAAAAGAAAAAGCAAGAGAGTCGGGTGGGCAGGAGAAAACAGAGTGAGAGGAGAGGAAAAAAGAAAGACCGCAGATGCATTACTAAATCAATAACAGTTAAAAGGCTTTTATAAGGCGACCGATTCGAACACTATATATTTTGAAAGAGCGAGCCTTTCAGCATTTCAGGGCTGATTTGCTGGCCTTCTAGCTGACACAGAGCAACATTTATCACAAAATGATCTCACTTACTGTGGTTCAGTCAGCTCAAGCAGGCAATGCACAGAAGAAAATCTGAAAGACAGGATGGTAGAACCTTGGCTGCTACCTGAAGACTCAGTGACCCACCTGGTACTCTGCTGAATTACTATCACTGTTATTAACTATAATTTATACTATGTTTATATCAGTAGCTGCATTATCCCCCCCCCCCTCTCTCTCAAACCCAACCGGTCGAAGCAGATGGCCGCCTACCCTGAGCCCGGTTCTGCCTGAGGTTTCTGCCTCTTAAAGGAAGTTTTTCCTTGCCACTGTCGCCAAGTGCTTGCTCTCGGTGGGAATTGTTGGGTCTCTTTCTCTCCAATACACTATAGAGAATGTCTTGACCTCCACCAATTGGAAAGTGCATTGAGATAACTTCTGTTGTGATTTGGCGCTATATAAATAAAACTTGATACTTTATACGAGAGGATTGGCACCAGGGTTTCCTCCCTCTCCAGTGGTTAGCTGTTTATGTTATTTTACTATACAGGGAGTTAAGCGATCAGAAGACACTAGTATTATCCTAAAAGCCAAATATTTCATAGCATGAAATATAGTCATAACATTTATGAGAGACTTACACTGCAATTTGTTGGAGTTGTTAAGAGAATGAGTTACATAGTCATAAAACCCACAATTAGTGCTTCTTATAATATGTAACTCTCAGTAACTGTTGTAACATTTGCAGAGGAACTCTTTTTATGAGAAAGCAATTAATCACTAACCCTTACCAAAAAATAACTTAGTTGGTAGCTTGAACAGGCATCAATTGATTTTTTTTGGTCACTTAACTGGTCCCCACAGAACCCTGACCCCGACCCCATCCAACACTTAAGGGATGAATTTTTCATTAACTGTTCCACCCTATTCCACACTGCCTGCAAGCCAGGGCCCGATGTTAGCTTATAACAACAGCATCATATTAATGCTTGTGTTTATTTGCAATGAACTATTGAACAATTGTACTGTATGTCTGTAATGATCTGTTGTCCACAAACTTTTGGCCACATAGTGTAACTAAAGGCAGGGTTTAGGATTTGGTATCCAGACAGTTTTAATTTACTGATCAGAGAAAAGAAGAGGCGTCAGCACCTTTGTGTTATTACAAGGTTTATTTCTATCTCATAGAAAATGTTACTGCCTACAATTACCATAATGGAAATGTTGCCTCTGGACACATTAACCTTTGTGACCACTGAGCAAAATTCCCTCAACTCCCAGTCTGCCCTTTCTAATGTTAGAAGTCAGTTAGAGGAGAGTGGAGTGAGTGAGTGTTTGGTTTAGTGGTGGCTGAACCCAACAGGCTCAAACATTATGCTGGAATAAACAGCAGTGTCAATTATTAAAGATGAGTGACCTTTTTAAAAATGTTGTGACAAATTAAATTCCACTTATTTCCACCCATTTAAAATGAATGATCTAATTTACTGGTTTATCACTTATCTTTTTTTTTTTTTTAATGAACTTTGTTTTAATGGATTAAATGTGCAGGATGTAACACATCATATTAATAATATGGTACAGTACTTATATATACTGCTGCAGTACTGGTGTTTCTCTACATAAAATATAGGCTTCTGTATTACATTCTTTTTGCAAAAAGCCATTATACTGAAGCCAATATCGCTCTTTCTACAGCTTCCATGCTATCCAGAGATAGAAAAAGAAATGCACTTTGCAATAATGCACATTCTCTTGGTTTTACAGCTGTAACGGATGCTTCTATCTGAGCCACAACACAAATGACATTTTGGGGATATCTTGGTGAATGGATCAGCCTTTGACTATAAAGGTTACTGATTCATGCATTTCTGTTGGTTTTGCTTCTTTACCAACAAAGGACTTTCTTTGCATCTGTGTGAAATCTCTGTCATGTAAGTTAATCTTTTCCAGACTGTCTGCCCACTGTGATGCCTCATGCTGCACACAGACAGTGTGACACAGATACCGCGGATAAAATGACTTTGGGATGAATATAAAAAAAAAAAAGTCTTTCTCGGGAACAAACAACTCAGTCTGTATGTATTTCTTTGGCCGACTCTGTTTAGAGGTCGGTGGTGGTGGGGTAGGGGTGGGGAGGGGGCGTAAACGCTGCACAGCAGTTATTTTGCTCAGACCTGTTGTGACGGACGAAAAGAAACACGAAGAGGCAAATCTGAAATCTGTCAGCACTCACCTGCAGCTGCAACTGCAGGCATTTAACGTAGAGGGAAGTTCACACCAGTGCGAAGCGGAGTAATGTTTCTCATCTCTTCCTGTACACACATAGTACATGTACACACACCATGACTATCTCCAATCCCATGGTTGATTTCACACTTTCATAATATATTACACTGAGAAGAGGGAGGGGAACAGATATACACAGCTATTTCCCTTCTCAACCCTCATCTCTCCTCCACACACACACACACACCACAAATGTTGTACTGAATTATTCATGACATCTGGAAAGTGATGCGCGGAAAAAATAAATTCTGTGAATGAGGAGAAAAAAAACCATGCAGCCCTTAGTCCATCAACTGCTTCCATGTATGAGTCATCAATCACTGTGGATGCTATTGTGGGAACTCTCTCCTATCTCTGTCTCTCCATCTCTAATTCACACACACACACACACACACACACACACACACACACACACACACAGACACACACACACTCACAAACTAAATCACAGAGATTGTGAATTTTTCTCTCTTGTTTGTTTCTTCTCTCTCTCTCAGAGCAAGCAATTCCCAAAACCAATTCTTGCAACAGACAAAATTAGGGAGTTAATAATAGAAGCTGGAACCATGCACAAAAAAAAACACCTGAGACTGTATATGTGTGTGTGTGTGTGTGTGTGTGTGTGTGTGTGTCTGTGTGTGTTTGTCTGTCTGTTTATATATTTATAGAGCAAATGAAATGTCGCAACAAGGATAGAAATATGAGGAAAACCCTCTGATGTAACTACACATTCATATTGACCTAGTCAGTGAGGAAAAAGAAAACATACAGTGGAATTGTATGCCCTAGCAGATAACATACAAGATGTCCTTTGCACTAACGTATGAATGTTGTGAGTGACAGGTGCAACAGACTTGGACACACTAGGACAAATGAGACAGATGGGACCTGAAACTAGCAACTAGAACATTTTGTGTCTTTCTTGAGTTTGCCCGGAGGCCCGCACATCCACCTTGTTTCCAGTTGCAGCTGATTTAATTGCAAAAGCTCTGATAAACACTGACGGGCAAAGTTAGCAACTATAAACAGAGACCAAAGCTGGCCACAAATAGGACTTTAAATAAAGTCTAATGTTGCTTTGTGTCTGCTAGCTGTGCAGACGGGTTTCTTGTTTACAAATGGTCGAGAATGTGCACACAGCGTTGTTGAAGAAAACATGCTTGTCAGAATAGATTATGTGCAGACATTTTCATCAGTTGGAAATAAAGCCTCTGCTGGAAACCAGTGAAATCACTGCTTATAGGTGAATTTGTATGCGACACACATCCTTGCATTGCATACCTTTTTATTTCAACGACATGCCACCTTTGATAAACATCTGTCAGCAGACATTACACATATTTCAGTGAGAAATGGCAGCAAACAGCAGTGATCATGCTAAACAAGGCTACACACAAAGTTAGCTCTTCAGAGAAAAATGCGTCTGTGTGTGGCCTAAACATCAGCTGACAGCAGCAGGTTAAACTGCAGTAGAGAACTGCACACAGGCAAAGCTTCAATCCTGACAAACCCTGTCAGACCAGGATGTAATCACCGATATTGATCAGCCCACAGAATAATGAAAAGAGATTCTGTGCCTTTTTATTTTTTTTATTATTCTAAGTATTACAACGTGATGCATTTTTCATCCAAAGCCATCAGCCTACTCCTTTATCAGCTGACACTGATCCCCAAACTGAAACTCCACCTCACCAATATTCATTTAACAGCCTTAAACACACAGTGACAGAGTGAGCTGTTTAAACTGTCATTTATTCCTCTAGTTTCAGTGTAAAACCATCTACAGTCTTTATAAAAACCTAGAGTTCTGGGCCTGTAGCACAAAGCATTAGAGGTTAGTGAGATAACTTTGGGATTAACTCTGGGTTTTCAGTCCTACAACGGTGGATTACTGCAAAAACTGGGTCATTATTCATACAGGATCCCGAAGGGAACAAAAGAGTTTACAGTAAATAATCAATAATAATCATTAATGAGAAATAGATATTTCTATAACTAAGCTGAGTCTCTGAGTATCACCTTTGGATGTTTGGATGATCTGAATTGAATTTACCATCAGGTGTCAGTGTTTCAGTATCAGCATTTTATTCATGGTTCTGACGATGTTGTATATAATTAACATCTCTGCCTTTTTCACACGAATGCAAGTTTCCATGATGGCCAGTGTTAGGTTCAGTTGAGCCAGATAACGAAAAGATATCCTTAATATGTTGAACCTGCTTTGTAGTACTCTGTAGTTGCCCTCAGTGTCTTTTGGCAATTTTTTACTTTTACAAACTGTTACTCGGCTGTTTTGTTTAATTTTCACAGTTCTCGTCAATGTGTTTCCAACAGCATAGGCAGCTGTTTTTAAACATTAAACCCGCTGTTCACAATCCGCTCAGCACAAAACAGCAGAGAGAGAAAGTTATTATACTATCTGGCAGCATTTAACAGCTAAAGAGCCAGATACCTCTCACGGGTGGTGGAGACCAAAAAGGGAGTTAAAAGCAGGGTGAATACTGGACTCACATACATCAGAAAATGACAGCTAGCTCTGAGGGGATGTTGATGTTAGTCCAAATGAATGCTAATGCTGTTTCATGTCTGTTCAATATGTAAATAAGCAATATTTTGCAAACACTCAGCATGACAAGTTTATTACCTTTAATTTGTTTTTATGGCTTGTTTAGCTTGACACAATACAATTTGTTTCCTTGCTTTACTAAGATGAGCGTTTGAGAGAAACACAACAAAAACTATGAAGTGTTGCTTTAATAGTAAAGTTGTACCCGGTACCACAGAGTGAAGAAGTGCTACTTTGTATGCACCTTGCAAGTAGTTGAAGTTGTGAGGGAAAGACTACTCTAATTAAAAAACACATACCCCTGAACATGCCTGCTTGATTCTTTATGATTAATTAGTAATTATCAGATATGTATCGCATATTGAAGTGAAGTGAATTTAGCTAGCTTGTATGAAACAGTTTACTGTAAGTGTTTTGATATTTATTTCAATACAGTTTTCATGGAGTTGCTGTCAAGCATTACAGAAAATGGAGTCAACAGGAGTACAGCAATACAAACTTGTGTGTGCGTGTCTCTCCATATGTGAGAGGGTGGATGACTAACTCGTGTGTTAAGAGAAAATGAGTCGCACTTCGCATGGATGGAACATGAGGGTCAGGTGGAGCGAGAGAGCGGGCTTCAGATGGCATAGGGGCGGAGATGATGGAGAGAGAAGGAGCAGCCCGAAGAGCAGCTGAGCTTGGCTGCATATACATCCATCTTACTGACAGGAGGTGTGATTAACATGGCCTCCTGCTTTCTCTCTGTCTCTCTCTCGTCCTCCCTCTCTCTCTTTTTACCGTCACCTGGAAGACCAGAGGGACCCTTTGGTTGCAGCTCCTTTGTATTTCCTTGATGTTGTTTAGAATAAAACCTGGAAAACAAAGTAAAAGTTGATGTGAAGGCCCACCTGATGGTGTGCTCAGCTAATCTGCATCAGCTATTCCATTTATACTTCACAACCAGTGGCTCATACAGCAGCTGACTGTCATTCCACTCATGTTTATTCTTCTGTGCTGCCTTTGTAACTTGACACACTGCTAATACACTCTCGTCAAAGCTCCCTTCATCTCGCCCCTCCTCCTTCTTATTGTGTTGTGGTGTTCTTGAGCTAATGTTCCACTACATCTTTGTCAAGTTAATACATCATCTCCCAGTCAAATTCTCCTCACCTCAGAGACATTTCCACCAAATCTAAATGTTTAATAATTTGCAAGAATGGGTGAGTTCCTCTACATAAAAGGCTCTACATAAAGATATAATTATATTAGTTGCAGCCGAGAACTATGGTCAGAAGTTTACTAGCTATAATCAAGCCAGCAGCAGATGACGCTCATAGCCAATTTAACTCTCAAAGAAACACTGCCAAGTGTACATTAGCCTTGTGCTAATACTGAAAAAGTCCAAAGACTAGTTTAGCTAATGTGATGCAGCATCCCAATCTAAGCAAAGAGCAAAGCATCATGCACTATGGGAGGTACTGCCATAAAGGTTGTTAGATTTGTCATAGATTTGAATAGAAAAGGTTGATTCTCGCTCAAAACATTTTTATTTAAATCATACAATGGATAAAAATACCCATTAAGTGGTAGGGGAACCTAAATGTCCTTCGTGGCTGACTGAAAAGTGACAGTGAAAACCACTGTAAGAGAGATGTGATTCAGCAAAAACCCACATGAAGAAGGTTTCAGTGATTCCCTGACCTCCCATGGGTTACCTCCTACACATCGTTTTACCGTTTAGAAAAGTGATCATGCTTTTCAACGTTTACAACAGATACTTAAGGGTTCCCACAGAACAGAAGGAGTAGGTGGAGAGGAGGCAGGATGGATGGAGAAAGCTGGAAGCCACTTCTTAGGAACAGACCACAGAAGGTCAACAGCCTTAAAGTTTGAAAAAGAGCATGTGTACACAGAGCACCTGGAGTAAACACAGGTAAAAGTGTCAGTAGTTCAGACAGTTCAGGTAGCTGTCATCATCAATCATATTATGGTACATAAGCCGAGCTGGGCAATTTGCTTGAGAAATGTAATCACTCATTACATATTACTGAAATAAGAATTCAATTATATTACTTCTATTATTATATACTCAACCTCCAAAAGTTAGTTACGTTACTCATTACTTTACTTTCATTACTCAGCCCAGTTTAGCAAGTGGGATTTTCTAACTTTTGTTTTTTAAGATTAAATCACAGACCAGCCATGCAAAGAAGATTCAGGCTCATTGAGGAGCCCATTGTGTATGAACACCAAGACCAGGAGACACAGGTGAGTTTTCAATAATATATTGTATTGCAATAAATAAAAAAATATATATAAGAAAACAGAACATTTCGGTACAGTTCATTTCCAAGCATTCAGAGTTCATTTCTTTTGAGTGGGAAAAAATAGTGTAGTTAACAAACAGCAACTAGCTTGAACGGCTAACTTAATATTAGCCCCCAGTATCAACATATAACAACAACATCATATAAATTCAGCAACTTTGGAGTTATTATGAGGTCAATTTTCCTCTTTTGGTAAGGATAACATATGCTCTATACTCTGAAATCTTATCTCACAAGTTGGTTCATACACTCCAACTCTAAAGAAACCCAGATAATAAATGTTAGGAGTCACTAACTTCCTTCCCACACTGCACCAACCTAACATTTCAACATTTTCTACATCACTCTCTTTCACAGAGAAAAAACCAAACTGAAATCAACCCTACATCAAGCTCCTAACAAGGAACAAGCTGACCCCACACTGAGTGAGCAGCATTACAGGGATTAGTATCTGTAATGGACTTGCTGAATTTCAAATCCCTTCCACTACTCAGTATATTTCCGCCATTGTATAAATGTGTGTGTGTGTTTGTGTGTATGTGTGTGTGTGTGTGTGTGTGTGTGTAACCTATCTCCACCCTTCATTAACCTATGGGTACTGTTGCTGTCTTTGTGCAGTTTATGGGTCGGAGTGTGTTTCCTCCTTTAGTTTTATTAAGAGCTGAGACTGGGGTTGCCAACACTCAGTACTTTCTTGGTGACATCACACAACAGCTCCTAAAATAACTTGCGAGTGAATTCCATATAGGAATGTTTCAAATGTCATGAGCGTCTTTGTATTGAATCTGTAATCCAGCCTGAATCGCATTGAATATTTCCAAAATACTTATACTTCTCACCTGTTACCAAAATCT
This sequence comes from Trachinotus anak, assembly GCF_046630095.1. Taxonomy (NCBI): domain Eukaryota; kingdom Metazoa; phylum Chordata; class Actinopteri; order Carangiformes; family Carangidae; genus Trachinotus; species Trachinotus anak. The sequence continues at coordinate 16,784,659 of NW_027273876.1, read as the reverse complement.
GCGATCTTGGGTAGATAACCACTTACCAAAGATCTCCACAAATTGACTTTCTAACCAACTGTAAGTCAATCTTCTTCATCACACCAAAATGAGACAACTACCATGTTGCACACACACTGCATATGGAGGCACCATCTGATACATATGCTGGCCAGGCAGAATAGGCTCTGAGTGGTAATGACTGTTCATGTTAATTCACACCTTGCTCTCAGTGGCTGTGGGTGGACCAGTGAGGAAGCTAAGAGCCCTGTAGGACCATGTAGCCATTCTCTCTACTGCATGAGATGATGCAGAGAGAGATGCGGGTAGGTGCAAAAAAGAAAAGGGTACTTCATGATAGACAAAGAAAGGAGGATAATTGTTATTCTATACTCAATTTTTGTCATTACACAACTCACATAACACCTTCCTCCGCACATGTACACACATGTGATGGAGCCTCCACAAACTCTGTCGTGTTAATAAGCAACAGTGGCTTATTTAGCTGGGAAGCCAATGACCTGTACAGTTTTCTTTTAGGTTTAATTTTGTAACTACTTTGCAAATTTCTCCTTCCAGATCAACATGTGGAAGGATCCAGGAGGCTGTGCATGCCTGAACCTCATGAATTCGAGATAAATAAAGGGAGGTTATTGACTTGTCTTCCATTTTTGCAGCAAACATTAAGGTCAGACACATCCATTTTTTCTTTGTTTCATTTTGGAAACGCACAAGGCTTGCATTTCCCACTTGGGACTTGAAGTGAAAAAGACAGCCACCCATGTGGGTAAGCCAATTTCCGCAGAAGATGAAACACATATACAGTAAAAGCTCATGGGAAACACTTGAGATAATTAAAAAGAGTCCTCTAAAAGCAAATTGGATCTATACTGTGCAACAAATTTGGTTTGGCATTCACACCTGTGCACAACGAGTGCACAAAGAAACATACAAGAACACACACCACATGACACCCAGATGTGTGCACACCCACACTTCCGCACATCCCGTTGCAAATGAGTGAGCAATATGCAACCGTATAAAAGGAAGATCAATGTCAAACCCTGGCACTGCTTCCTCCTCTCCATTTCTCTTTCTGTCTCCTTTTCCGAGACAATTCAGAAATGCACATCCAACCCACCCACACACAAGCCTGAGTGTGTAAGGGGATCTACGGCAAAGCAAAAGTGCAATTAAAGTAATAAAGTGTGACATTTCCATAGAAATAAGATTTCTGTTTTGCCTTTTATTGTCATGAGATATGCAGCATTGGGGGGTTATTTTGTAAAAGTGCCCACAATAAAACCAGATAAAATAACACAAACCCTATGAAAATAGAAAATGGATAAACACACATCTTTGTGAGTCTTAGATCTGTGTGAGAATGGAGAGTTGCTGTCCACTCTAATTAATACCAACCCCTCTAAATATAGAGGCTGAAAGAGAGGTTTTGTAAAACAGTATTTTGGGTGCTTCTTGCATTTCCACTCATCTTTTCATTCAAAAATAATCGAACAGTGACATGTCATCACCCACAAGTGGTGCTGGCAAGCCTGCAGGGGCTGATGCAGAACAGGATGCGTCATCCATCTGAGAAAGTTTTATTACAGACACTTCAGGTGAATTACTTCACTTACTCAGACACTGAAGAGAGTTGAACGAACTGAAATTTGATTTGCTCTATGCGCAACCCTGCAGGAGAAAAGCATTGGGCATCATCCAGCTCACTCTCTGCCCGGGTGGAAGAACTCAGGATAATAAGCCAGAGAGCATCACCACACACTGTTCAACGTTTTTATTTTTCCAGCCACTGTCAAACTGATTGCAAAGGACATTTAGGCTGGAAGGAAATACCACACGGCCCTCCTCATTTAACACCTCACAAAAACTCCCACACCTTACAGACCATCTGAATCTAATCTGAATCTGAATCTCATTTGTTGTGTAAGAAAATCTAAACTATAACGTTACTGCAGCTGATGTGAACATTTTTCTAATTTTCAAAGGCAGCTAAAATCTTTAGTGGACATATTTGTGGAAACTGCAACAATCAAGTCTCTGGGTGAGAGAGCATTCAAGCCAGTGTTACTATGAACAGACTTCAAAACACAACCTACAAATTTTCATGTATGATGTTTTTTGGTTTTTTTCTCCATCAGTTATGTACTGTTAAACATTTAAGACATTTGTACAGTGGCCCTGAGAGCTCAATACACTGCAACTGAAGGAAACGCATACAAACAGACAAGACACAAACAAATTCAAAAATCATCTTCATCAATTTGACAACATGTGTACTGCAAATACACAGACACTCTGCAAATCCTCACAGCACAACCAAATACACAAATGCACTGCCAATACACACAACACAACCAAATACACAAATACAGTGCAAATACACACAGCAAAACCAAATACACAAACGCACTGCCAATACACACAGCAAAACCAAATACACAAACGCACTGCCAATACACACAACACAACCAAATACACAAACGCACTGCAAATACACACAGCAAAACCAAAGATACAAATGCGCTACAAATACACAGAACACAACTAAACACACAAACCTTGCAATAAGCATAGACCAAACCCATAGACATCAAACAAAGTGTGTCCAAGGGACACAAAAAGGTGATGAACCTGGCTGGGACGCACTTCTTGTACAATACTTTTGAAAAGCATTGAATAACAAGTGCGCATGGATGTATTATATTTCATTTATTAAAATACTGTACATCTAAAGAAGTGCATCTCAACTAAAATAGTTGTGTTGTCAGTTTTTGCAGTTCGTTTGTGTATTTGGTTGTGTTGTCAGCATTTGCAGCACGATTGTGTATTTGGTTGTGTTGTCAGCATTTGCAGCAGATGTGTTGATGTGAAGATGTTTTCTGAATTTGTTTGTGTTGTCTATGTCCGTGTGTTTTCTTCAGTTGCATTGCATTGAGCTCAAAGGTCCACCGTAGGTTTGTCCCTCTACAGCATTCAACATTCAACATTCACATTTCACAGCTACACACCCATGCACGCTCAAAGTTATTATTGCATCTGGTGTGTTATTTGTGCAGCATTGAGGCCAGCCTAAGAGACAATACACTGTCAAAACTACACTCTGCCCATATGCCAAGATATGTGTGCGTGTGCCAGACGGCGCAGATGCCAGCCACCGGGTGCTGACCCCTGTGGCCTCGTCCCGAGTAAAGTGTCATCTTCAGAGCAGAAGAGGAGAGAAGGGAAGAGGAGTACGGGCAGAAAGGGGAAGAGGAAGTGACCAAAAATGGAGAGGTTGGCCGCCCAGCTAGGCAGGGAGAGAAGTTTTTGTGAATCAGAGGGAAGATATAAAGAAAGAAGAAGTGGGGGAGAGAAGTCTGGATAAACGGATACTATCTTCAGCCACTGAAGGATCCATGGCAACCTTCCTACTTCAGCCTCCTGAACAGCTCTTACACAGAGAGGCAGCAGATGGTTCGACACAGGACTAATATTTGACACAAGCAGGCAGTTATATTTCTGAATTCCTTTTGACAGCGTGAAATTACATCATCGCCTCCTTTGCCATCATTGTCGTCATGAAGTATTCTTGTGGCTGGGAGGGTGCTCATTCACTCAAAGCGGTGGAAATTTACTAACCAACTGACTTACACAGCATAAAAAGACTAAGCATCATGCCTCTCAAATATCAGTGCAACTTAAGTAATTCATTTAACCATGGTCTTGTTTTATCTGTGTGTGTTCTGTCAGCTATAAAAGAAGAACAGAAAAAAAAAAATGCTTTTCTAGATTGGAAAAGCACATCTGGTCTCAAGGACAAGGTGTGAGACAGGGTCATGCAATAATCACACAAAAGGTTGCGCAGGCACATTATACATACATTCTTTTCAGCTTGCGTTGATGTGCTTCTTCCCCTGCTGCATCCAATACAGGAGGCTGGAACTCAAAAGTTTGGACGGAGACTTTGATTGAATTAAAGATATTAAACTCACCAGCTGGGGTGTTGCGCTCCAATGGCTAAATTGAAAATACATCAGCAGCGTTAAGCAACAGATAAGACAACAAGAAAAATGGAGAAATGTCTAACTTTATACCACTGATATGACATGTTAGATACACTACAAGTTATCAACATTGGCATGGATATTGCATGGAATTTAGAAACAAAGCCACTAACCAAAACTTGTTTACATTGATTGGATAATGAAATTCAACGTCATGTAGCTGTAAGCATCATGGAAACTTGACTTGCTTGGCTCTTACCTTGTGTCAAAATCATTATAATGCAAGAATTGACAGAGTTGGATGTGTAACTTTCTCACTGACTCAACTATGACAAGAGACACTGCAGCAAAAATGTGTCCCTTCGATGTGATAGCACAGACAGTTACAAATCAATAACTAATCTATAACCGACAAATTTAGGAAGCTGCTTTATGTTCATTTATGGTACAGACATGAAAATTCTGGCCCAACATATGCCTGGGTCCTCGGCCCATATCGCGCCCATATTCTTCCACATGTGAGCAGAGTCTGGCTGTTATTCTCTGGTACTGACTGACAACTGGAAGATTTACAGTGTGTGTTCCAAAATTGGTCCAGATGTGGAAGTAGCATCTGACAATCATGCCGTATGTATGGACCAGATTTGGGCTATGGAACTGGGTTTACACTGGGCCAAGCATGGAACATCTAGGCTGGATTTATTTTGCTATCTGGGTGGTTTTGCTTCTTCTTTTACAGCTACTGGTTTCTCCGATTGAGATTCTCAGCAAACCCTGTATTATAATAAATATTATGAATTATTACACACCAGTCTGACTGACTCCAGTATTTATCAGCTTGAGGCAAAAATGTGCCTTACCTGAAAGGGTGCCTCTGCCCTTTTCAGAGATTGTAGGTTACACTGACCTAAACGTGGGACATGAAATAGTTTTCTGTGAGCTGTGTGTAAGAGATCAGACAATCGCCACTGTCTGACTCCTACAGTATAATCTTCCCACTCTGACGATTTAGAGGACCGTAAAAGGCATTTTTAGGTGTAGTAATGTTCTAAAGGTTTTAGTGCAACCTGTCTTGCACACTGAGATTGCCACACCAAGATTTGTCATGGCAGTGACCAACTTTAAAGGTGCATGCAGTGACTTTCTTAGTTTCTTATGAGCCGTGACAGATGTGACTCCTTAAGAGGTCAAATGATAAAGGCATTGGTAGTGCTACCATTCTCCCTGAGAATCAGCATTAAAATCTGTCGGGCTTTGCAGCTTTAAGCTACATTGCCAGTCTATTTTGTTGAGTCAAGCAATCATCAAAAGCAACATGCACATCTTTGCATGTGCTGGGTAACAATCGACAAAAGAACACATGAATAATAATAATAATAATGACAATTAAAAAAAAAAAAACACTGAAAAGAAATCTCCTCACACCTCACATTGCCTTATTCCTAAATTCTAGGACATGATTCATGTTTTAGTCACAAATGGTTCCTCAGCTGGACATTGTCTCATTGACGAAGGGGCTAAAAAAAACTTGCGAACAAGATGGCGGTGTGGGGGAATTTAGTTGACGCCCACTCAGTGAATTTTTTAAACCTTAAATTGCTGCTAAATGAAAAATGGTTGTCTTGAACAGGGCTCAGAATTAACGCTAAAACAAAAATAGTGCTTTCCTGGGATAAAGCTTAAGAAACAATTGATATCATCACCACCTATGGTGCTTTGACACCCATGATTATGTTTGCAGCACAAGTAACAGAGAAGTTAAACCATTGACCTTTATCATGAATGTGTTCTACTGTTTTGAATATTTATAAGTGAATATGCACAGCAGCCTCATCACTCCGAAAATTTTATACCAGGGAAATGTCAAGCAGAACTATACTTAATGAAAGTTTTATTAGTGTTATTATTGGTGAGCACTTTCTGTGTTTGCCAGAGCTAACTGCTAATCCATGTCTAATTTGGTGGCTCCGGCAAGGCCATTTTACATTAAATAAAATTAATGTTGATTTTGCCATGTAAGTTTTGACATTTCACTCAGACTGCTTGTTACGACTGCGGTTGTATTGTGTCAGTGTATGTTTTTTTTGTTCTTGTATGTTCTTTTCTTGCATGTCAGTGTTGGGTGAGTGTCAATGGAATATGCAAATAGATGTGTGCCAGAACGCAATGGGGATTGGTGCGCAGTAGGGGCGGTGGCTGCTGATTGGCTCTGGTAAGATGACGCTCCAAACATAAAGAACCAAGATGGCGCAGCCGAGCTGCACGGGGAGAGAGCGCTTCATCTACCCTTTGCCACAACAGCCACACCATTGCTAGTGATACGCCTTTGTCTGCCTAAAGCTAAAATCTACTAGCGAGAGATAGGGGTGGACTGCCATTTTTGTTTTGAACACCTTTTCTCCTGTTTTTTGTTAGTTTAGTAATTGTATTTTAGTTTTGTTATACTTTGGGTAGATTATGTTGCAGTTTTGTTTTTAAGCTAGAGATGTTTGTTTGTTATTTTCTCCAACCTGAAGCTGTACACCTCTTGATTACTGAAAGGCAAAGGAAATAAATACATATTACTTATAATTCTGTTCCTGTGGCTACTTGGGACTTAGGGAAGATGGGGGATTCATGTTGTGACCTGGCCACCTCTAGACGGGACATAACACTGCTTTATACCCATTTGCCCTGGAGAAAAGTCAACAAGGTGGTATCACTTTCAAACTGTCGGCATTTATGTAACGTACTTAAGCTGAACAGGTATCAGTGAGTGCAGCCAATAAGCCCGTCTCTTCATTACTGAAAGTGCAAGGTCAGGACCATGGTGCGCCCCTGATAACCCCATCAACTTGTAAAGAAACAAACATATTACAAAAGTAACAAACAGATTTTAAGTAGGTTTAAGTTAAGGTTGGGTCACACCAGAAATCATGCAGTCAAATTTATCCAAGCATATTTGAGAGTAAAACTAATTGTGCTAATTCTACCTGAATGAAGTGATTTTGGCACAACATTTTGAAATCAAACACTAGAGTGAAGATACTGCTGTTGGAATTCCCAAACTAGGAAATGGAAAAAAAATAAAAAATAAAAAATACAACAAGGACATGATAAACTTTGGATCCTGATATGTGTATTTATTTAAAATTGTACTGCTTAGAAAATTACACACGTGATAGGCTTTTCATTTTAGATGACATCTGTCCTCTCCCAAATGCATGAGAGGAAAGGATCACAAAATGTGTGTGTGAGATCAGGCTCAAGGGGAATATAAGACAAGAATGACAGATCGTGAGAAAACGACAAAGTTTGCTGTTAAAAAAAAGAAAAAGCTAAGCTTACTACCCGACAGTGACAGATGTGACGGCTGTCTGCTCTTTCAAAAAAGAAGACAAATCTGTAATAACAGCAGATGGTACTGGTTTTTCACTCTCCCCATCATTTCTTTGCAGTATAATAAAGCATATATTTTTCCACTCTGGTGCACAAAAAATAATGTATGTCTGTGATGAGAAGAGTGCACCGTGTTCTCGGGCGTGTAACACTTAGTCTCGAAAAGTTGAAGACTGCTCTCAGGAAAAGTATCAATTATTAAGTGTAATTATAGTGGTCGAGAGATGGGTGCCATTCGCCTCTGGAGAAGTGCTTTGTTTTTTTGTCATAGAACAGGCGAATATGGATGTTTGTTGTGCATATAAAAAAAACTTGAAGAGATGAAAATCTCGTCTACCTTCCTCCCCGTTCCCTTCGTTCATTTTTCACAGCAGAAAGCAGGACTATTTTATTGTTACAAAAACGTTTTTTAACAGTTTGGCTCTAACTGTTACTGAGCTCTTATCTCAAAAAACAGTGACAAACAACTTTGTTTTGGTTAACTTATTTGTCATTGGTGTTTTTGTTTTTACTTTACTTTAAGTCTGCCTAATTAGCACTTCTGGTCCATCTTTAATTGGTTGACATGAAGCGACGTTCATGGCAGCACCAAATAAAAATATCTCATCTGTCTGTTGAAAGCTCTGCAGCCACTGATCGTTAAATAAAATCCCCATCTGCCTCTCGCTGCATTTTTCATAATATGACCCAAAATAACACCTTAAAAGCAAAAAGATGAATTTTCCAACATTCAAATATTTCTCACAGTGAAAACATATGATGGTATATATGCATAGAGGGAGGAAATTAATTCACGACAGCAACAAAAAAGAGTTACTGGTGCTATTTGTATTGTGTAATCTTGTACTTTCTTTACAATATTCAGATAAAAGCACCCTGTATAAACACTTGGAAGTGTGATAAAAAAAATAAATTGCATGGTAACATGCAGAGGCAATCAGAGCCTCTGGTCCTACCCACTAAACTCCTTAAAGCTGCATTAATCAATACTTTATATTAATTGTAGATGAAATTGATTTATACGTGAATGGTGTCGGTGGTAGTGACAAACCCACAGGGAATTGCTACCTGACTCTGCAGTCCGCCACAGCTGTACACAGGATCATAGTCTTTCAGCTCACTGTTTTAGTTTTCTAGCTCACAATTTTACTCTTCTGCTTCACTCTGACCTTTCTCATCAGTGTCATTTCCAGCCACAACAGACAGCTTGTTTCAGTGAAAAAGCTCTGACACTATCTGATACTATTAGCTCGGCAGCAAACAGCAAGCTGAGTTAGCAACTAGCTGGTGAGCTAACCACATGTTTTATTTGGAGCTGGTGAACACAAAGAAAGAACTAAAAGGAAATTTAATATTGGACTGACATTTACTAAGAAATCTCACAGTGTCATTTTTAGGGCTCTGCACTGGCAACAGCCTTGGTCAGAGGCATTATGTTTTCATGTTATCCGTCTGTACAATCGCACATACAATTGTACATACATACAGTCAGAGCCTTGTACATACGTCTGTCCCATTCTGATGTAACACCTTGAGGGAATTTCTTCAAATTTGACTCAAATGTTCACTTTGACTCAAGGATGAACTGATTAGATTTTGGCGGTCATAGGTTAAGGGTCATGGTCACAGTAACGGTGCAACTTGGCTGTTTGGCGGAAGTATACAACCACCAGGTGATAATTCTACTTTTTTGTTTTAGCATTTATCTATATTTTTAGCACGGGAGAAATTTCAAATGAGTTCACTGTGAGTCTTTGTTAGACTCCCTACAGCAGATTTATTCACCAAGTGGGACAAAATATTTGGTACACCCTACAGTACAATACAATCCAGTGCAACAGGACAAACCACCATTTCATAAACGACTACAATACTGTTCTTTACAAAATTAGTGCCATATTAGTTATCAGGCCAGTAAAAAGGATTCCATTAGATTGTGTAATGTTAATGCGTCCAGTCTGTGTGTTGTGTACTTGCGCACATCTGTGTGGCCATCTGTGCTCCGTTGGTTCTCAGCCAGAGGAGAAATAGCATCAATTGTAGGTAGTGACAAGGCAAAGCCACCCTGTAATCGAAATGTCCAGCGTGTGAGTGAGTGTGTTGTGTGTGTCTGTAATTGAATAGTCCCATGTGCGAGTGCATGCATTTGTGTGTGTGTGTAACTGAAGTGTCCATAGCAGTCAGCAGGGATGTTTATTGATTAGTGAGTCAGACTTACCCACTCTCACATGGTATGGTCAGCCTATTATTAGCTTTTCCTACGCAAACATAATACACACACATAAACACACAAACACACACACACACACAAAACGGAGACAAGAACTTGATAGGAGATCTCATTTGCTCTCCTGTCATTCACCGCTGGTTCATCTGCGTGGGGAACAAATGCACTTGGCTTGCCCGTGATACACAAATTCAAAAGAAGATTAAGGAAAATAGACCCACAGCTCACAGGAAAACCCGAAGACTATGAAGATAACGGCAGCGACAGGAATAGAGAGCAAGGATACACAGTGCTGTCTGTATCCAGTTACCTCCACGTCTGTTTGTATTTTTTTTTTTTATAATAAAGGGTAAAATGGCAGCAGTTTTTGAACACGTTTCTGTTTCTCCTTAATCACAGAAACTGATGACGTTATTTACCTAAATTATATCATTACTAGTTACAACTAACCGGGGCTAAGGCTATAACTAATTTAAAATCAGATGTCTTCTTTGCAGCCACATAGATTTTAAGAGAAGACAATAGAAAATCGAGATATATAAAAACAGGCATATAAGAGGTATAGACAAGAAATAATAAATATAATAATAAATATATAATATAGATAATAAAACTGTTCCATTCCATTCAGCTGCTGTAGTTTCATGGGTCTGGTATTAATTTGCGCTTACTGATTCATTATTATTAGTAACACCTGTGTGTTTCTACTATGACCACTAAGTCAGAGTGTCTGCTCTGAGAAAGGCCAATATTATAAATGTATTACTAGGTTTTTTCAACTATGTTTTGTGGGCATGCTGGTATATGTATCCTTAATGTTTCGCTCTTGATTTATGTGGTAGCTGCATCTAATGCTGTCGCCTACCTTGTGCTGTTGTGTGGCCACTCGCTCAATTATCTGTGCGTCAACAAGAGGTAAGTAGACCCCTGCAGCAGACAGACATTAAAGAACCCATTTGTAAGTTTTGCCAATGCTACATAGTCAATGTTAGCATTGACAGCTGATGACATACCAGTCTACAGCCATTGTTGCGTGAACAAAACAGGGACAGCTCTTGGGGAGCAAAGGAATACAGTTTGACGCTGAACAACAACGCTTCTTCTAGGCTGGTCAGTAAACAGCTGCTGATGCTAACACTGGCTATGTGGCAAAAGCAAAGCTCACAAATAAAATGTGTCTTTCTTCAAATGTTAGTGGAAGAGTAATTGTAGCATGTGCAAAAGTATGTGCACCCCATTAGCATGCACATACTTTTTTATTTTAGCAGCTAATAGTCTTTCTGTTCTTGATTTAGGAATTCTGGCCGACTCTTCCTTGCTGATCAAGTTCTAAGATATTTCAGGCTGTCTTGCACTCACAGTGTTTAAGATCCACGCACAGACTTCCCAGTGATGTTGAGGTCAGGGGACTGCGAGGTCTGTTTCAAAAGCACTGATTTGTGTTTTGAAGTATTAGTTAATGGTGTGGGTTGCTCTGAATCATTGTCCTGTTGTAGAAACCAGCCTCTTTTCAGTTTCACTTTCTTGACTGACTACAGGACGTTTGCATCCCGGATTTGTTCATATTTAGCACAACTGATTCTTCCCTCCAGCCTCAGAAAGTTTTCTTGCTCCTCCCTTAACTAACATTTCATACAAGCTCAAGCTGGAAAAGCATATTTCTCTTGGCTTCCCCTTGCCTTTGTAGGCGTCAATTAGCTTCGTTTCAGATCCTCACTCAGTTGCTAAGAGAATCAATGTGGTTGTTGAGGTTCAAGGTTCGAAGAATCAGAGAATTCTTGACCTGCCTCAGGAGTCACAAGTCACTTAAGGTGGAGGAGTGAAGGAGGAGCTGGGATACTTTTTGTCTTCTGGGTTATACCATTATACCATGTCATTTAACACTGACAAAAAAATAAGCTGTAATCAAATCATCCATTTGATGGCTTCAGGTACTCATGAGGATGCTGAACCTGTGCTCAGGATTCGAATTATCTGAACTTTAACCCTGTTTCACAGTCTTCCACATTGCAACCGACCTTAGGGATCTTTCCCTTCAGCTGACTATGCTGCAGTACCATTGTCCTCCAGTCCATGACTCAGAATTCAGTCAAGGTCCAATATTATTGAGGCTGTTATTTAAATGTGTCTCAGGCCTGGCTGGTATGGAAACATTACTGTACTATTAATATGACTTTAGAATTTCAGTACTGTGGATTAGGAAAACTACCTGTGTACAGAGGAATAACAGCAACAGTGTTCATCCTTATTCATAAAATAAAGATGATTTAGAATTTAGTCTTAAAAAGCACTACATTTTTTTTCTACTTTTTCCTCCTCAGCTAAAAGGTTTTTCTTTTCTTCTTTTTACTATTTTTGTCTCTGGTTCGTCTCTGCTCATTCATTAAAAATGGGGTATCTAAACATTTATCCTTTACAGCTTGCAGTAAGTTTTGATTGGTCTGATTGGTTACTCTCCACCCTGAGCCTTATCAAATTTACTGAACCTGCAGGCTTTCACAAATATCTTTAATTAAGAGTGTTTTTGCTAATCCCTCGTGCCTATTGATGTTATCTTATGGGAGGTTCATGTCAGGAAGTAGTTTTTTACATCCAGTGTAAAAAAAAAATACCTACATGAAATTAAATATGTGGATGATGCACTTTACTTTCATTTCAACCCTTTTCTCCAGAAAGCCTCAAGGTACACCTTACCCAGGTACAGGAGCTGCATGATCTCATGTGCACCTCAAATGATAGGCACACAGAGGGGTCCAGTAGTTGAGAGGTCTGGGGTTGTCGTCACATGTGAAAAAAATAAAATAAACTTAGAAAAATGACCTGTAATAAGATTCACTTGTCTTTCAGGGATTCTGTAGTTTTGCTTCTGTGCTATGCAGAAGCAAAATTTGCCATTGAACTTTTAGCCATTGAACTTTTTCGACTTTTGTGCTCAGGGTGTACTTTTCACTCAAGTGAGTGGGCACTATTTTTGAGTCTGGTATCATACCACATCTATGGTCTTTCTCTCCCTTCAGTAATATAACAAATTTCTGAGTGAAGCTGAGTATGTGGGCCAGGTTTAGTCACGAGAGGGATTTAAATCAAATTCTAAAGATTAAATTGGATCATTCAATATTAGGTTTGGCTTAAGCAGTACATCACAATATGGGGCTGGGACGAGTTTGAGGATGCCTAATTTAAAACTTCAGCAACGTTCTCTGGAAATGTTAATAACGCTTTTGCCAGCTGAAATCCAAACACACCTTCTGCTCGGCTGGCTACCCACAAGATACATTTTTAATTCTACTGTGTCTACAGAAATGTGGTCACAGTATATGGATTGCATTTAAACTGACTAGACCACCTCCAGAAGTGGTCTAGCTGTTTTGATCACATCCCAATCATAATGCATTCTGCATTTAGACCTTTGGGTAACATGCATTGTACTGGTTTAAACTGAGTCAGTGAGTGTGATCACTGGACAGGTGAGGAATGGCAACTATAAACTAATGAGCTGGAAGCAGAAGAAACCGTGGCAACCAAGAGAAATTTTAATCATGTCACTGCTCAAGCCTATTGAGGAACTGTAGTTTGAACGCATGCTACTAGACTAATAAGGAGGAAATAGATGATCTGTTGACCAAAAGGCTGGTTCTCAACACTGTGCATTTCAAAACTTCCATGTCATAACATTTGTTTTGAAAAAGATGTATACATGAAAATCATGTACAAGTGTTAACCACCTTACACCTCCCTGCTGTTTCTTCTGCGCTTGTTTCCACTCGCATATGAAGACGCTCAAGAACATTGCAATTGTGTGATATTTTTTACTGCAATCCTTTTTTTTGACTGGGTATAAATATGTGCCTGCATCTAAAGTTTGTCTCTCCAACCTTGTATATCCTCTTAGGTTTTACTTACGTCACACAGACCCATTATAAATAACTTAAGACTGAACTGAGAACACATGATACAGGGATTCACAGGTACATAATTACACAACCCTCCATGCATAAGAAAAACTCAGCCCTTGCTCTTAGAGCTGAGCTTGTGCCAAGTAGTGCCTTTGGGCTTGTGAGTGTAATTATAATTCCTTTTCCAGGCACTTGCTTTGAAAATGAGAGACAACGCTCACCTTTCACAGTGATAACACCTAGTATTTTCATGTCCTGTTCTTAATGCAGTGACTGAGCAGCTAAAAGAAAATCAGTAGAGGAAGCAGAAGGCTAGATGGCAGAGGGGATGAGAGATCGTGCTGACAGATCTGAAGATGTGAGGTGACTTCACTCCATGACATTTGGCAACCTCTGACACTGGACCTGTCACAAGTAAGTAGCAACTAAGCAGAAGGTATCCATGGCAGGCTAATTAACACAACACGCTAATGAGATGATTTGTCCATAACGCTTCTGTATCCACAGGAGAGAAAATGTTAGGAGGGGAAGGGTAATGGAGGAGGAGAGCAAAGAAGCAATCAGCATGGAAGCACGGAGAACGATATTTAAAGATGATTAGAACTCATTTATTGGAGCTTCGCTGTGTTGCTCTGCTCAAATACAGGTGGAAACAGCTCATGTGCATAAAGTGCATGTTTAACCTTGTTTAGCGTAAAGAATGGAAATAGGGACAAACAGCTAGTCTAGCTTTGTCTGATGAGACCAATAAAGATTTGCACAATGTATCTTGCTTGTTTAACATAAATGCACATAAATGTAAAAATAACTAAATAGAATTTAGGGGGTAATGTAAGTCCAATATTCAGTCTCATTTTAGCATGGCTTTGTTCTCCACCAACTTACTTTGTTGGAAATGTTGTTTGGTAATGGGTAAGAAATCTAGTGAAATCTTTTTTTGCCAAAAGCATCCACCTGCTGTAACTATAAGTGATGATGATGGAGAAGAGAGTGAACCAAAATGGTAAAGTTGCAGGTGGGAAAATGAAGCAATGTGTTGAAACATGCTAAAAAGTTTTGTAGTGTTGAGTGGAACTGTGCTGAGGTGGATGTTTCTGTACCTTTTACATATATGATAGTTGGTTATATACTAAAACTGCAGATTCTATAAGTATAGGTGTAACCCTCCAAAAGTTGTCACTATTGGGTTCATGTGCAGTGATAGAAACTTGCATTGGCCTGTGCCCAGCACTGTGCCTCACTCAGGTTCACGTCCAAAATATATAACACCTGTGTGACGTTCCTAAGCTCTGCTGTAAATAAGGCAGCTTTTTTACTCAGCTGACATTGTTGGAGTGTGGGGCCTTCATTTTAGAAAGCTACACCTATATTCACAGAATCTGGGGTTACAGTAACCAACAACCATATAAAAGGTGTTAAAGAAAGTCACCACTGTGCTTCACCACTACACATGCACGAGGGATAAATCCAATAACCCAGCTCTTAGAGGGTGAAGCCTACATGAAATAGAACCATTATCAAAATTGATAGTAGTTACATTGAGTACTACACAATTTATTGAGGTCTTAATTATAAGCTGTGGATCTTAGAAACCAAAGAAAGCCAATAAAAATGCACATGTATTTGCAAGGAGTAATTTCCTTGAATGTGCAGTTTCTGATGTGGCTGTGTTAGATTGCATTTTCACTTGGTCTAAGTATTTACAGCGTCCATCCACTGGCAATTAACTCCAGTGAAAATTGGGAGGTTTTAACTGCTTCCCCATTTTCAGTCGTACACATTCCTCTGTCAACCAGCAGCCCACCCCTCTCGTTGTCTCCTTTGCTTTTGACATCAGCCTAGGTTATTTTTAGCTCTATCCAAGGGGAGAGGGAGAGAAAACGGCACAGTCCCTTATAGATGGGTGGATGAGAAGAGTCGGAGGAGGAAGAGGAGGAGGAGGAAGAGGAGAAAGCGTGGGCGCATTCAGGATTGGTGCCTATTTGAATATTCATAGAAACAGCTGTGTTCACAAAGGTGTCGAGATGGAGATGAGCATGGATGGACTGCTCAAAATCAATAGAGGACTCTTCTGCTGAGAGTTTATGATGATAGGCTTGACTAATAAGTGGAGCATACTAATGAGTTAAGTTATGTGGGACATGCTGTTGTGATGGGGCAATGACAATAAAAGCAAGAGATGGTCTGTGTCTGCCTGAGTGACAGCAGAAAGGACATTTTATATGGTTGCACTCAACAAACATTTAAGGTTTTAGCTGTAGTAGGCTAATCTTGCTCTCTCAAAAATATAAATTATTTCTTATAAGTATTTGCCCACAATTAAATTAATGTAAGAATGACTCTAAACAGTTCATGTGTTGTTTCAGACAACAGAACTTTCTATTTCAGGTACATGTAATTTAGTTTCAAATGATATCAGCTTGTTTATTTTAGTATTTGGAGGTTATTTCAGATAAGAGGATTAGCAAGTAAACCAGATCTGTTCAATCAACATTTCTGGCATTTCCTCATCTCTATTTCTTGCAATTTGAACTTATTTTTCTCATCAAATAAAGGAAAACAGTGAGTTCAAGAAGGTTTACACAAAGTAACTATTCATTATTCCAACTGATGCCCTAAAACTAACTTGCAGTAAGCAGTGAGATTTAATTGCCACCATGGGACTCAACTTCAGAATCAATGGAGAAACCATGAGGTTTTCTCTTAAGTCCGGCTGTGGTGGTTCTTTATCTCATCATGCTATGGCCATAAATTAGAGTACATTTTCTTAGCCATGTCAGCAGCATGACTCTATGGCTCTATTGTCTGTGATTTGGTCGCCCCATTACTTTGGTCCAGATTGGAATATCTCAACAGCTATTGGATGGATTGTAATGAAATTGTCTGCAGATTTCCCCAGAGGATGAAGCCTTCCGTCTTTGGTTATCCTCTTAATTTTCATTTTACTGCCACCAGGATTACTCAGTGAAATATCTCAACATTTACTGGGTAGACTGGCACAGTTTGTGCAGAGATTCCTGCTTCCCAGAGAATCCATCTTTAGAACTTTGTTGATCCCTTGACCTTACCTGTAGCGCCACCTGAAATTTGTGGCCTTGAGTGAAATGTCTTGACCGCAGTTGGACTGATTACCATAAAATGTGGCACAATGTCAGTTTTGGACAAATTGTAATAATTTTGGTGATTTCCTGACTGTGGCATCATCACTTTGAAATTTGTTGTTTATTACCAAGTACCTTCAAAACTAATAACATTCCCACCAGCAAACGGCCACTAGAGGTCACTGATGCTTGGGCATAAACGTGTCGTGTGTGGACATTGTGATGCTTAACAATAAAATTTAGCTATGGGTCGTAATAAGCTGCGTAGATGGGTGGTATTTAATGGGAGGACAGTCTCCTCCTTATTAAATGAGCTCAGATTTGCATCAGTCTAAAGAAATTATATATATAAAAACTAAATGTAATACCTTATTTATCTTTTTTTTTCAGAATGAAAAAAACTTTATTACTTTACAGTTCTTTACTTTAGATTTTTGATCTTTCCATTCAAGTGCTGCTCTACAATAAAATAAAGCTAAAAATTCCCTTCAGCTTGTTATCCACAAATATGTGCAGCAGATGTGTGGTTGTGTAGTATGAATGAGTAAAAAGGTCAGTGAGGAGGAAATGGTGGTCATATCAGAACTGCTGCTACCGCTCTCCAAATGCTTCGTATGAATGATTTTACTAATGACACTAAATTGCATTTCAGCAGCATTTTCCCAGCATAGTGGACGAAAATAAAAACCATAGAGCTTGTTTCCAAAATTGACTTTTGCATTTAATTCAGCGCTTTGTCAGATTACGATAGTCAACAATAAAAAAAAAAAAAGTACAATCTTACACACATTTAAGAGAGACAAAAAAATAAGCTTCTTGATAAATATATATTTGGTATTTCTGCGTATTTACTAAAGGAACTGGCTCAAACTGTGACTTAAGGTAACTTCATGCACACCAAAACACTCACACAGAAATAAACTGTAATATTTCTGCCTCTCTCTAGCTACTCAATTACTGGTACCAGTAGGCCTCCACAGCTTACATGAACTGCACCTAACAGAGAAATACTGATGTTACAAGTAAAAGGCACTCAGAGAAAAGCTGGGCCATGCCAATAAACTCAAAGCAAACTGACAACAATAACTTAAGCAACTGTTTCATTCCAAAAGTTTGGCTAAAAAAATACAATGAAATGTACTTGTCAATGTCTTTCAAATGGCAGTAATTGTCACCTTTTCTGTGTCAGTTCCTTCAAATGGCTGATGTCTCATTTTGGAATGAAACAATTACAATTGAAACTCACTGCTACAAGCTATTGAAACAGAATAAAAACAATAGCAACTGTATCAAACTGATACATAGTTAGGCTATGTCTAAATTTGCTCTGTCTACTCAAAATAGAAGATACATGAATAGTTTACAGTTCACTGCAGGATGTGTGTAAGACACTCACTGTTGGAGGTACATTCAGAAATGTGGCTACACTCTTAGTAAGACACAGTATTTATGATATGTCATTTAGAACAATACTCAGTATTTCAGAATAAATATGTGTGCACATGAATGAACACATCGATACTGAAAGTGATTACCTCAGATCATCTCAGGTGTTATGAGTAAACTGTGAGAGCACCTCATGAAATGGAATAATCGATGCAGGGAAACAAAAGGAAAAAGATGATGTGTAGCTTTGGTGTGCGCATACCCATTCATGCACACACACTCTCCTACAGCTGCTGCTCCACATAGTAACTGTAGTAACTCCATGCAAAAAAAAAAAAAAAAAAAAAAAATTAGACCACTTGTGATGCCTAGTAAACATTATATCATCAGTCAAACACAAGAACATTGCTACAGCTGACAAGAAGCTGCTGGGTCTTCCTTAAAGTCACATCACCCGCTGCTAAAGACCATACACTGTTTTAGCTGATGTGGCTAATTTAATGCTACATTCTGGATCCTGGACTAAGAGGAAGGAGAACTAACTTGATCTATGATGAATGACAGGTTCGACCTGGTTAAGCCTGCGCCCAGGGAAGAGTTAACTTAACGTCCATTTCTCACATCCAGTCGCCTACATAAACAATAGTGTAAATCCTTCCTTGCAGAGCTGGAGAATGCAGGGTACAAAGAAAGGAAGAATTGATTTTCCCTCACTGCTCAGACCTAAATGTCCAGTGGTGTCATCTCTGTTTAGTTCAGCAGGAGGCGAGGATCAGAGAAATCAGGCGGGCTTTGTCTTTGTTGGTCTGTGTTCACTAAGGCATGTCTCTGATGGGGTTTTCCTGCCATACAATGCGCAAGTCATTTATGACAAGTCCAGAAGTGCTCGGGGAAAGCAATTTCATCTGCAGGAACTGAAACTGCAGACCATTACCTCCGAAGCTTAATACTTCACAGACTGGTGATTTCTATTGATCATGCGCAGCTGGATGGTGGTTATCCAACACAAAGGAAGAAAAACTAGCAGTAAGGAGAAGTGTTGACCTTTGTGCCTAATATCACTAAATTGGACTGGAGACAGAAACATGAGGAACATGAAATACAGGCTGCATGTGTATGGGATTTGTCACCCTGGGAAAAATTCTCAAGCACATTTGCTCTTTTTGCATGATTTCGCCTGATTCCACACTTCCTTTTCAGATACAAACCCCTCGCTGCTGCTTGGTATTTTTGCAAAGCAGCCACACTGGAGCAGTTGGAGACTAAGTGGCGTACGTGCAAAAGGGCACCTCAACAGTGGTTTTATAGGGAGAGGAAATTATGTTTCTTGGTAGGCAAAACTATTGTCCCTCTACAAACCAACTACACACTTAAACTAACATGCGCAAACACACACACTCTGATCACTTTTAAAGTAAGCGGATCCAGATCTTCCTCACAGGCGTATCTGCTCATAACACCTCCCATCTCAGACACACACACCTCTTTAGGGAGACTGTGCGCTGTCAAGCCGCAGACAGAGGACCAGGAGGTGTTAAATAACTATTCCTGAGCTGCCTATCTCTCATACATTTCCCTGACACAAAGAGGGCAGTCTTGGAGCAGTTATCTATATTTTGCTCTGGGTTCTGTGCTCCACTGGATCCCCAGGTAAATCCATAACAGGAAGGGCCGAGAGAGGAGAGGGGGAGTGGTGTGACGCATACTTCACCTTGTATATCTGCTTAGGATGTGCAATGATGCCTTTGCTAAAGTGGCATTTTCTCAATACTGAATCACTCTCACAAAGTTTCCCAGACTTAATAATATTTCCAGTATTATCCAGCTCTTCTACCCTATTCACCCTCTGCCCTAGTGTAGAGAAGAAAAGCACTGATGTCCCTACATCTCATTCTACTGGTTGAGTTTGTCTTCTCATCCAAAAAGTACAACTTAAGTTCTCTGTCTGGATCTGACTCTCGGTCCACCCTCCATCACAAAGTGCCCTGATCGGCGGTGAAGAATCCACCTTCTTTCTTTTTCCTTCTCCTCAGTCTGTGGGCTCGCCAGCAAACGGCTGCCACGAGCAGCATCAGTATACCCACACACAGCAATGCCACCGACACCACTTTGGTCTGGAGCAGTGTGTTAAAGGTGAACGTCACCCCGGTGCCTGCCATGCCAATCACCAGTGATATCACACCAAATGGAAACACGCAGCGATACCAGGACTTCTCTGTCCCGCCTGTAGCCTGGGCAAGTCGCTCAAGCGTGGGGAGAGACTCTGGAGGTTTTGCTGGCTCTCTTCCAACGCTCCTTTCCTCTTCTCCTCCTTCTCCGAGGCCGTTCAAACCCTGGTTCTCAAAGTCTTGGGGTAAAGTGTTGGCTTCGCTGTTGTTGCTGCAGTCCAGGTCTGGATGAAGGACTGGGGCCGGGGGCTGGCGGCCCGAGGAGCAGCCCATCTCGGAGCTGCTGACCTTGGATAACAATACAAGAAAGGCTGGCAGCAGCAGTCCTCTCAGCGTGCGTCCAATGATTGCTATTGGTACTTATGACGCTACAGGGGGTTTCTCTGAAGCTGCTTCTGGTGCTGTCAATGCCAGGAAGGGTGCTGCTGTTGTTGTTGCTCCTCTCAACACTTGCCAGCATGTGCCTGCAATTGGAGAGAAAGAAAGAGAAAAGGAGAAAAGGAGGAAAAAATAGGGCAACACGCAGAACAAAAACAACTCCTGGGTGAACATGTCAGCTGAGCTATGGACTCAAACATTCACAAAGAAAGGGTAAAATGAAAAAGGTTGGAGAGAGAAGAATACAAAACAGAAATGTCCTTCTCACAGGGAGGCTGCACTCACCACGTATTTTCAGTGTCCATGAATGGGTTTTTCTAACAGCCTTCTCTCCCGAGCTGCTTGCAGCAGCAGCTCAGTGTGTGCGTGCGTGTGTGTTGTGATGCCGATGTCCATGGACTATATAATCACAGTGAGGAGGAGGAGGGGCCTAGGGGAGTGGTAGACGGGATGCGACACTCTGATTGGCCCCTTCAGCAGAGTGATTTCAGGGAGGAGGGGAGGGAGTGAGGTAAAGTGCTCAGCAGTCTCATTCACTGATATTAATTCATTATTTAGTGTGACGAGGAATTTGAGATGTTGCGAAGGTAGTGCTTTGTTCCCCGTCTGCTGTGGGCTGCAGCTTCAAAGTGCATCGGTTCACCTTCCTGAAGCAGGAATCATCTGACATCATTGCAGTTTTTTATCATAACATGCTCTCAGCACTGATTTGCTGTCGCTCCGGGTTTGGCTGGACATGCACACAGTGTATGTGCAGCACATTCTGGACGTCTGTCTCTCCTCTCTCTCCAGTTTTCACAGTTGCTGTCACACACTTTGTTGTCATGTGAAAACCGCCAATATCTCTCTTTTTTTTTTTTTTACAAGTCTGTGCAGGATTTCCGTCTAAAGGACGATGATGAAATATCATTACTGTTAGGTGGGAACCTTGCATGAAAACCAGGCTTATCCCTAGCCTGACTACTAAAATTGTAAAATTATTCAGTGGCATTCTTATTACGAGTAGACAAATATGCCAAGCACATAGAGAAGCATGACATCTAATTAGTGAAGATTAAAAAGGCACCAACATGGCAACAGTGATATGTAATTCAGGACTTCAGTGAAAACATTCCCCATTAACACGGCTCTCTACTCTCTCTCTTCCTGTTGCCCGACATCATGTGTGTCATCCGTGTTCCCCTCCACAAAGGCACGATAGTCAGCCTTGTCACAGTCACTGTCCTCATTAAAGTCCCCCCATATATGTCCCCTTGTTGTTCACACTCCCCTTTCTCCTCTCAGACAATGACTGTGAGACACATGAGCCAACGGCATCCCTGGGGACGGCTCGTATCACCAGTAATAGGTCATACAGTGCATTATGTGTATGTGGATACGTGTGCATATGTGTATGTTGATCTATACTCTCCATGATTTTCTTCTCTCTTGAGGCAGTGAAATTTCATAGTATCTGCTGTAATTATCCCATGTCCGATTTTGGCTGATATCTCACAGGCACAGCTGCTCAGGAGGCAGCACTACTCTCACTAGTTGAGTTAAACCGCAAATGGTAGAAACTGTAGAGCCACAGTTTTCTATTACTGAAGCCCAGTGAAAATGACAATGCGTAAGAGGAGCTAATATTCAAGCTGAGACCATACTGGCCAAAAACTGAATCCGTAAATGGTTTAAGTTCTTCTAATGGAGATTACTCAAAAGGTTGTAATCACATTCCTTTGAATTAGACATAATTAGACAAATAGTGTACATCGGCATTGGTTCTATCTGAAAGTAGTCAAAGGCATTGGGTTATAGTTGTCAGATTAATTGAAAACCTTATTTGATGTCATTTTGGACTGCAAGCCAAAATCTTTTGACGGTCAGTGTCACCTAGACATCAAAATGACAATGATGACAATCACAATTTGGAGGGTAATAACACCCAGTCCATTGAATGGAAGCTCTTTATTTCCCTTACTGGCTTTGAACACGAGCCGTCGTTCCTCCAACAGACACAGTGCTAGGAATCTGTTCCTTGTCCTTAATATGAAGGAGGCTTTTCAACTTCACACCTGTTTTCAGTCAGCGCTGCTAACAGGTCTTTTTCACAGCAGACGTTCTGACATCATGGCAGGACAAGGACAGGCGAGAGTTACAGCATTAATGATGGTTAAGTTCCAATGAAATGTCCCGGTGTGCCATGTCAGTGAACCAATGCGTGTCCTGCTATGATGTGATATGTCAAAGTGTTTGCAGTGAAAAAGGATCAATCAAACTTGAATTACCTAGTGCTGCTAATGGTTCAATGGTAGTTAATAGTTGAATAATAGTTCAAGTGTAAATAGGATAGTAAAGGATTGTCAAGTGACAAATAATTATCATTTGATCTCTTCTGGAGACACTGTTAATATTTTATTCATTATAAACTATTCATCAATTCTTGTTCTAATATCTATGAGTAGATTTGCATAATACTACAAATAACGATGCTAGTCTAGCTTTCAAAATTGCTCCCAGATATGTGGTAACCAAACTCTAAACTGTGATTACTCTATGATGAGCCACACATGTTTCTGGACTGGGGTCACTCCTGTGTTCCCAGGGTCATATGTTCCCAAGATTCACGTGGCACATAATGGGAACATGTCAAAGGGTCCTAAGCTCTGTATTTCGTTTAATATGGCACAACCTATTGTAGGAACTTGCCGGAGGGGCTTTCTCTTCACCAGCACTTCCACTGAGGGAACTTACCAAATGGTTTGAGTCGCTAAAGGTCATAGCTTTCTTATGTAGGATTAGGGTTAGGTTTATGGGTTACAGTTAAGGACTAGGGTAGGACCACCATGGGAACATAGACCATATTCACACAGTGGCGATTTTCCTCTGACGTCACGCTGAGGATGGGAAGCCCATTTTCATAAAGGGTTTATTCAGAGACATTTCCTGTGTTCAAGTGTTCACTTGAACGCAGGAACTGTGTTCAAGAATTGTGTTCAAGTGTTCACCTGAACACAGGAAATGTCTCTGAATAAATCCTGTGTGACAATGGTTGAAAAACTTGTTTACTATCATTTTCTTTGACCAAACTGATAAATGGGCAGATGAATTTGTCAGAATCCCCAGAGGGATTAAAAAAAAAAAAAAAAGGATAGAGCTACTGGAATGAAGGTTATATCCATGATGTGAAAGGTAAGACCGGCGCGCACTGAAAACACTGTTAAGCTTTTTGCAATTAACATATATGTTAGTGTTAGCACTACTAAAGTTGTTAGATGACAAATCAATCCATTGCCTAAACATCACTTAACCTTATATAGTTTCGTGATCAACCTGCATCAATGATACAGTAATATGACAGCGAAGCAAGTCCATCACTGTTGACTTAACCTTTCATTGTTTTATTTGTCCTCCCTACAGGGTACAGGTGATTAGTTAAGTTAGCAAATTTATATATATTATATGACTTGCAGTACGACATTATCCTTTCTGTGGCAGAATTTGAGCTTTCCACCCTGAGTGTGACATCAGAGGAAAATGGGCACTGTGGGAATATGGTCTGTAGAAAGCTCCATAGGATTTTGGTCTTCTGCACACCTGGAACACCTGGTGGGATGTGTCCACAGTGAAAAGTTCTGTGATTGAATTATCGGTACTAGAAGTCTTATTTTAAAGTTTCTTTCTACCTGATATCAAATGACTGTATGTGTCAGGTGCTGATGTTGACTTAAAGGGTCAGTACCTCAGTGCTTATTAGCAATATGCAGCTAGTTAAGTGTACAGCACACGGAGAACCCAAGATAGTCCTTTGTTTTTGGATTAAAAGCATCTAAATTTAACTGAAGGTAAGAAGGTAAGACTACTTTCTCTATTTTAGCTTGTCTTCTGAATCATAACAGCAGCATATGCTCAGTTTTAGAGCTCTATCAGCAATTAATTTCTCCTGGTGTTTGCTGATGCTGTCACATTTCCTGATGATGTCTCACCTATTAACCAGCCTCCATAAAGCATCTCCAGGTGTTAAAGAAACACAGGGCAAATTAAGACAATCTGCAGTAAAATGCTGGCCTTGTTTTTATGGGACTTGTCTGATACGTATATAGTTCTAGTAACACTATAGTAAATGTCCCAAAATGACCTACTACCCTTTTCCAGACATCAGCTATTTACATCGGCGTGCTTACACTGAATGCCCTCTGGCACTGCAATATGATGTTTTTCAGAATGTCACAGCCACAAAGTAGTAAGGCAAAGGCTGAGATAACCCTCTTACTCTGGAGACACAATCACTTGTGAGAGCACCTGTGGTGAAGGTGATATTGTGCTGTTACCTTGGCGTAGCGTAAAGGCTGATCTACGTGGTGCAGATTGCCGCGTGTGTCTCTCCATTTGTGGAGGAAGGTCATTTTAATAACAGAAAGCAGTCTTCAATAATGGATAGTGTGAGTGGTTTGACACACACAGTAGGGAAAATAGAAAGCCAAGAGGGAGGGTGGAGGAGGAGGTGTAGGAGGAGGAATAGATGAGAGCTATAGAAAGATCTTACACGCTACTGTCCGCTGTGCTGCCGTCACCTGTTCACGCTTGGTAACAATGAGGAGCTTTGTGCCGAAGATAGGCATGTGCAGACAAACACACACACACACACACACACACACACAAAACCACTCACTGTACACACATAGATACATAAACGCAGATTCCTCGTGGGTCAGTGGTGCTGGTGATTGTTTATCAGGAGGTGAGATGAACAAAGTGAGAATAAAGTTGTGGTTAAAATGAGGGGTGTGTGTGTGTGTGAACTAGTCATGCTGAACAGCTGCAACGGACACAAGAGTTACACACTGTACTGAAAGTATGTATGAAACAATTGCAGTAGAACAGAACTTTTGCTTTGGAATGCCTTGAAATGAGAAGATTTGTGGAGAAAAATACTTTTCGTCACGTCAAACAGCCTGAAAAGAATAAAGCTATGATGGGAATGACATTACTGCTTCATCAGCATGTTTACATGCACAAAGTCAACTCAGTTACACTGAATACACAAATAAAAAGGGTAAAGCTGTTGATACAGTTTAATACTGTATGTTTACATGAGGCACAGTAGAGAGTTACAGGATTTTACATGTCTTTCTGGAAGGATTTGAGGTAACCTCTAACTTAACCCTATAATGCCAAATACATCAAAGAGACCTATTGCATCACCTTATGGTAAAAACTTCACTCAAAACCACCTTGTATCCAATCTGATACTGGTCTTCCAACCCCTGGTGGATACCTTTATCACTACAACAATTCAAACACAGTACATGGGACAATCCAAGTCGGCCACCTTCAGATAGTTCCCAACTCACTGGATCAAGGTAAAGAAAATTGCGATTTTTACGATTTTCCAGTGACATTTTCTTAGAATTTTTTAGTAATATTCTAACATGAACACTTAATCTGTTGAAGCAAGTTATAATTACATAACTTTTTGCATTTTAGTATGTAGTAAAATTATGTATAAAATTTTGTGAAAGGGCCAAATAAAGGTTCCAGATTCAAGAAATCAGAATTTTTTGTCCATTATTTCTGGGGCCGGGCATTACAGGGTTAATAGGAAATAAATGTCGATAAAAATTAGAAGGACTTTTACCTGTTGTTAGAGCCATTAAGCCATCTGTGGTGCCTGCACTTCACAGACTAAAAGAGCAGGAGAGCAGACTAAACTGTGGCCTCTACATAAGGTTAGTCATTAGACTAGTGGGGGACAAGTGGGGCTATAAGTGGTGCCACTTTGATCAACCTGTTGTTAGTTATGGAAAAGACATTTTAGTAGGAATTGGCTGTTGTTGTTTGCATCATCCCAATGAGTCTGAATTGTTTATTTGCACAATTTAAAGAAATTACAAAAATGTGCAGTGCAGGGAGAGGACAAAGGTCCCATGGGCTTATTTGAAGTTAAAAAAAAAAAACTTGAATGTAAATTTATTAAACATCTTGTCTATATTGGACAATGAGAGAGCATTAAAAGAAGACTTTGGGGTGAAGGAGACAGTGCGTGTGTGTACACTGCCCTTCCAAAAAATCCAACATACATAAACGTCTTATTTTGTGGGCAAAGTAAACTTATACCAAACTGTACGTGCAAAAACAGCAAAAGTCAACTATAGCAGTGTGTGTTTGACTTTGTCTTTAAAGTACAGGTACAGTATCCGCAGAATTAATCTTGCACTCTCGTGTTTTCTTGTTATTTTGAACACAAAGTTTCCTTAAAGTGAACAACATTAATGTCATCTGATTAAAAATATTGTCTGTTGTGGTTTCATTGCTTTAAGAGAAGAAGCTTTAGAAGATTAGGGTCGTGAAGACAGCATTTAGTAGCAATGCATATGTGTTAGTGTGTGTACACACTATGTATCTGCATGCATGGGTCCATGTGGTTGTTTATTTGGTCATACCAAGACCATCATCTTGCTTCCTTTCTGTTCTGCCTCTCTGTTGGGAACGAGCCGGCACACAGTCTGTCCAAAGTGCCAAGTGGCCGTCACGACATATAAAAAAAAAATGCACCTGTGGTGTTGCCCCTGCGTGGCTCAGGGCCTTTCAGGAGAGCGTCTGTTGGAAAGACAGGAAATTGGTGCAGTGGCAGTGACGCTGAGATGGGCCTTGGCAGGTTGACTATTGCCTTGAGGTTCATGCTGTCAAGCCCATCTGGCTGTGACCAGAGCCAAATCATGCCCTGTCAGCCTTGGCTATGCTGCCATCCACCTACATCCTTGTGAACAGGTCCAGGATGTAACCTCTCCACCTTCTTGTCCCTCTCAGCTCATATGGTCATCTCCCCCTCCTTTTTCATTATATAACACCAATGTTGTGACTCATGATGAAAAGTACCAAGTTTCTTGACAATGTTTACTTGTTTAAGTTTAATTAATTAGATCACAAGTAAGTCACAAATAAGTCACATGTTGCTTAACATGTTAAAGGTTCACTGCACCGGAATTCTTATGACACATGATATCTCAGTAACACTGTGATATAACTTCTTCAAATTTGGCACAATTGTCCACATGGACTCAAGGATGAACTGATTTTGGTGGTCAGAGGTCATAGGTCAAGGTCATGGTGACCTCACAGAATGAGGTTTTGGCTGTGTGAACACAATATCTCTGTAACACCTTGAGGGAATGTCTTCAAATTTGGTCCAAATCTTCACCTGGCTCAAGGACAAACTGATCAGGTTTTGGTGGCTAAAGGTCAAAGGTCAAGGTCGTGGTGACCTCACAAAACATGATTTTGGCTGTGTGAACGCAATATCTCGAGAACTCCTCAAGGAAAACTTTGGTGGTCAAAGGTCAAGGTCATGGTAATGTCACAAAACATGGTTTTAGCCTTGTGAATGCAATATCGCAGTAACACCTTGAGGGGATCCCTTCAAATTTGGCATGAACATTTGCTTGGACTCAAGGATGAACTGATTCGATTTTGGTGGTCAAAGATCAAGGTTAGTGTGACCTCACAAAACATTTTTCAGTCATAACTCAAGAATTCACACAACTATTATGACAGAATTTCACGCAAATGGTTAATATTTTAAATGATTCTGGAAAAACACATGCAATTAAGATGAAAGTAAGATGAAAGATGGAAGTAACATGAAACTAGTCTGAGTGGTGGAGGCATACAAGCGCAAGGCTGTAATTCTAGTCTAACTCTAAATACCTCTAGTGGTAAGTAGCCATGGCTACCACAAAGGATATATTTTACTGATATATTATCAACTTATAAAATTGATATTACAGACAAGTTAGCAACCAATTGTCTATTTACACATCCAGCAGATGCTGGGCTACATTAATATTTATTTGAAGTTGTGTTTCTTATCTCCTCACAATTAAGTAAGCCCAGTATTTACTCTATAGTTAGCTCTGTTTGTGTCTCCACCAAATGATAAAAAATAATGGTCAGTTCTCCACTATGTTCACTAGCAAGTTGCTAATTGATCGGCTTGCAGTCAGATAGTGCTTGACCACATGAAAGTACAGGTGTACTACAAAGTGGAATCCAATCAGTCAAACCACCTCTGGGGGTGGGCATTGTGAACACACTGAACACGTGTGTAATTGCAATTAAGTTGTCAATCCATATATAACTATGTGGCCATAAATTCATCATTGCGAGTGACTGTTCCAAACCAGTGGGGTAGCAGCAAGGCAGTTAAGGCCAGGAACACAATGCCTGCGTGACTGCATCTCACGCCTTTTTTTCCCACCTTTTTTCAACACATGACGTGTGCGGTTCCAAGCAAAAACAGATAAAGAAAAGACCTGTTGATAGTTGTATTGACATCATACCAGCAATATTACATAAACTTGAAGCCTTCCACTACAGTTGTCTCTGTCTAGGCTGAATCTGAATATGTCACAGACATGAAAAATATAAATATATATATATTTTTTTACCATTTTTGCAGCTGCATGTGGAGACAGTGGCAAGAAATTAATTTATAATGAAAAGATCCAACATTTGAGTAACCTGCAAACTCCATGCAGACAGATAGAGCTGGAAGGAGCTCCTGCTAGCACTTGCAACGCAGGCAGTGTGTTCCTCCATAGCAGACATTATCAAGCTGAATAAATCATCATTTGCCACTTCTTTCCTCTTTGTAATTCCAGTCGTCACTTTGAAAAACAAGCAAACACCATAATGCAGCTCCACAGTGTCTAGTACCTTCTTCTATTCTTCTTCTTCTTCTATCTTTTTTTCAGTCGTTGTTTTTTTGGAACCATGCAAAATTATAGGAAAATGTGATGTGAGCTGGGCAGAGCGAATGAAATTGAATCACAGGATTAGTTTGCAAATCAGAAAACCAAAACAATGGCTCTAAAACACTCAGGTGAGAGTCAGGTGATAATCATCTGTGAGTTTGTCGCTACTAGCAACATCTTTCACATTACACAGTCACTCGATTTGTTGTTAATACAAAAACATTTGTAAGTGCAGCTTCAAATTTGAGTACTTAAAAATAGTATTTAGATTGGGAGAATGTGGACTCACATAGTATCTGCACAAATAAAAAGGCAAAATGTAAATCTAAAAATGAAATTTGGGAATTATCATCGGACCAATACAATGTCAATATTGTATTCTGGTTGTTGATTGGTTAGGTAGGATGTCCTTCAAAAGAAGTATATTCAAAA
Source organism: Trachinotus anak (assembly GCF_046630095.1). Classification (NCBI taxonomy): domain Eukaryota; kingdom Metazoa; phylum Chordata; class Actinopteri; order Carangiformes; family Carangidae; genus Trachinotus; species Trachinotus anak. Next base: position 16,754,978 of record NW_027273876.1, on the reverse strand, counting down.
TATACTCAAATGTCCTTTTCAGCCACGCACCACTGCACTCGAGCCCCTGTTTGCTGTTCTGTAAAGGTACGAACACAGAAAGGAGGAGCATTGTTGTTCCTCCGTTCTTCCAGCAGCTGGAGTAGTTGTAAAGCCAAAACCTGATCTGTATGAAAGGGAGAGCTGGCATGGTGGGACAGGTCCCAGTGTTGGGGTGCTACGGGGGTGGCATTGTGGCGGGTTTCTTTGGTTCAGTGTAAACAAGCAAAGACAGCGTTACTGGCTTGACTTGACAAAACAATAACCCTGCAAGCCACTGAGGGGCTGCCATTGCCGTACTTGCCTAACTGACACTTTGTCTTGGTGTAGCCCATCTGTTCGATAATTCTCAGTCCAAACCATCCGTATAGCAATACTCGAGTGTATTTATTTGTACACCATCTGTTCCATCCACAGTGTAGACGGTGATCCACATGCACTAATATCAATTAATAACTTGCATGCAAACAAACAAATGGCTCCATGGCACGGTCAGTAAATTGTGCTTTTATGGGTAAACAACACACCTGCTCTGTGATTACTGATTGACCCACTTGTACTTTCCCACACTCACATACCACCTACTGTGCAAGAGGGAAATTACAAGTGAAAACCACTTCATGCACAGAAATCAATGAACACGACACAAAAATGGCTCCAATAGGGGTCTTTGTAATGGCAATAAAGAGGGCTAGAGACTACCCTTTACACTTTGCCCTGAAAGTGTCACTGATAAAGCATTTTAATTTCTTCCAAAGAAGAGAGAAAAATTATTTTATACATGAGACTGAGATTTGGTAATGGTTTATTTCAGTCAATTACACTTTTATATATTTTGATCTCCCTCAAGCCCCTAAAACTCCTCTGCCTCTAGGGACCAGCCTCCTCTGCCTTAGGCAAATCTTATTCCAGGCGGTTTTGTGAGTTGATTTGTGCTTAGCCAATCAGAGCATTTGCTGATGAATACTAGCCGGTTACTTCTGCTAAAATGGCTGGGACAGAAAGAGGTCCTCAGAGAAGCTGGGGAAAATCAAATCAACACAGTTTTTTTGTTAACACCATTATATAAGTGCTTAATAGACACATATATGGTACAGATATAACTGTAATAGTATATGGGCCCTTTAAAGCTACTTGTAGACCAAACTAAATCAAATAGTACTCTGTTGCATCAGAGTGCAACATTTTATGTTTTCACAGGACCATGTTAGAGTACTATTCCACATTTACATAATCATACAAAACAATCTTACAAAATGTTAAGTGCCACCTACATATACTCAAACTTAAACCATAAATCAAAGGAAAAGAGCATCACAGTGCAGCCCACACTGTTTTAACAAGTGTAACAATGCAATGGCAGTAAAGATGGAGAAAACAAAGTCTATGGATTACCTCTTTAAACTTTGTCTGAACCCTCCTCCTCTTGTCACCCACTCAGGCTCACAGGGGAACAATGTTTCTATTGAGTTCCCACACCACAATCACATCAAGAACTGGAACTGTAATGCTTCACTTGTAAGAGACAAATGACTAAAAAGGAGAAAGTGATAAGAAATGCGAACTATCGGGGAGAGGTGAAGAAAAATAATTAGACATAAATGAAGTTGTTGAAGAAGATAATCAAACACAAAACTAAATGAAGAAGGGAGTAAATTAGAATAGGCTTGACATTAAATAACCCTGATGCAAGGAAGATGGTTATTGGCAGGGAGGCTGCTGTTTGTAAGAGTGTGTTCAGTTTTCAGTGTGCTGCTGCCAGGAGACAAAGATAGATGACAACCATGTGTGGGAGTTTGTAGGTGTTGTGTTACTGAAGAAAAAAAAGTTTCAATTAGTTTAAATCTTTGTGTAAATCCACATTTGAAGGTGTCGAGAGCTGCAGTTTCATCAGCAGTGTCAGTGGAACATACAGTATGTCATCACAAGACTTGATATAAGATAAGATGAGATAAGATCGCCTTTATTGGTCCCACAGTGGGGAAATTCACAGTGTTACAGCAGCAAAGTGGCAGAAACTGCAATAACAAATATTTAGAATGATAAATAATAATATAATAATGTACTAAATATATAGATACAAAAAATGACATATTTACAACAACAGTAGCTAATGCACGAGGTTGTTACAGTGTATATATAAATATATAAATATACTGTATTTGTAAGTTGAATTGAATTGCCGTGAATATCCTGGAAGTCATGGTAGTAAAAGTGGGGTGAAAGAGGGACAATAGTAGGTCTTACAGACAGAATGACAGGAAAAATTGCAATGATATTTAGATAACAGCATCCAGGGACTATCCGACTTGAGGAACATGGACAGAAAGATCACTGGTCAAATGTGGTGACAGCAGCATTGTGACTGTAAGGACTCAGTGTGTGAGACAGAACATTAATGATAGAACAGATTTGACTCCCAACCATGGAGGAATAAAGGCAGAATGTGAGAGAAACGATCTTCCTCATTGAACTTTTGCCAAAGCTTAAAGTAGAACTGTATGCCCATGTTCGTCATAAGGCATGAACAGGTTGTGTTTTTAATAGTTTTTGGAACTCAGTGTGGCTCAGTGGCACAGATACATTGGATTTTGCCCACAAAGATAATGTTGATTCTGTTTTTTTCATGGAATTTGTTGACAATAAGAAAAACATATAATCACCAGACCTTACAAGATGATGCAACTTTTACATCATAATGTAAAACTTAGCTATGACAGATAATTGGAAGTGTAACAGAGGAAAATGGCACCAAGAGCAATCATCAGCTATACCACTTATCCTTTTAGGGTCATAGGGTGCTGGTGCCAATCCCAGGGGCCCATCTGACATTGGGCAAGGACCCAATGTCAGATGGGCGAGGCCTCCAGGGTTCATCACTCTGGGCAGGTTGCTAGTCTATCACAGGGATAAGCATAGAGCAAATACACCTACAATCATCATTTTGTTCTGTTTGTTCTGGGCCACCATGCTAACCAACACTTCAGCACACCACCATGTTAAATGTAAAAAAAACAGAAAGAAAGAAAGAAAGAAAAATTTAATTTTTTTTCAGTTCTGTGTACACTCAGTGTGAGTTTCCATTGCTAAAGTATCATTTTCAAAATGATCAAATTATCCTTTTTATTATTTGTTGTTAGGGATGGGCACTGAAACCTGGTATTAAACAGGCCCCGGGCTGAATTTTTGACGACCTCAATACTGATAAGTTCCGACTCATCGGTTCTGCTCCCGGTACTTGAGAAATTAAGGAAATAAGATTTCCTGTTTGTTATCGCTATATAAAAGTTCTCTTGCACATTCAGAAACTCTGTTTCTGATTAAGGCTTTTGTCTATGATGCATTTTCGCTGTTTCCAACACATCAGTTCATCTACAGAGAGATGAGAGCTCTCTCTCTGTCTGTGTGAGGGGCGGTGGCAGCTCTGTGTCACATGCTGGAGCACCGTGCAGCAAACATAAAGACCCTGCTCTTAGTGACAATAGCAGAGAGAACTAAATGTTCAAAAGTGTGGTTAAGTCTTCTGCATGTAAGGATGGAAACACAAGCACTCTCTCGCAACGTCTGGTAAAAATCCGTCACACACAGGAGGACAAATGTACAGTTGTCGACTGTCTAGCTCTTAGTGAAAAGTGACCATCGGCCAGCTGATTGTTATGGGTATGTTCTTAAATTCAATCTGAAATGGACAGAGAATCACTTGAACTGTCGGTCAGGAATTCAGTGTCAGGCTGCACAGTAAATACTGAAAATACTGTCAAAGAAAAAGTCCTGTAGTGAATTTGTTATATTTGTTGCATTTATATAAAAGTGATTTGTTCAAAACGATGCTGTTGAGGTTTGTTTTCGACTTAAGAATATTAATTGAATATATGATAAAATAAAGCAATGTTAATTGTATTCTCGATTCGTTTTTTCTTACAAATTAAGAAAAAGTACAGATAAGAGTACTGTTAAAGTACTGGAGCTATAAGAAGCATCAATAAAAGTAATAGTACCGTTAAAATCTTAATGACACCATCCCTACTTGTGGTCGGACATGATATATTTCAACTTTTAACTACTCTGCAGTCTCCTCTCTTTTAGCTGGCACATGAACTGACGTCCATTACAACCATTCACTTGTCTGCACTGACTGAGGGAAAGGACTGTGATCCCCCTGTTGGAGGTCTGAGGCATTACCTATGGATCTACGCACAACCAACCCACACAGATGAGGATCTGCATCGCCCTACTGCATACTCTGATCAGCACTATAGCAACGTCACTGACTTATTATATGAAAGCTTTCCTGTGACAAGGATTTAATGATCTTTTCTAAAAATACAGTAATTATATCTGAGAGAAACTTATTCTCATCTGTTACACTTCTGTGTTGTAAGGTAATGAACTGAGTCTGCTCAAAACAAACTAGTTTGTATGAAGTGTGGTCTGACAGAATATTTATAGCCGTTCTGAACAAGCGGCTGGTGCGGCAAAAAGCCTGACGTCATATGGAGGGGCGAGGTGCAGTAATCATACAAATGGGAATACGAGCACACACTTTTGCAGTCTCCTCTTGGCGTTTGTTTGTACACATGAAAGGTGATGTAAGTGGCTGTGTGAAAAAAAAAAAAATGACAGAAGAGAGCTTGAGACTACTTACTTTCCCACCTCTATGGGGGGCCAATCACTGCATGTCACAGCATCACAAAAATTGTTAGAAACAGGTTCACAACTGCAATGTTAGAAGGATGTGGGGGAGAAGGTTTTAGATACTGTTTCATCTTTGAACAAGTAGTGTGGTTGAAGCGTAGTGACCCCATATATAGAAGGAAATTGTGTAAGGTGTAAGATACATAATTACATTTAGCAGGGATTTCATTCCTTGTTAACATAGGACTGTCAGCTGCACTGGATTACAGTGATGACATTTTTAAAGTATGGATCTCCAGGGTCTGTTAGAGACCCCTGTCATGTCAGTGTTACCCCTCTATAAAAGGTCAGCACTCTTTGGACAGTGCTATTCGCAGAGCAGATGAAAAATTCTACATACCTCTCATCAGTATTCTGTGTCAGAGCCATACTGTAATGCAATAATGTTCTGGTTCTGCTGCCTTCACTTGATTAAAGCTTATTGTTCTGTCATCTTGTGGACTTTGAAAATGAGAATTAGTGGACTTAAATGAGACTCAAGCAAAACAGACAAAGCACAAACATATTACACACACTCACACAGACACAGCACCCACAGTCAGTCCATCACGGTTCACACACTCTGTTACACGCGCATACACACACGCTCACTCTGACTCATGTAGTACTCGAAATTTTAAACAGACAAATGGTCACGACGTAGATAAAGAGAAGCTGGGGGTGTCTAAGAGCAGTCTGCTGCGGGCAGACACGCACATTCATAAAAATGCAGGGTGTCCCTCCACCACACACTCCCTGCATGGCCACACACAGGTCAGACAGCCTGGAGGAAGTGATACTAAGGCCATCATCGCCTGGGTGCTGCTGCTTGTGCTTTACACTAATTGGCTGGGTTTGCCGGCATTTTTTTTTTTTTTTTCTATTTTAAGCTTTTAGTTTTTAGCTGACACTTTCAGACAGTACAGTGGCTGAGGAAGATTCATCATCTAAATCACAAAGATCATAAGCAGCACATACTAAAGAGTCACAGAAGCCTTATATACCTTATAAGACCTCCTAATTTAACATACAGTTATTGTAGTGACTTAACTCTGAGATTGTTCTTCATTCTGACACATGACCAAGTGGTTGTACTTACAGTGATAGAGCTGTAGGGCCTTCTCAACACACTGACTGATAATTAGGGTAATTAGACTCAATTAAATTCAACCATAAGTGAAAACACTACACACTTCTCATGTTGCAAAATAATTATGCAACATGTATGTCAGTTCACCAAGTGGCCGCTTGAGGCTGGCTCCAAAAGTGAGTCAATCCCCATAGACTCCCATGTTAAAATGCCCAACTTTACAGCAGAAATAAACATGTTCACAGCCTGGTAAGAAAAACAGTTTTGGTCTCTATAGGTCATTTCCTCCTTCATGAAAACTGTAGGGGGAGTTTAGAGTTGTGTTTGTAGCCAACGGAATAATGTAAATGCAATATTAATTCCCCTTTTAGCTTTGTTTTGGTCTCTACCAACTCCTGTGTGCAATGGGTTTATCAGGGCTTTTTCCACTGAAAACAGCTGCTGAAGCTGGAAACAACCCTGAGAGATGAACCCAGCTAACCAAGAAAGTAGTAGTTTGGGTCATTAAACAAAAACAATGAACTGAAATAAATTAAATATAAATAATATCATAAATGAAAAGAGGTCCATAGAGCTGATCCCCTCAGCTCTATGGACCTCTTTTTATTTATGTTGTTATATGTTAGTATATATAGTATGTTGTGCGATTGTCACTACAGGTGACTCCTTTAACATGAAACACAGTCAATTGGTCCAGTGTCAACATAGAAATATTGATTAGAGCAGTTTTAAGTGAAGTGAAGTCAATATTATGTACGTATTTATTCATGCAGTAGAGTAAAATCACTGAAGACTAGAACATGCAATACCCTCTGTCCTTACACACTCAATCTGGATAAGAGAAAAAAAACAAAACTGGAAATTAGAGGGATAGTTTCAAAATATTTAAATTAATAATATATAAGTTAATGTAATTGTAACAATACAAAACTAACAAACACACAATACACATTAATTTCAACAGAAGCTGTGCAGCATGAGTTGTTTGACGATAAATGCTCAAGTGCAGGAAGAGACCCACATACATTCAGGCATTCAGGCAAACACAACCTGTGTCAGATACACGGAAAATCTTAACATGTTTCTCATCCCTAAAAAAAAAAAAAAAGTTTTGGAAAGTTTTAAAAGTTTTATTAATAGATCTACAAAAACACAACAACACAGGGAGGTGAAAACACATATTTCATCATGGACCCTGGTGTTAAAAACAGTACAGATTCAGTTAATCCAATGACATGAAACTGAACAATAGAAATTCAACAGTAAAATAAATAAAAATGAAAGAAATAGGCATATTAAGACACCTAAATAAAATAAATAGTTCAAGTAAATTTTCATATTAATCTCTTACCTCTTACCTCACCTCCATAAATAAGCTCTGATCTTATCTGACCTCTGAGAGTCTCTCTCTCTCTCTCTCTATTTAATTACGCACATTCCCCAGCATCGCACAACTGTAAATCAGAGTGTCGGGCAACAGTTTTTCCTCAAGCCATTACACAACTGCTCCTGCATTCATAGCCATGTTGAATATGGACCATTGTGATCTCTGAACACAAATAATCAGGAACATGTCTATTGGCAATATTGTACACATGATGTAGTTTTGTTCTACAGGCAGTAATCCTACCCGCCTGAATTCATCACTACAAACATAAGTGTGAGGAGATGCACACAGAGAATACAAAATAATAACATTACATTGAATGGCACAGTGTAATGTAATCTGATGCAATACATTCAAACAGTGCAGTAAGGAAAATATAATAAACATATAATAAACACAGGTCGGTAGTTCCATCAGTTCCATCAGTGTATGGGTGTTAATGTGATAGAGATGCACTGTATATATAAATGTGCTGTGTGAATGTGAAAAAGCGCCATAAAAAAGCTGTCTATTTACCATTTACCCTGGACTATAGCATGTGCAGGAGAAACAGAAAGAGAACAGCGCCTCTTGCTGGTGAGCAAAATCTATCTTAAGCTGTGATCCAAAGAGTGTATACTGTGAGTGTGAGTGTGGGTGTGTGTTGGCGTGGAGATATAGATAGTGGGTGTTTGGTTGAAAGGGCTTCAGCTAGAAAAATGTGGATGAGCAGAGAGTCTCCGTCCTTCTCAACATGTAGAACTGAGGCACCCTTGAGCAATAAAACTGCAGCCCAGTAGCATGGGACTAAGTGAATGGGATGCCAGAAGCTTCTAGCACAGAGCATCGGCAACACTTTCAGATGGAGTCTTTTGTGTTGCATATTTTAGTAAACATAAGAGGTCAGAAAATCAATAAGAATAAAAAAAAAAAAAAAAAGTTTGCTCTCTGGCTAAGAACACATTGAGAACAACTGAATAGCCTCTGAACATTCTAGCTGTGGTCAGAGCCACTAGAAAAAGCTCTACGTCTCTACTGACTATTACAATGTCAAAACATTATAGTGTGCATTGTTCCTTTAACACACCGCCTATACCTGCAGATTGGTGTTTACAGGTGTCTAAATATGCATGCATACGCTCAAGCTTTTTCCATTTGAACTGCTGGCACCGTGTTCCACCTCCGCTACGGGAGGGTGAGCCGACAGGTCCGTCAGCACAAATGAAACCTCTTCAAAACACAGCGGCTGAAAAACAGAGTGATGACAGGTTATCATTACTGATAATAATCTGATGAAACAAGAGAGAGAGTGAGGGGCTGCAGGTCGGAGGATGAGTCACACTCGCCGAGAGCACTCTATTCCAGACGGGGTGAGTAGCTCCATTTCTATTCAGCTCTCTGCATTTACACTGTTACTAAAATACATAACACATATGGTATTTATGGAAAAAAAAAAGAAAATCATAATGGAGAACAAAGAGATGTTTTCAAAGATCTTTCCTGCTCCTCTTTAAAGCTTTGAAAAATGACATGGGGATGGTAATGACTTGTTTTTATCATGGTACAGTTCATAGGATGAAAACAGCTTTGAAGCCCACAGTGTAGATAAGACTATAACAAACAGAGCTACACTTTTTCTACCAGTTTACGTGTCTCTGTGGGTGCCTGTAGGAATAAAGTAGAACATTTTGTAGAAGGGCCTATTACACCAGTAATCCCTCTTCTTCCATTAGAAGATCATGTGTTGCTGTGTTTGAAATTCTCCATAAAGTCTCTGTAACCTCAGGCTCACTTGTCTTGTCGCTGGTTATTCCCCTGGAAATAGATACGCACTAAAATATTCTTCCATCCATTTACTGGCTTTTTATCTGTTCAGACTCAATGGAGACGGCAGCTTATCCCAGTATGCACTCGGTGAAAGGCTCAGGAGCACCCTGGACTGGTTGTTAAGCCACTGCAATACTCAAAATATATGGTTTAAATAACCCAAAGTCCAACTTGAAAACAGCTTGATAGCATTGATTTTGATTTTTTTCAGGTGAACTCTCCTGGAGGACATTCATGGTGTTGCATATGAAAAGTGACACACATATTTGTATCAAGAGTAAGACAGATGTTCAAACTGGCTTGTTCTCATGATAATCTCTTCATTATAAATTGATTTTCTGATTTATGTTTGACAGCAAATGTCACTAAAAGGCCACTGTCTCAGCATGCAGCTGCTAAAATGGTTATGAGATTTATTTATATTTATTCATGTCTGACATATTCAGATTCAGCCTAGACACTGAAATTATAGTGAAAGGTGTCAATTTTATGTAATCGTGATGGCCAGCAGGTCTTTTCCCTGACTGTTTTTGCTGCGAGACACCGAATCTCTAGATGTGTGGCAGTGTCACCGCTGTGAGCCGTTAACATGGGCACCGAAATGAAAATCTAGATGCTCCCCAGCCTATATTTAACATCTTCATTAAATGATGGTCCAACATCTGACACAACATTGGCCCAAGTGACAGTTGGTGCCAGAACACAACTGAGTGCACTAACACTAAACCATGATATAAAAATGTGGTGAACAGATCGCTGAAACACTGTGTCACTGAGGAATGAGATTTGGTGTAACCCACAAAATAGAGATGGAGAGGATGATGCAAATGTGTTTGCATGAGAATAAGTATTTATATGGGCGCACATTTAATTACTTCGATATGTAAAAGTGACTAAAGACCTTTTTACTTGTTTACTTCTTGTTCTGATGTAAAAAAAAAGTAAGGATTAGAAGGTTAATTAAGCCCAATAATTATACAAATATATATATATATATATGCCCACATATGCAGTCTACATACTATCCGTGTGTGTACATATACTTTAACTTCACCTCAGAAGTGTGTCTTGTTTATAGCACTCTGACACATCCTTTTGAATTCACCATATAGTCCTCATCTTGCCTTGCTGTGTCTCCCGGCTGATTACCATGCCGTGCACTGTGGAGAGATGATTAGTTATCTGAGATGTGGTGTTTTTCCAGGTCATCTTCAATTACAAGGTGTGCAGTGTGTGAAATCAGTTTGTCAGCGCTAAGCTCCGTGTCTAAAGTATCAGCATCTCTTCTTCTTGTTAATAATGCTTTAAGACAAAATTAACTGGGTGTAAGGGATAATTACATTTCTACACTCTAATTGCCTTGCTTTAAGTTTTCCTTCAGGTTATTTTTAAAGCTCAGAGCAAACAATCAGGGCTTGTCTTTCTCAGTTAAGAAGCAGCCAGTTGCTGCTGCTAATTCCTGCGCTATGACAAACAGCTTCCACTGAGAGACATGATCCATCTCAGTAAACATAAGGCCATCACTGGCTTTGATTAGAGGCTGTTATTTATGGTAATTTAATCATTTTGAGATTTGCTTTGCTTATTCACAGTCCCAGCTCTGCCAGTGACACATCACCAACACACACTGCGTAAGGCTGCTGCATTGCTGAAGACTGACTGACAAAGACTGTCTCCCTTTTGGAGCCAGCTTAAAATGGTCATTCATAGAACTGCAGTTTTTAGCACTTCCGTGTTGGTCACTTCGGTCACACCGGCTGTGTGTCTGCTGCTTTTTACTACATAAAGTCTGTCTTGCATTATGGCCATCAGCAGGATATTCAAATGTTGGACTTCTTTTAATTGTAAATTGATTTCCGATTTATTTTTGACAGAAACTCACTAAAATGCTACTTTCTCTAGATACAGCTGCTAAAATGCTGTCTTTCACTTGTAGGTCGATTTGGATAAAAACGTCTGCCAAATGAATAAACATAAATGTAATGTAAAATGGTTAAGAATATAATTATTTTTCATGTCTGTGTCATATTCAGTTTCATCCTAGACATAAAAACTATAGTGAAAGGTGTAAGTTCTATGTAATGTAGCTGGTATGATGGACTTTTCCCTGTCTGTGTTTGCTGGAAAAATAGGTGAGACACGGAATCTCCAGATCATGTGACGCAGTTGCGAGGCATAAGTCACGCTGGCAGCGTGTCCGCTGCAAAACATTAACATGGGTGCCAAAAATTAAGTTCTGCAGCTTCAAAGCACACGTCATGCAGCCGGCGTGTTCCCGGCCTTAGTGCTTTTGGTTAATGGCGTCTTTGGAGAGCAGCTAGAGTTAGCGTGTTATAGGAATGACGGGGGGAAATCTAAACGTAATGGAAGCAATACTAAGTGGTTTTGAACTCGAAATGGCACTAATACGACCTTTTCAACCAGACTGGCCCTTTAAGCCTTTCAAATACTTAAGACTTAAACTCAAGACTTAAATCTCCCGAGTTGATATGGCAAACATGTTGGCAGTCAGTTACCTATGTTGTAAAGTGACCATATTTTCAAACCACTAACCGGGACATCTTGTTAATGCACTGCACACATTCAGCAGACATGGAGCAAAATGATCATGTAGCTAGAGTCACGTTTCAAAGTCTCAGTCAACTCCTAAGAAAAATATCTGGGGCTGGCTAGCTCGTTGCTCACTGTGTCTGTCTGCTGTTTAGTGCTGGACAGGTAGGGAACATTGGGATTATCAGAAACCTGATAAGAGCATTGAAATGGAACCAAAACAGAAATTTTGTAGGTCACAAAACCAAAACAATTAGCTAAAAGACACAAAAATGCACAGTAGACTTGAGTGGAGGTGGAGAAATGACCCCAGTCACTTCACACATAACTCATTTTATCAGTTATTGTTAAAATATTGATTAGTGCAGTTTGCATACATTTTGGAAATTTCACAAGACATTTCAGATTACTGTGTTTGATGGTGCAGCCGTAAAAAAAAACAGGTTACAACATTGTAAGTATGTCATTGCTTCAATTACCAACATATGTTGAACATGAGTGTGACACTGTAAATATTGTAAAGAAAAAAAAAGTTTCTTATTTGAGAAAATTATGAAGTGGTTATAAGATTAATATTAATGGTCCAGGTTAGCTCTGAACAGTGCATGAATTTCTATATTTCTTCTTGTTTCTAACTTTGCCCTGCTGTTTTCTAAGCTTCCTCCCTGTGTTTCTCAAAAATATAACTGCATCGGTGAATGTGCCCTTTGTCAATATCCAGGGTCTCTGTAGTTTTCTACTGGGCACATGCTCACAAATGGAGTCCAACCGTAACCCTTTCCTACTAGCTGAAATAGTAACAGACAGAGATACAGATGGTGTAAGGATGGAGTGGGTTGTCTCTGAGATACAGCTTGAGCAGTTTTAAAAAAAAGTCCAGTCTGCCTTCATAACAGCTTATTTTTTCACCTACAGGTATGCAAGCTTTATATTATGAAGAATCTGACACCTATATGCATGTAACAATTCCCTGACAAAGATATCAGTCACACCCAGAGATGCTCTGGTAGTCACAGGAAGAAACAGTCCTTTGAAGATCGGGCTACTGGGGAGCTGACAATGAGAGAACATAGGCATTAGGGTGCTCCTAAGGGTCCATCATGTGACAGAGAAAAAACTAAAGTTAAAATGAACTGTCATTGCTTGATTTACAGATCTGTTTGATGTTGATGTCAGATGTTTAATTTACAGAAATAACAACTTTCAATAGCAACGGCTAATATTTATTGGAAGGATCTTCCATGCACCATGCAACATGGCTATCACACACACAAGGGGGAATAAAAGGAGGCACGGCATCCGAAACACCACACTAACATTTTCTTCTAACCATATCCACATATGTAATACAAAAATGAGTCACTAGATGGCAACAGTGCCCAGTTTTTGATTTTGTGGCTGTTGATTACAGCATAGAAATGTGTGCTTATCCAGTCTTTACAGAATGATCCATTGCATTGGGTTGAACAGTGAAGAGTGAACTGGTGAACAGTTGAACAAATGAACAGTTTAACTGAGTTTTAAAAGTGTGAAAAAAATCAATATCGAGTAAACCCATACTGTGTTAAGAGCCATTATTTTCATGAGAGCATGTATACAAGTTCAGTGTTCCTGTTCCAAGGAGCTGCAAATCACAGAAATAGCATTTTCACAATTTCTGAAAATCCACTTGAATAATTTTCATGTGTCCACACAATATAACAACAAATGACAGTGAGAGAGAAATGCAACTTTCACAGTCATTTCAAATGTTAACAGAGGGCAGTTTGACCGCTGTACGTCAGATTCTTCACTATTTGACTCAGGTACCGTTTTGCCTCACTTCGATCACACTGTTCCATAATTGCTAAAGTTCGCCATATCAACTTAAAAGATGACAGTATATGTTGTGTGTTGTGTTTACAGCTTGTTTCTGTTGCTCCAAATGGCCAAAAATTCGTGTACTGAAAATCAACAGTGCAATACAATATAATTGACCCCAATATATCAGCCTCAAAAAAAAAAAACAGTGATTCTACAGGGTACAGCAGTTGTCATTAGAAAAGACAAGTCAGTGAAATACATGAAGAATGAGTTCATGTCATTATGCAGGCACTGCTGAATAGTAAAAGTACACTGTAAGCTATTTTAAATGATCCTTATTCACCGTTAGGGAAATGTAGACATGTAGAGTGTATGTCTTTGCAGTGGGTGTTCTCTCCCCTACACAGTCTCTCAGTGTATCCCTCAATGTCTGTCATGATGCTTAAATTGTTTGGGTCCAGTTACTTTTAGCATAAACTTCCATGTTCATGGAGCATTGCTGGCACATGGTGGCAGCAACGCTCCACTAAGACAACGGTGTTAATCAGAGTTGATAACTACTGAACATATCAGAGCTTCCAGCTTGCCCACAGAATACAAGCATAGTTGCCTAATGTGCCGTAAGGGCACAAGACAAGACCTCGGCAGCTGAGGCTTCTTGACTACACAGAAAACTCCAGTTTTCCAGAACAGACCTTTCATTCTGTGATTAGTCAATGTTTCTCTCACTGAAGGTGTGGTTGTTAATGAAAGGTATTTTTTTCCGGATCTGTTGACACAGATTAAGTGCCCTCAGCATAAATCTGTCTTTGGTGAACCACCCTGATAGGTGTTTATTTAGATAACAACAGATACCCTTTTTTCAGAACATGTTGCTATGGTGCTGTGTTGCTGCTGAGAGATGACAGGCTGCGCTCATGTTTATGTGTTTGCTGTTTAAGATATCTAAGATATCAGTTACTGTTGACAAAAATGCACCTATCTTTGTTTCTTTAGCCAAAGCAAACTCTCATTCAAACTCTCCTGCTGTCAACCCACACTGGGATGTTTAAAGTAAAGCTGAATTCTTTTCCTTTTGGCCACTGAGTTGGTTGGAAGCTAAGTGTTCAAGGCCTAGACAGTTCTGTAGCTATTGCAAGACACTGCACTGTCAGTCAAGAAAGGCACAAGGACACATTCCTGATAGATTACTTTGTAACATAAATGTCATATTTCTAGTTTTTACCTGGTGAATGTCACATTCAAAGATAAAATGATTGCTGCCATGGTAACGTTCCAGTTGTAAAATCCCGTGTGAGTGTTACAAACTGCTGATGGTGTTGCGCACTGTGTAAGCATCTTCTATGGCTTCAGATGAGGGGATACGTCACTGAAACTTTACTTCTTGGATCATAACTCACAGTCTCATCAGTACTCAAATCAACACACCCCTACTAAAATGTTTCTTAAGCAAAGAGCTGTTTTCTGTCTGAATACATCATTAGTGAACCAACATCTCTCCACTGTAGTCATCAGTCACTGCTTCTTAGTGTTATTGCCTCTATTACTGCACCTCCTGGTAATGTTAATTTATCACACCACTGTCATTTATTTTTTACATATCCTTTTTCTTGTTTTTCCTTTTTGGCTATTTCTTGCCTGTTCGTGTTGCTTCCTCTATTTTTTTTATTCTCTAACCTCCAATCATTCCTTCCTCTCCTCTCCTCTCCTCTCCTCTCCTCTCCTCTCCTCTCCTCTCCTGGGGGTATCTCATCCTCTTTTTATCCGTCCAGAACGTTCCCTGGCCTTTGCCCAGTACCCTGCAGCTGGTCCCCATTGAGCCTCCCTGGGACTTTAACCCCCTCATCTCCTCTCCATCCCCCCTTTTCTCTCCCACACCATTAGATTACACTCTAAGAAGTTACATGGAAAAGGAGATTCAAGGAACTTTTTTCACTCTTTAAATTGTAACCAAATCCCAACACCTTTTTCTAAAGGACATTCTTTTCCCACACAGTGGCTTCATGAACCCTCAAAACGACTCCATGACCATTGAAATGGAGCCTCTGTTTGTCTTCACTTCAAAAGGAAAGATCTCATTAAGAACCTCCATACTATTTATTAGAGGGTTTTGGGTGTAACGTTCAAAGATAGATTGATCAAAAGGGAAACCCTAAAAACCGTTCATTTATTTTGTAGGAATCATTTTCCAGTGTGTGGAACCCCAGCTGGACCTCGTGTTTTTAGAGTGTAGAATAAAAAAGAAGCTGGGGAGTCAGAGAGGGGGAAGGTGGAAAGATGTTTCCGATTGAAGAATGTAAGTAATTAACCCCTCTTCCTCTCAAAACAAAAACACTCTCCTGGAGCATGTGTTGGGGTGATTGATCTGTGTGTGTGTGTGTGTGTGTGCGTGTGTGTTAGTGTGTGTGCATACTAGCATGCGTGGGCAGACACATGTATACATTCAGTGCAATATATGTATGCAAGGCTTTTGACCTGATTTGATTCCATTTTGTATACACATTTGTACAGTTGTTTGTCACATGTAAAGCCCCAACTCAAAAGACTAACCGCCGCCCACACACATACACACACACACACACACAGCCACACACACAAGCACACACACACACGCACACACACAGTCATTCTTCGAGCTCCCACACCACAACAGACTGCGACACCTCCTAATTGGGATGGATGGATTTCATTATGTAGCATCAAGAGAGAGTGAGAACAGAGATGGAAGGAGGGGAGAGGAAAAAAAGCACAATGTGCTACAATAACAAACATTACAGAGCTGCAGCCCTCAGCTCCCTGCTCACTTCACACACACAGACATTACACGGGTCCTTGTATGACGTACGTACGTTTACAACGTAGACTGTAGTTGCCAAACTCTGCCTCTGTGTCACGTTTTCTCTCACATTCAAACATGGGCCCCCAGGGGCCAAACAATGACTTAACAGTAACCAACTCCCGCTTCGAAACCTTCCTGTCCTCCTGTCACCCATATGGTCATCCCCTCCCGTGTCACCTCTCTAATGGCGCCTCCTCCCCTCACCACAAATCCCTGCCGTTGATGTTGCCTTTACGCTGACTCAGTGCACTAATGATACCGGCAAAGCTGTGAGAGCGATCATCAAAGGCGCAGAGGATAGCCTGCTGATGTGTTGCCATTTGGTTGCCATTAAAGTGTTTGTGTAGATTCTTTTCTTTTTTAAAACAATATCTGTCACACGCATCGCATCAGGCCATTTGCTTCAGTGGAATATATGTGAAGGGATTCACGCCAAACGCCAAACCACAAGCACAGAAAGGAAAATTATGAACAAACACTATGATAATCTAATTTTTGTGCTTTTTTAGTGTAAATGGCAAATTTATGGACTTGTGAGTGTATTCCATTTTAGGGCAGTATTACCACTGCAGTGAGCTCCTCTTGCACTTAAAAGGACGCAGCAGTACAAACTGTGAACAGGGCTGTAGCCAGGATTGTAAACATACTTAGGTCATAGGTCCCCCCCAACACCCCCCACCATCTACAGATATTTTTCATGGTCTCTTTTTATTATAATTGGGCTTTTGATTCATTGTTCACTTATGCTTTCTGCTTTTTTAATTTTCCCAACATGAAGGTGTAAATGTTGGTTCAAAGTCTTTACACTGCCATGAGAAGTACTAAAAAGTAGTCATATTTATATAATTGTAACAGATAATCGTTAACATATCTTGAAAATAATGGGCTCAGCACAATCACCAAACTAAACAGGTCAGCCTAGGTTGTCTACAATTTCCGAAGCCAAAATCAAATCAACTTAAAAAACTCAGAGCCTCCAGCCAGTGGACCTCAGTACAAACACAAACAAATCAGAAGCAAATACCTGTTTAAAAAAAAAATCACTCAAACAGAAACTGATGAGAGAGGCCACACTACAGGAAAGATACCACCTGCCAGGATGTTTGTTTTCCTCCTCAGCAGTTATCTGATATGTTGAGTAGTTAGATTTTTCATGTAATTTTGTTCAGACTGACAGGGTGTCAATCAATACTTGTTTGTTCATATGCTGTATGTTTATATGCCATTTGTTTATGACTGATTTTATGTGGAACCCTGGAAGATTAGCAACCGATGTAGCAGAAGCTAATTGAGATCTGAATAAAGAATAAAGCTTATAAACTACTTAATGTTTAGGTTCTTATCTAAGCAATGTAAGATCCCCCCCAGGTTGCTCATGAAGGTTCAAACTATGGATGAACTGACAACTCCATCAAACCAAATGTCAGACGCTCAGTAACACAGAAAGAATTTTGCTTTTTGCTGTATAAGGTTGTATCTGCAAAAATACATTAACACACAAAAAATGTAAGCTTCTCTAATCAACATTTTATATGATTTTATATTAATAACAAATTAGATAATTATGAGTAACATTATCAGCTTTCCATTAAGCTCCACGGGGTGTTTCAGTGTGTTTAGTTCACTGTCACCCTGCTTGTCAGCATCATTTCTGGCTGTAACAAAGACAGACAGTTAGAGACCAGCTGGTGAAAATAGAGGAGTATTTAGCAGCTAAAGAGCAGATATTTCCCTCAGGAATTGTGAGGACTGTCACTCTTTATCTGAAACTGAAAAATTTTGTTCAAATATGGGGAAAAGATGAAATATTCAATCTGCGATGATCTGTTTGAATAATAAAAAAAAAAAAAATAGAGTCCATAAATTCAACAGACTGTTGATGCCTTATTCACAATAATCTGGACCTGTTGGATGTCTTACTGATGTATCACTAAACAAAGCTCATAAATAAGAATAGAGAAGGACATTAGTGAGTACATTTGTGCCAATTGGATAATCACAGCACTGAAGTATCTGAGAAGCAGTGTGTGGAGGTATTATACAGGAGGTACTGCACTGTAGATGGCAAAATTACTAACAAAGATAAGGCTGGTTGTGGACTTTGTGAAGAGCAACTGCCTTACTGTGCGACGACAACAAATCAGAGGACTCTCCTGCTGCTACAGCCCTAGTGGACCGAGCAGCATCAACTCAGTAATCTGATCTAACTGACTGAAAGTCATAGTGCGGTTTTAAAAGTCCACACAATAAAACATAAGGATAAGACATTCTCTGGTCACAGACAGATGGACGTTTTGGGCCGCAACAGACAGTCACACCTCACTGTATCTCAGACTCAGACTCATGTATTACACTACATGCGTTGCATTTGAATAAATGAGACTGTCCTCCTGTAAAAAACAAGTCCAAAGGTCATTTGTGCATCAGGTTATTATAACTCATAGTCATGTTTTGTTGTTAGGCGACATAGTAATAATGACAGCAGCAAAGGGAAAAGTACGGTGATGTAGTATAAAGAGCAACAAAGTCAGGAGGTGGTTGTGGTGGATGGATGGGTCAACAAAACACAGGGATATGACACAAGAGGGTGGTGTTCGATTCCCATGTGTACGAAGCAGTCTGTGTTTTTTCTATTATCCATGACTGTTCGACAAAGTTAACCACATTGTTATAGTTGTAATGATAACAAAAATATGTCTCATGTTGAGGTTGGACTCATTTTAACCCAAATCAACACTTTCTTTTCCTTAACCTAACCAAGTGCCTAACTTAACCAAGCCATGACTGTTATTATAGGAACCATGGTGACGAAGGGAGGTACGCCACTCCTGGTACAGTAAGCATGTTTACTTTTGTAAGTACGACAACCAAGGTCCGGTATGCCTGCTGCTGTAGGGGGGGCTATTTGTCGCTGACAGTTTGTGTTCATCCAAACGTGACTTTTTAAAAAAGTGATTTCCCTCTGCGCTGTTGGAAATCAGACTGGAACTAAAAGGAGAGTGAGCGTTTGTGAACATTCATCAGGTGGACAGAAAAGTGACCGTAAATCAGTACTAATGGTGCTGGATGTGTAAATTGGCATCTGCTCGCTAATACGTTTTTCACATCAACTTTATAATCTGATAAAATGTCAGAGTTGCGGGGCGTCCAGCGTCCGGCCTACTGTATTACTCTGTAAAAACAATGTGAGTGTTGTGTCTGCGGCTCATTTCTGTTGACCCCATGTGGTTAAATAATCAGTTAATATCAGTTAAAAATAACAGGGTGACAGCAAAATGGTTTGTTAATCTTAAATCTGTTCAATATATAATAGTGTATGAGAAGTGTTAGGACCGAGCAGCAGAGTTAATGATCTACAGGGGACCCATGATCTGGTGTTTCATGTGCATAGCATGAGTTATATGGTTTTATTACAGCTGATTGTTAATAAAAATGTCATATTTTCTGTTCTTATGGCCTTGATATGGTGGAGGTTGATCATTAGTAGCAGTGAAAGAAATGGTTTATGTTGTTAATGATAGTTTTTAATAGTTAATGTCAAAAGAGCTCCATCCTAAATCAACTCATCCATCTTTCCCAGCAGGTTTCTGAGAGGAATTCTGGGTTGTTTTAGCGACTCGTGTGTTGCTCTGCTCTGTGCTCTTCTGTTCCGATGCCAACTCAAACACACAGTTCAGTTGTATCAACTGAATGTGTGTGTAACGCTAGTGAAGTCGTACATAGTGTGTAGTAAAAGGACATTTTGTGTAGATGTGTGCAAGACCTGTGTCAGTGTGTGCAGTGAGTAAATGGCACAAAGCACAGTTTGGTCATAAGAGCAAGAGCACTAAGAGATTTGGGTCTCTAAAACCCCACTCTCAAATTCCCTCCATCATACACACACACACACACACACACAGATAAAGAGAGAGAGAGAGAGTGGTATTAGAGTCCATGGCATAAGTGGCTAATGTAACAGAGGCAGCTGGATCCGGCTTGGGCTCGTTTCCTGCATTGTTAGACGCTGGAGTGCGATAAGTCAGAGTTTGGACGGCTCAGAGTGGGACGGTCCTCTGTTGTTTCAGACCCTCAGCTGTAGATTAACTCTCTCCTGCCACCTGAGCACTAAATTCAACATCAGCACTCAGGCTTTAAGGGGAAGGCACTAGAAATGAGGTTCAAAAGGTTTAACCATGTAACATTTAGAGCTGTCAGACCCAGCCCGAATTATTGGGTTCCTCCACTGACCTCACTGTTATGTACTATTTAGGGCAATTCAACAGTTTTAGAAAAGTAAAAGCAAAATTAGGATTACGTTTTATTCATGACTGAGTCAGATCCTAATATAATTTAATAAATTTTTCATTGACTATCTTCAAATATTAGATCCCTGTACAATATAATAATGTATTTTCAATTTACAGAGCTTCAACCACACCTGTGAAGACCAGGGGCCTTATGTACAGACGTTGTGTACCCACAAAAACGTTGTGTACGCCATCTTTCACACAAACGGTCGGATGTATCAAGAGTGAAATGAATGTGAGAATTTGCGTTTCTTTCACGCCAGCATTGCGTCTGGCGTGCACACGTTTCTAATAATTTTAGTCAACTGGCAACACTTAGAGACGATGCAGTGATTAGGATAGTCTCACTGTTTGCCTGGTGCATCCCTGAAAGCAGACACATTTGGGCCTAATCTGGGCCACTTTTTGGTACTTACAGCACAGGCAATTATTGTGTGGGCCAGATGTGGCCCAAATGTCATCAGCCGGGTCTGACTTGTGTTATGGCAAGCGTTATCTGTGCCAGATGTGGCCCAAATGTCATTCCATCTGTGTAGTACACAAGGAAATAGTGTGTGGTGGATGTTAATAGGGTATGAAAAAACCCCAAATATCACTGTAAACTATTTCAGTCTTTTCAATCAAGGGAATGTGCATAATGTACAAGAAAAATAGCCAGCCTGACAGTCTCCGCCACATTCTCCCTCTCCATTTGTTTCCTTTTACTGTTAACAGCTGACTTGCCGCTTGGTTTTGCCATTTTGCCTAATAGTGAAGAGAAGGGCAGCACAGGCATTTATACTCATGCTGGTGCATGTGCACTTCATCGTTAGATACATCTGAATTTTTTGGTGCATACGCAGCTTTCTTTGCCCATTTTATCGTTATTCTTCTTTATCAGGGAACAGCAATGTGATGAAATGTGTGATACAAAATTGAACTGGAACATACAGGACACATCTGATAAAATACACTATTTATTTCTTTAATGTCTTTTTTTGTTATCTCCATGTTACATTTCAGATTAGAAACGTCTTGCCCTTCTGCACAGGTCTGGAGAGGTCAGACATGTGGGCCCTGTAGTTGTCGCTCAGCAGGTTGAAGTGTCGCTGGTACAGATCCACAGCAGCCATGGGTCTGGATCCGTCCCCACCCTGCAGATGAGCCTGGTGGATCAGGATTGGGGTGTGTGGGTGACTGAGAGCTCTGGGTGACATGTCAGTCTTTCAGCATTGAGTTCTGATTTCAAACAAAGCTGATCCAGAGAGACGAAAAATATTACAACATTCCTCAGTCCTTTCAAGAAGAAATTGAAAAGTACTTGCACAAATAATGACAGGTTTTAATGAAAGGTGCATAGGATCAAAAACTCATAACTGAAGAGTAAAAGGTAAAGATCCCCACACTGTCCAGCAAGTGAGACCATCTCTGTAAAACTCATCTGTAAGAATGTTTTATGTTACTTGTTCAAAATGCAAACCTTTATTTGTATGCAGCATCATGCATACACTCATATTCTATACTCTCTGATGCTATGAGCTCCTCAGGTTGAGTGACAGGCACCTCAGTACTCATCCTTCGGGTCTCTGCTCTCTTGCTTTTTCCTCAGTGAACACCCTGCGCAGAATGTCCCCGGTGCTCATTTGATCCATTCTTCCCACAACCAGCTCCAGTATCATGGAGATGACCAGGCACCCGAGTCCTACAGCATTAGGTATTGACTCCAGACCCCACAGTGCAGATCCCTGCCTCTCTGTGTTGTCTGTGTTGTCTCTCTGCAGCTGACTGACACCCAGCACAGAGGACATATAACCCTGCAGCACGGCTGTGGAGTCTAATCCTGAGTATTGCACCAGGGAGTTGTCGAAGATAATGTCGGGTGGATGCTTGACTATGTGGGGGGAATAAACAAGGCAGTTGTTACCTAGAGATTGGCATGGTATCACCCAGCTGGATGTGCACAGTGTGTAGGAACTGTTGAGCTGTGTGCACCTGTTTCCTTTTTACCAGAGGATCAGAGAGCAGGAGAGGAAGATAAAAAAAAAAAGAGTGAATGGACCTTTGGATGAAAAAAAAAGAAGCAGTATAGGATTCAGAGAGCCAGTATTTGTCTTCATGTTTGGTATGTGACCTGCAATTGCATAAGCAGTCATGCTTGTCCCACTGAAAAAAGGACGACTTGAAAGAGTCAACAGAGAGGAAATTCAAGCCACAATAATAATACATACTTTCATAATTTCATATCGAAGTAGATTTTCAATGTGTCTTACAACTTTTTGTGACAGGAAACAAAGCCATCATGTTCTACTGTGAATTATTGACTGTGATGGTAGCACTGCTATATTTTAGGTTTGATAATTAGCTGAGTAACCTCATTAAAAATGAAACATAATTTCTCGAATGGAAATATTTAGTTATTTTGATCCGACCTGTTGCAGGATGGCTTAACTTTGTGTTTTCTCATTTCCACATGTAAAAAGACATTTTTCCTCATGTTTTTATAAAAACAAAACAAAACAAACAAAAAAATCAATGAGTCTCACAAGAGCAAACAAAGCAAAAGCTTCGCTGGCTTAGCAGATATGTGCATGCTGTTTTAGATATCACTGAAATTAGTATGACTAAAATGTTAAATAACTGAATATGACTGGGGAAATGTAATATTATGCAATTATATTTATTTATTTTTCAGCTAAAAAAAGAATCCTTTTATGTCAGTTACAACACCAGGTCCACTTGGGTTGAAACAAGAACCACTTCATGTCTGTTCATACTGCTAAATGTTTTTAATAAAAAATAATCATGAAGAAAAAGAAAAGAAGTCATTTCTTAAAAATGTGATTATGATGTTGGAGGAAATGAAAACTGAACTGTCTTCATCTTTATATGCTTTGAAGGAAACCATCTGCTACGGAGGCATTTTCATTTAGTAAGAAGTAACATGAGTCAGCGAGGAGGTTTAGGTCATATCTCACCATGGAGGTTCCTCTCTCTTTCCTCTGAAACGAGACTCATCTCCCTCTGATCTCTGTGTACCTTGGCAAAACCCTCAAAGCTTCTCCTGGCACATAGCTGGTTATCTCTTCTATTCCTGGGATGAAAAGGAAAAACCTGTCACCCAGTGAGCATCCTGGAAAGCTCTGGAAATGCTCCTCCTTTTAGTTTTCGCCTTTGAAGTGCTCACTTCCTGTCTTTGCTGTACAGCAGGTTGAAGAGGCAGAGAAATAAGATGAAGTCTGTGACCTGGGCACAGCCACAGGAACGAACGTGGGTCACAAGTGCACAAGTTACACGGGTAATCTGAGCACATACATGAAATAAAATATAAGCGTCTGATGTCAAAATGGGGTTAAATATTAAACCACATTTCCTTTTTGGCAGACGCCTGTTTATTTATCTTATAATCTCTGAGTATTTCCTGCAGTGTATTTAGTGTCCAGTATATTTTCTATGTATCTGCAACAATATGAACTGTTGCTATTGTCAAACAATTGTTCAGCCTATCTGCGTATTTCCTGCTGACATACTATTAAAAACGCATCTGTTTTTGTTCAGTCACCTAAAATATTTCTCAGTCTAAAAAAGCTGGATCAGCTGTATTTCAGAGGTACAAACAGGACTAACATACACTGGGTCCAGGAAATGGCGTCTGTGAGTTTGTGGTATATAGAGGTAAAACTTTAGCAAAATGAAAACAAGGGTGGGTTTTATTGTGTAATAGACTGACTGCGGCCAAAGCTGTGCAAAAATAGAAACATAACATAATCCACTGGTGTTACACAACTGGTTATGAGTAGGGGACTCTTGACATGTGTTAATAAGTTTTGCAAGGCGGGCACATCCAGGCAGCGTGTTATGCTGCTGCTGAGTTTGACGTCAGAGGGAGAAGGAGGGAGTTGGAGGACAGAGGAGAGAAAAAAAAAACAAAAAAAAACGAGTCTTAAAGTTTCACCGAGCTCCAGTTCCTGTAGAGAAAATAATGACAGGATGGAAAGAGGTACTGCCTCTCAGTTTCTCTCCTTCCCTCTTCATTTCGGTCACTGTCTTTGTCATGTATTTGTACAAGATAATGTTAGTAATGCATGTGCTTGAGAGTGTATGCAAGTGTCATAGTGTGTGTGTCTTGCACGTACTGCCCTGCATGGTTCTCATACATCACCCATTTTTCACCAATATTTTTAAATCTGCTTTAAGTTTAGCTTTTAAAGCTGCGGGAATCAAAATTGTAAACAGAGAAATGACACATAGTCATTCGGCCATTTCTTTGACTATGTGTAATATGAAAGCTGTCATTCATCATGCCAAAACCACAGATCTATGCAACATTTTAGTTTCTCGCTCGATGTTTTGGTTTTACAGCCTACAGCTTCATTGTTTTGGTTGACTCTCAATGCTCTCATCAACAGAGAAAATACTCTGATGGATGACTTTAGCCTATGCTAGCTGACGTTGCTCTGTGCCAGCTGGATATACAAGGCAGCTGTTTGCCAGCAAGCTCTTTTATTTGTAGCTTGTTGTGCTGCCCCTAAGTGGCCAAAAAAAAAAAAAGAAATCTGTTTTGCAGGTTTAAGGTGACGATCAATTGTGTTATAGGCCTCTGCAACTGTGTCACAAATCTATAAGCAACAACAACGATTTTAAAGCCACCTTCTTTATCCTTTCATCATTTACATAGGTTCTGTGAAGAGCGCGTGAGCTGCAGAAACAGCAAGTTCCTTGTCTGTGAAGTCATATGGACGCTGAGATTACAGCCCCCCATAGGCTAACAGCTAATATCACACACAGTTTGAGTTGAGGATTGGACTTCCTGACTCTTTTCTATTTTATTATTTTTTTTGTTTTTGTTTGATAAAGCCAAAAAAGAGAAGAATAGGTGGAGTGATGCTTAGAGAGAAAGCACAGAGCATGTAAAAAAAAAAAAAAAAAAAGGCATCAATTGTCCAAAGCGATTCCAATGCATTTCCATCACTCTCTGTATATTTTCTTTGGTCTTAGATAAACATGTAACAATCAGTTTTAGTTACCCTCCAAGATCTGGAAATGAGATGGAGGTTTTAATTCAGCCCAAAGCCATTATGGTTAGATGAAAATGTGCTTATTACACAATCCGCCCCAACCCCTGACACCTCCACCCTGCAACAAGACATATTTGTCCGCCATAAAATGCTGCATTAATAACCAATCACATGTAGCTTTCCCAATGCTGTGTATTTATCTTAGCCTTTGCATAGCGTGCAAGCAAAACAAACATGCCACTGCGGTCGATCAGGCGGCGCAAGAGAATGGAGAATGCAGCCTCGGGTATGTTCGATATGCCATGAGTGGTTTGTTTTGAGTTGCAAGATTGGAGCGGTGAAGTGAAGTGCTGGAATAAAAGGCTGCCAGAGCGAATTGACGGATTCCTTACCGGCAGCATTAGTGAGTTTTTTTTTTTGCAGTCAAACTGGATTTGTTCCCCCTGATATTATTAATCAAATCCCTCTCAGGATTTGGTTCAGTGTGATATTAAAACAATGATCTGCAGATAATATATACAGTGTGCACACATTGTAAGGAAGATGAGAGAATAGATTATATCTTCATGGCACTGCTAGTGTTAATGATGCAAAGGCTCTATGTGGCTACAGAAAGAGAGGTTTGGCTCAATGAGAATGAGGCCTGAGAATTTAACCCATTAAGACCCAAGGCGCCCTCTAATCCTTGTTTGAAAACCTCCTAAAACTGTCTACAACCTCTGAAAGACATGACGTTCACTGAAACCTTTATTTCTCTGGCTCTGAAGCACCTAGAAACATGACATGAAAAAATGAAAAACCCTTTTCGAGCTTACACATTTGGCTTTTATTGTAATTTTTATTAGCTTTGCCTTGGCAATTGTATGTATTGTAATTGTAAAACATACATTTGTCAACATTCTCACTTCAGTTTAACTTTAATGTTTATGGTTTTTTTTGTGTGTTTTTTTTTATGTTGATGAAAATTAGGGTAAAGCCAATGATTTGAGTGTTATAACATGACTTGCAGCATACAGCAACTTCACTCTGTATATGAACTATATAGATGAAACCTGACTCAAACTTTGGTGATGCTGGTTGTCACTGCTGTTGAAATATAAGCAAGTAGCTGTAAGAAGTGTTGATGTTCCACTAGGAAAACTATGATATTCACTTCTGTTCATGTTGTTGCAACATGCAGTAGCCTAAATATTTTGAGAGTATCAACAAAGACTGACAAGAATATACATTATAATATTAGTATTTTGTTAAGCTAAGAAAAAAATTGGATCTTAAAGGATCCGTGTATTATATGGTCCCTCACTTGTTTTAGTGATGAAAGAGACCCCATCAGATGATGAATAATTGTGGTACCCCTCCTCTCAGCGGTCACTAAAATGACCATTGATCCAGATTCACTATTTCCACTCTGCCCCAGTGGGAGTCTTTGAGGGAATGGAGAGCATGCTCAATCCCCAGTCAAACTTTCCCTGCTTTTCCCTGCTGGGATTCAAACTGGCAACCTTCCGGTCACAAGCCTCCCTCTCCGTGTCTCCAACATGCCATTGCCTCATATTTTCATTTGGTGGGTGATAGTCCACCAACGCTGTGGTACTAGGAGGTTGGAATACTAACATATCATTACTGGTCCATCAGGAGAGACTTGAAAAGATTAATGATCGTTTCAGTCAATATAGGGAGTTATGGCTGCTGACGTTGTCGTGGTAACAAGCTACAGTTGAGCGTAGGTGGATAAATATTGTGGTTAGTGTTTTGGATATGTGCAACAAGGATCCCACGGTGTGTGTGTGTGTGTGTGTGTATGTGTGTGTATAGTTGAATGTGTTGAGTGCATGCACACATGCATAGAATGACTAAGCATATTTGTGTTTGTGCGTGTGTGCTTTTGTACACAGATATTTTAATGTGTGTGCATTCAATATACATATTGTAATTTATCTAAACTACAGCATTTCAGCTCGTAATGTGTCCTGTCTAACATATCCTGCACAGTAAGTCTCGTCGGAGGATAAAGGAAATGGAAACATCAAAATAAGTTGAATAGTTTACAACATGAATCATGAAGTGGCAATAAAAAGGTAGGAACAGTAACTTCTATTTAGCTTAAAAACTGAGCAGTACAGTATGAAAACTGCTCTTCATGCAAATAATTCCTAATCAGTGTTTAGTAAGTTGTTAAATTTTGTGTCACAAGTGGTGTATGAAAAAATCTGTGTGATTATAATATGATGACAGTCCATAAAGTTGATAAAGTTATAAAAATAACAATAATAAAAAGCAAAAGCTTTGCTTTTAATCTTGGCTGCAAATGTTAATGATTTTTATTTTTTGTGTGGTTACTGTTCATTTGGCTGATTATTGATGATTCATGATGTTGCATACTTTCTGCGCTGCATTTAAAGGCTGTGCCTGACATTCAGAGTCTGCATGAGAGCGTGGTCCAAACTTTACGTGTGGTTTGTCCCGTCTTCGTAGGTTTCAGCTTGTCTCCAGCTTTGATCAAGGTTTTAGTGATGTAACTACAAGACAATGCTGATAACTCATCCTTTTTCTGTCATCTCTAATTTTTTGTGTACTTATATTATTATGATTTTAATTTGGCTGCAGGTTGTGGTGAGCCTAGTAGTTTATGGTCATGCATCTTAAATGTACATTTTTTACGCATTGAAAACCCAAACAAAGCAAACTGACTTGTACAGCTGTCTTATAAATAATATATAACCTGCCTCTCTGAGTGACTTTCTTATTTCCTATTTTATTTGCAAACCATTTTCCTAAGGTGCCTGTTGATTTTACTTCCTGTCCCAGTGTGGTTCCCTGCCCCACTCCAATTAGTTGCACCGGTGTCTTGTTACCTTGCGTGTATTCAGTCTCTCTGTTCCTCTCACTCTCTGTCAGATCGTCTGTGTAAGTTCCTGGTTATGTTTCCCTTAAGTTCCTGTGAAGAGGTTCCAGTTTTTTTGTTCCTGCCTGATTCCTGATCATGTTTATTAAGATTTTTCCCAGTGCCTGTGCCTGCCTGTAAGTTCGTTGAACCTTCACTGCACCAATCTGTCTTTGTGTGTCTGCATTTGGGTCCTGAAAATATTGAACTGTGACAATAAATACATTGGAGCAACAAATACATTTCTTTCTCAAATGTGATGTAGAAGTACACAGCAGCACAAAATGGAAATGCTCAAGTAACATACATAAAATTCAAAACTATACTTCAGTCCAGAGTTTGACTCAATGCACTTTGTGAATCTTAAAGGGTAACTTGTTTATTTAGTAAAAATAAATAAATATTCCATTACATTAACAACTTCCAAAATATACTATACCATTATTGTACATCAGGGTGACATCCTCACATTGTTATTGCGTGGCAAGTTGCAGACGGGGATTGTTTTGGGACTATTATGTGATTCTGAGATTTGAGCCAGCTGTCAATTTTACATGATCCATGTCTGCTTATTGTTGGCTTTTGCCAACTCGTCCTTGAATGCACCATTAAGGTGAATTTTTCAAAACAGCCGAAGCTTGCCACTGGATTTAACTTCGACAAAAAGCTAAAGGCTGCTCAGGTTTTACTGTGATGGATGACTTGAATGTTGACTATTTTTAATACCTGTTGTGAAATAAACCAGTGGCCAAACCAATCTTTGGGGTGATTTATTCCAATTTGACCTAAACAGAAATAAACAAATGGAAACGTGTCATTTAGCAATATGACAAGTGAAGCAACTAATAACAGATGAGAGCTTTCTAGAAGAGCTGCAGGAGTTTGTGCCAGTTTAGAGTTCGCCCCTTAAACTTCTCAGCCTGTGATACGACTCAGAGCTATTCAGGCTCATTTCCCTCTTGTATAAAAAATAAGCTTCTCATGCCAGCTCTGCTTTAGATTACACCAAGCCTCTTGTTAATTACAACCTCTAAGAAATAAAATTGCAAAAACGACTGCCTCACCAGCTTTACTGTCACATTCATGGTTTTATGTTTAGCTTGTCTTTGGCTGGTTAATATTTATTTACAAAATTACGTTACATGGAGTTCCTCCCTGCTCGTAATTATTGACTGGTCACCCGTCTAACAGAACGTAAAATAGATTTGACCATCTTTGGGGCCTTCCCTATGCTCACTCTTGTTTTCTGTC
This sequence comes from Trachinotus anak, assembly GCF_046630095.1. Classification (NCBI taxonomy): domain Eukaryota; kingdom Metazoa; phylum Chordata; class Actinopteri; order Carangiformes; family Carangidae; genus Trachinotus; species Trachinotus anak. The sequence continues at coordinate 16,725,396 of NW_027273876.1, read as the reverse complement.
ATTGTTGCTCTCTCAATTTTTACCAGGGACTGTTTTGGAGCTCAGAGTGGGCCTGCGCTGGCAGTCACCATCTTGGCAGTGCCTGATTCCACCTAACTCCCGGCTAATCCAAAAATGGGCGAGAGAGGCGTGTGTGAAGTCAAGACTTTGGTGCATGTCGGTTTATGGCAAGCATACACTCTTGCACCTTCACCCCTATTCACATCCTCAATTATGCAGAACTTTAAGGCTTAATAAATTTGAAATGGATGAGTTATATATAAATTCACACCCGTACAGTTGTCATGAAGTGAACCTTTTTGGTTCCAGGCTGTAGACATGTTTATTTCTGCTGTAGAGTTGTAAATTGTAGGCCTACAAAACCCTGTAACTGTGGTAACAATATTCTTATAAATATATTGAATACATATAGGCTACTGTTTTTGATTAATCTTTTCAAGCCTAAAAATATGATACCGCGGTCCTTTAAAAATTTGCCATAACTGGCGATAAGCCAGGAAAATATTTACCAAACTAGATGTGTCTGTGTGTTTTGAGGCCCACCTGTTACAGGACTGCACCATCCTGGCAATGTTAAATCCTCCTAAGTAGAGGAAACTTGTGTTTTTTTCCCTTGAGGGATGAAAAACGTCCTTGAAAAAACACTATGGTGCCAAAATCCAAAGTTGAGTCCAAGTTAAATCTAAGTTGAATCCTTCATTTGTTGTTGGAAATATCACTAATAGGCTTGGAGCACACACGGACAACTCCAAGAAGTGGCAAATGGACTGGAAAAATGACATTTTTCAGCTTGTTGATGGATGAAGCAGTTTTGTATTTTTTAATATTTCTGATTGGTATGTTATAAAAAAGGTCACCAGTGTTGCTTCATGCCCTCATAGCAACAGGTCCGTCTGCACGTACACCACTTTACACCTTTGAGAGAAAACACAGGAGAGAATAGTAACAACTAATTGAGTCAGGAAAGCAGAAAGTATAGTTGCCAATAGATGTTTAAAGTGCACTATATTTATATTGAGAAGAAAGGGGTGGGAAAAAGACGACAAAAAGGAAAATACAAATTAAAAAATAAGAAGTGATTGATGAAAATCATGTCAGACATTCTCTTTCTATCTCTCAGTATCTTACTCTTTGCTTTTTTTTCCCCCTCTGGTTCCCTCCCTCACTCCGTGCCATCATAAACATTGCTAACGCTAACAGAGTAGCCCTGGAGCTTGTCTGCAGGGTCTGTCACCATGGCAACAGGGCCAAACACACAGCTCTGACAAAACCGCTAATACATAGCAGAAGAGGTTTTTCAGCTGCCGGGCTGCAGTGCACACACATACACACACACGCAGGCGAGCTCGTGCTCTCACACCCACACACAAAACTAACTCTCACACACTCTTGAGCCAGCCTGTCAAGCAGACAATAGAGAGACGCAGGAAGAGGCCAAGTGACAGAATATAATGCTGGAATGCTGCTTGCGTGTGTGTGTGTGTGTGTGTGAAACTAAAAGAAAGACAGAGTGAGAGAAATAGGGATAACATCTGCATTTTAACACATGTACATGCCCACGTGCTGAGCGTGTACACAGTGTGTTCCAAAATTTGCAGAGAGAGAGCGTCCGTGTATTTTCTTTCGTGTGTACAAATGTGTACACATGTGCATCTGTTTGTGTCTTCATGTGTGTGTGTGCATCCATGTGGTTCCATTTAACCCTTTCCTTTGAGTGTGACACCATTTAACCTGTGGGCCGCTGCAGTGAGACTCTAGTTAACACCACATTTCCTGTTCGCTCAGCTGCATCTGGATGCAAATGGAAACTCACACGCACACACACACACACACACACACACACACACACACACACACACACTCACTCACACACACACACACTCACTCACACACACACACAGGGACACACACACACACACACACATCAGTGTTATTGCCCTTGACTCATCTGGAGATACAAATGCAAACGCAATCAGCCTGCCAGTAACACACACATGCGTGCTTATTTACAAATGGTCTGTATGTATGCTGCATGACATGCGTCTTTTACTTCTGTTCGTGTTTCTGTTCAAGTGTGTGTGTTTGTTTTCTTCATCACCTCATACCACTGACATGTCATGAGGAGGCCTGGTGAGCTGTCAACGTGAGTCCTATCCGTCTCCACCACATCGATGAAAGCTTGTCATGATTTCACCCAAGCCCTCTTTTGCATTTTATCACTCCTCTGTCCCTCCTTGACAGGTGCTGGCAGCAAAGTATTTCAAAAGGTGGCTCTTTGCACCGGTCTGTCACCATGTTAGCTGTTGCATGACTATAGTCCTGGGACTGATGTCACAAATGTTGTTATCAGTCATCACAGTCAAGTCAAAGCAGTCACTGTCAGCTGGTATTTGATTGAGTGATGAGTTCAGGGAAACAAGTTTTGATCAGTACGTTGCTGCTGATGAAAATACATTTCAAACATTCAGGAAAAAACTGGAAGAGTCTGATGATGCCTTTAAAATGGAGCTTTTAATCACCAGTAGGGGACAGTTGTTGGTTGTACTCAGCATTTCCACTATATACACATAACTGCAGGTTTATTGCCGTTGCTGCAATGTCACAATGATGTGACTCGGAAGAGGGCTTTTAATTTGATAAAGGTAGATTTCAGCTAACATTGAGTTTGATAGATTTTTATAACCTATTTATATTCACTTCCACCAACTACGTACTACTTGTGCACCACCCAGGTACAACACAATCTTCTACTGCGACATAACCTGTTGGAGAAATGATCGACCCCCCCCAACCGCCCCCATCCCCGGTTGCTACAGAGAATATTAGCGGAAAAAAGTGGTTGCACTGCAGCAACTCCCAGATGGGAATTTTTAAAGAACGGTTTTGATTTCTGTTGTCTCTCACTGCAGACTCATTTTACAGTGAAAAGAAAATCCTGATTCTGGAGCCAGTCAGAGGAGTCAAACATTACAATCCTGCTTCTTTCCATGGTATGGAAGCTCATCAAAGTGCAGGCGATTGTATTATTTAAGCTTTTTCCAATCAACAACCAAGTGAAAGTCAAGAGCATTGTTCACCACCTCCCCCAATGTTCCAACCGCTGCTCTCCAACATAAAGAGTTTGTTTAGTGGCCTTCGCAACATCACTTGCATAGACTTGATCACAGTTTAAACAGGCTTGGAGATGGAGACGGACAGAGTCACAGCTCGTAAAGTCTTGCTTTTTGGGTCTGTTTGGCTCAGAGGTTATTACCACTGAGATGGCCAAATGGTTGACTGGGAATACTAATTGGGGCAGTGCAGATGGAGAGGAAGAGGAGAATGGGGAAGACGGGGTAGAGGAGGGGATGGATGGATAGGGGGTTGCATGGGGCAGATCACAGGGAAGAATGATGGCTGGAAAAGCAGGGGCTTAAGAGAGAGAAAAGTTCACAGCCGTGCTAGCAGCACTGTGAGACTGTACTTAAGGTTGCCACCATCTATTGAGATATAAGGAACCATGCCACCCCCCAGGACTCCTATCCCTTTGTGATGCAAACATGTTTTGAAATTTCACAAGGCCAATACACACTCTTAAAGTCAAACATCCCTCCATGGCCGACTAAAAAAGCTCAACACAAAACTGTACAGTTGGCCTGTTATTCGTCACCAGGGATATCTCAATATCTCAACAGCCTCTTACATCTAAGATTGAGATAGCCTTTACTAGTCCCACAGTGGGGAAATTTGCAGAAAATATGCAAGGCTGACTGTTGATCAAAACCACAATTAAAAAGAAAAGAAAAGAGAAAAAATGGAAAAAGCTCTACATCTTGGCATTTCTCTTGTGGACTTTCAGACATCATTAACAACAGTTACTGAGAGTACTGCTATCTTTACCTGTACAAGGCAACCACTGATACTGGCGTCACATGACATCACAGCATGCAGAGCTTGTCGGTCCTCTGCTCAGACTCTTCCAATCCACTTTTAGGTTATAGCTGGTTTGGTTTTACTTGACATTACATTATCCGCAGCACGTTGAAGACATAGTTTATATATGAAAAGACAGATAAGGGACAAACTGCATTTCATTTTCAAATACAGCACAATCCCGTATTACATGGGACAAACCCATATTATATGGGATACGTGGCAACCGTAGCTGTACTTGGGACAGTCGCGCTTTGAGCTAACTGCTATACTAACATGCTAACAGCCACAATGCTAACGTTGCTGTTGTTTAGCACATATAATCTCAACCTCACGGTGGCAGCAGAGAACTAGCCACAGTCATCAAGATTCATCCTCTGAAGGCCATGAATATTTTTACAGAAATTCATAGTGATTCATCGAATAGTTGTCAAAATATTTCAGTTTGGATCAAAGAAGTGGTGGATGCACCATGAATGACGGACCAAGGTTGCTATCCATCAAGCCAGCATGGCTGAAATGTGAAAAAAAACAAAGTAAATTACTTGAAATGAGTGATCAATGCACTGTAATTGGTAATTCTAATGACTCATCCCATTAGAATGTACATAACTCCTTTTTTTATTACTCTCCCCTCCCTGATATTACCACCATATGGTTGGCGGCTTTTAGCTGGGTAAACTACTTTGTCTGCTACGGTTCTGGTCTGGTTCTTCAGTAAGATGTCTGGTGTTTTTATCACTATGTGATATGAGGGGCATTCCAAGGACATGCTGTAATATTTTGCTGGTTCAGAGAGCAGCAGGGTTCGAAGTGTGGGACCTCCTCAACATGCCAAATGTGGGCAGCATAGATGCATACTAAGTCAGTGGAAAGACATACAAGGAAGCAAAGAGAGACATATCTGTCAAGAGTGTTAACCACATTCTTACAATGCAATTGCAAAAGCCTCAGCTAATCAGTTTGAGCAATATGCTCACATTATGTAATAGATCGCTATTTCTGTTCTGTATATGTTGAACATTGAAAGATTCCAAAGCTGCAGGTAAAACAGTCTGTGGTTTTGCCAGGTCAACTGAAGAACATCTGAAATCACTGTGCATGTTGATTTGTTGAAGTTAGCGCTGCACTAAGTGAGACATTGAGCATTGAGACAGTAAAAGGCACAGGGCTTGAAGAAATTAATGGATTTGCTCAGAAATAACTGCCACCCCTTTTTCATTTCCAACTAGTTTTATGTCCTTCATTAACGTCAAGTATGAAAAAAAAATCTTAAACGGAAACTGAGTTTTAAGAATCAAATCTTTCGACACCCCGAATAACTCACACCAGCTACACTTCAAGTGCAATTCTCGTTGACGTCAGCCATAATTCTGTTATTGCTGCGATGAAGTATTTTGGCGGATCACTTCTTTAAGAAAACAACTGGGAGTTAGTGAGAAGTTCTCAGAGGAAAGAGAATGAGAGCTTTGCTGAAGGTCCTCCAAGAAAAGTCTCTTCAATCAAGCTGCAGAGAAAATGCCCCCCAGTGTCTATTTCTTTGTTTTTCCCTCACACTCTTCATTCACATTGACTTTTCAGCACCTCGATCTTCAATGATTTTCCTTTGTCTTTTTGTCAGTTTTGCATTTTTTCTTTCAATTAGTAGTTACAGTAGGTTTTGAAAAATGTGTTTATGATCTATGCAAAGTATAATTTAGACTAAATAAGCATCTCAACACTCAACCCGTGTGCTTTCATGTCAGATTGATAGTCTGTCACATTATCAGCAGAGGTCAAAGTTGAAGCCACAAACTCCTCTTTGCAATCCCTGAGAGGTGAGGCCACAGCTTCCTGCGAAGCGTACAGGGGGAACTTTAATTCCTAAAATTCCAGGAGTAGCGTATAGGATGTTTGGGTTTGCAATATTGTGTTGAGTGATCTTGACATGTGCTTCCTATGAAGGGAAAAAAAATCAAACACTATATAAATCCAAAGTCAAACAACAGGTCTTGCAACCGGGAAAGCTGAAGGAGAATCTTATGAGTTCTTAGACATTCAGAATATACCTGAATGAATGCGGGCATGCTTTAGCAACTGCACATACATTTCATATTCCGTGCATAAGGATGTGGCCATTTATTTGCTTCTTTGCCGACCGCATGATGCAAAAATTTTATCTAGCCCATGGGAAGCACTAAACTAAAGTGATCCTCACAGTTCTCCACAAGGATACAGACTATTATTATAAGTAAGTAGTATTATTTTCATATCAGTGGGGATTTTAGTGCGTAATGGCATAAATGCAGTTTCAGAAGCTTTTCTGTCCTGCCAAGAAACTCTGAGTCAACAGAAATACAGAAAATAACACGATACTCTGGCATAAGAAGGTTCAAATTTTAAGATATTGGATATCGGCAAAAATACTCTTCATTGGCAACTCCAATTTAATAATGGCAGTGTCAGTCTCTGCCTTTAGAAATTCATATGCTCTGAAACTACACAGATGCAGGATAAATGTGTAAAGGAGGACTACAATGGCCGCTGCTGGACATGATGTTACATTTACGGCCTGTCTGTGACTTCAGCTGTCCATACAGTGGGCGTAGACCATAATTAGTAATGTATTAACTTGTATGTGCATGAGTGTCTGGATTGTTTCGCGACTGTGCCTGAGTTTCAAGTGAAATTTCAATGACAGAATAATGACTGAGGGGGAAACCAGCGTGACTCATATTCACCGCTCTATCACCCTCACCGCTCTGCATCACACAGCAATTATTCTCTTTACTGCTGAAGGATCTCATGGGCCACCCTGCACCACCAATGAATGATGCTTGTTAGGTGAATACAAAGTGGCTACATTTTGCAATAAATATAGGTCCATTCAAACTGGTTGACAGTTGGATTGTAAAATTATTGATGATAGCCACTTTGAAGAAACCTTTCTCCAAAGTGGTTATCATCAGTAATGAATGAATGAATTTTCTTTTATAAACCCATTGTTCACTAATTGCTCATTACCAAACAGCAGACAGGCAATGTTAGCGATGTGCTGGTGAACATATTGAAGCAGCTGATAAACTGCCAAATGTTTTTCTCAAGCTGGTAGGGACCAAATACAGAGCTAAAAGAGAATATATACTGGATTTACATGCATTAGATGGCCAGAGACGTGACTCCAAATGAATGCTAATTTTGCTTCAGAACTGAATATGTAAATGAGTTTGCTGTATAATATAAGATAACATGTAACAAGGCTTGAAATACATGGAAAAGAAATCTGAGTGCTCGTGTCAATCTAACTTTTAATACTGTTAGTCATTACTGGCCATACTGACAGACTTGAAGAGAAAAGTTTTTCTGGTTTTCGACTTTTACTTTTTGTTTTATATAAAACATTATCCACTGACACTGACCTCACAATATATACATGGGCTTTTTTGAGCTGTCATAGCAGAACAGCACAGGTTTATTAACTGTAACAATGTTGTGTTTAGGTGCGTCAGTGAGTTGGTGAGCTAGCATGCACAGTAAGTTGGGCTCATGTTAATGTTATTAGCAGTGTTGGTAAGTTACTTGAAGAGTCAATTACCCAATAATTATAACTAATTGAAAAGGTGCAAATATTATTATTACTTTACTTAATACGTGTAGAAATTCTGGGAGAGGCTAGCTGCCTGCTGCTGAACAAAGCTAACGTATGAAGGTAGAGAGATGAAATTAATATCAACCTTCTTTTCAAATTATTACTAAGAGAGAAAACCCAGCCCTCAAAATGTTGAAGTAATAACGTATTACTGAGATTAGTATCTGCAATGTAATTACTGAATTTCAAACTTTTATGCTACATGACACTATATTAATATGTATTACTGCCCAACAGTGTTAGCTCTACCTGTGAAAAATGCCTTTCTGCATCATCACTGCTCTTTAACTCACATCACTGCTTCTGACTTTGACCGCTACCACGTCATTTCTACCTGCCACAGTCATTGCTAGTTAATTGTAAACCTGTAGATGTGTGGGAAGTCCCGGCCACCTGATGAGCTCATGAGCTCTCTCTCTGTTTGCATACTCTCTGGCTGCATATGATGGTTAACCAGCATATTTTTTCTGAAATATGGCACAGTCTCAATTGAAAGAAATGTCTCATGTAGATCATTGACCAGATCAAAGGCTATGAAAAGAACACACAGCTGAAGGTCATGTAGCTTGGCTGTATCACATCATCACATGTATTCCGGTTACATTTGGCTGACACATCTAGTCTGTGGGAGCAGAGTCTGTGAGTTTCTTTGAGTTAACGCTCTTAGAAACTGGCAGAAACTAAAATGATTCTACTTATATATGAAAGCTTTCAGTTATGTTATGTTTATATAATAGCAGACAGCTTAAAGCTTTGAGTATTTACAGTATGACACCAGACCAATGCAGGCTGTGTAGTTTTTCACAGATTACACTGTATCAGCAAAACTTATGAGATGTTTTATTTTCTTAAAATTAACTGGGGACGCCTCAGGATCTCCCAGGAGGATCCAGAAAACGTTGCTGGTTAGAGGGATGTCTGGACTACTTTGCTTGACCGGCTGCCACCGCCACCCAACTTCACCTCAGAGAGGCAGCAAAAATGGATGGATGGAAAATTACCTTGCAACATAAAGCCTATATGAATCTGACAAGCAACAAAGGTTATTTTTCCATTCCTTAACAGACATGGCAAACAAACCATGCTGATGCTAATTTCCAGGTGTGTCTACACTAAAAACATTATTGATGGACCTCTGTTTTTTTTCATACAGTCTGCAGAATTTTTCCTCTTCTTGCCCGGCTGTCTGTGCGACACAGCTCCCACTCTCACGGTTCTCCCTGTCCCTTTGCCCTGTCTTTTCCACGTCTTTTTTCCTGATGCATCAGCTCACTCTCTGTAATGTATGGAAACTTATTGCAGGTTATAGTGTCATGGTAAACTGAAGATGGTACATATTACATCATTGTATCCATTTTATTGTTTCATTGCAATAACAGTGGATGTTAAGTGGGAACGCTCAGGTACCCACACACACTATGTCTGCGCACACAGAGCAGGGAGTGGCAGAGCCATATTGTACCACTGAATCATGTCTCCTGCTTTGATGATCTGCTGGTACAGGCTTGGTGCTGATTACTTTATGTGCTGGATGAATGATGTACAGCCACTATGATGGTCTGCTGCTGGCTTTTCACACGTGAAGAGGGTACCCTGCTGCGGGCTCACACATTTTATGTGCGTATGATGTCCTCCGCTGCACATCAGGGCAACGTGTTTTCATAATGTGTCCTGGGTTAAATACATTGTATTTATATAGAAACATTTTCCCAGAGGCAGAAATTAACTCACTGCTTGAGTCAGCCCTCAGTGGACTGAGCCACAGGAGCCACAGCCACAGGCAAATTGGGTAAGGTAATGGGAAGTTAAGGCCTCAAAATATACAACCATCCAGGGACGTATGGAGACATTTTGACGATGAGTGGCTGAGTAACACAGGGACACTCCTCCACTCATGTCAGCAACAACAACATTAATATTTTTTCTTTTTTTTTTTTCATCAGTGATAACTAATATTTATTCGTTAATTCCAGAGGAACAGTTTAACCAAGGAGGGAAAAGTAGCTGTTGTCTGAACCGCTAAAGCCCCTTGCTAAGTTGCTGACCTTTTTTGGTGCCAAGCATGACATTCATTTTATTGGCTGGGTGGTCCAGTGCTGCAGTGATGTTGGCCAAGACTCATTGCCAATTTGAGTGTTCAGTCTGTCTGGTTTGGTGTAAACTGGGTTCACTTTGTAAAAACTTGATGTCTTAATCCTGCCAGAATTCTTGCAATAATACGTGTGTGGTATTAAATGGGTCACTCGCAGTGACATAGCTGCAGAGAATTATCACTTCACTCTGCAGCTCCCCTCAGCTCTGTGAAGAGTTTTAGCATCTTTCAGCTCATTGTTGCGGTTTTCACCTTCAGTTGTGGAAAAAGTCCTGATGACCTACCCACGCCACTTGGCCAGCACCAAACAGCGAGCTGGTGAACATACTGTAGCATTTAGCATCTAAAGAGCCAAATGTTTCCCTCAGATGCTGGTGGAGGTTTTTTGGTAGCCAAAGACACAATTCTAAATTAATGCTAATGTTCCTCTTTGTGTGCCGGTAGTGTAAATGTTTGCTTACATGTTTGCCTTATCAACTTTATGTCACTGTTGTGTTCACAGCTTGTTTCGCGGCCAACAAATGGACAAGAAAATGTATTAATGTAGGTTTAAGTGGGACAGTATGAGGCAGCTGCTGTCTCATAGTCGTCTTTTAATCCTTTTTTAATCACATATTACTGGAAGGGAAACTCAGCTAACTAGAAATGCCAATAAAGAGTGACTTGTTTTCTTCTGTTATTCTAAGCAGTGCTGTGCCGTTCATTGAATGTGCTCATTCTTGGTGAACAGTGAACGCAATGTATCTGCAACTCATGAACGTGAGCTCACACACCAGTAGATGACAATAACGCTGTTTGCCAACCGCCAAAAACCATCAGGAGAAGAAGAACCATGTTTCACAGTGGCACCCTAGGATTTACGGTACATGACACAGCTACTGGTACTGCTGAAGACAGTTCGTATGAACATTTGAAAGACTTTTATGAACAAATCAGTGCAGATTCCAATGGAAAAAAAAATTCACATTTTTATGGGTCTGGAAAAAAAGTCTGAACATCAGCAACAAATTGGGAATGACACATTGACTTGAAGCATCTGACCAGTCTTTTGAAATATCTGAGTGAATGATGATCGCAGAAGATTATTGAGAAAGGGTCCAAAGACCAAGTTCCTTCACCAAAGTCAAACTCGCAGCAAATACCCATAAAACATATTCTCACACTGGTTATTCTTGGCTTTTAAAAGTAATCTCTGTTTTTGATTCGATAATAGTCTACAGTAGTGTGGCAATGATTGGGGACTCGGATGGATCTCCTGAAGAAGAATAGCAAAAAAGAAATTAGCGTGAACTAGTTAATTTTAATCTGAGTGAACTGAACTTTGAGCTGGTCCTTGTGAGGTGCGAACTGGCACCACGCAGATTATAAGACAGTATAAGGCTTCTTAACATTCACTTTGCTTATTTCCGAGGGGGAAAAAAAAAAAATCTGCGTTTAGTGACGCATGTCAGTAAATCAGCCTCTGAAAATCTCAATGCAAGATGTGTGTTTTAAGGGCCCGTGTGCGTTTAAGTGTATGTGAGCACAGTTTTGTGTTTGTGTGCAACTAGCTTGCTAGTAGCTGCCAAGCTAAGAAGACACACTGGAGAGCAATAAGAACATGATGGCCTGTTATTGCTTACCGGAACCATACAGAATATAAAATGGAAGCAGTAAGAAAGCTGCAAGAAAGACAACATGGTCCAGAGAGTCTCTCTGAACAAATGAATAAATCAAGTTCATGGTGGAACACTTCACACAAAAATACAAGCCAAAACCCCAAGCACATGGCAAGGAAAAACATCACTTTTTTTTCTTCTTAATAGTGGACTTCACTGTATTAATGATGAATTTAAAGGGATGTATCAGTATGTGTGTATCAGTATGTGGGCGTGACGAGTGTTGATGCACGTATTAGCTAGTATAGAGTGTCTGCAATGAATGCTTTTGTTTATGTGTTTTTTACAGCTTGTATGTGTATGAGGGTCATGTGCTTGTGGTTTTAGTGCGTACGTGTGTGTGTGTGTGTGTGTGTGTGTCTGTGTAGACAGAAGTCACGCCAGGCCTAGTCACCTGTCACTTCTGTGTATTCGCCATATGTGGGACTGTGCCAGTGGAAAAAGCCCTCACTATTTTAATGCTGCTTATTTCCCAGCACCTCTCACTGGTCTTTTCCTCTCCCTGCTTTGGCATGAAACTGAGGAAAACCCTCAGTGTGTGTGTGTGTGTGTGTGTGTGTGTGTGTGTACGCCCTCGCACCTCGTCACCTCTGATGCTGCAGCGGGAAGCCTTCATTGCCAGGAGAACCCCAGACTGGCAGGCATACCGAACGCCTACGCATACACACACATGCACGCACATGCCTCTGCACACTCACACATGCTTTTACACACACGTGAGCCACACATATGCACGTTTAATAGCATGCAGAAGTACACACGCGAGCACACACACATTTAAATATATATAACCACACACTTGTGTTAAACCTTTTCCATTATTTTACTGCTTCTTCTATAACAGTGGCAGTGAAGCCCACATGGCTGAGTCCTCCAATGTAAACAGTAGGACTTGAATGTGACACCCAGCTCTAGGACTGGGAGTCATGTAGCAATCAGAGGACCAGCTGGTGAATCACAGACCAGCCGACAAAATCCAAAAAATCAGGATTACTGCTTCCAACAGTAGTAGCTGCCTTTCCCACTCAAGCTGTTAAATATTCCCAATTTCACACATTGGAACTTATTCATCAGTATTTCCCTGAGTGGAAAACATCGGAAAATGCTGAGATGCCAGGCCCAAATCACGCACTTGAAATTTTTGCAATGAAAACCTGCATGTCTGTTTGATTTTTCCTTTAACCTTTATTTATCTGGGGAAAGTTGACTGTGCACATTGGATTTTTTCCAGCTGTGCACTGCTTGTCTGATTCAGTCACACAGATTCACAACCTCTGGTCAAGACCCTGCATTAATGTTAATGTATGTAAAGGACTCATACAGTGAGCTTTTTTTTATTGCACCAACTTGTCTCAGATAAACACATCAAAATCAGAGCTGTTTATAACATGGTATGTATGTTACACCAGGAACATCCTGCCTGAGTTGCGTGCAGCTGTCCTGGTACAGCTAGCAATCGTACGTGTATTTACAACAACTGCATTGTTTTCATTTTAAATTAATTTCTTTTTTTTTTTTAACAGAAAGTTTCTCTAAAATGCCGCTGTCTCCGCATGTAGCTGCTATAAATGGTTCAAAAATATTTATATTTCATCATGTCTCTGAAATATTCAGATTCAGCCTTAGACATAGAAATAGAAATTATAGTAGAAAGTGTCAATTTTATTTAATGTTATATGTCAATATGGCTGTCAGCAGGTCTTTCCCCTGTCTGTTTTTGCCAGCAGCTGCACACATCATGTATGAAAAATAGGAACAAACCTCTAGATCACGCGATGCAGCTGCGATATGTGAGACGCACAGGCAGTGTTTCCGCTCTAACCTGTTAACATGGCGGCCGAAATGAAAACTGAGAGGTGCTTTCACAGCTGCATTTGGTCTCAACCATGAAAAGAAAGGATTTCAGATTTTTGGCCTTTTCCCTGCAGTTTTCAACAATTCTAATTACAATTTGACCATGAGCTGTAAATATAAAGTCATTTCGACTTATCTGTACATCACTGTTTGGACAGTTTTTTGGAAAAAAAAGTTCGACCTGGTGACTGAGAGTCATGGAACCCTTCACTGTGCTTTATGTGTTTATTTATCTTCTTTGACATCACAAAAACTCATCAAGAAATAACTGATGAGGATTAAGAGTTTAGACTGTAACTGTTATTAAAAGGACAGAGAGGAGGAGGCTGGATGAAGAAGAGGCGTTTGATTCTACAACATATGGAGATGTAGTGGAGATCTGGGAGTACGACACAAGTATAACACACCTCTGTATTAACTTCTTTGGAGTTTCCGATCGATCAGCAAAAATCCCTGTTACCATGGTGACCTAATGATCTTGCAGAAGCTGCTTTGGCTTGTCTGCTTTGCTTTCACACCACAAACAAAGTCCAACAGGACCTGAGATGTGTTCAGGTCACCTTTGTCATCTTTACACACCAGCCTGAACAAACTGAACCAAACGGACAAATGCAACTGAACCAACAGGTTAGATGTGAAAACACTTTCCACACAGGAAAGACTTTGTTAAAATAACAGCTGATGTGGTGATGCTAGTTTCTGCCTCTGTGTCTGTATACAGCTATACTGACTTCACAAAGTTTGCTTCCGTTCACCAGTTTTTATCTACATCACCATCTCCTAATTTAGTGCTGGAAATGCAAATTAATTTGTGTTTTCTGAAAAGTCAGAGAAAGTTCAAGCTAAATTTGGATGGAAACTTGATTATTGATGTTAATATTTGAACCCAGATGGACATAGATGTGTCACTTGCTCAGTGTAGATTTGGCTTTTTATTGTCTTTTTTTATTTTTGTCAGTTCACTATTTACTTGGGTGTTGCATTGCACTTATTTTATATGAGCAATAGTCCCTTCAAAAGTGCAGAGAGCTCAAGCTTTTCTTATGTTTGCATTTACCACATTTCTATCTGCATTTCAACTCTTCTTAACCCCACTCAAGTGGGTGGTTTCCCAACATTTGTAGCATCAGATGCTCTTGTTTTCTCTGTGCATCAACCAACCTGCAGTAAGACCTATGGAACATGTATCACATATATGATCGGGGAAAACATTGGTGGTCGGAGGGGGTGACTTGGATGAGAATCAGCCCTAGCTGTGTTTTTCCAGTTGTGTACAAGCATGTGTGGATGGTTTACATTGAGACGCGAGCGTGCGTGCATGCCAGCCCTGCAATAAGGTATCGCTGGCAGGGGAAGGTGGGATTAAGTTTCTCCAGTGAAATGTCAGCTGAATATTGTTACCGCCAGGGGATCAGAGAGCAGTCGGGCACCAGTGAACCGTTTCAGGATGGAAATCACTTCTGCTGGATTTCTCCCCAGCAGCCCAGCCTCTCTCTTTCCACACCACTCCTATAGATTCTCTGTTGCTTGATGGGGTTTCCCAGTGTGCGTGTGTGTGTGTCTCTGTGTGTGTGTGTGTGTGTGTGTGTGTCTGTGTGCGTCTGTCTGTGTGTGTGTGCGCGGCTGGACAGATGCTGACACAACATATGACAATGAGATAATGCAACAGAGGATTTTGCATGTGTGTGTGCTTTTGCGCATGTATTAGCAGGTGGTGACAGAAGTTTGGGCTGTAACTTGTGATGAGCTGCACTGTTATGTATGAGCTCGGGAACACACACACATACACACACACACAGACACATACTGAAGCGAGATGGCTTGGTAATGGTAACAGTGATTTGCTATGCAAATTCCTGCATCATGAACAAAGTGTTGCTGTGTGTGTGAGCGAAAGCTAACCAGGTGGTGCCCAGTCTTGTGTCTCACTCAGGGTGGTCCTCTCAGAAGGCCTGAAATTAATCCTCATTACATTAATCAGGCTCACATACACACACATGCACAATGAGCCAACTTAATCACAAAGCATGTGTGTTGCAGTTCACTTCACATCCCGTTCTAACTGGAGACATATCACACATATGCTGCAATAAATTCAACATTTCAGCTTAAACTAATTTTTCTTGTTTATGTTTTGTGTTAATAACACTGAAAACTAATATATCTCATACAAATCTGAAAAAAAAAACGCCTTTATATGTCTATGGCAAAAGTACTACCAACAAACACAAAGTCAAAAACCAGTGAAATCTTCCCTTTTTTAAATTTTTAACCTATTGATTAGCAGGTTGATCTAAAGACACAAATCTTTCGTGATAACATACCTAGAGATTAAAAGATCACTTCAGTGCTATAGTCTGAAAAATTAAAGACCCATCTCACACACAAATGTAATATATATAGATATATTGAATTTCCATATCTGAAATATGTACATATAAAAGAAAAACATATACAAATACATATATATACCTATTAGAAAATGGAACAATTTATATTATATATGTCTAGCCCATACAAAACATAAATGTTTATGTATGTATGCTTATATTGTAGACATATTTTATGTAAATATGGATCCATCCTAAAGCCTGTCAATATACATAGACATGTTTAAAATCAATAAAAAAATAAATAAGAAAAACATAATGTAGATGTAGAATTTTTATATGTGTTGTTTCAGGAAACTTTTAGGAAAAATTAAGTAACATACATACATACTGTCACCTGTTACACCATATAAAAGTTCATAATATAGATATTTTTTAATATGTGTACAAATACAATTTTTACTATGGCTATTAGGCTATAAACATATATCTTCCTATATCCAGAGGATGTATATATGTGATAATAATATATCCCTGATAGGGCGACATATATGGCACCGTCACTTTTGATTACGTTTCTGTATGGGATGGTACACCGTGCAGGTGTTTTCACTCAGTGCTCAATCAGAGATCTTCTTCAGGACTGTCTATAACAGCACATAGAGTGGCTTCCCTTTGGTTTGTCACACCCGTTAGAGCTGGGCAAAATGGCACATTTAACTTAAAGCCCAGCTCTACTCAACTTTAAAAAGCATGCAGGTCAAATCAGCCGGACAACTCCTCTGTGTAAAAGGCCTTTAATGGGAAAATGGTGAGTAAATGCAGGTGCTTCATCAACTCACATGACCTTTGTTAATTTACATCCTCACTTAGTATAGATGGTTGCTTTACTAAATGCTACTTGTCCAGTTTATTGCTATTACTAGCTTATCACAAGCTGGCAATAAAACATAATGACAGTCGGATTTTCACCCAGGTTTGATTCTAGCAGATGTTGAATCCAACATGCCCTATAGCAGTATAGCAGTATAGTACCTAATCAGTGGCAGAGCCTCACAAGTTATTTTATGATGGTGGGAGACCACAGGATTAGAACGGGCAGCCCTGAGCCTAAAGCCTTTGTAGGTATAAAACTAATTTAGTTTACTTTAATTCGATTGAGTATAGGTCAGGTCTATTTAAGTTTTATAGACCCCAGAGAGAAGCATAAAAATCCCTCACACACTCAAAAGAATAAAACACGTCAGAATCACATACTGTACTGTATATTGACACTAAAGAGATCAAAACCCAACAAATAATATAATGCGTCAGTAACAAATGATGGAAACCAAATCTACTATGACTTTATTCTCGAATGCTGGAGCCACGCTGTCCTCGGAGCATTTAATATCAACCTAAATAAGCATAAAATTGCACACACCCAATATATAATGGCATGGTAAAAGTTTATATTAAAAGACATTTTGGAGACTTTTTGAACAGTGACAGAAAGATTTATATCCTGATTTAACAGGACGAGAAAACCCAGAATCTACTGGTGTCTGAGAGTCAAATTAAAGACACATTTACACAAAGTGTCGTCATGTGAGTGACTGGATTCTGTTTTCAGTAAATGAGGCATATAGGAGGAATATACAGTAACGTGCAACTATTAATAATTGTCAGAGGTGTCAGTGATTTATATGTGCTTGTATTTTTGCTTTTTCATTCTTTTTTTTTGCTGAAGAGCTAAAGAGTTTCTGCATCTGATAACTCAGCAAAAGTTGTTTTTTTAAAAGTGTGTGTGTGTGTCTGTTAATAGGTATGTGTTACACCCATCACCTGTGTATCTCACAGTGTCATTTTGATTGCCAGGCCAGCTTGTAGATCCATTGTTGTTCAGTGTTCAGTAGGTTTATAATGTTGTACATGCACTGTACCTTTTCACCCTTTGTGCATTTCTTATGTGTGTGTGGCTGTCATTGCATTCACCAGTGTCGATGCACTAATTGTGTCTGTGTGTGTATGTGTGTGTGTGTGTGTACATATTTCCAGCGGTTCTCCCTCCAGGAATGCAGCATGGCTCTTCAGAAGGGGATATTAGTGCTGACCGCAGGGCCTCTTTCCCCTCTCCGCTTCCATCTGGTGTCGCATTAAATATTAAACTTTTTAATTTGATTCAATTCCCGACGACAAACACCCATGATTGGATCCAGATGCCGGGGAACCAGTGGACCCACCCCAGCCCTAGACTGTGCCTGGGGATTGGATACTCTGGAGCTCAGCACAGGAGCTGGAACTGAGACTTGGATTAAGACTGGAACTGGGAGTGGGGATGTGGATGGTGCACTGGTTTGGAGTTGGGGGTGGAAGTGGTACTTTTGGTAGAAGAGGAGGACTTCCCCTTAGGGAGTGGGGATGGAAACTGGGTTGGCAGTCGGTTTAAAACTGGTATTAAGCCTGGGACTCAATTACTTTCAGAGCACAGTGAGGTCCCAGGAAGAACCTGTTTGCTGTTGACAGGAACGGGTCAACATCAAGTTACTAACATGACTCCTGTTTGCCTGTGACACAGGTCTGACATTGCTCGGCTTTCCTCATACAGTAGGTGTTGGTAGTGATCTGTAGCCCTCTAACTTGAACGTAACTGTAAAACTTGAAAAGTAGCTGAGTTAACTTTTCTATAAGGCAACAGAATGAAGGAAAAAAAAGCCTCCACATCATCCACAGGAAATCCATTTTAACCACAACACAGTAATTTGAGCGTTTGTTAGGTTGTTGAGGATGACAAAGTATAATAGTAACGAGGACTAGCCGTCTGGAGAACACTGCAGGGGTGTGTCTCTCAGCTTACATGTTATCTAACTGCAATCACTTTAAGTGGTCACATGATGGTCAACTTGGTAAGTCAGACCAGGTTTCCTCAATCTAGCCATGAGCATGTTCACATAAAAGCGGTGGTGCCTGCATCATATGACCAATTGCAAACATGGTGTCTACTGGCAGCACAGTGGCGTATTTTTCAAACAAAGAAAGTATAATTCAGTATGACAAAGACACAAATGCAAAGAAGAAAAAACATGTAAATGCAGCAAGGACAGTTGGCAAAAGCTGACTATGTGTATGTATAAGTCATGAGGCTTATAATATCACTCCCCCATCATTAGGACATGAGTAGATCTGACCATAATCACATGCATCCCATTAATGTACTGCTTGTTTTCTTTTGGTGTGTAAGACAATTTTAGCTTTTTTCCATCAGCTGCAACCCTGGCAGCAGTGTGGTGCATCACTGTACATGCTCATGTTTCTGGTGAATGGTGAACAGAACGTCCTGGAACTAAGGAATGCTAACTCTTGTGAGAGTTAACAACGCTCACGCACCAGAAGGTGGTGGCAATGCACCAAAAAGCTGTTGGCAACTGCCAAAAAGCATCAGAAGAAGAGGAACTGCGTTTTTACCCCAGGATTTACGGCACACGGAATGCGAACTGAAATCATAACACATCTTTCAGCAGATTGACTCACTGTAGCTCTTCATTATCCTCTGTCATACACAGGATTTCAGAAGGCAAAAAACGAAAATAGGACCAGGACATTCATAAAACTGGGGGACACTCAGGATCTGGATTGTGCACATATAGACATCAACACAGCAATGGCTTCAGAGCTCAACTTACAGGATTGAAATGATGTGTTGAAATAGTGTTGGATGTTGGAGGGAATTGGACTGGAACAAGTGCCTGGTGTGATTTGGCCTGCATTTCCTCTTTTATTTCCATTTCTTCTGACTCTCAAGTGTTTGATAACTTGTCTTTTTCTCATTCTGTCCTCTACACTCTTACTCCTTCCCTTCCCTCCTCTATGCTTTTACTCCTTCCCTTCCCCTCTCATGATGGTACGTTAAAGACGTTTAAGGCCAAATGTAAGCTGAGGTCTGGGAATTGAGGTTTGGACGACGGTCTCACACTCCATCTGCTTGGGTCTCCGAGCTGTGTGAGTGTGGGTGCTTGTGCAGTGCATTATAGCCATCAAGGTCACAGTCTTCACATCTTATTTGTCTTAAAACAAAAACAAGTAATTTTCCTTTTAACAAGTGAAACAAAAGTGCAAGTGGGGTGATATAATGCCATTTGTTGCCAATGTAAGTCAGTTTTAAGAATTCCCTTGAATTGGCGCCACTGCCTTGATTCTGTTCTGTTCAATCTCTCTTGTTTTGACACACTAGCTTGAAAATTCTTGAAATAAGTGAAAGTACTTTGGAAACATGCTATTATCTCATGTCACTGGCGATAACTTGTCTCCTTGTCTTCTTAATACATAATGTCATACAAAATTACACATTTAATGCTGTATCTCTTTCAATGATACTACTGTGACGCCTCAAACATTCTCTTTCAAAATATTTTCCCCTGCTGTAGGAAATTGCAGTATTTCTAAATCATCCTATTACCTAATGTACTCAAGATAATAGCGCTCAGAGGGGTCCAGGGCAGTCCACAGGACCTGGGGCTAAATGTGACATCCCTTGTCTGTGTGAGGACCTGACAGAAAGCTTGGGTCCATGGGTCTGTGTCCCCACCCGCCATCCCATCTGCTGCCTTGATCCAGATGTCTCGGCAAGGATGAATCATAACTACTTCAGCTTGTTACCATTTGATTCTGTGTTTGTGTTTTTCCCAACGTTTCTCTGTTCTTTCACAGTTTAGACAGCAAAGAAACTGAGAGCGAAAAGGAGAAACAAGAGGGTAAGAGGGTTTGACGAACTTAAGAGATCGTTTTGAATCCTTTTTGTCTCTATCTTTATTGCTAATTAACCATTTGGTAGACCCTTCCCCAAAATAGTGATGTCCACTCATGGCTCAGCATGAGGCCTGGGAAGTTGTGGATTTCTGCATGTGGAAGCTGGTTTAGAACTGTTCACTCAACCAGTCCTCCAATCTTAACAACCATAGGCCTATAGTGTCTCCTGAAATAGCACCCCTACGGCGGAAGGCCTATTGGACCTTGGTTGTCACGGTTACAAAAATAAACATGCAGATTTTACTGAGAGTGGCGTACCTACCTTCGTTGCCATGCTTACTGTAATAACGGTCATTGCTTGACAGGTTTAGGCACTAAAACTACTTGTTTAGGTTTAGCAGAAGATCATAGTTTGGGTTAAAATGAATACTTCCTCAACATTAGATGTCCTCTGTTGTCATAGTTACAATAATAACAAGGTGGTTAACCTTCTCAAACAATCAGGGATAATAGAAAAATCATAAACTGCTACTTACGTATAGGAATCAAACACCACTCTCCTGTGTCATATTCCTGTGTTTTGTTGAATCCAATCCTCCATCCATCCACCCCTCCCGACGTGGACTTCGGTGGACTTCGGTCTGTACACTACGTCACCACACTTTTCCCTTTGCTCCTGTCATAATTACAAGAAGAATCACTCGAAGTCACCTAACAACAAAACGTTACCATGGGTCATAATAACCTGCTGCACAAATGATCTACGGGCTCATTTCTTTACAGGAGAACTACTGTTAGCAGTATTGGGGAAGTTTACCATCGCTCTGAAGTTTTAGTTTGTAGATGTGCCATGTGTAGAATGTATGAAAAACGTAGTCTAATGTGTTATGAAAGATTTTGTGGGAAAAAACAATTACAGATTAAAAAGTGAGAAAAAATATGACTGGAAGACAGTGAAGCGAGAGAGAACAGGCAGATGGCGGGAGAGGAAGTGAGTGAGTGAGTATTATTATTATTATTATGAGAGTTATTCAGCATTTCCTCTCCCATCGGTTCATATTGGATGTCCGCCTGTGACCAGATTTGGCCCTTTGCGAACTCTGTCAGTCCTTAGCGATCACAGAGAAACAGGGTGTGAGAGAATCTCGCAGGATCTCAAATTAGCCTCTCTGTGGATCTTATGTAATACAATCTCACATTATCTCAGAATTCACAGCTTGTAGTGTGTACCTTTTCACAGTTCAGCTGCACTGATTGCATGAGTGTCTCTGCTACAGTTACACCTAAATCTAAAACATCTAATGTGTATTATTGAATAAGTCCCCATTCATGCATTTACTTAGCATCTCTCTTTCATAACTACTGCAGGAGGTTCTTTTCTGAATGTTATACAGCTGAGCAGATTAGTATATTGTTACATAAAACTTTGCTGCATCTCAACCAACCAGACCATTTTCTTGTAGCTTCTGGCAGCTTAAAAAAGAGCAAAAACTCTTTTTCCAAACAATTCCACTTGGACAGAGAGCCGAGGTGCTGCATTGGGTAAAAATGGGGCTTTTACTTTAGATTAGATGAAACTTTAATCATCTCCTTTGAGAAATATGGTTATTGCAGCAGCCATAAGTAATAGGATACATCAAAGAAAAATAGGATATAAATATGAACAGACTAAACGGCGGTTATATAAACATATGCAACTGACAATAATTTACAATGACTACATCTGTGCAATTTAATTTATGGCAAATCTTCAACACCTAATGTGTAGTGTTGAATTGAATTATGGGGCATATGTGCTCCGTGCATGTTAGCAAGTGGGGGAGGAAGGTATAGGCCTCATAAGAATTTCTGCATTCTCTCATTTTCTTGTCTAGTTAATGTACAAACAAAAACATGCCACTGGGTTTGTCTGTAGTAGGCTTATGTACAAGTTGGTCCCTCCATATGTTTGTACACTGCAGTATTGCGTGTGTGTGTGTTGGGTTGGCATGGCTGATAAACAGGCAGTGGGTTGGGAGGTGGAAGGAGTCCCACCGCCTCAGATTATTGACACAATCCTGGCAGAACGCAGTGTCGGGCTCTCCAAGAAATCTGGCTGGCCCGGCTCAGTGCTGCAATCCGATCCCCTCCATCCAACACACAGCGCCAAAAACACAGTGAAACAGGCTGCAGGCCCTATCTATTCTTATACCTCTCCTTGTGACTTTTTCTTCCTTCTGTGTAACAATCGGCTTTAGGGGATTTTTTCGACCAATTTGCCTTCCTGTCAGTCTGTCTGTCTCTTATTGTCTGGCACTCACTCACTCACTCTGCCTGTGTCTCAAGACGGCATGTTAAGAGATGTTAAGGCCACGAGCAAGCCTTAAGGTCTGAGGTCTGGGGCTTGAGGTTTTGGACTACAGTCACGGCGTGCTGTTTACTGAGCTTTCTGTGTATCTGGTCGTGTATGTTGTGCTTTTGAACATTATGTTTGCAGTAGATGTGAAGCTTTATGCTGCAGCTGCTATCAGTGTTACAGTTAAGCCAGAGGTGCAGAGTTATGTTCTCAGTTAATGGTTGAATGAATGCGGGAACATTTTCTCCCTTTCAAACCCGTCGCTTTCACCCCTCGCTCACATTTAATTTGTTGAACGTGTTGCTCTCAGATGGAAGTCTGTTCCTTTAAGATGACAGATCGATTGCGCCGCGGATACATTGCATTCATGCGTAGGGTTTATTCCACTATTGACTGTGTTTCCATAAACTAAACTGCAAGTTTTACCCCCTTCTCTGTGATGTTATCATTGTAGCATTTCATCAATGAGTCAAAGGTTCCATGAATATGCATTTTCAAACTGTATCATTGGTAACTGCAACTGATTAGTCCGTACATATGTGGGAAGAACATACACATAAGTTTGGCCAAGTGTTATGCACTGTTATGCTTTGTGAGGTGAGCTCCCTCTGATATTCAGCACATCTATAATCAATCATCTATAATCAATCATCTATAATCGACATGTATAATAACAATGTATCAAAGGACACTATGAGAATTTGAAAGGGATGGGGGGGGGGGGGGGGTTCAGCTCTCCAAACCACAGCTTCACAGTTTGGGTTCAGTCTAACCACTTTTGTTACACACATGGCATTGTTTTTGACCCCAGCAGGTTTTGAGAGAAAAAAAAAAAACCCAAAAAAACCTCCAGAAACCCACTGCACACTACCTGCTTGCAACAGACACACACAGTTAGAGACCAGCTGGTGAACACAGTGGAGCATTTAGTGGCTCAAAAGCCAGATATTTCCTTCAGGAGTGGGTCGAGATGATGATGATGATGATGATGATGATAATATGTCAAGGTTTTGTACACATGTTTCTCTCCACTGCCCCCAAGTGGCCAAAGAATCAGTCACTGCAGGAAACGTGGTCGTACACAGCCTGTTTTGGCGAACAGCAGGACGTGCGACTACATTCTTAGGGATTATCCTATCTGAAGCGTGGCCTTCATGGCTGAATGCTGGTGCCAGTGTGTTGCAAGTGTTTTTCTTTTTAGTCATCCTGATTTCCTTTAACACCAGCATGAGGTTAAGATTTTTGCTATGAAATTTGGTTCAGATAACCTGTGGTGGTGCCCAGAGGATGGATGCTAATGTCATCTAGTGCTATGATTAGGTACATTTTTTAATTTACCCTGTGACCTTTACTTTATAACCAAATACCAAATATCATTGCTGTATTTAAGAAGGCATTAAATCTTAAAAGAAAATACTATATATATCCATCCAGGCTTCCACTTCTTTTCCCAAATTAGTTCCAGGATTGTGGAAAGTCATAACCCAAAATATGTATTTATCTCTATATGTGTGTTTGTTGGTGTGTGAAAGACAGTATGTCTCACACTATTTTATCCAGTCCCTGTAGACAATGTAGCCTATATATTCTGGAAGTGGTTTTTTTTAAATCACAATAATCTCAACCACAATAATCACAATAATATCCTTACTTGCAAATTCATCAGGTAACATGGCAAATAAATCTTGATTTGATTTGAGATAGCCTAAGAGCTCTTCGAGGGGATTTCTTCATATTTGGCACATTTTGGCAACATTTTCTTGGACTCTAGGATGAAGATTTTGGTGGTCAAAGGTCAAAGTTCAAGGTTGTGGTGACCTCAAGTTCACGTGAATGTGATATATCAGACATGCAGAGCTGAACTGATGAGAATTTTGGGGTCAAAGGTCAGCTTCATTGTGACATCATAATGTTCTGCAAAACTGTCTGTTCTTGTAACTGGGAGGGAAGATTGTGACCAGCTTGACTGGTTGGCTCAGGAATACAACTACAACAATCTCTACTCCTGCTATCATGCAATTACCTCAGTCATGACTGATATATCAAGATACTTGCCATGTTTTGAATTAAAGATTGTTTTTATGTATATCATTTATCAATGAGTCTGTTACTGCTAATACTTTAAATCACAACAGATCAGCAGCTCCAGCTGCGTTTTGTGCTTTGCTCAAGAACAACTTGATGCTACTAGCAGCGAGCTGGCAGCACACTGATACACTATTCAGATTTTCTCATATCAGCTTTTAACCCTTTGTTTGATTAAAGGCCTCCTTGTTCAGCCTGTAGCCTGACATACATGAACATTTTCAAGAAACTTTCAGAAATGGAGCGTGTTGGTGTAAGGGACAATAGTCTGAGCCATCCACTTTTCTTTGCTTGCATGTATAAGCTATGCTATAGTGTAGGACCTGAGTAAGGGTTAAGAACATAAGCACTGCCATGTGTTTTGCTAGGCAGAGAGGGTCTGTTTTGCCAGACCAATCATCTACTGTTGGCTGTTTAAACTATGGAGCTGGGACTTTCTCCTGCCAGCCTCTGCTGCCAGTGGACCAGTGGACTTGGCTGAGTACGACTCTCTCGCTCCATGGCACTTAGTGCAGTGGTACTCAGCCAATAGACTATCATCTTTTGCAGAAATGAGCTGGAAACAGAACTGCAGAGGGCTGCAGACCGGGTTATAATCTTCAACAGTATGCCCAATACTCTTGGCTTAGCCTGAGCCGCTCTCAAATACCCTCTAATTCTACTAATGCAAGGCCTTGGCCTGGTGATCTGCACAGACAAACTTTATGCCAGTTAGTTTGTTTTTATCATCATTATTACATTTTTATTTATTCTTTATCAACGGTACTAAAGCAATTGTAATGTTGATAAGCTACTGTATATTCTCACAAATGGACACTGTGATTCATGTATACCATAGTCCGGTCTTTTCAGAGTCTTGCAGAAGTCAACACACACAGAAAGGCGAGTACACTGACAGGGCTGGGGTTTGATTCCCACAGGGACAATCTTTTCTAAAAATATAGGTATGTAAAGTGTTGTGAGGCTCTTTAGGAAAGCATTCTCCAAATTATGTGTTATACTACATTATAAGTCCAAAAGGATTAGTGGTTCAATATGTATTTAACTGGAATGAGTTGTATTTTCAGACACAAATCCCTTGAAATAACACTGAGCAGTTCAATAGGACTATTTGAGTATGTTTCACTCTTTACTAGATTTTTGAAACAGAGGAAATGTGTATGTTTGGAACACACATCCTTGATCATAAAAGTAAAAGCTGTGACCATTAGCACAAGAATATACTTTTAAAAAAACATCAGTGGAATTGGAAATAGCTACG
Source organism: Trachinotus anak (assembly GCF_046630095.1). Classification (NCBI taxonomy): domain Eukaryota; kingdom Metazoa; phylum Chordata; class Actinopteri; order Carangiformes; family Carangidae; genus Trachinotus; species Trachinotus anak. Next base: position 16,699,516 of record NW_027273876.1, on the reverse strand, counting down.
GTTTCATGTAACATAACCATCGGCAAAACATCAAACCAAATCAAAACAAATGCAAATGCAGAGTTTAGAGTATCTCAACACAATTTTGATTGTGCATGTATGCCAGTTGGCAAACAAATCAAACACTCATTTGATTTTTGACAGTGATCACAATGGACGACAAAGAAAAGGAACAAAGTGTTTTTTTGAACCTACTAGGAAGTGGTGTGGTTTTGGAGCAGCAACTCACAGGCTCCTTGTTTCCTGGTTTACAGTAGAAGCTAAGTGTATAATGAGAGCCCTGTAAACCTTTGGTGCTGCGGTCAGAGAAAGCTCCATTGCTGTAACATAATTAGGACCAATACCACTGTAGTACCACATGCAGGACTTTTTCACACCGCTGGACCAGGCGGAGTCGACCTCTGCTGAGCCCGGTTAACTGAGGGAACAAGATAAAGTTTAGGAAGTTTTAGGAATCTGATATCAATGTTAATACGGACACAAGTTTATTTGGTTAAATTCACAGAACTGTGGATGCTGAGGGTGGAGCCCCAAAAAAAAAACAAAATAAAAAAACAAAAAACTTTCTAAATTATAATTCAAAAAAGAAGACGTGTTGGCACGGTGGGATGTGGCATTTTCAGCACATCTGTGTCTCGTTTGGAAAAGAATAGATTTTCTTATTAGTTCAACACAATATAAACAACTAAATGCTTGTTCAGAAACACATGCTCCAGCAAATGAACAAATGGCACATCAGTAAGTTCACATTTCTTGATTGATTGAGGGTGTGCTACTTTGAGTGAGTGAGCAAACTAGCAAGCACTAAAGTCTTGGCTCCACAGCAGCCAGGAGTTAGGCGGAGTCAGGCACTGCCAAGATGGCGGCAGTGGAGCGGCCCATGCTGAGCTTCAAAACCACTCTCAGACAGTGACATTATATCTGTGCGTCCTTGTCAAACAGGTGGTGCTTTGGGTTTAGAGGCTTGCTAATGTCGGGCCTACTTGCAGGGTTAGTTTGAAAAGTACTTTAACTACTGAGTTAATGGCTCTTCTCTCCCTCAAAGGTCAACGGCTTAAATTTGTGTGTCAAAGTTCCCTGAAGTTGAAAAATTTGCGCAGATTTACTTCCAATGATCGCAGCGATACCATTGAAATTACTTGATTTTGCCATAGAATTGTGTCATTTAAAATTATTGTATGACGGGGTTAGAACAGTACATATGCGCTAAATGCAGCGTCAATTTAAAGAATCGCCTTCGTTGTTTGAATCGCACAAGGAGAGAGGTACAGAGCGAGCTTTCCAAACACCGCCGATAATTGGCTAACCTGCCTTACCCAGAGCCAAAGGACTTGATTGTGTATTTAACCACAGATTGTCTCATATAACTGAGTTTACAAAGAAAGAGGCACAGGGGAAAACCGTGTCTTGAGGGTGGAGTTGCAAGCTAAAGCTAGATTAAAGTCTTTTACTGTGAAGGTGGTGACAAACTCTTAGTTCTTGCAGAGGTAGCCAGATGGCTAGTTTAAAGGAAATGTCGGAGACAATTCAATAGGTCGAGCCAAACGACTGCTAAGTGATAGCAGAAGAAGTCTCATGACAGAATGATGTTGAGGGAGGATTTGTGTGTTTGTATGTGGGATAATGAACTTTGCTTTGAGTGTACATGTTTGTCTTATGTGTGTTGCTTTGGATTTTTCCTGGCAGCTACTGTACAGGCCACAAATCTCCCCAATAAGTGACTGATCAAGCCCATTAACTGCGACAGTGACTGATAATACACAAACCCTAACACATTCCCTCTTGCATTGTCTCTCTTTCCCATACACACACACACACACAGACACATACACTCTCTCTCTCTGCTACTTCAGTTTGGCATGTACAGTACATCTTCTGGCTGAGTTTAGGATTGCCGGGGGTTCAGTTTTACTAGGAATGTTATCTAACTTGCATGGCAGCAGATGGTCTCTGTAACTCAGTTTTACCCCTGGGAGGAAAAAAAACTGAAGATCTTTGGGAGGAGTGAGATCCAAACATGCAGCGTGTTGCAACCCCATTTAGAGTTTGTTTCTGGTTTGTTGTGATTGGGGCTTGGCTCAGAGGAGGGAGGTGCTGGAAGTTCTGGAGGACTTTAAACACGGCGTATATGCCACACACACACACACACACACACAGACACACGTATGAATATTCACCCTCTCCTGAGGCCGCTGGAGGTTTGGCTCAGGAGTGGAGATGGTGGTTGTGGCCTTTCCTCAGACACTACTGGGGGTGGTGGAGACGCCTGCCCGCTTAACCACCAGCCACGTGAGCCATTAGCCAAAAAATGCATTATGTGTCCAGCTGGACTGTGTGTCTATGTGTGTGCCTCTATGTGTGTGCATATTTGCTAGAGTATACATAATCTTTTCTTTTATTCTCTTGTAAGTGCTACTTGTTACATCTTTAACCAATAATTGTCAAATAAACTATGCCCTAACAACTAAAACAGATGAAACCTGGGTCAAGTCTTGTCCGCCTGTTTTCAAGTCATATTACTGTAAACCCTGTTTCAGAGACGATGATACTACAATCTGTAAGGCGACACTGAAGAGCAGTGGTACATCTACATCTACATCTACATTTCAGAGGGACAGGAGTAGCTACCAGTTACATTACAGAATATCATTTTACAGTAAGTCAGAGAGAAAAGCCCAAAAAAATTAAGATAATTGGTGTACTAGAATTTTAGTTCTTCTTTTGTACCCAATTAATCATTAATCATCATCTTATGACCCTACAGCAGTAAGATGGTACTTACATATTGTTGCATCAGTATTAAGAATCGAACAATGTAAAATATAAGACATTATATGAGTCAATAGGACCATTTGTCTGCTTATGAATACTTTTACTTGAGTAGATTTTTATTATAATACTTTGCTTTTTATTTGAGTGATATTATAAATGCAGGACTCTAACTTGTAACTGGGTCATTTAATTCGTGGTATTGGTGCTTTTACTTAAAGTTCCCATATTTTAGAATTTTCTGATGCTTTACTTGAAGCATTGCCATGGAGAAAAGGCTAGTTTGAATGCTGAGGCATAAAGTAAAATCACATTGAAGCAAAAAAAACGCAACATACTTCACAAATGCATGCAAAACTGATAGAGAAGAAGTGAATTCACCTAAGAGCAGACTAATGTCATTTTTCTGCTCTTTTCAAGAACTGTAATCCTCAGCTTCTATCCGCTGTTAGCAGCAGACATAACAGAATTTTAAACTGTGTGATTGTTTTTTTTTCTTCACAAATTCACCTTAGGAGTTTCCCCAAAACAAATCTGACTTGATGCAATACAATGTAAAATGCACCATAGCAAATAAAAAATCCTGTCAGTGATGGTCTAATTTCAACATTAGTCCATTAGTTGCACATGTCCCCAATACACTTCTGAATTCATCCATACAGGAAAGAAGTCGCCAACAGTATCTGATCTCCCCACAGTAAACAGTTGACAACAATGCGGGAAACCCATTGTTTATATTCTTTTTTCATCAGAAAGTTCAAAAAATAATCAATCCGTGTTTTGATTTTGAGGATGTTTCTTTATATCTAGAACCTGACATACTGAGTTGTATTTTTGTTGCCACCTGTTTCGCCACCTGGGGCAGGAAATCCAATCCATAGTCACCAGATTGGCTCATCACAGACTGGCTTTAACCAAATGTTTTTGCCCATTTTGTCATGCTGTGTGGTTTCTTGTGTTTCTAATAATCGTTTCTTACACATTGTCCTCTATTTTCATATTTTTTAATATTTTTTCTCATGTAAAGCCATTTGGAAAGCACTTTCTAAAATCTGGTTTGTATTACAAACCATCATGTCATTTTGATCACTTTATTACATCCAGCTGATCCCCTGCAGAATCACTGCAGTCCTTGTACAGTCAATAGATGTAGACGTTGAAGTAATCTCCCGGTCTGACTGTGTTTTACATAACATGTTGTTATGTTGTTTGTTGTTGTTTCCCTGGTCTTCCTAAAAGTCTGCAGGGTTGAAAAACCTTGCTGGGGATTCCTGAGGTGGAGTAGCCCCCGCCCTGCAATTCTCTCTGCAGTCTTAGCACAGCTGGTTTGCTTTGCTTTCTTAGCATGTGATGGATATTTTAATATAATTTGAAATAACATTGATAATAATTTCCAATATTGAAACATGAACATATACACTTAGAAAAAGCAAATAGATTTTACTTGACATTTTTAAGTTGGAACAAGTTCATGATATTAAGTCAACACAACTAAATAGATAAAAGTCAACACATATGTACTAACCCTTTTCAAGGCAATTGGTGTCCTAGAAGTAAGATCAACTTTTACAGTGTAGCTAAGCAGCAGCGGTGTGTATGTGTACCTCTTTATCTGATAGTCTTTGATCCAAAAATACAGTTACGTAATATTCTGATACATTGAAAGTCAAATCTGTCTTCATTTGATTAAAGCTCATGAAATTAGATTTTTCATAATTTTAGGTTGCTCGTTTTTATTACAACTTGGGTTCCATTGGTTCTGATGGCACAGTACACACCTGAAAAAACATTGCTAAGCCAACAGATGCATTTCCATGCCAACTGGGTGAGCTCCATATGCTAACGAAGACTGTGTGATATGATTGAAAGTGAGATGGGTGAACCTGGAATTGGAGGCATTTTGGTAAACTACTATTTCAAGGTCAAGACAGAGCTCAGATTCTTGTTTCCGACCAAAACAATGCAGTGCTACTGCTTCCATTTTTACGCAAACGTCTGAAATGACAATGTGACAATGTGAAATTTGTTTATTGTTGTGATGAACCAAAATGAATGATAATGTTGCTCCATTAATGCTGGATGTTTAAATCAAGCTTGCTAACAAGTTCACCATATCAACTTAAAACGTGGCCAGTCAAACGCATGTTCGACACTTAGCTTTGCTGCCCTGAAGTGGGCGAAATATCAGTTATTGCAGGTTTTAGTATTGTTTCTAATTTTTGTTTTCCATGTTATACTAACCAGCTTTCTTACTTTGACAAATGCAACACACAACAACTCATAGGTTAGCGGGTCATGTGTTGTTATCTAACCAACAGTCTGACGAGCATTGTAAAGGCCAACTCTCCTTCACTGTTGTTCAAGAGCTTAGGAGCTCCAACATGAGTTCAGTTCAATCAGCTTGATCACCTTTCTGGAAGTTCCACTTAGTGTTTGTGCTCAGATTTCACAAAATGTGCTAAGCATATAACAGTGCAGGGCTTTCAGAGGAGATCCGCTCAGAATAATGAGAACCAGAAGCTAGCGCTCTGAAGACAGATTTCCACTGTACACCAAAACGTAGTGCAGATCTGAGATGTGACCTGCAGCATCCAAACTCAGCAGTAACAAAATTTGCAAATGACTCATCTGTTCTTATTGTATTTGTTGAGTCATACAATAAATCTCATGTTTCTCTTACATTTATGTCCCCATGCGTCACATTTTGTGAGAAACGCTCAAATGGTAATGAGTTAAGTAAAGTTATCTCCTGTCTAAGACTTCATTGACCATGAAAACTGTGTCAAATTTTGGAAACAAACAGCAGGTTGTATGCCAAACGCGTCCTTCAAAGTTTGAAGAGGCCAAATGAGATAGCCTTTTTTTCCTCCACTGAATGACTGGAAACATTAAGTTTTGAGCTTTTTTTCTGCCAGAAGCCCTAAGGATTGCTCTGTTGGCTACATGGTATAAGAAACCCACGTTTTGTTTAACAATTTAGGCCTTAATTAACTGCATAACAAAACTGCTCCCAGTTCTAATGAAAGGTAGATGGAGGATAGCAGAATGAAGGAGGACTTACACAAAAGCTGCCACTATAGTACAGCAGTGCCTTTGCAGCACAGTGTGTTGGTCTATAGTTTGATAAAGATCTCAGTTCCATTCGAGTCTGGGTTTACTGCTTCTTACAGGACAGCTTATAGAGATTTCAGTCTTGGATTATGCTTCCTAACTCTGACATTTACAGACATGGGGTTTTGGATCATCCACACTCAAAGGGGCATGGAAACATAACCCCCGCTGTCCAACTCCTCCAACCCACCAATCTCCCCCTATCCTCCCTCTCCTTCCTATTATAACCAGACCCAGCTCCTATAAAGCTCCCTGGCTGGGCTGCAGTCCTGGCAGGCTGCTTGCATATCTGCTGGGCTCCGCTCTGCTCTGCTTGCTCTACTCTTGGTGCTGGTTCTGGATGTGAATCTTAGCTCAAGGTGACCCACAGCTGCAACCCTTGTACTCATACAATGTCAACCATTAGGAGTCAAATCAAGGCTTTCCTAAACCCACAGCACCTGTGCTCTACCTGGCTGTAGACAGAGTAGTATAGTCTGTAAAGCTCTTTGCTGGGACTGATTAATGTCATTCCACTCGTCGTAAGGCAACACAAGACCATTCTTAACCATGTTTAACCACCTTTTTTAGGCTCATGTGAATTTGATTTAAAAAAAACCTTTTAATATTTTATCATTGCTTGAATATATATGCTCTTCACCAACCCACTTTACCAGTGTTGGTCTTTATCCTCCTGAACCCAAACCAATCTGCTAAACATTACACATTCCTTCCTATGTTTTTTTTATTTTTTATTTTTTTTTAAACTCCAGCTGCTTTAAGGTTTATCATGAATAAGATGAAACAGATTTAAAATGTTTTGTTAAAGGGGTACTCCAGCAATTTGGCATCACACTTTTGTGAAGCTGGGGGACTTGCAAGAGATACAGTAAGAAAATAGATAGACAAAGCAACAGAGGTTGAGATATCTTCACTTCTCAGTCCCTATTATTGGTCAAACCCATAATGCAAGTTAAAGAACGCTATTTGTAAGTTTTGCTAGTGCTATATAGCCAGTGTTAGCATTAACAGCTTTTTACTTACCAGTCTTACCGAGAGCGTTAGCCATCATTGCAAGACAATTGGTTATAATATACCCACTGAGCAGCGTTGCTTCTTGAGGACAGACTGGACGCTAGTATCAGAAAGTGAAGTAGCAGCTGTAGTTTTTTGCATCAAAATTAGCTCACCACAGCACATGAACTGAGCAGATCAGGAAACTGTAATTATCCCAAAGAAGACCATATCGGCACCATGTTGCAGTTGAGAAGTTTAAGAGTTCCACTGTTTGAAAAGCTGGTAATAAAAGTTTAAAATAAATATGTTCTGCAAAATGGACAATGCTGTTAAAAGCCCTCTCCAGGGATTGGTTGGACTGGAACCACTGGTCAGTTTTGGATAACTGGGTTGTTTTGCAGCACTGTCCTTTTAGCATACAGACGTCATTAATGCACTAAATGCGTGAATGTCGATGTGCCTTGTCTGTTGCAAATCAAGCGAGACTCGCTGACTGTTTGTTATTGTTATTTCCATTCTGAAATTGTCTCTCTGTCTATTGTGCAACTAATTTATCTCAAATGGTCCATGTAACTAGCCATGATTGTTAGGAGTGATGAAAGAGAGTAGGGATGGCAGGATGAACAGTCCCACTGGCCAGTCAGATGCTGTCTAAGTCAGGGTTTGGCTTCCTCTTGTCTCAGTCAAACCACAGCATGAAAACAAATGAATAGAACAAAGATTTTTTTTTAAGTTTTTCTCTTTTCCAAATTTCAATTCAAAACTCTAGAGGTAGAATTTTGACAAAGCAGCCATTGTGAAACAAATACAGTCATGTACAAGTTACAAACAGTGCAAAATAAGATGAAAGAATTACAGGTAAGTTGGATGGAAAGAAGGGAGAAATCCTGAGTGGTCCAGTGCTTGGAAATAGTGCCGTGTGGAGGCGGTGACAGGTCTGTGTGCGCGTCTGTCTTCTCCTGCAGCCCTCCTCATCCCTCTTTTCACCCGCTCTCTTTCATCTTTCATCCTTCAGGTCAGTGCCACCTCAGCCTGACACACCAAACACGCTGCCAAGGGAAAAACAGGATGGGCAACTGCTTACGACATCACGCCATCGACTGCTAGGTGGTGGCGGAGTGATGGCCTGTGTGTGTACCGTGTGTTCACGTGGGATTTTCTTTTAGGTGAAGTGGAGGCTGCGCTTGTCAAAGAGCTACTGTGACCCCACTTCTGCTTCATTACTCCCAATTTACCACTAAATATCCACACAAGTGTGTGTGAAGTTACTTATGGGGTGATAGTAAGATGTCAATGGGCTTTCACCCACACTACACTGACTTATAACCATTCAATGGAACATTCAAACCCACTAATGGTTTCTAATGGTGAATGACATCAGAGCTGTCATGTTTCTTGTTATTTTTCACTTCTTCTCTTTCATTTCAGCCTCCGACTCTCTGTCACTCTTTAACTCTCTCCGAAGAATACGTGGACTGCTGAAGTCCTCAGCTTCTCTTGGCCCGTGCGCTGATAGATTTAGTAGGATGGAGAGAGTGTGACAAATGGAGTGACGTTGCGCAGCCCTGTACCTGCCTCTGTCTGCCTTCTTCTCAGGGTGGAGGAAGAATGAAAACCGTGTGTCAGAAGAAGAGAAGACAGAGACAGAGGAGAAGGGAAAATGTGACAGTTCACACCACAGGCCTTCACGCCAAAAATGATACCAGCCAATACCTACATGAACCGACAGCAGCTTTTAAAAGAAAACCATGCGTTACAGTAACAGTGACAGTGACAAATGTTTCAAACACATCTCAGTCATATAGCCAATCATTGAGGTTACTACTGAAATGAGGCGTCTCCCTATGTTCCACTGGTGTCAGTGATTTGGCTCTTTTCATTGTTGTATCTTGTTGTCGTCTATGCAAAAGCTGCCAAAACTATGACAGCTGTCTCAGATGTGAATGACTCAAGATTTACTTGTTGTCATGGAAATGTTGACATATGCTGATGTGAGTGAGTACAAGTGGCTCAGGATCTGATTTGTGCAACAAATCCATACAGTTTAGACAGGGGCTAAAAGAAAAAAAAAGTTAGTCAAAAGTTAATCCTGTCTCCTAAAAACTATGTCTCTACACATTTGAACTGCAACAGAAAATACATATTGTAGGTGTTACTGGATTGAGTTAAATGAGGAAATGTTGTTAATTTACATATTTGGTAAGACGATAATAAACGTATCAGTAAAATGTTCGCAGAGAATGTATTTGTTTCTCACTAATATCCACTTGTACTGATTTGAGCATGGTTAAACTTTTTTTTACGTTCTCTTGAGGCACTCACAGCACTTAGTTAAGGTGAGGGAAAGATCATGGTGTCGTTTAATTCAGAAAAAAGTTCACAGTGACTTCAGACAATGTTCAACATGTGTCTCTACATTTAACCAAAACCACCATCTTCCCTCAACCTCGAACTAAAATGCTTTTGTTGCCTAAACCAAACCCCAGATGGGAACCTGGAGTGATAATGGTGCGCTGTATGCTGCCATCACCCCAGCCTCCTCCTACTGACTCCACTGGCTTTAATAAACAAATAGCGCTTCATTCATTTAGAAAATATGTTGCCTCTGAACATAATCCAGCCAGCGATTACGTTTGTCACAGCATGTTTTTGCTGTTGCAGTTTAGTTTTATAGACACATCCTTTCTTGGAGACAGTTTTGCAAAAATAAGCACAAGTTTATGGCGAATCGCTGTTATCAGCTTGGCTCAGCTTTTATCAATCTATCAGTGATTTCAGACCAGGGGTAGTTGTACGTCTTGGAGTACAGTTGCAGTTACAAGGTGGCATTTGGAAAGATTGTGGAGCAGCTCAGTTAAAAAATAAATAAACAAATAAATAAATAGAAATTATGTTTTGATAACGTGCATATATACAAAAGACACACATAAATGGGATTACAAATGGTAGTCTAATTGCACAGGACAAGCTTCAGTTTTCAGCTGTAACGCCAAGTGTTTACACTGAGGGTGCATGGACACTACTGAAAAGGAATAACTTGACTTGAAACTGAATAAAAGACAAAAGAGTCGAGTCATTTTCATTTATATTGTGCAAAATCACAATGATCAATCACAAAAAAACACGACAACCTCTAACCTACAGTGCAGTGAAACACTATCAAACAACTCCAGGAAACCATCTCATCCACTGAAGAGGAAGTAAGAAGGGGAATGTGAGCGGACAAGAAAAGGCTGCAAAACAATTGTCTAGACTGCATGTTTGTGGTGCTGAGATCAACATCTGTCATTTCAATCTGTACTTCCTCTTCATCAAATGCGCTTTGTCAACCTTAGTAGTGCTTTGCAGCTTGACAAGCAAAAATCTGAGGTGTCCCACCGTGACCCCGACTCTGGATAAGCAAAAGAAAATGGATGGATGGTCCACCATATTTGTGAAGGCTGAAATGTATAATCAAATATAGTGGACCCCACTGATACATCAGCCCTAACCCTCTTGCACATTAAGGCATGACTATGCTTCAAACAATGAGACTTTCAGATGGTCAAACAGCTTGTAACTTACAAGCCGACACATTTGATGCAGAGAATGGTCAGGTGCGCATAGATGATAAAGTACGACAGATGTGAACTTTTTTTTTGTTTTCGATCTATTTTTTATTTATTTTTTTTTTCAAGCACTCTGATCACATTTCATACGTACACCCAGGTGCAACACCATACGTGTCTTCCAGGAGACACTCTTACTCAAAAGTCTAGTTCTTCACCAGGTTTTTCACCCTGTCTTTGACTGAGGCCTCTCAGAACAGCTGCGAACACTTATGCTTTTAGATGTAGTTGGATGACACTTCATATGAACCAGTTTGTTTCAAGCATACTCCAGTAAAACCTGTAATTACAGGGTTTATGCTGATGCAGAAGGTATGAGGTGCGGTGCAGCTTATTTAAAAAGGTTACTAATGCTGCAGCCTTGAGAGTTTTCTACAAGACGCAAAAATAAGAGAGATTGCTGAGTACCTGAACCAATTCCACTTTCAACTTGCACCACTGTGCACAAGGCTAGTTTTGACCAATCAGTTGAAATGACTCGTTGTAGAACACCACATACAGTATGCAGGCAAACACAGTCTACATCGGAGTCTCCTCTGAAACAAACAGAACAAGAGGAAGACCAAGAGAGTGGATGACTCAGGCTCTCCTCCCTCATCCATCCATCTATCCCTCCATCTGGTTTGCATTTGTGTGGATGTCTCTCATCCTGCACCTCCTCCTCTACCCCTCCCAGACATGCTGCTGGTGCCAGCTCAGGACTGAGACAACAGAGGTTCCCTGGACAAAAGGTAGAAACGTGTCAGTCTGTGTTGGCTCAGGAGCTGAGCCTCATTGAGATACATGGACTGGACAGAGTGTTGGTATAAATCTGGAAGGAACAGGACATGTTGTTCTGTGTGGGAGCAGTGGTCTGATTACTGGGGTGATAAAGTGAGCTAAATTAGACAGGCCTGGCTCTGGGATGAAATACACAAATCTTTGGTTTCTATGTGGCCTAGGTTGGGACAGCAGCTGATGCTTCATGGCTAGAGATGGGATTAGAGAGGGGGAAAATGTACCGCCCTCTAACTTGGGCTCTGATCCTCTTGTCCGGGGGAAAGATCTGGCTTGATGACGCATCACATTGTCTTTGGACGGCGGTGGGCCTGGCACAAGGCGCACAGTGACAGTTCTGACGTGCTCTGGGGAATGACGCAGTAGCTCATCGATCATCCCCACTTCCAAACGGTGTCGATAGGCCTCTGTGTGGAGGACAGAAGCCCAGACTAAGTTGAAGCCTCTTTGCTAGACACCAGAAAGAAGCGTCACTGAGTGTGATGGAGTGTGTCTGCAGTGATGGATGGCGGCAGTCTGAGAAATGTGTGGTCTTGTATAATTTACTCGGGCTGAGTAAAGCAGTGGTCTGGAATTGTCCTACTTTTAACCATTTGCAGCTGAACACCTGACTGATGCTTTCTGTGTCAAATGTTGAACCTCGTCCTCTGAAGGTGTGTTCAGACAGAAAGCAGAGGAGATTTTTTCTGTCACTTTGACCACTGGACTGTTGCCCTGAGCAGCCAATACTCTGTGCCAACTGCGCAAATGTTAGTTGTAAGCTAGCAAGCTACTGTGGCATAACCGTGCCCGAGGAGGCAGCGTGTTTGTGTTCAGCTCAGGACTCACCACAAACTCCAGTTCTTTCTATTATTTCCCTCCAGTCTCTCTCATTTTTCCTCTTGTCTCTTGTCAAATTGTCTCTCAAGTTGAAACATTTTCAGCTTACACCATCCCAGGCCAATTTGTGTTTAATCTTATCCTCATGTTAACTTCAAATTCATTTTATATTCTGTCTGAAGAGAGAACAAGAGTCAGTCAAACCAGCCCTAACCCTCTTGCCCATTATGGCATCACTATACTTCAAACAATGAGACTTGCAGATGGTCAAACAGCTTCTCAAAGCCCCTGCTGCCAGGGGATAAAGAGCACACAGATTTTCTGCTGCAATCAGAACCACTTACTCTTTCCAGTAATAGCTGCATCTCTGATGTCCAGTGAGGATAAATATCTGTAAATTGCTTAAAAGCTGTATTAAAACTTTCTTCTTACACTTTCAGATATGTCGAAAGTACTCCGATTGATTGTCATCTGTAGAGCAGTTACAGGAGTCCAAACAGGAACTGTGAGCAAACACAGCATGATTATCAATGGTGCAGGTTTGCTAAAACATAAACCATTATAGGCCGAAAAAAAACAAGGCCTTGGTCACTGACAGAATGGCAGCATTACACTTATATCCTGTTTATATCAGCAAAAGCATGAGAGTTGTGATAAAAATACATATAATGTCCTATCAACACGGGTCATACATACCTGACACACTGACATTTCCTGTATGTTGATGTTTGAGAACCTTGCACTTTAGGCTGCACTACATTTCTATGAAGTACTTAATAGTTTGAAGCAAAGCTTTTAGTCAGCAGAATGAATTCTCCTTTATTTTCTAAAGTGTGATAGACCATACATTGCTCGTCACAGGAGAGAAAACAATCACAGCGAACTCCTACGCTGTCAGTCGTGCTGTGCTTGCCGCATTTTTTAACAGTTCAGTTTGATCGTGGCAGTGGCCTAGTGATGGCTAGGTTAGACGAGGCAGAATATTCTTCACCTGAGCACCATGGCCTTATCTTAAGATTGTAATTTTTATACTTTTCAATGTTTGCTGTGTTTACCATGACCAAGCTTCATTACTGCCTAAAAAAAAAGAAATATAGAAATGACAATGGCTCTTTTTGTTGATTCAGTTGTGTTTTTATGACCATTTCTACTGGCTTTGCATCATATTCAAGAAGCTTTTTATTCTACAGGCTCTACAGTCAGTCAGTCTGTTCTTTGTTTTAGAATCATTAGGTTCTGTAAATGCATTGACACAAAAAAGTACTTTTAAAAGTATTTTTAAAATGTACTCCGGTATTTTAATTAAAGTGAAAATTAGACTGAACACCTTTCACCTGTATTGGATTAATATTTGACCAGGCTTACCTATTACCTATGCTTTGACTTAAGTGGTGGAGCTCTGTACTTTGTCCACCTCTACCGAGAACATACCCAGTATGATATCACTCACAAGCTAAAAGCTGGCGTTTCTGAGCAGCCTAACATCTTGGGAAATTAACAGTATATGAGATGTCTGGCTCAGAAATGCTGTACCTATGCCGTGAGACTGTAAATAATGAGAGTGAACGCCAATCAAAAACAGCCAGGATTTAAAGGGTTAATAGAGAGTGTGAGACATTAACTCTACCAAAGTTTTAATCTCCAGCAGTGCAGCTGATATTTTGACATTTAAAGAAGTAAAAAAACATCCAGCAGTATTTATCCCTCTCACTGAAACCAGCATGGCAAAACATGATTACCCTTTTGAAGCAGACTGGAGTTAAAGTACAAACTTTACCAGAAGTTATGTAACATGTCTGCATTTTTCATTCCCATGCAGTGTCATTTACTGTAATACGCTGGCAACATTTTCGCATTTCATTCCCACAGAAACTCTTCATCCAAAACCCTTTTGAACCGTATTTATCCTCGCATCACCTCACAAACACGACTCATAACAAGATTTGGCTTCTTTACTATCATAATAACCGGCCACTCATTTAGTCTGTGCAGGGAGGTGTCAGGTTGTGAGAAGGTGCCATATGGGAAAGCTTCGTGCCTTTCAGAGCACGTTTGGAGTGTTTTTTTTCTCCGCCCTCTGGAGCTTTTACTCCATTAGTGTGTTTCATTTGGCCAGGTGAAAAAGATGCCATTTGAGCTGTCGTCCACATGAAATAATTGCATCAATCGATGACCACAAACGTGGGTTTTCACGCAAATTGCAGTGACTTTCATTACAACTGTAATCTGAACCAAAAACAGGAAGCAAACCCCAAATCAATGAATTTTATGGGGACAAGGAGACGGATGTTGACATGTGATAGCCAGCAGTTATTCAAGCTTGGAAAGCTGATCATAACAAAATGAACTGAGGGGAAACCGCAGTCTGGATGGTGGCTCGCATTCAGCCTCATGTTTTCTTCAGTGCTACTAGGGATGGAGGCCGGACTAATAAAGAAGCTTCCCATGAGTCCATGTGACTTTCGAAAGAAACTGAAGGTGTCGTCCCACCCTGAGAAGAGAGTGGGAGGTGGTCGTTTTGTTTCGCCTGTGCTTCAAGATATCTCAACAGACAAGTTTTATTCCCTCTGACAGTGGGTCAAGACACTTCCTATGTGGTGCACCACAGTTTAGGATTTCATTCAAATCCCTCTTTTATTGCAGGGGAGCAGCCATTGTGCTGATGATCTGGGCTTGGCGCGGACGTGGAGACGGAGTGTGTGAATGCATTGTGTGTTTGGTTCTGGGTGGGGTTGGCAAGTTGCTGTGTGGACATGTGTCTGTGGGGAGGGGAGCTAAGCTTGGTTTGATGACATCTTCATTGTGAGTGAGACGAGCACCCCCCCTCTTCAGACAAACAGATAGAGGGATTTTACTCACATGCCATCTGGGAGAGAAAATTTGAAATGTCTTCTGTCTCCCACCCAAGAAAGCTGACGTGAAAAGTGCAATATTGTTCGACGTAGACGGGTCCAATCAGGTTGTGCCTTCCTGACATCATATCCCCTCATTGTCACTCTTTCTGGGAGTCTGGGTTACCCCAGCAACACGCACATAAGCAAGACTGAGTCATTGGTTTGTTGGGCCCCCTGAAGTTTGACAAGCCTCTGTGTTTTCTGCTAAACAAACGTCTTGATTAACATGCAGGACACGGCGAGGTGACCTGGAACGAGGTAACACATCAGTGAACGGCTTCAACTTCACGTTCCTCGCTTTGGAAGTTTTAATCAGCCGAGTATGACAGCACTCCTGAGTGTAAGCATGCACAGAGAGCTGTCGCAGCGCGCACACACACACACACACACACACACACACACACACACAAATACATACATACATGCAGACACCTCTTCCTTCTCAGCCCTCTCCTCCTCAGATGAGCCAAAGTTTGCTCTTCCCATGGTGCTTTGTGCTCGGGCGATATCCCAGCCGCGCCGCTTCCCTCTGAACTCCCACAACTTCATCAAAGAAGAGTGAGCGGAGCAAAGGAGGGGCAGAAAAAAAAAAAACAAAACAAAAAAAAAAGAGAAGAAGAAGAGGGAGAGAAAGAGCTCTGTTTTCCTAATCACATCCCCATGGGGTTTCAGCTGCGGAGGTGAGGGCGAAGTAAACAATTTTGTTTATCGTGTTTTTGTTGTGTTGTTCTTTCATTTCGTGGCCTCTTTTGTTTCAAGCTTTTCATTTTTCTGTTGCTGAGGAATAGAGGGGTGATTAATGCAGATCCCCTCTCTATTACTCCCCGCTCTCGCCCCTCTCTCCTCTGTTTTTGGGAAGATTCCTCCTGATAATTAATTCGCAGCAGAATTAATTAGAGTGGGAGTGAGGGTTGGGGAGGAGGGGGTGGCATCTCGAGAGAGAGAGAGAGAGAGAGAGAGAGAGAGAGAAAGAGGGAGAGGGAGAGAGTGGAGCGCAAACATATTTAGAGAGAGACGAGGGGGGACAATAAAAAGAAAAGTGACAATGAGAGAGGTAGAAAAAAAAAGAGGGGAAAGGGGAGCAAGAACATTTTGCACTGTTCCCTCTTCTCGCTCGAGGCTGCGTACAGACCCCTCCTCCTCCTCCTCCTCCTCCTCCTCTTCATGACTGTGTCCAACAGGGCTGACAGAAATTAAGAGTCCAAATTAGGTTTGCCTTGAGCCCGGTGGCGCTCTGCTGAGCCCTGCCGCGGAACGAGACGGGGGCGATGAGGACGGGGATAAGAGATTTAGATATATTGATAGATGGATAGAGTCGCTGACTAATGGAAAAACATGTACGGACGTATGGATGATGCCTGAAAGATGAGAGGAGGCAGACTGAGTGAATGAAGGGAAGAAAAAGGGCCGGAGAATTGTTGGAGAAAGCGTGAAAGATGAGGAGGATTAGGGAAGAGTTGTTCCTCCGTTTTGCTTAAATCTAATTGGTCCCCTCAGCTGCTGCGTCATCATGACCTCTGAGAGCAAAGTGAAAAGAGCTCTAACATCCAAGTGCTGTACTGCGACCAACACAAAGACAGAAGTATTCCTATTCCTAATTCTTTAAGAACGATTCATTTCTAAACTCAATCAAGCACTTTTCCATTTTGATTCCATATTGACTGCCAGCAGACTCCGCTGTGGATGACTTGATTGAGGCCGTAACGAATCTTTGGAGCTGGCATGGCACACCTCTTAGCTAATTGGCTAACTGTATTAAGGAATTGCAATGTGCTCATTCATTCTCAGGTACAGTCTCCATCCCATTTTCACCAACTGGCCACTGCCTCTTTTCCTGCCTCCACCCTCCCTTCCTCCCTATTCCCCCTTTGCCACAATCTCACCTCTGTTTCCTACTCTTCTCCTCCATACTTTTTACTGCGTTGACTTTCACAAATCTTTTTTCCGCTCCTACTTCTGTTTCACCCTGTTTCTGCCATTGTGTTCATTATTCAAGCCACGGTAGACAGCACATTTGCTGCGTTTGTTGAGCTCCGGCAGAACTTTGACTCCAGCCTCATGAGGAAAAGGTTTCTTCCCCTGGTTTAGCTCTTTTCATCAGCTGGTGGACAGGTCTGAGAATCTGTTGATCGAGAGGTTTTATTGTTCAGATACTTTACCTCGGTAAAAGTGGCAACACCACAGTGTAAAAACACTCCACTTAAAGTAAGTCCTACACTGAATATGTTATTTTAAGGTGAGGAGGTTTTGGTGGCTACAAGTATTACATTTACATTCTATAAAGAGATCCCTTCCTAAAGAGATTTAAATGACGGCAGAAAAAAAAATCTCTTTTTTCAGTGTGGAAAAGTATTTCAAAGTTGAGCTGAAGAAACATGAAGCTTAAGCAAAGTTACAGCCTTTTTAAAGTACTAAAGCACAGTAAGAAGAAGTAGGGACACAGGGGACTTTTGTTACTAGTAAGACAGCCGTTTGCTTGATCCCAACTTAACATACGTTACTAATTCAAAATGTGGATTTTTGCCTCCATCACTTACACTGGAAATACTTTAAAGCTTCTGTAAATGAGATTTTAAAGTAGAAAACAACTATTTCTAAGTAAAGATATAGTTGAGTAACGGCATCCTGAGCAGAGAACTAAGTCACACCCCCTCTGTGTGTGTGTGTGTTGTAACCTGAGTTCCTCTGGTCTTTGTTTTGGTAGCTGGTCTGGTAGTGCATGCATGTTAGTACATGGATCAGCTATGGCCTAGGAGGTAGAGCAGTCGTTCAAGTCAGGTCAGTGGTTCAATCCCCCGGCTCCTCCAGTGTGCATGTCGAAGTGTCTTTGGGCAAGATACTGAACCCCAAATTGCCCACAACGTGCCATCGGTGTATGAAAGAGATGTGAGTATATAGCAAGCACTGTGTCAATGTGTGTGTCAATGTGTGTGTGAATGTGTGTGTGAATGGGTGATTGAGATTCGTAGTGTAAAGTGCTGTGAGTTGTTAAGACTACAAAAGTGCTATATAAAGCGCTATATAACTGCAGTCCATTTACCATGTTTGTGCACGCGAGCCCCTCCTGTAAAAGCGTTTGGTCCTCCCCAGGTTAACACACAGGCACCGCCTCCACACACATTATGTCACAGTGCAGTACGCAGTGTTCAGGTGACAGTGACCTTCCAGAATTTCATCCACTGAAGAAACAACAAAGGCCTCTGACAAAGAAAGAGATGAGAGCGGAGCACAGGCCGACTGGCCATGTGGACTGCTGGCTCAAATCATGGTCACCTGACTGGTCATGCAGTCAGGTGTGGCTGACTTTCAAGAACAGATCTTTTTGCAACCAGTATGATGGAACAACTGCAGCAAACAAACACAGTTTCCATGTATTCATAGCAACGTGATTGAGTATTTATTCAAAGACATTAGATATTTGGGTTACACTTTATTTGGATAGTTTACAGTGTATTTGTAATTTCAACAGGTTATTAGTTGAGATTCAACAACTAACTGTAACTCTAACTCCAAACATTACATGCTTTCCTAATTGTTGGTTGAATATTTGTATTTACATTGCTGAACATTTGAATGTTAAACAAAGAGTGATGAAGAGTGAACACTCAACCCAGCATCATCACATTATGATGTGAATGTTGCTAATAAATGGCTGTGAGGCATTTTACTGCTGTAGTTGGTTGAAGTGAGGCTAATTTACTGTTTTATATTCTGTTGGGTCCTTCAGCCTATAACAGTGCATCATATTTTGTAATTAATGAGTAACTATACATGTCAAATAAATGTGCACCATTTACCTCTGAAATGTATAGTTAAAATTTAAGGGAAATGCTTAAGTAAACGTACAAGTAAGCATTCAAACTTAGGTAATATGCTTAATTTATGATACCTTATTTATACTTAAGCAAAGTGCTTGAGTGAATGCCCTTACTGATTCCTCCACTGTTCTTTAGAGGCATTTCTACATAGGGTAGCATGTCTGGGAAAATCACACTACCTGTTCCTTTTGATATCCTCCAGATGTGCCCAATCTCTCACTCTAAGACACAACAGCTGGCCTGGCCTTTGTCAGTAGTTTTCAGATTCATTTTCCCTCTCAGGGCATGATGGAGGGGAGAGGTGCATCCTGGTCAGCGCCAGTAAATCACCTCTCACAGCTGCTTCTCACTTAATGCTCTTCTAATCCTCATTGCCTGATATGATTTTATTCTACATTGGTTTCTTGTCTTGTTTTACAGGAAGAGTTACTGTGGTAACAACCAACGAGGGACAAAGGAAGAGAGTAATGAAGAACAAGCATGTGGTATGTAGGGGCTTAACTTATTAAAATAGGATACTAATTCCACACGCAGCCAAGTCCTTCCCCCTCATCTCTCCCCTTTTTTTTTCTCCTCCTCAGCCCTGAGAAACTTGGTTCTAATGGAACTACAGCATGTTCTCTGCTCACTGTCCACTGTCTGCTAACGTCTGACGGAGTGATCTGCCTCGTTAGTTTATATTAGATTCGAGAGAGGTTTGCTAGAGCAATTACCCCCTGACCAGTGGTGGGAATATGGGCCTGTTTCTGTGCACTGATGTCTCCTCAGTGTTTAGGGAGGAAACATTTGGAAACATTTAGAGGATGCTGCCTCTCTTTCTGTCTGTCTTACTCTCTGTGCACCTTCTGTGGTCGGCGGTCTACATTACAGGCGGGCTTGAGCCGCGTCTTTAGTTTCCAAATCCTCTATCAGATCCCCTCTGTGTTTTCCCATCTCTTAACTTTACCTTGCGTTCCCATCACAGCCGTGTAAACATGCCACTAATCAGTATGTATGTGTTCGCATGGCCTGTGTGTGTGCGTTCAGATAGCGCGGGTGTAAAGCGATAAGACTAAGTGAATGATTCCCTCCAGTAAACAGAGGGGGAGCGGGAGACGGAGCAGAGGGCAGGCCAGCTGCCATGGGAATCTGGATAATCCATTCTGCTCACTTTATTAACATCATTATGGAGGAAACAGAGAGAGCAGAGAGGGGTGCAGTGAGGGAATGAAAGGTAGGAGGAATGGCAAGACAGCTAAGTGAATTGTGGGCTGAGAGCGAGAGGGGGAGAGAGAGAGGGAGAGAGAGAGAGAGAGCAGAAGTTTGATTTCGTTCAGAAAGTGAAAACAAATCAATGATCAGAGGTTAGAGAGAGAGAGAGAGAGAGAGAGAGAGAGAGAGAGAGAGAGAGAGAGAGAGAGAGACATGTAGGCTGATCTAAGTCTATGATGGTGATCCTCCTCCAAACCAGCTTAAAGAGGACGTAACATTAAAAAGTCTGACCCGACACTGGGGTTTACTCTGTCTCTTCCCCAGTGTGTGCTGGGATATGATGACAGAGACACACACACTGCAACTCAAGAAAATAAGAGACAAAACACAAGAAAATTAAGAAAACAACATTAGGGATACACTGCAAATACACACAACTCAACCAAATACAGTTAAGTGCTGTGAGTAGCACAGGCGACAATGCTTTGTGCTGAACAACTGGCACGTCATAGACGGGTTCCTCACTTTTTATGTCCCCTGGAAACGCTCCCATTGTCGCATGTGCATTCCTGTATCTGGATGTGTTGTGTGTATTTGCGATAGCTGTGTTGTCAAAATGATTAAGATGTCCCCTTAACTTGCTTGCGTTTTGTCTGTTTGCATGTGTTTTCTTAAGCTGCAGTGTGTCGAGCTCTCAGGGCCACCGTACTCCGTCCTCACAAAAGAATGAGCGGGTATAGAAAATGGATGATGGATGGTGAATTGCCAGTGTAGTTTATGTCATGCATTTCTTAATGTGTGTTGTTTTATTTGGCTTTTACACTGCATTTTTTGACACGTAATCCCTGTTTCACTCAACTATTTTATCACCCTGAACCCCGGTTTAGCATCTAATATGTTTTAGTAAAGTAAGATATAAGAGAAGGCAATGAGATATGTCTCTGACTGTCCATAAAATCAACCTGAAAACCTAACCGACCTGTGACCCTTCCACAACCTCAACTACATGTTTATCATTGTTACTGTTATGAAGGCCTGGTACGCCTGGGAGGCTAAAAGATGGACCGACCTTAAGTTTGGAGACTTTGTTGGTCAGATTTTACATGAAGGCTGAATCTTAATAGTTAAACTGCATTCATACTTGACGTTGTCCCAGTGTACATACATGAAGATTGTTTTTTTTATTTATAGTTCAACGCTGGATTCCACGTTCACCACAGCAGATGAATTAAATGCAAATGATCAGCTTTCATTATATTCCCTAAAAAAAGCTGTTTACATTTTAGAGATCTAAAACAAACACTGGAAGGTTTCTGTTACTGTTAAATCACTGCAGCAGAATTACCATGTACCTGTGACAGAGAGCAGAGACTGGTTCTGATTGGAAGGTCTGCAGTGTCATGGGGGGAGTTAGAGGAGTATTACTGAAGAGGAGATTAATGTTTACTCAACACACGCCTCATAACTGCAACATCCACAGCTTCGATTCCAGGCTGGGACCTATGTTTCACGTCATATTACTCTCTCTCTCCCTGTGTTTCCTTGTCTCTCTCTCTCTGCTGCCAACCGTCCACAAAAGGTGAAAAACCTCCAGAAAAAACTTGTAAAAAAAAAAAAAAAAGTCTGAAATTAGCACTGAAGGGGAAAAACACAGCCCTCTCATCATTTAAATGAGACCACCACATGGCAACATATAGGGCTCCAGCAGAGACAAATGCAGGCTTGTGTGCCAAAAAAATAAAAAGTGTCATCCATCATTTTGCTGTATTGGCCTATCAAATACTTGCAATTGCACACTTGTAAAGTGCACAGTTTATTTCTACTGTTTACCTTGTGATTGCCCAGAAAGAGAATAAACAGATTGCTTCCATGATACCTTTCCAGAGCTGTAAAATCCTGCCTCATAGTATTACTGTATATCCTGCTGTGGATTGTTTTCCTTACTGACAACTGCCTTTAAATGAATGAAACCTGGATGTTCCGGATCCTTTTTAATCTTCTCACCAGTATCTGTTCACACATTCACACATTTTTGAAGCAGCTTTTTCAGAGTGCTCGCTTACACTTCAACCTCTGTGCCAAACTACTTGAACATTCCTGCACCACACCAAATATAATTTATTATTAAAGGCTATTGAATGAGGAATGGTTGTACTGAGAGTTCAGAGAAGGGGCTCAGTTGTTCACTCACCTTTCAAAGTTTGTCTTAAAAAAAACAACTTCCATCAGGTCATACCATTGGGGCAGGGGGTCCCAGTTTCTCCAAAAGAGCTGCCCCGTGGTTGACTTTGGTTGAGGTGGCAGCTCTCAAGTGTGAATATCACTGTTGAATGTGAAGCTAAGTGTTTCTGAAAGTGATCCGGCAAGCTGAATCTTTTCAAAAAGGGAATACTAAAAGAAGAGGAAAGATTGGACACAGAAGAAAGAGAAATGATGTTTGCAGCATCAGCCTTTATTGTTTTTTTTTTGTTGTTTTTTCAGTCAGTAAATCAATGGCAAGAAGTTAATTTGTTTGCAGCCCAAAGCAGCTGTAAACCCAGGACCATACAGATTATTGTTCTGGAATACAGTCTTTCATTATGTTATCAATTTTGTCCTCTAACTACTTGAGGGCTTTTTTTTTTTTCTTTTGTCACTGGAACACAGACAAGATTTTAAAGTCTTCGGTCTCTTTACTCGCATCCAAAAGAGAGCTCATTTTACAATGTTTGTCTTGAGCTGATTTAATTAATCTGCTTATGCTCTGTTTATTGTCAATTATGTCAAACTTATTGCCTTTTGTGGAAAATGCAGCTCAGAAAAAGTGAGCAGACCTAGCGTGTTGAGAAGAGTAAAGAGGACAGCCAGAGAAATTTCCAAATAAAAGCGGGCCATGCACAAGTATTAGAATTAGGAGTGTCACACAAACAACTTTCTCATTGTGGAAAAAGTAATGAGCTCAATTCTGATTCCTCTCACATCAAGGGCCATTTTTTTTTTTTTTTTGGGTCGCGCGGGTTTTGAGGTTAGCGTCCGTTGTGATGGCTTTTATGAGCGTGGTGACACAGCACAGAGGAGCTCACACACACACATACACACACACACACAGAAGCACACATTTTACACTCATACTAAAAAAACAGTAAAACTCTTAAGACACGCCTACACACACCCTTACACACACCTCCAGCCAGACTGTTGGACAAGCCTCATTTAGCCTGGTGTGTAACTGTCTCTGTGTAACGAATGGCTTGTGTTCTGCAGTCGTGAGTCCAGCCAGACCAACATCATTACAAGCCCCTCTATACACTGACCAGACACACACACACAACCACACATACGCACACCTCAACACTACCCAGATATCCTGCCTCCAGCTCCATCTATCACCTCCACGTCCCCTCTACGCTTCGTATCAGGGGCCACCACGGTCCCTCCAGTCCCTGTTTTGGGCCACGCCAGTGCCACACCTCCCTCCCCCTTTGGTTTGGAACTCCCCTGTTTAAGATGCACCATCATGCCCCGAGCTACCGCCACCACTTTCTCATTCTGTCCACAGCTACCGGCAGCGGGAAACTATGACAAATGGCCTGGTTTTTATTGCTGTTTTTTCTTCCTATTTCTCAGTTTGTTCTTTGTGTTAAGAAAAAAAAATAATGAAATCATAAAAAAAAAAAAAAAAAAAAAAAAGACTGAAAAGATTAAAACTTTCCATTTTTGGTGATGACTCAACACAGTGCTGAGTTTTGTGGTTTGACCTTTTATGAGGTGTGCGTGTGTATAAATGTGTACAGTATGGGTGTTTCTAGTTGATGTGTATGTGTATAAATGAGAAGACGAAGCCATGCGTGTGTGTATAGCTTCCACACACACGCCTCTGTGTGCGTGCAGAGGATGAACAGAAGGAGGATGAGAGCATCAGAGGGAGCCCAGCAGGGTTTTGAATGTGTTTGTCTCCTGGTTACCGCGACAAGTTGCAGCTCACTCTGTTCTTGTTCGTGTGGAAGGCAAAGTGCGACAGCCAAATGGCAGTTGGAGGAAACTGGCTACCTACAGGTCCTGGAAGCTGACATCAACAGAGGGTGGCACAGTGGCGCAGTGGTCAGCACTGTCGCCTCACAGCATTTAGGTGCTGGGTGTTTCCTGGATGTAGAACATTGCGTTGAGTTTGTTCTCCATGTTTCTTTGTGAACGGAGACTAACTTTGTGTGAACTTGCATCTGATTGTATGTGTGATAGACTGGCAGTCTGATATGGGTTTAAACTACCTAATGCCAAATGCATGCTTGGATTGATCCAGCTTTCTGCAGCCCTGAGTGGGAGGAGCAGATACAGAAAATTAATAGATTAGACTAAATCACTCCCACATTAACCTTTCTGCAGGTGGACGGGCATAAATTTCCTTTTGAAGGCATCAGTAGCCCCAACCGCCTCCCACTCTCTGTGGACAGTTTGTGATACAGTATGTACACCTCCCAGCTCTCATTTTGCACACAGGACATAGTACATGAAAGTTTATGATGAGGACAGAGATCCAGAAATTAAGTTTTACCCCCATTTCATTTTTTTTTTTTTTTTATGTTCGACTGTGATGACTGAGATGTATCAATATTTCTTTCTACAGTCGCTCACTCATTCATTCATTGCATATTTCCTCAGTTTGGATGTAGTTTAAAACAACAATGAAATGAAATGTAGTTAATGTAAATATCAACTCTTTATATTTAATAGTAAAACATCATTTAAAATGTATATTATTATATCAAATTAAGATAATTGTATTAATATTGCAGCACTTACTGCTTTGAAAGGCAGAGCCACAACATAGGTTTATAATGCAAATCCAACCAATATACCAGTGAACCTGATGCTTCTGGCAACCTGGGGGTGTCTTGTATGCAGTGATTGCCTTCGACCACCTTTTGTGGCCCCTCTTTGTGATTTACACTGATAATACAGGGACAATCCTCACCAACTAAAAAGCACATGATAAACAGATCAAGATCTAGCTACCAAAATTACTTGGCTTGCATTTCATCCATCCTCTCTGTCAACTGTGCTCCCTTGAAATTTAACCCTAACCTCACAGGAGGGGAACGCACAGGTTCATATTTCCTCACATGTCCGGTCATCGTTAACAGGTCATCACAGCTCTCAGATTTAACAGAGCCTCCTATTGTCTGTGTGAAAACAGAGTTTGTATTGATCACTACCTACAGGCCTGACAAATATTGACCATTGTGACTTCCCACCAGATCCGCAGATTAGAAGCAGGCCACAGAGCCTGTCCGGAGGGAAAGCACGTGTATCTGCAGAGGCAGGATGAAAACAGCAGGAATGTGTAAACAGCAGAGACCTTGAGTTAGGTTTCACACCTTTCCATATTTTGGCGTGGACTGTTCTATGTTGATGTCATACGTTGCTGGGTTGCAGAGGAGTTGGTAACAACTAAAAGACCCCCAATGGGACTGTAAAGTAAAAACTTCTTATGCATCCCATCGATGGTGACTTTCAGCTGTTCTTTCCTGAGTTTGTAACTTTAAAGCTTTTGTCAGCTGGAGGACTTACTTTGGCTTTTGCTTTGGCTTTCAAGCAAGGAAGGAAGGAAGGAAGGATGGAAGGAGATATAAGCAGGATAAAATAAGACAGAAAGAAAGACAATCTAGCTTGTATCTCTGTATACTGAGACTGATGGGGTCATGGGGAGCAGGTGCGCAGGCAGGTGAGCTACTGTATCATGTGATGTGACAAAAGCAGGAACTCAGTGAGGGCAGCTGGTAGACAGGTGCTCAGAGGCAGGCATGGAACAGCAAGTTAGTAATGTAAGCTGAACAGACTGAAGAGGGGAAATAGCCCAGTTTCTCCAAGAATTACATCCACAGTGGACGATTGATGTCTAATGTAAACAGACAACTTGCAAAACCAACCAGTTTGTCCTCATCTTTGAAGCCTCTTCCCTTGTAAAACAGAATCCATCCAGAATGCATCAGCCGTCCAGATTTCTTTTCTCTCTCTCTCTCTCTCTCCATTGCTAGAACTCCCCCTCACACCACATGGTTTTTGTTTGGTTTGGTTGAGTTGTACTTCTTTTTATTTTACACCATACAACACCACTTTTTCATAAATCAGTCGACCATTTCATACATTTAGCTGATGTTTCCTGTTTCCATTTATGTTAATACATGTGATTTTGTCTGTTCCTCCAAGTACAACTGTGAGCATTTTCACTTCCTTTGCCGGGTTGTGACAACTGTTTGAAAACACAAATCTCATCTTCGTATCACATGGTCAAGTTTGTGCAGTTCATTGCTGTCCCTTAGGGCCGAATGGGGAAAAACAAGGATTGTGGTTCCCAGCTTTCACTTTCAGGACACACAAAAAACTCATTATGTCTTGTTGTACCAGAATGAAGCAAAAATGACGCCACTCTTGAAAACTTTCTTGGGCCAACCACACAAAGCTGATGTTAAAGGGGCTATTTTTAAGTCTTCTCTGGTGGTTTCTAGAAGGGAGTGGGTGGTGGTGATTGTCACAAGAGCTTCGTCCATTGTGGTATTTACAATACAAGAGGTTATAATATGCTCTCTGAGCAGCGCTATGTCTTAAGGGCAAATTGGAGGCTACTGTGAGTCGCTATCAGAAAGTGACAAGACTGGCCAGGGCTAGCTAGTTATTTTGCTAACTTCAGTTGAAGGAAGAACATGGTATAGACAAGAGACAGATGTTGGTGAGTGAAACGGAATTAAGTTTTATGCTGAACTCATATAAAATTTCTTCTAGACTGGTCAATAAAGAGCTGTTAATGGTAACATTAGCTATGAAGCCATAGCAAAACTTACAAACAGCTCATTTAAGTCCTCTTTTAGCTTAAGTATATTTCTGTTTCACAAGAGAAAAGACGAACTACTTAGTTTGGCAAATGCATGTCTGGTTAACCAGCTTTTCTATAAAAAGCATCCAGGACTGTCTCAGCAAGTGTTTTAGTTGCATAACCTCAAACAAACTTTGACTCTGGAATTACCTGCCAGATGAAATCAGACAGGGTAGCTCTGTTTATGTTTTAAGTCTCTATTAAAACGCTTATTTTACAATTTCATTCTCTTGAATTATTTTATTGCTTTATTTTTTTAATCTTAACTCCTTTCTTGACCTTATTATATCTTTTCTTACCTTACCCATATAGCTACCATGCACAGATACTCCTTGAAACAAGTTAAGTTGCCAATGGGCCATTCTGTTGCTATAGTAACTGAGGGAGTGTTTCGAGCAACAACTGCAAAAGATTCAATGGATCAATCATAAACTGAAAGTCAGCACGCACTGAAAACTGTGCCATACATATAGTCACAAAAGGAGCCGAGTATAGTATAAGCAATAGTTGTAAGTTACAGGAAACCCTTTTCTCTTTTGGCTGGATGATTAAAAATAGTAGCACAAACAACAGTAATGTCCACTAAGTGATGACCCATCACACTGTGAGAAGCCAAAAGTTATTGTGCCTTCTTCAGAGGCAAAATGGGTCTAATTCAAAATCTGTAATGGGAGGTGCAATCACCCACACCCCCCTCGTCCAGCATCCAGGCCAGCTCTCTAGGCGCTCAGCCCAAACAGCAGAGAGACGACAGAAGTTACATCAAGTTTTGTGTGTTAGAGAACGTCTCAGTGACTCAGTCCAATCTTTTAAAAAAGCCTCTAATTAAAAAGTTTAATAGACGATTAAACCACATCATCCAGTCTGTGTGTTTCTCGTTTCAAATTCATTCCTCCATAGCAATCAGACCAGTGGGACCCGGGCGTGCGGTTTTACACACTCAGCCACACACATACTCACACACACAACCACACATAAACTAAATCTGTTTTTTCTCCCTTTATTTCTTTTGGTTTTTCTTTTATTCACTTTATTTTATTCACTGTTTCTTTCCTTCTTGTGTTTTCTGTCTCCCTCACCCGCAAACCCATCTGTTCAACCCGAACACAGGGTCTGATGAGGTCTCTGGTGGGCAGCTGATGTACAGAATTATCTGAAGCTTGTAAGGGAAGGGATAGTGTTTCTTCTGCTATTTTTTTTTTTTTTTTTACCATCTCATCTCATGCAATGATCTGTCTCTGCCCAGGGTCAGGCTCAGGTGTCAGGTTACTCAGCTCTGAGAGACTGTGGCCAAAATCAATAATCCCTGTCCTGCTCTGGGCAGGGCAGGGATTATCACTCCAATTGAGGCGTTCTGCTTCCTCTTGAATTAAAGTGGAAGATAGTAGCTAGTTGAGTCACTGCTACACTGGACATAGAACATAAAAAAAGCAGGAGGTTTGAGAATGTGGAGGAAGGACAAAATAAAATTCATTGAGTGCTGTATAAGACTAATTAGTTATGAAATACAACACTGAACAATTATTTAGAAAGGTTTTACAACCCTATTTCCAAACATGTTAGGACACTTTGTAAAATGTAAATAAAAACAGAATGCGATGATGTGCAATTCATGTAAACCCATATTTAATTGAAAATAGAACAGAGACAACATATCATATGTTGAAATGCTGAAATTTGATTGTTTTATGAAAAATATGTGCTCAGCTTGCCAGAGGGAAAGCTTGACGTTGTTGATGCAACCTCAGGACTCACTGCCTCAGCTGTCTGGCTTGGACTCATGCCAGTACTATGGTGGTGTGTGGTGCCCCAACATGCTGCTACGTTCACCTAGACCAGCTGGGCGATGGACTGCACTGCATGGAGCATATTCAAGTGAGTCAAGTGAGCCTTACAAGACAACAACCAGCCTTTACTTCACTCTTGCTCTTGATAGACAGAATGCAACAACAGGCCTCACGTCAGCTATGAAGATAATCCCCCGACATGTAAAATGAGTAGAGCCTCCCACAGCCAGGAGGACTCATAGCATACTTCATTTTTGTTATGCTTTTAATAATTCCAGATTTTAGTGTGAAATACCATGATGCTGTGGCTTGATTTTCCTCTTGATTTGAGTTACCAGCCACCACTGGTGCATAGGTCTGTTATTAATATTTGATTGAGTCTTAGGACGGACTACTTTGTGCATGCACAAGTGAATTACACGTGTTCTGCAAATCCTTATTTATGTGTTGAAAATGGTATATATATATATATTTTTGTGCATATACATTGTTTATGCATGTAGCCTTAAGTCTTGGCATGAAAATTGAGCAGCTCCTACACATGTTCTCATCACTAGTCAGACACCCAAAAACACTGTAAATAGAGCAAAGCAAAGACGACAGAAAAAGCTGTCATGTTTTATTTAAGTTAATAGCATATGCTTTACCAATATGTATGGAGAACAGGTTACCAAAACTCATCCCACTCAATGAGCAATACATAATAGCAACACGGTAATCTTACCCGCCCTGGTTCATATTTTACAGGTCTGTGTCAGATGCTTAGGGTTGACACATGAGACAGATCAGTCCTTTCTGTAGAAAACCACACAGACAGACACACACACACCTTATCCCAAGGCAGTGACCCTGTTTGTAATAAAGAAGAAACAGGGATTTCTCTGTAATTACCCTCCGATTAAAGGAGCTCAGACGAACCAGCTAAAGTGAGCTGAAAGACGGCCAACATGCTCCGTCACTAGCACAGTCCTGAAACCGTGACAATTGCAGCATCTTTCTGCTGCTGTAACCTGACACGGGAGGAACTTCAGCTTGAGCATTAGAAACGAGAGATAAAGATCAACAGGATTATTAAAATGAAGAGCATGTTACATCCTCCTCTGACCGGTTCTCAGCTGTTTCCACTGCCTCTCCCTTCTTCTGTCAAGCCTGATCAAATGAACGTTATGTCCCGCGCCAGAGGAAATCAGTCATGAACTTTTTTCAGCGTAGTCAGGCAAATAGACAGCAAGCAGGAACAATTTTACAGCACACGGCCTTACACCTTCTTGCTACCCCTTGATTCACCCTCCACCTCCCTTCTTTTCCATCTAATTTATCTCTGGGTTGATTTTTATGTCTTGCTTCCTCTTGCCTTATTCCCAAACCTCAATGTTTTAAGTTCAGATCCTTCCAACCACAGACGTTTGGCTTTTTTTTTTTTTTTTTTTTTTTTTTTTTGGGAATGATCACACATAACCTACAGCAAAGGACCTGGCACCAGGCTTTGAGAAAATGAGCTCCCCTGAACCACAGACATGTCATCATGAGAACAGCAATACAGCAGGATTTTATTGTTGTGGAACTGACCTAGATATGCAAATGTTAATAAGTGTTTATTATTCTGCTTCTTGATTTCCCATAACTGCACAGAACAAAAAGTCAGCTCTTGATTAAGACTTGATTTTCTATTTTAAGCTGTAAAAAGTATGGATATACATTTGAAAGTACAATATATATTTAGACAGAGAAGTTTCAATTTAGTGTTCTGAAAATAAAAATGTCACCAGTATCTGTTTGTAGAATTATGTTCTTATGCTTCCCACAGAGGTTAAAGCACATTATTTATGGGGATAAATAAAGATAAAAACCATAAATTAAAAAAAGAAAATAGACGTGGGCAGGTAATTATCTCAAGGGATGAACAGGGTTCAGTGGGTAATGTTTAGGATCACAGTCCACCCAAACCCTCCCGAGTGTTTCTGTGGGGGTGTCTCCTACCTTACTCTAGTCTACTTACGTACGCCTGAGCACCAACATGTTTGGAAGTGTGTGTCAGGAGGAACATTAATGTAAGGCTTGACCCTTGGATTGTTGACCCTTCTCCTTGAGGTCATCCAGAGGTCAAACAGCTGTGGGCAAGAATGACGGGAGCTGTCTGGCAGGGTTGAAATGTCTGGCTCGTGCTTGTCCTGTTGTTCCTGTTTGTTAGAGAGATTTTGTACATACCAGTAAAGTGTTTGCCTCAGTGCCTGCCAATGGCGAAACTCTTAAAGAAGCTAATCATCCCCCCCCCCCCCCCCCCCCCATCATCCAACACTGTAAATGACATCAGTAGTTAATGTTTGCAGTACAAAACTGTAGAGGAAATACCACACAGGCTGTTACCTGCTAATGGGCTGTAGGGGATTTTTTTGTTTGACTCAATGTTTTTTTATGGTCATTTTCTGCTCAGAAATGCAGTTTGCATGATATGAAGTTGGGACTTTTCTCCCATGTATGGTGAATTAGATTATAACACCCACTAAGCACTCGAGGTGTGCACGAAATCATTTCACATTAGAATCTTGATTCTATCTCTACCAATTCAAAATCCAATTCATATTTTTCAGTCTTGTAGCAGCTTCATGTCGGTTGTGAGCAATGCAAACTGGATCTGTTGCATCTCATCCCTGGGTTGATGCTCCTAGAGTCGGACACTCCGTGTGTGAAGCTTTAATCTGTGATTTTGTGTTTTTACAACTTATTTCGGGGCTGCAGCCCACTCTTTGATGCCTGAGCATATTGTAGCCATGTTGGGTCTGGTTTAGCAGCACCGTAATAGACTGGTGACAGTGTTTGAGCTCTTAAAGACCTCACAGCACAGAAAAGAGGTAATAACACCCACGTCTACTGCAGAGTAATTTCACCTGGGTGTGAATGTGGATTGTACCTCTTTCCACTGCCCAAAAATATGTTAGCAGTCTAACTTTATATGTTACAAGAAATCCCATTTCATTTTTGAACTTTTTTCTATGACATTCATTAATTTGCTCCATCCATTCATGGCAGGCACCGTCCTCGATGATGCAATCAGTTCTAAGGTCACATGAGGGTAGATGACACAGCAAATGTGAAATAAGAGACGTGAGCTTCACTTCATTAATCTTCCTCCTTTGCGTGCCTGTTGCCTATCCATTCCAAGCTCACCACAAGAATATCTAGATCTATTAGACCATGATCAGCTGATCTGTTGTTGTGGAGATTGTCTGTGCCCTGTGAGGAATGTTTCAGTCTCCTCAAATGTCACGCAGCTGTGCAGGTCAAGGAAATGGAACTCCTGTAAATGTAACCCATGTGTTTATGTGATAGATTTATATCTCACCAAAAATCTGTTTCTGTGTGGAATGTATTATTATTTTCTTTGTATAAATTACTTTGAGTGTATATTTCTTTAGGGGATCTTTTATTTTATTATTTGTATTCTTGTTGTGTGACCTTTGACACCATGCTAGTTTACTCAGGCTAGGCTAATGGTTTCTCATGCATCATGCCACTATCTCCCTTTCTCCTTTAAAGGTGTGCATGTAGAAACCTGTTCATGAGAAGTTGCTGTACTTATATTATTGTGTTACACACGGGTATGTGAGCTCCCTTTTGTTATTTTGTAACGTAAATTCATTTCGTATTGATAATTTAGTTTTCTTTATAAATATAGTGTACATTTTCATATATATTCATGTTTATATTTTCATAATATAAAATCACCCTTGGAGGGGTAAGAGAATAACTTTTATGGGGATAGTGAAATTGTAACAATATGGTCAAAATGTGATGTATTTTGTTTAAATAGACAGTGGTAAATGTAATGGCACAAGTTATACTCAGTCACCATCAGGCTCCGCTGAGGAGAAGTGTGCATGTACAAACCTGGCCACGAGAATTTGCTTTACTGATATTATTGTGTTACACACAAAACTTTGAGTGAATAAATCCTACCCCTGGATGGCAAGACAACAGCTGTCCTCATTTCGTCTTTTATTATTCACCAACGCAGAGTTTGTGGCAAGATGGAGTGTCAGGTCAGGCCAGGGTACATAAACATATTCTTTAGCAGCTTGTGACAGCTTTTATTCATAAACAGCTGTCACATTTAAGTTGCTTTGCTTCAGTGCTTAGCCTGTGAACAGTTCACTGATGTCAAAACACAAAGTAAAACTTTTCAGGATAAAGGATTTGAGGTACAAGATAAACTAAATCACCATAGCAACCAGACCAATTAGGGACTGTTTCACACCCGAATGAAATGAGCTAATTAACAAGTTCGCATACCAGAAGCAGAACCCTGAGAATGACAAACTGTGCATTACAGGATTTTTGGCTACCAAAGACAAACAGTTCAGATTATTGCCTTATTGTTATTTGAATAGACCAAGAATATTATATAAACCATTTTATTTTTATTTTGAAAAAGTTGATTATTGAAAAGAGGTCATAGGCCATTACTTCTTCATTCACTTTAATTGATGCATCAGTTCAGTTACTGTGTGCAAAATTTCCATTCACATGGCACGAGTACGCGTTTTAAAATGGTAACACCTGTAGATTTACTACTCAAAATTCTTTGTAATTATTATTATTATTATTATTATTATTATTTTAAACAATGGGTCTTTGATTTTAGACAGAGGTTGACCAAAGCAGGGTGCTCATTTCTAACCCAACAACAGCCTTTAGCATTTAGCTTGTTGAAATGTTTTGGAAAGGATAAAGGACTCCACCTTTCAGTTTTTTTTTTTCTTTTACACCTCTTCAACATGTAGCTGGACAGGCCTGCTGTGCCCATTTTCAGTTGCTAAGCTATGACTGGACAGTCACTGGTTGGTGGAGGGCTTTAGCACATTATCAGTAAAGGGCAGGTTGGATCCATGACATCTGGAAGAGCCCCAGCGCTTTCCATGCAAGCTACAGTACACGTCATTCATATTTTGTATTTGTATTTTTGGGACATAAAAGTTTTTTTTAATGCCAGTGTTTTTCAGGTAACACTTTTATTTGAATGTTTCTGTCCATCTGTGTAATACAAACTGTTTTTTTTTTTTTCATACCAACAGATACTTAAGTTTGCTTCATAGATGACTAACTGCTAAGGTTTCTTCAGAGTAGTTTTGCATTTCCAAGAGTAAAACACAGGAAAATAAGGAAGAAGGCCAAGTTATTACTTACCACAAGAGCTAGCACAACAGCCAAAACTGGTTAAATCACTGTTCACTTTATGAGAATTATAGGTGTGATTAGAACATGTACTTGGCTGAAAGTAGCTGTTGTCTATAACATTTAGTTTTATTTCAGGCCAAATTCTTCATAAAACCCCTGACTTGCATCTTACAGACTTACATCTATTTAGCACTCCTACCCTGATAATATTGATGTGCACATTTGTGTGTGTGTGTGTGTGTGTGGTCCATTTACCTTCTTTCCTTAGCAACGTGTTGTTCCCTTGCAGATGCTTTTTAACATTTTCTTCTTGTTCACATCCCACAAATTTCCAGCCCAGTTATACCGACTGCCTAACGTCACACAATCAATCCCGCTGTTACCTTTTCTTCTCATGCCAACAAACACACATCCACCTCCTAGCCTCAAAATTCTTATCGACCTCTAAACTCTCAGACTATGATCTCATCAGTGAGCATCACAGGAAATAGTTACTTATGAGGGTTCATCGGAACAGAAACTATAAAAAGCCTGCATGGTAACAAAGCCTGGTAAATAATCACAGACATCTTATTTTATGATGTATGGTCAATGACATCATTTAACCCCGTCTGTCAACCTTCACACTCTTTGTAGTTCCTGGTGATGAGGATGAGCTACAGGAGACATATGAGTCACCATGCTTTTATTTGCACAGATGATATCAGACTAAATAAATAAATAAAAATACTTATAATTTGGTACACTGTTTTCCAAAGTACCACACACTCCCATTAGTGTTTTTTTATATTATTATTATTACTGGGTTGTGTTTAAATCCTGACACAGGCAGTTACTTTGGAGCCTGCACTCCAAATGTGCAATAACTAAGATGAAAACTGTAGGGAAAGGTAGTGAATAAGATAAGTTGCCATTATTAGTAAGGAAGGAAATTATGAAATAATGGAACTAAGAAGCCATGAAATTTTGTAGCGTGGAGATCTGGCTTTACTGAGATGCAGAGCCCTAAAGTTGCTTAAGGTAAGGTGACCGGATTTCTGAAATGAAAACTGGTGACAGTTCCGCTTTCATGTTCTTTGACCGTGCTAACTGCTGGTAACTACTGTAATGCTGGTTTCTGGCAGAGTTTTACTCAGCAGTTTCCTCTAAAACTAAGCAGGCAAGTGGTTAAAAGTCGAAGACGAGTGATGGATGCAGTCAGCCCCCTCTGCTGGCC
Source organism: Trachinotus anak (assembly GCF_046630095.1). Taxonomy (NCBI): domain Eukaryota; kingdom Metazoa; phylum Chordata; class Actinopteri; order Carangiformes; family Carangidae; genus Trachinotus; species Trachinotus anak. Next base: position 16,664,505 of record NW_027273876.1, on the reverse strand, counting down.
AAAACAAACACAACTCGCCGGTTTATCTCTCCACTCTGTTTTTTTATTCACAATTAAAAAATGGGGACGTTTCCGGGGACAGCTCCAGGCAGCGACGGGCCACCAAAAATGGGGACTGTCCCCAGAGAACGGGGATGTCTGGTCACCCAAGCTGGCTCCAGCTTGATTCAGAACTGTTCTTCTCGTTGACGTAATATTATTTGTCTGTTTTCATTGGCTAACTGCCATCATTGGCTAATGATTGTGGCTGGGTTGTTTTTTGTTGGCCGTTGTGTACAAAGGATAACTTCAATCAGTTGTGTGTTTATTTATTCAGTACCTTCAGTTTACTGGCTGCTTTCACTTGGTCTTGTAACAGCTTGCTGACTGAGAACATTCAGGGAGGGCAGGGGTGTGGCCGACGAAGCATTTGTTTTGGTTTAGCGGCAGTGACGATCATTTACACCACCTTTAATTACCTTTAGCTAACCTGAGCCAAAGTTATGCTTTAACCTGTTGTTTTCTGTCTTGCTAACAAAATGAATGTTATCGGTTTAGCCAGTGAAAGTTTAGTTGAGGATGCAGAGAAACTTAGCAAAATCACAACTCTCGCATTTTTGTGTCACATTCCCCAGGAACATACATTTGTATCAAAAGCTTTTCCTTTGTTCAAACACTCAAGTGTGTGCCACCATTTTCCTCTTCTAACTGAACTGTATTCATTGTGTTGGGTGTGGTGCCAAGGCTGCGTTTTCCCATGCATCGTAAACTGCCCTCAGTGCAAGACAGCGGCTGCAGGGTGCCCTGTAAAGAGACCAGGGGAAATGAGCTGTGTGCCAAAGCTTTATAGTATGTGGTATACAGTATGCTGGAGTGTTAATTATGTGCACAAAGGTGTTTGGTATAAGATTCCTGAAGGCCAACTCTGTGTTTCATGCAGCAGAATCGTGAACAGGTTTGCTTGTGCTCGGTGTTTCCCAGTCCATTGTACTTCTGCTGGTATTGAACTAGTTAAACAGCTGTATTAAGCAATGGCTTGGCTCTTTTTTGAGTCTTCTTTTCTGGCCACGTGTGTGTGTGTGTGTGTGTGTGTGTGTAATTGTGGAGATGAAAGCAAGTAAGCAACTAATCTTAAAAGGATGCAGTCAGAGAGACATACACACACACGCACATGCACATGCTTTCCCGGAGAGAAAGATTCATAAAAAAAAAAACAGGCAGCCTCCAGTGAAGAGAGATAACAAGCAGCAGTGCTAATCAGCACACTTACACCACTGCACAAGCACACGCACAGGTGGGCCAATCAGGTCATCTGGGTTCAGTTAATGCTCCCCAGGCTCAGTCCTGCACTGCTGCTGCTGTTTAACTCTCTGCCAAGCTGGCCCCTGACCAGCACACAGAGGAGACAATCGGCCTCTTCAGACAGACACAGGAAGGAATCACTGGGACCTGTAACATGAACAGGGGCATCTGAATAAATATTAAGACTTGAAATAATAGCTCATGTAAGGATTTAATCAGAGAAGGAGAACATCTACACAACGCTTCAAGCAGCCACCCTCCACTGGTGTAAGTTGAGATATAGATGGCAAACACATGCACAATGCACCAATATTTACATAAACTGAGGAAAATATGTAATGATAAACTCAGCTTATGGAAAGCAGGTAATATAACAGCTTATTTGCAATCAATGAACATCTATAATGGCTTCATGCAGTGGATAAAAAAAACATTTTAATATATGTAACTTAATGGATTCAACTCACAGTGCATGACTGTGTATACTGTTAGTATGGGTATTACACATTCAGTCATGGTAGACTAAATATTTTGTGATTCATGCTATTGCTTGCTCTAGTTCAATTTTCAGATATGTCTGAGGTTGTTGCTCAAATGCCCTGAATTGCAAACATCCATCCATCCATCAATCAATCCATCCATTCATGCCAAATACCTGCTCTGACTTAGCCTTGTTTCAGACCTCTGAATTCACTTTCACATCTCTGAATGTTTCTGTGATACCAAAACTTCTGGTATTGCGCTCATTGATGGCTGTTTCCCAGGTTGGACCAAGAATTTGCCAATCAGAGCTTTTACAGTCATTAAGAAAAATGGGTACTGCAGAAAGTGTTGACAGGATTGGTTATTGGTTACAAGTTATTCATGATCATATTGGACAATACTGATCATGTTTTTTCCTTTACCCTTTGTACAAGTTTCCCTCATGTACTTCACTGCTTCATATCATTAACATTTTGCTTTTTGGACAATTCCATATTTTCCATTATGAATATTAGTGTTAAATGCAGAAAGGAGTGTGTGCACTATATATCAAGGCAGTGCAAGATCATGTGCTCTGCCTGACAGAAGCCTGCTTACATGCCCATCAACCATCCACTATAACAATAATCTTTGCCCGTCCCTAATCATACCTTAACCAATCATTTTCATGTCCTAATCAGACTCTTTCCCTAACCATAACCATAACATAGCCGTCATGTGCCAATGTAATGACTGACTGATCATTTCATGCAAACTGCAGTGAGATTAGCCTACATGAACACAATGTTTGAGGTCAATGAGAGCAGATTAAATAGTGATTCTGTCTGATCATCAGGCTCGCCATGGCTCTGTCTTTTATCAAAACAACATGTTTTTTACCTTCACCATTTGTACAATTTTCCCCTCATGTATTTAACTGTTTCATATCATTTACATTTAGCTGGTTATCCACATCAGTAATAAAAACACTAGAATAGATACAGAAATTAAAGAAACATCAGGTGGTTCCTCTTGGAAATAGTACAGCATTATTTCCATGAAGATGACAGAACTTTGTAACTCACAATGAGTTCAGCTGCACATCTGGACATCTCTATTTATTTGTACCATTAATAGAAGATTACTTTTCTATTACATTGCATTGCGAGATCCAGGCTTTAAGCACTGGCTACTGTGTCCCACAGTTGATTTATTGGCTGGTGTGATTTTCCAATCTCAATCACTGAGAACTTTCATGGTGTGTAATCATCCAAATCTCCTCTGTGTAAATCTGTCCCCAGGCTCCGTCTGAGCCAGACTTTTTTCTTCATTTTTGGCTGGATATTGTGTGTGCAGATAACACTAGGTACACATCTGTAGACACGTGCATACATACAGGACAAAGACATTTCTAAAAAAAAAACAACAACAAAATCAGTTTATACAATTTAACACTACTGACATGCCACCCCTACTGTAGATAACTGTGGGATTTTTTTCTATCGGAGACAAAGCATGGCTGCTATTTGGCACCAATGTTCCAACAGTCATACAGAGAGAAAATCCATTGCAGAAGGGGAACGCAGCCAAATTTCGCTCACCCACAGGAGCAGGAAAGAGACCAGAATGCAATGCCTTTGCAAGACTGGTTGCATCCTTTTTACTCAACACTCTGTCCTAGTATACTATCGTCGTAACTATGCTCTCACCATTAAAACATACAAGCCACAGCTGAATGCTCATTTGGTTTTTGGTTTTTTCTATGGAAACTGCCAAAAGGCTTTTTCTGGAAAATGTAGAAAATGACAAATTGATGTAGAATTATATTATAGTCGGAAAAGCGCAGGTGTTACTAATGACATTAACCATGACAGCGTGATAGCGAGCCAGCATGCGCAATATGGCCTCCGAAACCAGAGCAGCTGAATGGAACTCGGCCATTATTAATCATTATCCAACTGAGACAATGAGAACGCTCTATCTGTGAGTATCTACAGTGTTTGTGAGAGTGAGTTTCACCTGCAACAGAATGACCTGCTGAATCATGCTGGCAGGGCACTGAAAGGCTTAGCAATATAAACCATTTCCTTTTATTGCTATGATTTCAACATCCATATTCTTGAGCTGTTAAATCCCAATGCTTTTGGTGACTCCTTGCCCTTTCCTCCATTGTTCCTATTGGGCCAAAATCTCTTCTTGTGCATTTTGGGATTTTTGTGAAATGTACTATAGATACCCATGATTCTCAGAGGATGAAATTTGCTCTTTACATTGATGCTCTGAAGGTAATAAACCACCACATGACCTCTTCCTCTAATCATGGCATCCTCACTGCAAACTTTAAATATGTAATACACACAGTTGTTGGGGCCACATTAAGCCTCCTAGTGGGGTTGACTGAGAGGTTGCAAGGCTCATCAAAATCTGTGAAGGCACCTGTGGCATTTGGTTACACAACCATCCATGTTTTTTGAAAAATCTGTTTCCTTCAGAGAAGCATTTATTCAGACATCAGAGTCGTTAAAGGAGATTGTTGGAGGAAAATAGGAACAACAAAGGAACAGCTCATAATGCTGACACCGTTTGGCACACATTTTGGCATTATGCAATACGAATAACAAAACTGTTTGTCACCATTTGATGAATTTTACACTCAGTACAGTCCTGTCAACAATGAATGTGAAATTACAAAGTTCATGACAACTTGTATGGTTTGGACATTAGTGGAAATAGATCTGAAATTGTAGGGGAATGACAGAAATCAGGAAAATAAATTTGTTAGCAGTGGTCTGTTTATACAAATCTTAACATTGTATGCACTAAACACTTGGATATTACAGTATGCAATCCCCTGATAGTCAGTACAATGAAGTACAGATTAGAGTGTTAATCTATTTTTAATGACATCTGCAAACATTCTGCAATGTGTTCGGGGAGGAGGAACATTTTTGCCAAGAATGTACAGGCAGGTCCAGAGGGGTGGCCAAGCCTTCCCTGGCAGCCAACTGTCCACCCTTGTTAAAATCAAAACCTCTGAATGAAGTGACCATTAATATTTCCTCATCAAACGACACCATGAGACATAAAACACCACAAAAAGATGCAACACTATGAAAAGAGATGCAAAATAACCATGAAGTGACTTAAAACACCTACAACGAGACACAAAACAAAATGACCACAAAGAGATACAACGACTAGAAATGATGCAGCCTGTAGGAGCGGTGGGGGGCCTTTTAGACGTCTATATCTAGGGGCCCACTTTCTCATAATCTGTCCAAGGGTGTAGGATATTTGGAGTTACAAATAACAAGTGTTTACTGATATAATGTCGTATTCATATAATTAAAGTTGTTTATTTGGCACATTTGTATTACACAGCACAAACAATGTAACAATCGAGGCTTTAAACTTCATTTTTAACACATTTTTAGTCATTTCCCAAATGTTGAAATGTTCTTTATGTTCAAACGACATCGCTCACAGTGAAAGTCACTCACAGAGACTCTTTTTGATGGCAAATTTAGGTGTTCTAACATTAGATAATTTATTGCTTACTACTGATCTCCAATTCTAAGCCATTTTATTATAAAAGCTTACTAAAAATAACCTGTACTGCTATGGAAGCCATTTATAAGTGGCTGTAAATTAAAGAATAAAGAAATAGCCAGGAAAGACCAGAAATCAAACCAAGAATGTTCTAAATATGTATCAGGTAATAGATACAATATGCAAAAAAACCTAACAAAAAAACCCAAAACTAAGAAAAACTAATGAAAAATGGAAAAAGTTATAACGTTATGAGTATCTCTTTATTCGTTGGAAGCAGCAAGCTTTAGGTGCATTTTGTATTAGTTTTGTAATGTCCACTGTCTTGTTGGGTCTACAGAGGAGAACCACAGCCATGCAGATTTACATTTACATTTACTCATTTGACAGACGCTTTTATCCAAAGCGACTTAAAAGTGAGGGACAAGACTTAAGCTTCATGATGAAGATGAGACGGACGCTGTTCTCCCATGAAGCAACTGACAAATATTTTGTCAAGAATTGATTGTTGTGGTGGAAAAGATGAGAGAAGCGAGTTTGTTTTGGCGTTACCCTCTGAACGTAACTTCATTAGCTGTTTGTCTATGTGATGGCCGACTGGTTTCTTTTTCGTCACTGCTTAACAGGCATGGTGGATGATAGAAGGGAGAGAGTGAGCTATGCGTGTCTAATGACCGCAGAGCTTATAGCCAACCAGCTGGCACAAACCTGTATGCTGTAATATCTGCAGCCAGTAATTCACTGGCACTACTGACCCACTGTCGTCATCCTCTTTATGAAGTATGGAAGCTGTTGCATCGCAGCAGACAAACAGACCGACCTTGTTGAGCTGTCAGTCACATTAACAAGCCAGTAAAATCCCACCCTCGCTGTTGTGGGGGCGGGACCCTAGGTAGGGGGTTGTTGCCCTGTTAAAGTTAATGAGAGCTCATATCTTTTAATGGCAAATTTTCACCTGCATGGCATGGGGCTTCAACACTGGAGTGTGTCTCCTTTCTAAATGCTGTTGCTACTGCATTTCGCTAATAAACGGATGACGCAAGTGTGTTGTGTATGGTGTATGAAGGTGTGAACAGTTGCTTGTTTATATAATTCTTCAGTCCCCATGGTGTCACTACTTCTGTGTAATGATGCAAACTACATCTTTTAAATCTGAGGTGGGAAAAGCACATTTTAACCAGTGCTGAGATGAATAAGCCCAACGGTTTAACACGTCACCTGAACTATGTCTAGTGACAGCCTTACAACAGCAATGTTGACTGATTTGTGTTCAAAGCTTATGTCACTGTAAGAACTTACATTGCAAGTGTTGAACACTTCACTGAAATGATGTTTAACATCCAACAACCTACATTTAACAAGTGATTTGTTTAACAGTACTTAGGTAACAGCTTAAATTTTTCACTGCAAATTGTAGGCTACATGGTTTTTTACAAGCCTTTTCTTTCATCGCAAACCTTTATTTATACAGGGAAGGCCATTAGGAGCAAGGTCTCTTTTCAAGGACGCCCAGAAGCAACATATAATAAATATACAACATGACAAACAATAATCCACAAATGTTAAAATACTATTGATGGATAAGCAATATACAGTGTAATGTATAAAAACAATGAAAGCAGTAAACAGTGTTATGTATAAAAACGGTAAATGTAATGGCAATGGTGAGTCCTAAATTATCCCCATATGAATCGAGGGGTGGAGTGACAAATTGTATCTAGATGTTTCAGAGTAGAAACGGGAGAGTGCATATATATTACATCACCATAATCCATAACTGATGAAACAGTTGACTGAACAATTAGCTTTCTTATTTCTATAAAAGAATGCCAGTTTTGCTTTTTAGTCAATTTATTAATATGTTTCTTGAAGTGCAGCTTGTTATCTATCCAGAGCCCAAAGTATTTATAAAAGGATACTCTTTCAATCCATGTTCCATTTAATGTGATAAAATGTACATCCACGGCAGTTTTCTAGAGAATAGCATAAATTTTGTTCATTTAACAAGGCTGAGGCTGCACACCTAACAATATGGGTAACATGAATATTTACCATCAGTCAAACATAAATCAAGTTACTTGAAGTAAATCGTACCCAAATGTCATTGCAATGTGTTCATCTGCAGGCATTAAGCAGGGTGTTCAGTTCAGTGTAAATCTCTACAAAATTGGCCCAGCGGGGCAGAGAGAGTGTCATTGATTGAGTTCAGCTCAGCAGCTCAAGGCAATATTAATCAAAACTAACACTCAGCTTGGAAGCCAGCCTGCATGAAAAAAACACAGCTCTGTCATTCATTTGAATGGAACCAGTGCAGAGGATTTCAACAAGACAATGCAAGATCATCTGGCAAAAAGTTGAACCAGACTCAACTTTTGTTGCAATGCAACAGCTCATCATCCAGTGTTTGTTCTGTGTTGGCCAATCAAATACATGAAAGCAAACATTTCTGATAGATTATTTTGTAACATGAACGGAATAATTATGCTGTTTAGCCTATGAATGTTGCGATAAAAGATTGCTGTCATAACTTTCCCGTTGTGAAATCCTGTCTATAAAAAGCCCAAATTGCTGTTGCCATCTTTAAATGCATTAATCCTGGACTTTCTGGATCATATTTTATGTCTCAATAACACCTTAAACAATGTTTTAAAGGGGCTATTCGAAGGTTTTCTCTGCCGCCAAACATGGTCTTTCGCCAGGAGCGGGTGGGTGGTGTTTGTCGCTTGACATGAGCTTTGGCCATTATTGTCTTTATAATACAAGAGGTTTAACAAGCCCTTCAAACTCTTCGGAGCAGATTGTAGGCTACACTGAGTTGCTATCGGAAAATGACAAGAAAGGCCGGACTTAGCTGGTTAGCGTGCTAACTTCAGACAAGAGTTAACTTTAGTGATGCCATCCACCATCTGGAGACAGCTCTTTGTGGTTGACGCTGAACTCCCAATCTTTCTTTTACACTGGTAAGTAAACAGCTGTTAATCCTAGCAATAGCGAAACATATAATTTGCTCCTTTCATACAGCGCAATGCTGTAGTACTCATTTAAGCCAAGAGCTAAGATACTAATTTTGATGTGGCACTGTGCTGTAGAGTAACTTCAAAATGTAAGGGGTTATGGCAGATTACATTAGGCCGTAAAATGTCTTTAAAAGGTCTTTATCTTTTTTAAATGTCATTAGTTCCTTATTTGCCATTCATGCTCACCCTTTAGCTGACTCGCAAGATACTTTCAGTGATTTACCGTACAGAACATCACCTTTGATGGATCTGCATAAAGGTACGGTCACATCAGCTTTCTTTGCTAAATTGCCACACACTCAGTCCAGTCCAAATAAATACTGTGCAGAGTGATCACAAATGGTAAGCAGTCTGTGAGAGCAAAGCTGCACTTTGTAATGATGACACATCCCTACAATAATGACTTCCTAGTTCTCAGACACAGTGCACCAATGTTTGTGTTTCTCAAACTGTGTGAACTCAAAAAACAAAGTTAAACAAAGGTGAACTCCGCATAAGCTTCGGTTAAAGTGAATGGGGAAACGTCGGGCGGAGGTGATACGTGACCGTGCCCTTATTTGCGGAATTCATGCAGTTTGCACTCTACATTTCCCTGCAGTCACGGTTACCTGTATATTATCCTAACCCTGAGCTTTATTTAAAGAGTGATCAGAAAATGACTTTCCACCCACCATGACATTATGTGTTTCACAGCAGCTTAGCTGAGGTTTCTGAGTCTTTTATGTACTCATAGACCAGATTTGATACCATATCATTTTGCTGTTGAATGTGGGACAAGATAAATAGTTGTCATCTTTACGGGATAGATGGTGAAATCTGTGGTTTGAATTTCCTTGGCTGACTACAGCAGTTGCCATGACAATCGGGAGATGTTTTCATTAAAGACAACATTGTGGTTTTCCAGCTTTTTCTTTCTTTGTTGCTAGAGAGCGTGTGTACTTGCATGTGCACTGTTGTGTGGGTGCATGCACGTGTTTGGGCATGTTGTGTGCATGTGCTATCCATTCCCAGGTATTCGTGCATGGGGCAAAACACTGACCAAACAAACCTGTCGAGGGAGTCATGTGATGGAACATCCACATGTAAACCTGATCCTCTGTTTGCAGGAGAAGCCAAACAGGCTGTGTTAACCAGCCACTCAGACGTTATCTGATCTCAATCTGCGGTGGAGGGGGGAATGCTGTTCGGCTTGACTGAGGTATCCCAACCACACACAGCGAGGACTCAATGTCTGAAAGAAAGGGGACATTTCCCGCTATAGTATATTATTTTCTTTGCACTGTCATATTTGAGAAATAAAGGGTAACATAAAATATTGGGAATGGCAATATGGAAATGAAATTCACTGGTTGAGATCTGGGGGAAATTAGGTGGAAACTACATTTGGACTGAGAAACAATTACAAGCTCGCCAAGATCAGCCAAACTTTCATTACGTCATTATTTATGTAGGCAATCAAACTACATTCATTGTGAATTTTCTTTCAAACCAGGGCATGGTTCTAGTGATGGCTATGTCATGTGGGGACTCAGTCCACTACTTTGGTCCAGAGTTAAATATCTCAATAACTATTTGATGGTTTGCCATGATATGGCATGTACAGATGTTTATGGTCCCCAGAGAATGAATCCTAATGACTGTGGTGACCCCTTGACCTCTCATTTAGGAGGTCAAAGTTTTCACTCATATACTAAAATACATCAACATCCACTTGAATGATTGGCATAAAATTTCGCATACACCTTTATTGTTTCCAGATGATTAATCCTAATTTGTTGACTTTTTCTTTAGCATCACCATGAGTTTTCAGTAGAATGTCTTCACAACTATTGGATGGATTACAATGGAATTTGGTACATTACTATGCCCTATGCCCCTCGGATGGACAGTAATGACTAGTGATCACCACTTTTTATCTACCACCATCATCATGTCATAGTTTTAATTTTCAAAACACCTTCAACAAAATACTTATAATACTAATGAAATTTTGAAATTTTCATCATGCTCAGCTGCACTCTTTGTTTAGTGTTATCCCTAACATGCTAACCTATCATGGCGAACAAGCTAAACATCATACCTGCTGTGTTTTGTGCTATTGAATCTATGTTAGCATGCCAGCATTGTAAATATAATACTGCCTAGACACCAGAATGTTGGCATTGTTAGTGCGCCAGTGTTAGTGTGCTGATGTTAGCATTTAGCTCAAACCACTGCTGTGCTATGGTGCATCAGAGAGCAGCGAGCATGCCTGTAGACTCTTAGTCTTATTATTTGTTGAGAGATTTTCCTCATAGTACAATTTTATTATATATTGGAATGTTTCCTTTAAAGGTCCCATGTTATATAAAGTGAGATTTCCACATCTATTGATTATTATTATGCCGTATTAATACTGTGAAAGTATCAATGCGCTTTGACCACCAAAATGTAATCAGTTCACCCTTGAGTCCAAGTGGAGCAGAATGCATGTTTGTTTAAGGCTGTCCATTATGGAGCGTGACCAAACAGACTCTTAACCACATTCCTTTCTCTTTCTCTGTGTTTGTATGTCTCTCTCCTTCTTTTACCCCATCTCTCTCTCCCCTGCTCGTGGTCTCAACTGGTCTGTCTTCCTGGCAAATCGCTACATCCACATTGCAGGATTTCATGCTCAATTCTGAACAGCTGAACATACCTGATTAGTGACTATTTATATCTTTTGAAGGACTTTACCAATATCTGAGACAATAACTGACAGGACTTTGAAATTACAAAAAAAATAAAAGACCTGTTCGTTTTTTTCATTTGGACAACACACAAGCACAAATTACAGTGACGTCCACCAATACAAACCACAAAGCATACCCAAAGCATAAAGTAGCACAAAATATTGTTCCACTGCTACATTGTGGTACAAGTAAATAACAAGTCTCTGTGTTATGTCTCCTTGTCCTTCACATTTATGCAGTAAAAGTTGCTGTGGTATGTCAAATATGACAACTAACTCATATAAATGATGCAAGGTTTATGTTTTGTCATGGCTACAGTTACAGTTGAGGTTGCCTGATGATCTCATACAAATGCTCCAAATAATAATTTAAATAAAACCATAAATAAAAACTTGTCTTCATGCAGCTTTTTGCCATTAATACCTAATCAGAGTGGGGAGACTTTGAGTTATTCCATAAAAATAATTTGTGCCTCTGCTCGTAGTACTTTCAAACATATGACATCAATGTAATGTTAATATACTCTCAGGGTCACTGACTTATATATTACTTGTATAGTCTACACAATACACAATCCATGACCTTTCTCATGATATCCTGTAAAAAACACACACATTACAATTTCTTTTGTTACATTCGTGCAAATTTATCATCTTTTAGCTACACAGCAGAATGTGTTCCTTTTAGTTTGTTATGGGTCATGTACATTATAGGTGTACTTATAGTTTTTTAAAAGCAGCTATAACCAGCTTTTTACAATAACAATGTATCAAATGTATCCAGTGGTTGTTGGACTCCACACAGTTCAGTTCTGTCGGTAAAAATGAAACAAAAGACACTACTACCTTTTGGTGTTGTCAAGATGTTGATGATGATTAGGATTCACCCCCTAGGAACCATGAATGTCTGCATCCATTTAATAGGTGTTGAGATATTTCAGCAGTAGTGGACTGATGAATCGAGATTGCCATCCCTAGAAGCCACATCGCTTGTGTGTCTGGGAAAAAAAGTGCGACTGAGGTGACTTTATTGTCCCCTCTCCCTGACTGAGTGCTTCCACAGGTTGGTACATGGTTTACTGTAGTGGTTCTCGTAGTGTTTGACCACTATTTTGTGAAGCAGTACTGCTGTTGCTACAGCTGATCCCTTGTTACTGAACCCACGTAATACCATGTAATATTACGTCTCTGTACACTCGCTGCAGCTCAGCGGTCGCATTTGATTCACTTGTTTTCCACACTGCCTTATGCCAGCGCTATGGTTAGCAGCAGAACGCTCTCGAGGGGCATGACTCTCTTTGGTTTTGGACCTGAGCGGCCTTACTTCCATTTAATGAGGCCCGTCTTTAAAAATGAGAGACAGAGAAGGAGAGTGAGAGAAACATATCCTTTGCTCTGTTCTGTCTGAACAGCTGCGTCTGTGGTTTTCTCCTCTGATGGCGCTGTGGTTTTGGGAGTCGTGCCCTTTAGACAATCTACCTCTGCTCCCATGTTTGATGGCAGCTCCTCTGAGACACAGAGAGAGAGAGAGGGAGAGACAGTGAGTGAGAGAGAGAATGAATGAGATACACACCACTGGCAAAAAGCAACATGCACTCTTACAAAATGATTGATAGCACATAATTAAAACACAAAATGGAACTTATTCAGTAACTTACTGTTGGTTGACAAAATGGCAAACAGTTATACAAACCAAATCATCAATAATTAAGAAATATGGCATGGTGTAGTTTATGTAATGATTCTGTCCCCTGAATGGACGTAGAGCATTTTGAAATATAACTGCTCAAGTGCTAAATGGCACCGGGCTTTGCCACAGTAACCAAAACAGCATGCAACATTTACTCTCCTGCTCTGCCTTTGCCAGAAAGTCTCAGGAACAGACCGATACCCAAGACCAGACACATGCAGGAGAGTGGCATGGAGAAATAATCATCAGAGAAAAAGAAGAGGGAATTGGAGGAGATGAGAGAAGCAATAAAACTGAAGCCTGGTGTCGCAGCCAGGACTTGTGGTTGGGCTGAGGTATAGGCACTGAAAATAAATTCAGTGAGCAGTTTGGGAGCGTTAGGCTTCACGTAGAATCGCTGGGTTGGATCTTGATGATAAGATGGGAGTACACTGAGCCTTCATGATTTTTTCGTACTTGTTATCCCTCACACACAGTCCAACTGATCAACATAAACTTCTACAAAGAAACATAAAGCACCATGAACTACAACAACTGCCAGTGCTATTACAATATTTTGCGGTTTATAAGTGTGGCACGTTAGGGTTTTTTGTTACAATACCTCATGGTACTTTATGATTTTGAATGGCACTTTGTGGTTCTCTGTGGCACACTTTGTGGTTCCGTGTGGTACTTCGGCCAATGAGCCTCTTACTTTCTTTTTCTGGATTTCTCATCACAAGGCTGCTCTTCCACTGGTCAGGTGTATTAAAAAGGGCTGTATTCACTTGTCGGTACCGTGCGTGGGTACATGTACACTGTATAACCTTCCCTCTCAATTGACTCTTATCATTTTGTAATAAGTGTCAGTCATCTGAGCTCCCACTTACTGGTAGACATAGGCAGGGCATGCAGACTAAAACATAAAGGGAAGAAAACAACAGATAAAGGAGCTCAGTCAGGAAAGAGGAGTGCTGGGAGGGAAGTCCAAATGAAGTCAAGGACAGACAGATAGAAGGAGGAGAGGAAACACTTCTGTTAGTCGGGAACAGGGAGTTGTGTAACCTTGAGAAGCGATCTTATCCAGGGCAGGAGTCAGCCTTCCTTATCTTTCACTTTGGAATCAACACTATTTTCTTCTCGTTCTGTTTCTTCCTGCTCAGTGGTGTGGTGGTGGCATACTGTAGCATCCATGGACTTACCTCCCTGACCTCTGAGGCCACGGAGGAAGCTAATCTTATTTGTAAGTTTTAGTATGGCCACATAGCCAGTGTTAGCATTAACAGCTGTTTACTTAGCATTAAACGTTATTCCTTTACTGACCAAGAGCTGTTAACTCTTGTCTCAATCACATCTTTTCTTTTACTGAAGTTAGCATGCTAACCAGCTAGCCCCAGCCAGTCTTTCACTTTCTCTTTCACCTCCTGTGTTATTAAGACAATGATGGTTGAAGCTCTTGTCATGTGACAATCACCACCACCTTCTCCGGACAAGAAACCGCATTTGGCAGCAGAGAAAACTTACAAATAGCCCCTTTAAAAATATTGTGTTGACTTAATGTACCCTTAGTCAAGGAGGAAGCTACAATCAGTGATAACTCAATCAGACTAGATAACTCAGTAGATTAACAGAGGAGCTTCTGGGCTTCAATCAAAATTGGTTCCCTATAAGTATTAAAGCAGGATTAAAGCAGGACCCATGTAGGATGTCTCTGTATAAGGAAACTTTTTTGTGTTACAAGATTTTTTTTTTTTACTGGTAATATCAAAACATGGAAAATATGGTCTTTTCTCACCATTATGTGTATATGCCATCCTATATTTTTGAATGATTATTTGTACGTCATTCACACCGGAAACTTTATGCAATTCACTGGGAGGCTGGCAGGATGACGAGTGAGCAGCAAACCCCGTGGGGAGCCCTGGGTTAACCACTAACAACCAGAGGCTTTCCAGTGCCGACCATGCTGCGCTTTAAACAGTCACTTTGCCAGCACAGTGATGGATGTATGGTGCCAGCCGGGAGGGCTGTGTTAGCTGGGCAGCCACCAATTTTCATTGTTCACACATATGAAAGGCAAAAGGGAATGGACAGCTCCAAGAAAATCTATTATGGGGTGATATTAAAATTTCAACAGTTGAAAAACACTCAAGGACAAACAAAAAACTCCCTTTTTCCATCACTTTTGTGTGTCTGACAGCCTCCTTTTACTTTATCTCTCTTTCCAACAAAGCTGGGAACACACTGAAGTGAAAGAAAAAGAGAGAGAAAGTGAAGCCATGTCTCAGTAAGACTACAGCTCAAGTTCATAATCAGCCAGATCGAGTTTACGCTTACTGACGGGCTGCTCCACTGAAAGCTGTGCTTGCTGCCAGGGGTGTGTGGGTGAGACTGAGCCAGCGCGACAATAAAAACCATTGTTGCGTTTGTTTAGACAGCCTGTCCAAGTCCGACCCTCCCCTTTGGAGCAACTGCCCAGGTTTGTCAGCCCAATAATGGCACCTAATTTGTACGGAAGTCGAGAGAAATCATCGTAAAGCAAAGTCTAAAAAACAAGTGTTTTCTCCAGCCACCTTACTTCCCCAGGCTTGCATCCGGTTGTCATATGTTGGAGTATTTTTTTCTTTTTTTTTTGTCCTTGGATCCTCAGACTTGAGGTGATTTAAGTGTTGTTGAAAGACAGTGACATTCAGGAGCTGTTGTTTGCCAAGGAAGTGTCCGAGCTGCTTTAATTGAATTTCTGTGCCTGTGACGTAAACATCAAGGGGGAAAGGATGCAATTAGAGGAAGTGAGAAAGAATCCGAGGTGGGAGATTATATCCAATCACAGCATCACCTGTGGAGTAAACCGTATCCACTCCTTCACCCACATCCTTCCCATTCTCATTGTCTTACCAGCTCACTGGGTCCCATTTTCCCTCACTCTGTCATCCATCTGTATGCCCATGCCAGCTGTAAGGAACTGACAGGGCAGCAAGCAGACCGGGATTTTCCCAGAAACTTTAGCCTCTCAAAGGACAAGGTGAGATTGGTGGGCAGGATGACTATCTGTCTAGCTGTCTGTCTGGGTCAGTCTCGCTGTCAGTCCACTTGGCTTCCAACCTCCATGTGGCTCCACAACAAATTCATATTCATCATTAAGATATATGAGATGCCTCTCCACAGCAGTCTGAAAGAAGATGATAAATGGGATGAGGATGAAAACGACTCTCAAAAAAGAAACTTTCCATCTCTCACTTATTCCTATTTTTCTCCCTGTGAACAATGGCACTGAGTCACAGCCGGTCGTGACCCATCTCTGCCAGTCCAACGGTTTAAGTCCTAGGGATCAACAAGGTGGGTGAAAAATGACTGCTAAGACAATTTCCTATTTCAGTCCAATCACTGATCACAGAATTTTCCCTCCATCATGCACTTTTACATGTCTTTTTGGTGTAGCTGATTTTGGATAAGTTTTTCTGAAAAGTGCCCAACAGAAACAGAACAGCAAAGGCCACAGTGCCAAAAACAGATTGATAAATTAGTGACATATGAGGCTGTCAGCAAATTGCCAGATCAAAACTAGACAAATGTAGTTTGTTGTCATGAAATGTTCAGCATGGTATCAACACTGGCTTGCTCTCTCTCGGCGTGTGTGAAAATAGAAAAGTGGTGGCTCTTCGACATGCAGGGCTGGAGTGAATGTCCATTATTGCCATACTAGAATGACAGTGAGTACTTGGAAATGGCTGGAGGGACCACTGGATGGAGCACAGAGGCTCAGTGTCGCATTAGGACGTAGACACATCCTGGAAAACAACACAGCCAGTACTATTGGAAGTTACACAGATACAAATTGTAACATAGAACAGATTCTTTTTTGTCATTTTGGTCATTTTCAAAAGAACACTGTGTTGTAAGGTCTCAGTATAGAGCTGTGAAATCTGTGAAGTCTCAGTTATGCTTTTTCAACTAAACAACACTGCAAAAATTACGCAGTATTTTGGGCCTAAAGATTTGGAAAAAGGCATCCATGCTTTTATCATGTCATGCTTTGACTGCTGCAGTGTTTTTTCTAGCTCAAGTCCCACTGCTACAGAGCACTTTATTAGGAACACCTGTACACCTGCTTATTCATGCATGTATACAATCAGCCATTCGGCCACTGGCAGCAGTGAAATGCATGAAATCATACAGATACGGAGCTTCAGTTAATGTTCAAACACCAAACAACAGGAACAAAGTTTGTTGACCATGACAAAGTGACTTTGACCATGGCATGATGTTTGGTGCCAGCTGGTTTGAGTATTTCTGAAACTGTTGATAAGGATTGTCACTCACAACAGCCTCTAGAGTTTTTGCTCGGAATGGAGCAAACAACAGGAACAGTGACCAGCAGCTCTGCAGACAGAAACACCTTGTTGGTGAGAGACAGGTCAGAGGAGAATGGCCAGACTGGTTGGAGCTGACAGAAAAGCAATGGTAACTCAGATAACCACTCTTTACAACTGTGGCAAGTAGAAGAGCATCTCAGAATGAACATCATGTCCAACATTGGAGTTTCCTGGAACAAGAAAGCCAAGAACCGATATCTGATGGTAGGGCCAGAATTTGATGTCAACAACATAAATCAATGGACCTAACCTTACTTGTTGACAGTCCAGGTTGGTGGTGGTTGTGAGACCTACAACAAAACAGGAAGTGGCATTTGCCCTCTTCTCCACCCCCGGTGTACACACTTGCTTCTAAAGTTCAAGTGTCTGGTTTCTCTGCAGCAACTTTTGCTAAACATGCACGGACTAATAATTTTGGATAAAAGACTGACTGCACATTTCAGATTTGGGAGGTTCTTTGGAGAGTTAAGTCTTTGATGGGTTTGTGGATTCAAAAATATGTGGTATCACATGCCTTTTTTCCTTATCTATTAGCTGTGTAACTCTCTTATCCCTGTCTGATCACTTCTCAGCATCATTTTTTGGGTCAAAAGCCTCTCAAACTTTGGATGCACTTGATGCATTGCTTCTTTTTTATTTTGCTGTAAACTGGCATGAGCAAACATGTTTGATCAGTTTGTCTGGTTAACCTTCATTTTTATACGCAAAACTAGTGATACAGGATTTTCCACCTTGGACTCACACTGTACTACTAATACTCTGAATCATACTCTGTATGCATGTTTGGTTATCATCTGATGTCAGTTAACAGCATGGCCTTGAACTGAGGCATGACAGATTGAGGGGGTGTCTGATATTTGAACTTGGGACAAACCCAAAAACAGAATAAACCTCCAGTTTTTATTCTTCTCTTCAGGAGCAGGATTGTGTTCTGAATGGCAAAGTAGTTTGTTTTGGCTAAAATAACTTTTTAGTTGACAATGTCACAATAATTTGAAAATGAAAAGCCATTTAGAATAGGCTCATGGTTTTACAGTACAACCTTCAGCATGACTGTCAACAGTACTAAACATGATATACACTACCACTGTGAACTACTTTCCTTTGTAATGTAAACTGGTAAGCTTTGTAATGTACTGCAATGTCTGTAATTATTTTACTCACACACTGGTTATAACCTACAACAATACAGGAGCATATCAGTGACCTCATTCAGGCTCAATTGTTCCAGAGCTTTCTCGTGTCCCAGTGTACAAACCATACTCTTGAGTCACTTTTGCCTGTCATGACCCATCTTCCTGATCCCAGTGTTAAAGTCTCCGAGCTCAGAAACTTGATAGAGAAGACTGCTACAGTGAATATGCCCCTATTTTGGTCAAATCATGGATGAAGGGAAGTTTTTCTTGACCTTCCCGGTTTAACATACATCAACTAAATTTTAAGAACCTTCAAAGTAGGTTAATTAGTAGACCCTTAGGGGCTTTTGGAGGCTCTGGGTTTATATCATAAATCTCCCAGCAAGCTTCCAAGGGTTTCCAAATGTGGGTTACTGTTACACTTTAATATTGGTTTGGTGATAGGGTTGCTGCAATAACAGACAACAACACTGATATTGAACAATTCTGCATACCTCCTGGTTACGGTCAGTGACCAATTTTTTTTGTTTTTAATACCAATGTATTATCACCGTGTGCCTGACTTTCTCACTTTATCTGTGAATGGCAAATACTTTAAGGTTAGTGATACACTGAACCAACATGTTTCTTCAGATAACAATTCCTACACCTCAAATTGGAGTTTCTGCCGAGACAGACTACCCACTCAATACCAGGCCTTTCTTTGTTTCACATTTAAAAACTGCATACCTCACTGCATTCAGGTCATCTGAATCATTTTAATATTAGCTAAGATGAAGTCAGACATGGCTGTGGTGCAACTGAATGGTTGTAACTTATATTGGAAACACTGTGTTTTAATAATATGGAAGCCCAGAAAGGCCATAGTTGCAAACCTTTTTTTTAATCCCATGATCTCAAGATAACAAAGCTTGTTATCTTGAGATAATGACATATCATCAGGAGAAAACGATTTTTTGTTTTTTCGAGGTAATGGGATAATTATTTCGTTATATCAACATAACAAAACTCCATTATCTCTGGATAACGGGATAATAGCTTGAGAAAACAAAACAAAAAAAAAAACAACAATTTTCTCCTGATAAAATGTCTAAATTTTAGATTAAGTAACTAGACTCCATGGTTAAGGCAAGATAAATAATAGGTGAGACTACGGTCAAGGTTAGGGCAACTAAACCGCTTAGTTAAGGTACGGGGAAGCTCGTGGTAACAGTTCATAAAAAGGCAAACATTACACACAGATCTGTGATGGGACATGAACTCCTCTCTCCTGCATGACAGTCCAAGATGCTACTCTCCTATCTGTCGCCCCAACCCAAGCAAATCCTCACCATGGACATAGTTGCAAGTGATACTAGGCTGCTTTTAAACTATTCTCCAAAGGTGCATTTAGACAAGGCACCATCTGTTGCTCCCCTGGCACTACTGTTTGCACAGTCAAGAAGTCCTCCAAATTAAACAACAAAATATTTCGTTTTTCCATGCCCTCTAGCACGACACATAGAAGCACTTTCTGATCCAATGTCCCTATCAGCACAATCAGGGGCAGGGATGTAATAAAAACCAGCTTGAGACTTTTGACTCAGATTCATCTGGAGACACACTATCACATCCAGCCCAATTTCAATTGCTGTTGAAAAGTATAGCTGTTATATGATGTGACAATGCTATTGTAAGGGTTTAGGTTTAGGGGAATATCATACTTTGGGTTAATATATATAGGGTTATGGGACCATTGCCACTGTTATTAATAAACAATTTGTTAAGGTTAGGGAACAATCATAAAAAAAGTTATCTTTCACTGTAATCAAACAGCGATCTCCCAGGTTAAAGACTGGTATTTGTTGCCTCATCCACTTCCTATGTGGACTTTGTCACTCTGCAACATCCTCATCTGACACTCATAAAGAGGCTACTACATGCCATTCCACATCACAAAAAACATACTTAATCTCTTGGAATAAATCAACTTTAATAACTAAACTAGAAGGCAAACATCACTCGGGACCTGATGAAATTATTAAACACTTTTGAACAAGTAGTGGATGTTAAGATTGTCATGATGTCACTATAGTTTTCTTAGCAAACAGAGCACATTTGTTTGCTACTTGACTCAACTTCCTTGACCCACGAGCTGCAGTGGAAAATTTTTCATAGGTTTGGCCACGTTTTGTTCTGGTGCCATTTGGTCCGATTTTAAACAGCAGCATGGACCTCAAAGTTATGGCTGTGGGATTTGGGTACGGGCTAATACCCATGATACTGACTATACCCCTGATGGAAAAGTGGCTGAGAAAGAGAGAGATGGGGTAACTGTAACATTTGATTTGTTCTGCCCTGTTGATATCCCCACAATCTCATGGTTTACTAAAGTACGGCCTTGTACGCTCTTTCTGCTTCATTATCCTCCTCCCACAAAGACACACACTCTTTAGTTTTCACACTCCCACACTGATGAGTGCAGAGGAAGAAAAAGAAAGGGCACTATGAATCTTGGGAAAATCTATGTAATTGCATTCTTTTCAACACCTTAGGAAGACATCTATTATGACATGTCTTGTTTAATTTGAGGTTGTTTAGATGATGAGCTGACGAAACAACTCAATCAAAGCTGCTGTATATTATAATACATTTCTGGACATGTCTGTGTGTAACTGAACTTTAGTAATAACACTGCTCACCAGCCAAGCTGCCTAATGGCAGCACAAACGCCACTGAGACCAGCCAGTCAGCCAGCCACCAAGCAGGCTCCTGCAAACACACACACACACCCATGGACAGACACACACACACACAGAGGCACACACTCCTGTAGCAAAGGTACATTCTGCTCCTGTGGCGACTTCACAAATAGACTTGTTTTCTTCACGCTGGAAAATATGACATCTGGCCAAGCAACACTCACCACTCTCGGTCCTTTCAACCACACCCACCCACCCACCCATGAAATGAGATGTTTATGGCTGAAGATAGAGGCAATTCTGTAGGGGCTGGGCTGAGACGTGCACTCTAAGGAGGATTTGTTTTGGGGGTGTTTAAAGAGGAGGCTAATAAACACCTCAACCTTTCTCGCCACAACAAGGATTTAGTGGAGAACGTAACACATTTTAAAGTATCCTGTAGGTACTGCAATGACTCTAGGCCCATTTTAAAAGAGCACCTCTAAAGAACCTTTGTGGCACTTCTTTGTGAGGCACCTTTAAAGGTTCTTCCACTGACTTTTCCTTCTCAGAGTGGACAGGACACTGCGTTCTGTTCCAGGACTATTAAGAGAACAGAGAGTTTCCATCAGCAGTCACACGTCAAGATGCTTTTTATGAGGGCACTTGCTGTGGATTGGTCATCGTTGTTATTGCAAGGATATTGGGTGCTGCTGTGAGGCATTGGAAAGCTTGATTAGTTTTCGCGTTCGTGTGTGTGTGTGTATAGCAACCATGACCAACTAAAGCATCCTATAAGAACAAATCCTTTCTTGGTATTATGCTTTTGAAACGGTAATCTGCTGCTAAATGCTTTTTTTCTTGTGTGGCAATGTTGTTTTTCAGTGCATAAAGTGTGAATAAATTTAATGAATGAGACTGAGGTTAAATCCAGTTCAGTTCTATTTATGTAGCACCACATCATAACATACATTATCTCTCGACAATTTACAGAGTAAGGTCAAGATGATAGAGAAACCCAATAGTCCACATCATGAGCAAGCACTTGGTAACAGCGGAGAGGAAAAACTCCCTATTAACAGAAGTGGACTGAGTGTCTGCCACGACTAGTTCAGTTGAAGAGAAGAGAAATGGAGGAGAGAGGAGAGAAAGACCAAGAACAGCTGTCTAGGCTCTTGCACTGTCAGACTGGTTGTTATAATGATGATACTTATAGGTGTAATAGCACCAATAATAATAATAATAATAACAGGCATCATCATCATCTTCATCATCATCACCAAAGTGTTGAGTGTTGAGTAGTAGTAACAGAACTGCATCCGGATGATGTAAATTTAAATGAAGTGCCCAGTGCATCATGGGAGTTCCCCCTGCAGCCTTGCCCTATAACAGCATAACTATGGGATGGTTCAGGACATACCTGAGCCAGTCCTAACTTTAAGTCTTTAAGTCTTATCCAACCGGTCGAGGCAGACGGCCGCCCACCCTGAGCCCGGTTCTGTTGGAGGTTTCTTCCTGTTAAAAGGGAGTTTTTCCTCCCCCCTGTCGCCAAGCGCTTGCTCGTTGTGGGAACTGTTGGGTTTTTCTCTGTAACAAAGTAAGGTCTTGACCTTACCCTGTAAAGTGCCTTGAGATAATGTATATTATGATTTGGCGCTATACAAATAAAATTGAATTGAAAATTGAATTATCAAGGAGGACAGTTTTAAGCCTGATCTTAAATTCTAAGAACCACAACTAGGCCTGCACTTTGAGAATGACGTGTTCTACTGTGATAATAGGCTGCTATGAGCTCTTTAAGACGGTGCTTAGTCATTAAGGACTTCCTACATAAGGAGGAGGATTTTCAAATCTGTTCTGAATTCAAGGAGCCAGTGCAAAGAAGCTATTATGGGAGAAACATGATCTCTTTTCCTAGTTCCTGTCAGTACTCGTGCTGCAACATTTTGGATCAACTGGAGGCTTTTTCGCAGAGTTATAGGGACATCCTTATAATAAGGAAATACAGTAGTCCAGTCTGGAGATAACAAATGCATCAAACATTTTTTCAGCATTCTTTGGGGACAGGATGTTTCTAATGTTGCTGGGGCCTGGGTTCAAGTCTGGTCTGAGGTCCTTTGCCTCATGTCATCCCCTATGTCATCCCCTATGCCTCCCAATTTCCCTGTCTCTCTCTCACTGCAAAGCTGCCAAATACACACACACACACACACACACACACACACACACACACACATATGAAATGACCCCAAGGTTCTTGGAGGCCACGCTGATGCCAATCTAAAGTAACTGTATGATTAGATATTGTTTTTTCTGAGGTGTTCAGGGACAAATACAACAACTTCAGTTTCATTCAGAAGTAAAAAAAAAAAACAAAACAGGGATCTAGGCTATTATGACTTCAAGACAAGCCCAATGACCACCTGAATAGTATCACCTGGCTTCATAGATAAATACAGCGGGGTGTCATCTGTGTAGAATTGGAAGTTTATGTGGTGCTTTCTGATAAAATTGCCTTCAGGAAGCACATATGGGATGAAAAGTATCAGTCTTCACACTCTGCTGAACTCCATGACTCACTTTTTTATGCATGGAAAAGTGAACAAACTGGTTAGTCATGTTAACAACATGTGTCAGTGTCTGTGGTAAATGTAATTGCTGGTGTCAAATGCAGCACGAATAATCACATAATCGATTTGATCAGCATTTTCAAAGATCTTAGGAGTAAAGCAGAAGTTGGATACACTGTAGGTCTATAGTTGGCTGAAACATCTGGATCAAGAAAGGCTTTTTAAGTCGAGGTTTAATTATTACAACCTCAGAAGCCTGTGGTATGTAGCCTGTTAATAAAGATCAATTTATCAGATCTAACATTAGCATTAATTAATGGTTAAGCATCTTTGAACAGCTTCGTTGGAATAGGGTCTAAAAGACAATTTAATCTTACGCTACAACAGTGAATATTAAAATGGAATGTATTTTGTCTTTCTCTGTCACTGTCACATCCACATTGGACCACTGTTTTAGCATAATGTCTTTTGTGCCATTTCGTTCCATGTTAAGCTATTTAATGTCTGTCACAGTATGGGACTTGATTTCATTGTTTGGTGACTTTTTTGTGAATGAAACTTGTTCATCAATTATGCAAGTGATCAAATCTCATGAACGCACAACCTACTCATGAACAGGTGGTAATGCATTAAGTTGTAACAAAATAATTAATGACAAGCTGAGAAATTTAAGAGATTTATAAAATACTAAAAAATGTTTTTGTTTCAAGACCAGTAGCTGTATATGTGCTAAAATATTGTCCATT
The DNA here is from genome assembly GCF_046630095.1 of Trachinotus anak. Classification (NCBI taxonomy): domain Eukaryota; kingdom Metazoa; phylum Chordata; class Actinopteri; order Carangiformes; family Carangidae; genus Trachinotus; species Trachinotus anak. The sequence continues at coordinate 16,640,332 of NW_027273876.1, read as the reverse complement.
CATAAAAAAAAACTAGTGACACATGCTACTTTATAACTACATGGTCACATAGTCATATGTCAGCCCAATTACTCTTTGTGGCTATGTTGCTCATATCTGGATCAGACTAAAGAAGCCAATGCCGAAATGAATCCCTGCTAAACTGGGCCAAGCCTGATCCAAAACCACTTGGGTCATGGAGGTAAAATGAGATCAACTTGTAAGAATAAGGACGGGGTAAAGTGTCCTATGCTGTCTCAGCTGTAAGTGGTATCCAGCTCATGTCTCATTAATCCACAGATATGACGCAGGAACATATGTAGCTATTTAAGTATCCTTCATTTTACTACAGGCTTCTTGAGCTCGCTGCACTTTTGCTCCGTCCTCATGAGTATGGTTTGTCAAAAATGATTTTGTTCCTCTTTCTGGGGTCAAAAGGATAGTGATGAATGTGAGGCACATGGAGCCAGCCTTCTACAATGACAACCACTGCACCAAAACATGAAGATAAGGACACACACATTGCTATGCACACTTTGACACAATTTATTTGACCTCAGCACACACTTATCGACAGTTTAGGTTGTACTTCAGCTTTTCCCCTTTGGTTCCTTGCGCAAACAGTGAGGCACAGACCACCACAACCCAGCATGACCAGAGCGGGTAGAATGGTTGTAGAGGAGGAGGAGAAGGAGGAGAAAGGCAACAAATAGAAGGAGAGGGAGAGGGGCCATGACTCTTGACAAAATGTCCACCAGATGTTGTGGTCTTCTTCCAACTCCATGTCTGATGGCTTCATCTGTGAGCACACTTCCAATGGGGGGAAAAGGTTAGTGGTGCTTTAACAGTATCTTTTATTAGAATTAGTTTGGCCTGTTTGAGCAGGTAATACTAATTGAATTTGAATTCAAGATGGCACCAAAGAGACATTAGCTAATCAACAATAGAGTGCAGAATGGCTTGTTGTTATGAAATAAACTTACAGGGATTGGAATAGTTTATTTTCTTCTCTCCTACTGCCAAAATGTGTAATCTTGCAGGATGACACATGACAAAACTCTGTCCAATAAATGAGTTACTTGTGAGTCCATGTGATTTTTGTTTACATGTCCCAGTTCATTTGCATTAAGGCAGTGTGAACCTAAACAACCCAGTAATTTAAAACAAAACGGGACCATCAAAGGACTAACAACTCTGTGAGACTATTATTAGACACAGAGGAGCTTTGAGCTAAGTGCTAAGTGCACGGCAATTTTTAACCAGTAAGTCTCGAAGGAAACATTCTCTCCTAATCACTTTAACAAGTCAGGATAAGCTCCCAAACAAGTTACATTCCTCATGACACATTTTTGAACATGATGGTTTCTGATATGAAGGCAGAGTTTTTTTGATGAAGATTATTTTGTAAATTCTTCCAAGCCCAGGGTGCATAGTAAAGAAAAAATGCAGTTTAACCAAGATGTGAGCAGAATCTAAACACAAAAAGGTACACATGAATCTGTCTCCATAATTTAAGCGCAAGTCACAACACTGCTACCATGCTGATGTTTTGCAAGTACACTGTTTACCTTGTTCTCCATCTTAGATTAGCAGGTTAGCATGCTAACATTTGCTAGTTAGCACTAAAATCAAAGCACAGCTAAAGCATTTCAGATGATGGCATTAGAATAAAAAAAAAAGCCAGGGGCTCAAATTTATTACAATCAATCCATTTGATAGTTGTCGAGACAACCAGCCATCTGCAGAGCAACGTTTTCACAGTGGCTAAATGAACTTTTCTGTTAAACCAACCACTGTATGTCATCACGTGAGTCTTCATATGTGCCTGCATATATGCGTGGTAACCTCTAACGTAACAGCGTTATTATTATCATCATCATTATCACCACGCATTTTTACTTCCCACTCCCTTTCAAAATGTAATGCAGTAATGTTTACTGACATTACATTTTAAATGACTTACTTTGCACAAAAAAATTTTACTTCTAGTTGATTCAGATTTTTTTTTTTTTTTTTAAGTAACAGTGTTGTTACTTGAGTGCAATTTTCCTGTTATCTCAATAGGCAGCATGTGTGTGAGAACCTGCAACAGACTATAATATTTAAGGCTTCAGTGTAGGTCCATAAAGGGACTCACTCTGCTCTATGGTAAGCAGGCTTACCACCCCATCACGCACCCGAAGGCGGACAAGCTTGATCCCTACGGTCCCAGAGGGTGGCAGAGGGTGTTTGAGTTTATGATTACAAGTGTGTGTTTGCGTGTCAGGGTCTATAAGCTAACAGGAGGATCAGGCCTTCATCATGTGAGCTGGCTTCTGGAGTGCAGCTCGTGGTATCGCACACCTTGGGGAAATATGAGGGATTTAATTTAGAGGTAACACAAAGCAACCAAGAGAGTGGAAGTTATATGGGTGTTACACATGTACACTAACTTAGAAACATGCACTTTCAATTCAAAAGCCTTCTATTTGAAAGCGCAGCGCATTGCGTCAGGGTGTGGCTATGGCAAGGAGTGGAAATCATATAAAATCATAAAACGCTCCATGAGAATTCATAAGGTGAGAAAGCTCACAGGGTGACCTAATGTGACGGGAGGGTTTAAGGAGAGCTATCCGGTTTGAATCTGACTTTGATCCCGTCGTCTTATCCAGCCCTTCCTCTCCCTCTTTCCTTCTCTCCACCTCTACCTCATAGGCACCTCATCATCCAGCCGCTTGTTATAGCGAGGCTTCAGTAGGCTTTTGGTAGCCGGACATGTGTAAGACGCTGCAGCTGCAGGTCGAAAAACACACTTTATTCTCTTTACTTCTTATCCTGCGCGCCTTTAGATTCAGGAGAAGATGGTATTTCAAGGGAGAGCTCTCTGCAAAGCATATCAACATTTCTTTTCTTGACCTTCCAGAGGACATTGTATCCTCTGCTTTCCTCTGCTGTTTTTCCACCTTTCACCCTCTGGTATTTTCCTATATTTCCTCCTTCAGACTCTCTCTCCTTAATGTATTTTCCTGTCTTCCCATCCCCAGGCTATTCTTTCCCCTCTCCCATGGGGTCTCATCTTCTCCACTGTATCAGTCATTCATTATATTCTACGCTCCTCAGATAATGCTGCCTTCACCGTATCTGCTTAATGATCATAAGATGTTTCTCTGCACTCAGCATCTCAGATGTAGCCACTGATGAAGGCTCAGTTATGTTCTACTTTAACTATCCTTGCAGTTCTTCTCCCTCCTCTAGAGAATGTTTGGAAAAATGAAGTCGCACTGCCGTAGTTGTGTTATTTGTATTATTTAATATTTTCGGAGTGATCATGCAGGACACATGAAGGATAAGCTCCCAAACAGCTATCATCACACCATCCAAATATCTCTCAGTGTTGCTCAACGCAGAGACAACTTAGTTTCGAAACCAGGCCAATTAGAAGCGATAAAGCTGTTGGCGAACTGAGAGGTTTCCTGTAATTAAAATTAGGCATTGGCACTCACCGGGGTTAGTATCAAGGCTCATGTGAACGCTATTATTGGCAACGCATTGTTCACCACAGATTGGAGCTCGGAAACTCGATCATCCGTTGGACTGTGAAACAACATTTTAGCAGAGAGAGAGGTAGTCAGTGAAGCAGATAATATCCATGTGGACACACACTGAGTCTCTGAGGACATGAGTGCATGTGGATGCATACACACCAACACACACAATTTCTAAGTATTCTTTTCTGCTCTAATCTCTTTTGTGGAATTAAGATGATGTCCGCCCAAGTCCCCTTTTATTTTATCAGTAAGGGAATCTTAATTGTTTGAGGTTGCCTTGACATCTCGTGCTCTGCCTGTTTGGGCCTTGGGGGATAACCACAGAGTCTTGTTTTCCCACTCAGTGTGACCCTGAGCTCTCTGCCAGTGTCTTGCACAAAGCTCAAAAAGCTAAGGGTTCATATGGGGATCATAAAAAGGTATGAGTGGATTGATTACGCGTGGCGGTGATTATCAAGCATGTGCCAAATGTTCCGACAGTGAGTACATTTTCATTCCAAACAAGCTGCCGATTTCTCCGATGACTACACTTTTTATGGGAATGGGAGAAACAAATTACTGGAATCAGCTGCTGTGCTGTTTGGCTGTAAAGACATATGCAAAGTTATAATCCTTAAAGCTGGACTGATAGATATGTTTACATTAACATACAGTAACATAGTAACATAGCAACAATGACTATGGATAATGTTAAAGGAGTTGTTCTAGTGACAAAGTGATGACTGGTCACCCTATGTGCAACAGAGCATTTTAGTGTGTTTCAGCACTGTTCTATTGCAAATTTGGCAATACGGCACAAACAGTTGATACATGTCATTTTGAACAGAATTCCTATAGAGACCTGTAAAATTTTAATTTCCATTACCTTTTTACTGACCTTTCCATTGCTACCAATAACCACACCAAACCAATCAGGAATAAATCTCTAGGAGTCTGGGTTGTTACAAAATGGGTCTTTTTTTATTTTGTAGTTTTAATCATGATTTGTATCATTAATAACAACATTACATCCAGGAAGGTAATCACTGATCTCTGAAGATGCTGGCTTTGTTGAAAAGAAGCTGTGCCCCAAGTTAGCCAAACTTATTTTGAAGAGATAATGAAAGGGAGAGTAACTGATTGGACAACATCTTCTGATAGATGATCAGGAAAACGAGATACCATGTTCCAACATGGCACTCCATTCATTCCAGTGTAAGTTGCCCTCTGGACACCTTCAAGCCCATAGACTGTATGTGTTAGAGACTTCCTCTGGTGGAGCTGGCTTACTTCCTGTTGGATCCTTGCAACCATGAAGGGCATGGAATAATTTACTGATATACTTCGTTGAGACTTTTATTAGACCGAGTGGAATGACTGATCATATTATCACAGTATGAAAAGTCATTTTGGGGAATTTATGACTCTCAAAAAATATATTTACTGTTTTATAGTAAAGTGTTCTTGGGCCACCGTGTGTAATTGGGATCCTACAATACTGACTGTGGACACTACAACAAAAACATCTCACAGCCAAGCAAAGTTCATAAGGCTTTGCAATTTATGGACCATGACTTTGAGGGTGAGTGGATCTTCCACTGGTTTGATTCCCGGCTTGTCCAGCCTGCATTTCAAAGTATCCTTGGGCAAGATACTGAACCCCAAATTGCCCCTGATGTATCTGTTGAGTCGATATGCGTGTATGGTAGAAAAGTGTTACATGCGAAGGGAAAAGCGCTGTATGAATGGGTGATTGTGGCTTCTATTGTAAAGCATTTTGAGTGGTTGATAAGACTAGAAAGTGCTATGCAGCTAAAAAGTACAATCCTATTACCCAAGTTCAGCTTGAACAGATCATACTTAGTGTGGTTGTAACGCAAAAAGAGAAACTACCATTGATTTTTTGGCTGTGCTCACTTACTAAGTTTTACCCCCAAGTAAAGTATTTCAGATGATCTGAATAAACTGCTGGCCTGTTTACAACCTGTTTAATAATCTTGCTCATTGTTCATGTCAGACTTTGTTATGCTATGTCTCTGTGTTCTCCGATCTCAGCAATCATTTTGTTGAATACAATGTCATATCACACCCAATAGAAGTGATGGCCAAAACTATGAAAGAGCCAAGCTGAAATAACTAGAATCATCATTTAAAGCTCAAATTGTCTCCCTTAAGCATCTCCTTTGTGTGTTTCAGCTGATTCCAGCCAATGTAACCCTTTGTAACCCTGGGCAAGTGTTCGCAACGCAAGAAACAGCAGGGGAGGAAAAAAGTTATTACAGGCTTTAAAACTTAATTTTGAGTATTACCAGACATTTGTTCACCCGGTGCAATTAACTTCTCCTCTCTGTCTCTCTCTGCTAACAGGGTGTTTCTGGCTTACAGCGGTTTGTGTCTTGGTGCACTGGGTGAAAAGACGCACAGGAGAGTCAGGTTGAGGTGGATACACAGGGGAGGCTCGAGGTGTTAAATACAGTTGTGAAGCCACAGAGTGTGTGTGTGTGTGTGTGTGTGTGTGCACGGTGCGTGCTGTGATTGCAAAAAAGCAGCCTAGAACAGGGGGAGGGATACAGCAAAAGAGGATTGTGGGGGATTTGTATTCATTTCCACTCATTTTTCACTTGAGAGAGGATTTGGGGGAAAGGTTGAATGAGTTTTGCGGGGTGCAGGGTCAGTTTAAAGTATCTTTTTTGGCTTTGTGGTTAGCACAGTTCCATGATGGTGCAACCATGGCTTGAATAACCCACGGCTGTGGTTTGAAAAGCATGCTTGTTCAATTGTAAAAAAAAAAAAAAAAAAAAGAAATCATAGCCAAACTAATATTTTCTTGAAACTCAGACCAGAGGGGGTCATTTTATACCCCCCAACATAACAAACACTATGATTAAGTGCAACTATGTTGAGCACTGTGTGTCTGCACAGATGGATATTCTTACCCAAGGTCTTACCACAGTATTTTAGGTGTCATGATCTTGAGAAGTTTCTCTTGAACTGGTGGCATGTTTCTTGAGGGTGATAAGACATGTGTGTAACTCTAACCTAATCAAACATGCAAAAAGAATAAAGGGGGAAAAAGAAAGGATGACAATGATGGGATGACAAAGACAGAAATGGGAGAGAAGGAAAGGGAAGAAGAAGCAGCTGAGCAGTTGTCAGGGTTCATGGTTAGGGTCAGTAATCAGGTTTTAATGTGACTGCATCTCTGCAACATACACACACCCACAAACACACACACACACACAGAGACACAGAATTGGTACACAATTACCAGAGTGCTTACCATAATCAGCATCCTACCACAATCACCAATCACTATCAGTGGCCTTGCAATCACTGCAGTCAAATGATGGATGAGTGGTGATGTCACCAGGATGTTATCATGTGGTTGGCTAATAACAGGAAGTTTTCAGGGCAGAGGTCATGGCCTTCAGGAGTTTGAATGTGCCTTGAAACCTCACTGTTTTGTGAAGTTTCATGGTGAAAGTTATATTACAGAAAATGATTCATTTTAATGTTGAGAGTTTGCAAAAATGAGTCGAAAATATTTTTTTACTTAAGCATGAAAACTCAAGTTTGATGATGTAAGTAATATTAAATAGTAAATAATATTAACGCTAACTCTATTTTCTCATTAAGAGAATAAAAAAATAAAATATAAAAAAGTAAAAAATTCTCGCAAGATTAACCCCTCTTCTACCCCACCCCTCATTTCATACATAATAGATTTCATAAAGTCCCTTAAAGACCCCCTCTAATAATAACCACATTTTTGACCTTGTTAACATGTCCTTATGGTGTTTTTTATATAATACAAGACATGTCGTGAACAGAATAAACAGTCAACGCCATGACTGCGCATTTGCACCTTGGAACTGCAGTGAACCAATGACAGTTTCGTAAAAACGGACTCAGACAGCCAGGGATTCGTACATCATCTAACCTAAAGAAGAACTCCCATCAACACAGGACGCGAGCAAAATAAACTCAAAAACCTTGTCAGTACAGACAGTGAGACTTTGCATTAGTGCAACCACAAACACTGTGTCAGCCACTGCCGATTACAAGCTAACAAACAATATTAACAAATAAAAGATGCTAACTAAGCTAACCATTCTGATACATCTGCTAGTCGCTGATTTTGGCAACAGTCAACAGACTCCTCTTCTGAGTCTGGGTCTGACTGAGGCTCAAACCTGTGGCTGAGTCGCTCTGATGTTTCCTCTTCTCACCATCTTGACACTCTCTGCTCCTACTCTCTGAGGAGGAACTTTAACTGTTCTCTTGAAAAACTGTTTGTTTTATTTCAGCATTGTTGTCTATATTCATGTTAACATTGCACTGATTAATAATACAAGGTTTGACAAAAGCCCTAACAAACCTGTCATACTGTGACCATCAGAACAATACTAGGACCATTCCTCACATCACACACACACACACACACACACACACTCATACATACGCTAAGAGGGTCATTAATCAACGTCATACCTCCCTCTTCTCCTCCCTTCATCTGTCCATCCCTCACTGTCCTCATCCATCTTTCCCTCCCACCCTTCTGGTCCATTACTTTCACACTCTGTCCTTCATTGTCTGTATTATTATCCGTCTGTCAAATCTTAATTGTTTGCACTCCTTTGAGTGGGAGCCACACCGCACATCTAGCAGTATACCCACATCATTTTCAAGAATTTAGTAGCAGCACAAATGTGTACAATATGTTTAATACTTCAGACAGATTTGAGTCTGAGACACATTTACTGATGCCTTCATATCTAACTTCTATTTTGGTGTTAAACCCATACGTCAGGTGCAGGGCAAATGCATGAAGAGTGACAGCTACAATGGCCACTAGTGCAATGTGACATAATAAGGGGCCCATCTTAGTGAGAGGGAGACAGGAGGAAGGCAGATGTGATTAATGACTGTTGTTTGAGCTGACATGTTATGAAGCCACTTGTTGTTGCTGTTGCAGTATTTGTATTCAGTAGAACATCAGGAGTGAGACAGGACGTCGTTCTGTCTGACAGGCTCCCGAACTGAGGTCACTTCATCCGGCACACTGCACTCTCCATCTGTCTCCCCTGCCTGGATGATTAACAGGGTGGAGTTCAGTGTTGTTAACCGGGCTTTAGATTGAAATCAAGTAGCGACAAGTGCAAACAATTCAGACGGACAACACAAGTTTTGTTTAAAAAAAAGCCTTTAAAATAGACATTCCCCGATCCCTCCTCACTCCCTCAAAGATAACATGGGTGATATTCTATATTCACCAGCTGCAATAGTGTGTGGCTGGTATTGTTTTCATCTTGTGAGTCTGTGTGTGCGTGTGTGTGTGTCATCATGGCAAAATTTGTTTGCTCTTGGAGACGCCAAGACAGGAACTACCACCAAGGCAGTTATGAGTACTTTGGCAGGTGTTTATATGTCTGTCTCACTGTGGGCAGGTTTTTGTCGACATCACGACTGTGCAAGATACATGCACTAAAATTCACAAGTGTGTAGCTGAATAACTACAAAATACAAAATAAAGGCAGAGTTATAAGATGGATGTGGTCCTAAGCTTGACTGAGTACTCATCTAATACTATAGAAATAATGTAGTAATGACTACTCATGGGCCGTGATGTTAACATGTTGATGGGCATCATGGCTGGTGTGAGATGGTCTCTAGTTGTCAACAAGCCTGATATTTCTTATTCCTCTGTTCCACACAGCTCCATTGTTTTTCAAAGACTATTAAAAAATCATTGAGCCACACTGTTGCACAGGATGACATTTTCCTTCGTTACCATGAACACTCACACCACTGCCACAAGCACTCACTAGAACACAGAGTGTGGATTAATCCGCAGATGAAAATAGTCCCCAACAAATATGCTCCTAACTCCTGACTAATTTTTGTGGAAAAGTACAGTGCTCAGCTACTCAGCTACTATGTAGCCTTTTCTAAAAAATAAAACTATAAATATGTGACCCATTTTTTCAAGATTCAGGTCTCTGCTAATGGATGCAGCTGCAAAACGATAGAAATAAAGTGCTTATATAATGACACATTTAGTCGTATCAAATATGCAGCCCTCTCTGTTTTGTTGGTTCATAGTCTGTTTTGCTTTTGTTGAGAGCCTAGTGATACCTTATGGACTGCCATGTTAATTGCTCACATCTCCTATTTGTACACAAGAGTGGTTGACTGTGGCCCTCAGTTCCACTATGGGATTATCAGTTTCACTATGAGCATATAGAGCTATGGTGGGGAGGGAAAATGTAAAAAGAAGTAAACAAGAATGCCTTTGCCTTCCAGTATCGGTCTGTTAATAAAGAAGCCTGGGCAGCCGCTCTGCTTTTGAAACCTCAGGAACGTTGCTGCTGAACTGGTTCTGAAGAGCGTGTTGGCCAGGATGGAGGTCAGAAGTTGGTGTGGACACTTCCAAAGTGCACTGCATTGAAGAGTCGTGTCTGTTGTGAATTACAGATTAGATATCAGAACAACTGGTGCTTTGTTTTGCTTTTGAATTTATGGGTGACTTTTACAGCAGGTGAGTGCACGTTATATGATATGCATATGATTTGCTACATCTCCTGACGTGGAGGAAAAACTCGAGGTTGACCTTGAACTTTGAACTTGTATGTAAGCTATCTAAGACACTTTCTGACAGGTCTCCGCTGATCAGCCAGTGTCTGCTGCACAACCACACACACATCCACACACACATCCACACACACATCCACACACCTATGTATGCATCTGTTTCTCTTACATCCTCCCCTGTCTCTCACTCTGTCTTGAAATTAAATCAAGAGGTTGCCCAGCATTGACGGGCTGACCCACCAATGTACCCCGTCTCACACACACACAATCACACACACACACACACACACACACACACACACACACATATAATGCCAGCTGTCAATCAAAATGACTAATGAGCAGTTGATTACATCACTGGCCCTCTGATGGTCAACTGGGGATCTTGGGGTGGAGATGGGGGGGGGGGCGGTTTGACAGACAACACAGTGAAAAGTGACAGAGAGAGATGAGGAAACAGAAAGCATCAGTGAAAGACACAGAAAAAGAGAGAAGGATGGAGACAGACAAAGACATGGGGGAGCCAGTATTTATGTTTGGGAATAAAAGGGGAGTATAATGAGCAGAATAATGAGGCCGGGACATCCCAGCACAACATGGAGACGAGAGATGAGAGATCTGGTTTCCATACAAAACCACTGGGGGTTTCCTGACTGAGGAAGGCAGAGGAAGGGAGTGGGGGGGTTTTGAGAGGAGGCCAGAGGAGGGTTGAAGGTCTGTGCATCCCAGAATTCCTTTGCACTTCTCCTCCTCTCATCTCTATCTGCTCTCTGCATGTCCTGAACGCTCTCTGACTGAGTGGGTGGTGTTTCTAGCTCATGCTACCAGTCTGGTATCTAGTATCTATCAAAGACAAGAAGAACCACAGGTAATGTTAGGTTGATGTTAGGTAATGAATGAATGAGACCATTATCAAGATGAATAAAATCCTGTCGATGTGTTTTTTGAAAGGACCATATTTCCCATAATGCTTGTCATGAAGTTAATGTGTTTGTTTATAGAAAGAGGAATATCATGTTTGAATTGACATTTTCATCATCATTTCATGTTTGAAGAACTTTGTTTTTTTTTTTCCTTTTTTGGTGAGAGAACAACGTGCAACAGATTTCCCTCTAAATTCCGCCTTTAATGTCCATTAGGTTTTTACAGATACTGTTACCCCAAATTTCCTTTGATGGCTGTTCCATCTGTGTATGAGTATGTGTGAATGGCAGAAGCGCTCTGTGTGTAGAAAGAAAGTGTCTGTGAATGGGTGAATGTAGTGTAAAGCACTTCGAGTGGTCTATAAGCGTTATATACATGCAGTCCATTGAGTCCATGACATTCTCTAGATGAGCAAATGACAGTAATGTTCTAATGCTGGTTAAATGTCTCAGGTGAACAACGCACCAAAGACGGCGCAGTCCAATAGTATTGATAATGGGTGGACAGACAAAAGGTGAAAAAGTAAATTTAAAATTATGTGCTGCATTTTTTTTTTTTTTATCTTTATAGTGGTATTTTGCTGTTATTTGACAAGTTGACAGGAGACCTGGTGAGGGAGCAGAGTGGACACATGCAACAAGGCTCACAAGCCAGAACCAACCTGGGAATGCTTGTTTAGTCCAGTATGTAACTGTATTTACATTAAAATAAAATAGCCTGTTTGTTTTTTGTTTATCTCTATCACTTGTCCACTCTCTCTTTTTGTGAACTTAAAAGGAATTCAGCTACACAACTGTTTTTTTTAAATGTCAGTGCCATAAAAAAAGAAACTACATGTCCCTGGTGCAGGTGCTTCTCAGATGATGCTTCTTTTTTACAGTGTTTGAAAAATATATTTATGAAATTCTTCTTTTCTTGGTACATGAACAGATGTACACATACCAGAATATGTGCTCTGCAATGAAAAGGGGGGCTCCAGATACACTGCAGCAGAGGACATGAACAGCAGGATGCTAGTAATGACAATGAGATAAGATTGCTTCTGTATGAGGAATGAGCCTCCTCCACCCAACTCCCACACAAGGGTTTGGTGCTCCTCAAGGGCAGCATCATCTCCTCAGCGCTACTTTCATTATTCCTCGCTTCCTCAGCCTCTCTCTCTTTCTCTTCCTGTCAGGCCCATGGCCACTGACTGATAATGTTTTTTCGAAAAAACCTTCAGGTTCGCCTGCTAAGTAATGAGGGTCCGACAGAACATGTAAATGTTACCTAGTTGGTCCATTGGTTGGAACTGTGCTGTTAAAAGAAAAAAAAAAAAACACATAAACAGCTGTGCTCTTCATGCAGGTAGCCTGCAACTGTCCAACAAAGCTTGACTCCTCTGAACAATCAGTAAAATGATTCCAGACATATGCAGGAAAAGGGAGTGGTGTCAGTCATGAGGAGAAACGATATGAATACAGGGAAAGGGAAAGACACAGTTAATGTCAAGGTTGTTGTTGAATTTTCTTATGTAATCCTGAGCTCCAGCCAAGTGATCTGTTTGGCCACACTAGTTCTCCTACTGAGCTTTATTTGACTTGATTAAATATTATTTATCCAGCAAAGATTCACTCAGCAGGTATGTTCTTGTTCCTGCTTCACACTCACACATTTTCACACATTTACACCCGGGAGCATCCCAGGGCAAACGACAGGCTTCTGCTGTTAGTTATTGAGATTGCACTGCGCAGCGCTACACTCCAGCTGCACGGTTTGGTGAATGCTCAAATTTACATTTAAAGTAGGGATTGGGAAAGGTGTTTTTTATATATATATATATATATATATATTTGATATTGAGCACAGAGCTGATGCCACTTTATGATACCATACACCTGTTCTGGAGGGTATAAGTCCATCCACAAATGATGGACATGTCTCATAAAGTTGTGGTGCGTTTACATGCACTTAATTAACCCAGTTAGATTAAGCTCTCTCCAGTGAGCTGATGTTGTAATGTCAAGTAAATGAAAAATTTGGTTACTGAAATCAGGACAGGGGATTAGAGAAACCCAGGTAGTCTTCTCCCGGATAGCTGTGATCTCTCTGCCATATCTGTATATACTGCAACCGGGTTGCCAGTCTGCTCTTCACATGAAAACACATGCATGACAAAGGGAAACAGCTGAGCAGGAAAGATTATTTTATTATTTTACATTAATCCAATCCAAAAATGCAATATCGCTTTTAAAATAATTCCATCCAAAGTTCAACTAAAACGTAAAATCCAAAACAACATATCTGGTCATCTAGTCTGAATAAGTTGGTGCCCACTGCTGAACAGCTGACTATTAGTGGGACTATTTGGAGAGTGTGAGTGTCCTGACACACCAGATTACAGCAGCTCATGTGCAACTGTCCTCTTGTAAAAAACAAGTTCACAGGTTATTATGACCCATAGTGACGTTTTGTTGTTAGGTGACACCTAGTAGCCACAGTTATTATGACAGGCGCAAAGGGAAAAGTGCGCTCCAGAGAATAGAGTAGCGTGTCCACATCAGGAGGAGGTTGTGGTGGATGGATGGGTCAACAAAACACGGGAATATGACACAGTGGAGCAGTGTTCGGTTCCCATGTGAAAGTAGCTGTTTATGTTGTTGCCATTATCCAAGACTGTTCGCAAAAGTAAACCACGTTGTTATTGTCGTAACGATGACAACAAAGATTTATTAATGTTGAGGAAGAACTTATTTTAACATAAATCACCATCTTTTCCTAAACCTAACCAAGCTATGACTGTTATAATAGTAAGCATGGCAACAAAGATAGGCATGCCACACTCGGTGTGTTTATTATTGTAACCAATGACAACCAAGGTCTGCTACCCAGGCCGCCTTAAGGGCACTAGTTCAGGAGACACTCTACCCACACTATGGGTCGTATCAGAGGGTTGAAAAAAATGACCTGTGTGGTTGTTCAGGTTGGAGGACTGGTTAGTTCATGTAAATATGTTCTCTGATTATCTGTCTAACCTGGTGTCTCTGACCAACCTGCCTAATTAAGACCATGAAAACACATTCAATAAAACAAGTGAAGCAACAATTAACATTTAAAGTGGGTGTAGGGAATTAAAAAAAAACAAACAAAAAAAAAAAAACGTACATACTAAGTTGTAATAAACCAATGATGATGCCATTGTTTACACTTTACAGTAAGGTAAGGCAACCTTTTTTTTTGTATAGCACATTTCATACACAAAATAAATTTAGTGCTTTACATAATGCATTCAAAATATTAAAAAAAGAAAACAGCATAATAATTCTAAAAGAAATTAAAAGAGACATAAATACAGGATAGGGGGGTAAAGATGGTTCAGTCACTGACTGAGAATATAAACAAAATAAAGGTTTTCAACATGGATCTAACAGTGGTCAAAGTTGGAGCAGGACTGCTATCCTCTGGAAGTCCGTTCCAGCTCTGTGGGGAACAGTAACTGAATACCTCCTCTCCATGTTTAGTTTGGACTCTGGGAACAGCGATCAGCTCCTCTACCTGATGATCTGAAAGGCCAAAAGGGTTCAGTTCAGAGGTGGAAGAAAGAGCAAGTTCAGCCAGTGGTTCAGCACCTGCAGTGGTGGAAAGTCATGAAGCACATTTACTCAATTCTTGTATTTCAGGGACCTGAATCTTTCCATTTTATGCTACTTCAGGGAAATATATATGTACTTTCTACTCCTTTAATATGATGATATTACACAGTGGATTATATAAGAAGCTTTTAAAACACAACACATTGTCAAAGATCAAACCAGTGGTTTCTCTCCATTGGACAAACTAGATACAACAGCTATGACAACATGTTGCTTATACACTGATGCTTCAGTATTAACCACCTAATGATGTCATAAATATTAATAGAAGGACCAAACCACTACTTTTACTTTATTACTTTAACTACATTCTGCTGCTGATAGTCATGTACTTTTACTTAAATAGGATTTTTCATGCTGGATGTTTACTTATTTACTGAAGTAAAGGATCTGAATACTTCTTCCACCACTGAGCACCTGGGTCCACAGTTCTGATGCAGGGCGGATCCAGGAAAACAACAACAATAACAAAAAAAGCAGGGCTGTGTAGACAAAAAGCGGAATTTGGCTCAGTTTTTATCTGGCAAGGCATCTCACTCTCCTTTCACTTTTTGAAGAGTGAACGGCATATTTCTGTGGCTGATCAATAAATTCGTCCTTCATCATAAATTACAAATCTATTACTCAAACTGGACTTCGTAGACCGTATTACATGTCTCACCAGTACATGGAACAACACCAACTATCAACACAGCCCCTTGCAACTTTTGTTTTCAGTCTGACTGCTAAATTTGTTTACCTAAATCAGTGAAAGAGGAGGGCATATAATAACCTGGAGCTGAGTGAGGCCAAATATGGTGATTCATGCTGTCAGGTCATTTCTTTGATACAGACACACACGTAAAGAGACTTTGCTTTTGGCTTAAGTTTAGTCCTAATGAGCTGCGCTTGTTAAACCATATTTCCATAGACAACATTAAGCTTAATAATAAGTATTGTTTGCCACAAATACATTTGGCCATAACATGTACAAAGTAGCTCATTCTTCCTGATTCAGCTTTACTCAGCACATATGCCATCTTTTTGTGCTTTTATTTCATTTGTGCCCATAATCACAGTAAAGAACGTCCTCTTTAAAGGCTTAGTCTAGACTCTAGGCTCTCTTGAGCAATTTGCATCTGGCAGCAAAGTCAAAATATAATACATAATCACTCCTAACATAATAACAAATACAGGAAGATGTAAGACAAACTGAAATCAACAATGGAAACATGGATGATTGAGCAGGGAAGTGGGGGCATCAGCTGGAGAGAGTGTTTGGGAGCATTAGTACAGAAAGTATCATTCGCAGTCATGTGCTGTCGGATATGGTACAGTGGAAAAATGAATTTCCTGAATGAAGGTTCACATGATTGTTATACATATGAAGTTGCATGATGAAGATGGAAAGTAAGGCAAAATTTTACTGCCCAGGTTTCCAAGTCACGACTGAGTGATAACCTTGAACCCTTTCAACATGTGAAGGATGGTATTTTATGTGCTGTTATGATGCCTACAGTATATACACATACTGTATACTGTATATGTTCAGTTATGAGTCTATAGTGATTCAGTACCAATTCATCACAAGAAGATCCACTAACAGACGCTGCAGATACTTCAAGGTATACACTGTACATGAGCTGTCTGTTATGTTGGTGGTACCAGAATGAACTGAACATGCTAGATCACATTAAGTCATTTATTATTGTCACTCACAAGTATTAAATCAGGTGCATCCAGAAATCGTCAGGAGCTGCTGCACAAAATAATGTCCGCTAACTCAATACTAGTTATCCAAGGGAAAGAGGACACAGAGTGCATGTAGGTCCCAGCACATTCAGATACTCCTGGGAAATGAGTAAGCAAACAAAATGGCTGAGTAACAGCCAATAAAGAAAAGGAAATGTTGTGTCAATATTTAAAAAGAGCAGGAACAGTATCAGGACAATGCAACAAAATTAAGACATTTACACTACATCCAAAACAGAAGCGTTATCAGAAGAATTAGGGAAACTAATGAGAAAAAAGTACTAATAAAAATCAGACTAAATCTGACGTATGTGAGAAGACTGATACCACTGTCATAAGTGTACGGTTAACATGATCCTACAGTCTGCAGCCGGTTAGCTTAGCTGAGCACAAAGACTGGAAACAGGGGAAAAGTGCTAGCCAGGGTTTGCCTGAAGGTAACAAACTCCACCTAGCTTCACCTCTAAAGCTCAGAAGATTACTCAAAAAATTATTACTTTAACTGCAGACTTACATTATATATTATATTAAAAAAAAAAACTGATGAGTCATTGTGATCAATGCCATAAGAAAGGAGCAGTAGAGCACACAGTGTCCTGATCACATGCTGGATAGAGACAGGAAATGATTACAGAATTTGTTTTTCTCAGAGCAACCGGACAGATCAGAGTGGGCATTCACAGGGATTACATCCAGAGGGAGGCAGTGATACGACAATCCACACCTGACTACATGAAGCCAGGATGTGCAGGCCGAGGCCTGGTTTACATTCAGCATCAAAATGCACCCATGATCAATGATTCCTTAAAATCAGTTCAGTCTTTTAATTGCTGTAGAAACAATCAGCTGATTAAAGTCAAACAATCAAGTAAAACTGATGTCTTTTGTCTCAAAATCATCACATGATTTTTCGCCATGGAATAACTTGTACCTTTGAAGTCATGTTTGCTTTGGCTTCAGTGTTTTTAAGTGTTTAAGAAGCAGCAGCTGTAGCAGCAATACACCACATCATCTTTGGGAAGATTGCAACATGTTTCAAAAGTTTGAGAGTAATATAATTAAAATCCCTCCAGGTCACATTTTTTGCTTCTACTGCAAACATAACTCCCTCAGGGCAGACTGCTATTACTATTATTTTCATAGTAGAGCCTCACATTACCAAGCTTTTGTAATATTATGAGAAATGATGCAATATGATGAAAGACTACTGCAGAATGGTCTTTCAATCAGGTATGTCTGTAGGATCTGCTAGCATAAACACTTATGTGTGAGTGTGTGTGTGTGTGTGTGTGTGCGTGTGTGTGTGTGTGTGTTGGTCCCACCTCTCCCACTCCATGACTTGAATTTCACAGCTTTAGGACCTCATCTGTCTGTGTAAAACAAAAAAACAGACACTACTACTTTGGCAAAACATCCATCCATCGCTCTTATTATTCTCATTCCACCTCTTCCTCTTTCCTCTCTTCTTTCTCTTTCATCCTCCATCCCTCTCTTACATCCCACTCCGCCTCCTTCTCCCTCTTTACTTTCACTCTGAGTTGTTGTGTCTGCTGAGCTGCATTCCCTGGCTGATCTCCGATACACGCTCCTTGCTTCTTTTCTCCGAGCCAGAATCTCCTCGCTGCAATGTCCTATTAGCGAAAATGAGACATGGGACTCAGGCTACAGGAATGCTCCTCTTCCCCCAGACAGCCTATCAATTACCATGATGGAAAGTTATGATGATACGTTTTACTGCATCTGTAGAATCTCTGAACTAACTTTAGAAATCACACACTGTACTTGTTCTGGTCCTCTGTCCAGATAAAAATACGATCAGTCGTCTGGATTGTGAATAAAACAACATCCAGCATCATGACACAAGCTGTTGGAGAAAAAAAAACAAAAAACATAAGCTCAGCTTATCTAGAAAAGGTTAGTTTAGGTTGTCTCTATCAGCTATTTAGATGGTTCCTTGGCTTTGCCTCATGTTCTTCAGTTTAAAGGGGCACACGTCAAGTTAAGGAGAGAACGACTCAACCTGTGAAAACAGTTACAATAACTCTGGTGATGTCATCATCGCTATCTCAGTTTGGTCTTTAACTGAGATTCTGTTCTGTTCTGTTACAAATGAAAAGACATCAGCATTTTACAGGCAGACGGGGTCAAATGAATAACACTATTGAGTTGCTTGATCCATCTTTCTAACATTCTTTTTTTTTTTATCTCTCGCAATCCCCAAACTTAAACTAAATAGCAGGAGTAGTCTTGTCAAGTGACCCCTCATGCTATTAGGTCACATTGCTAAATGGTGCTGCCACTATTGAGAACATTTAAATGTGTGTAAATTATTATCAAGTTGAGTTTGTTGGATTAGTAGAATTACCAGGAACAAATAAGGTCATAACTGCTAAGACTGTCTGCCTCTTGAGACCTTTAGATTAAATTTCACGCTGAGAAACGACTGTGAAAAGTGAAATGCATCAAACAGGAGTTGCTGTTTGCCATTTTGCCACTTGTGCAAATGTCTTCACTTCAATGTCTCACTCTTGTTACGCACCAGGGCAGTGCGGCTGGTATTGTCTTCCCCTGTTTTTGTCAGCTCGATAGCATCACAACCTGCGAGACACAGTCACAAAACTGAACAGGTGTGTAGCTGCTCAGAGTGAAAGCTGAGTTTGAATATGGGTTTGGGCCTCTGAGCACTGAGTAGTCTTGGCTCAGAACATCAGTGTGTTTTCAGGCGTCGGAGCTGGTGTGATCCCCTCACAAGATGGTCTCTAGCTGTGTTTACATTTATGGTTGGATTGCGCAAATAAGAGGAGGCGACACGTTAACAGAGAATGATGCATACTGCCACATTTACTACGGCTATTTGTAAATATTGTACTTACTCCACTCCATTTCTCTGAAAACTATTATTACTATCATTAGTACTTTGATTTTACGTGCAAACAAATGATTGACTGATGAAATATGATCAGTTGTTATATATTGAATGGCCATGCGAACCAACTCAGGTGTTTTAAGTTATGTGGTGGAGTTGACCTACTGAGTCCCTGCTGAGATTTAAACAAGGTCCCAATAAGAGTGATAAAGTTGTAACTTGTCTAAACTATCAGTGGAACCTCTGAAAAATGACTATTTCTGACCTTGTTATACAATTTAATATATTAACTCAGGACTTTGGGGGCGTCATAATTTAACACTCTGAACAGGGCTATTATGCTTATTTTGCAGCTAATACTTATGTACTGTTACCCAAGTAGAACTTCAAATGCTGAACTTTTATTTGTAATTAAGTATTATTACGGCATTGTATACTGTTACTGCAGTAAATGATCTGAATCCTTCCACCACTGGTGCAACACACATTTTCTCGTTCTGCTGTTTTTTCTTTTGAACACAAACACACCTGCAGCAAATGAAAAAAACAGCAACATCTACACAGCCTGCCCTTAAACTGAATCAACAGCTGAATTTGATACAATGATTTATTGAGGGATATACTCCTCTGAACATGAATGACTCCGGGTTGATTGCTGTGCTCACTGTTCCTGTCTTTCTCCTACACAACCTACAAAATCAATTGTCTGCATTAGTCATGCTTTATGTCAACTTAGCAACAATTTTTATTTATATTATGCGCATACAAGAATGTTTTCTGCAGATGACCTGGCTGTGCTCCCAGTATTACAAGTCTCTCCAACATGTGTTTAGTCACTCAGAAAACCTGTGTGTGAGCTCTGCAGGGTGATTCGCTGCTGTAAATCATGACTTTGTGATTAGCGATAAGCCGCTTTTTGAAGGGCTGGGGTGAGATAAAGATGTGAGGTTTGAATGTTGTGTGTATGTGTGTGTGTGAGCATATATATGTGTGACAGAAAACCACTGAGTGTTGCCAGATACTGGTAATGACATCATAGAGGTTATCTCTCTCTCCGACAGACCTGCACATGTCCTGAGTGCATGAAAACATTTAGAAAAAAAAAAACAAAAACAAGAAACACTCTCTCCTTCTCTCCCTGCTATCCCCTGCTCTTCCCAACTTACCATCTGTGATGTCTTAAAGCTGCTATAAACAATATTTTTATATTAACAATGAGTCAAATGACTACATGTTACGTGAGAAGGGACAGTTGTAGTAACAAATCCAGCATAATGAAGCATTTAGCAGCTAAAGAACCAGATATTTTCTTCAGTAGGTGGTGGAGTGCACAAACACAACTCCAGATGAATCCTGGTGTTTCTTTGTTTCTGCTTGGAGTGTAAATCCACTATTTGCTCACATGTTCACAATGTTAAGTTTACCTCAGTGTTGTGTCTATAGATTGCAGTCAGACTGCAGGTTTAAAGAAGCTTTTTGTAAGTTTTGCTGTTGCTACATAGCCAGCGTGAGCATTAACACCTGTTTACTTTCCAGTCCAAAAACGTCGTGGGTTCAGCATCAAAGTTGGTACCAAAATCCTCTAAAACTGACAAATGAACGTTCTATCTTGTTAATCTAACATGGACATAAACAGAAATTGATATGAAAATGATTTTAATGGGAATTATGTGTCAAACCACCCCCATTTTAATGCACAACCTTATGACGCCTGATGATGCAAAGGACCATTAAGCTCAGAGAGACTTTGCTGGGTACTTACTCTCAAAAATAGGCCAGTGTGCTGTGCAGGCTAGATGTCTCACAATGTCAGTAAAAATATGACGTGCCTATTTTTATTGTTCATTGAATGAGTTCCTATTTTTCAACTCCTGGTTTGAGTGGAAATTTACTTCAGCCATATGCAAAAATGTTTCAAAATAAATATGAAAGTGGAGCTCAAAAATTTGTAGTTAGCCAACCAGCTTAACAACATTAGCTAATTCAGTGTACACACAATGACTGGCCCAAACATTACCATGTGCAATTCCAGATAGTTATGAATTTGTGCTTAACATTAGGATCATGAACTGCCCCAAAATCACAAGACTTGCCTTGGTAAGTGACTGTACACAGCTTCCCAAAGTCTTTTTGTCACAGCTGAAGCTGCCAGGTTTGGTACTATCATGACTAAATATGTGCTTTTTCTTATCTATGTACAGTACAATGAAATAAACAAGCTGCAGTGGGAAAATTAGACACAGTTTCACAGTCATGCAAGCTGTCCCATTGTTACCAGTCTTTATGCTAAGCTAAAGCCAAGATAAATGACTTCAGCTCCCGCACAGTCAAGAGATTTATTAGTCTTCTCATTCTTGAAAGGAAAGAAAAGATGCATGATTACCAAAATGTTTGAACTATTTTCTAATGTGGCCAGATGCAAAAAGAAGAAGATGAAATCAGGTGGCAAACCTGGTCATTTGCAGCATTTTGGTTCCCCTGACAAATGTGTTTATTTTTTAGTACAGAACAGCTGGTTCTCTCCCCCTCCCTTTATTCTCTCCCTCCAACTCCTTCTCCACGCCCCCTTCCCTGTGAAGCGTAGTTACCTAGGCGGTTTGCAGAGAGAGACATGATCTCCCTCCCTGACTCCTCTACATCTGGCTGTGTTGTGTTGAACCTCCCAGCTCGGCCGGCAGATAAGCCCCAGTGATGGATACATGGTGTCACCATCTAAAGCTCTGCCTATCTATTACAGCACAGTGGCTGTTTCGTGTGGTGGTTCTGTATATGTGTGTGAGCTGGTTTTGTGTATGTGTGTGTGCAAGTTTACAGGGGAGATGGTTCGCACATTGGGTCGGTGGGTGTGTGAGGTGAGTGGGTGTTTTGAGGAAAGGAAATTATTGGGAGTAGAAATCCGCCAAGTAGAGATAGAGGAAGATACGGAGAGACAAAGCTGAGAGAGACAGAGTCAGGGAGATAGCGCCCCGACATGAAAGTGATGAGAGTGAAAAGACAAAAATGTGTTTAGATAGTAACAACTGTTTATCTGCTTTCACACATGCACTCCAACTTTTCTAGACATTACCCGGAGGAGCTGTATGAGTGAATACAACTGTCCGAATCAGCTGAAACAGACTTTACCCTTCCAGCTCCCTATTATTATATTAAGTTTGTGTATTGTCTCATTGAGCCGATGCACGAAATGAGACTGTCCAGAGAATTTACAGCGAGTGAGCAGGCATGTTGATGGTGTTTCTATCATTTCTCTACCCAGGCGCCACCCCTCGCCTAAACTCAACAGACAAATTTGCAGTAGGCAAGATCACATTTCACGTGGAAAATCTCTGGTTGTGTGCTACATGTGTGAAACTCCAGGAAATGTCTACACCTGATTCTGAGTTCATATGTGAAAATGGCTTTTAGGTGCAAGTTATAATCTCCAATATTACATAAAGTTCACAAATACATCAGATTCATTCACCAGCAGTAGTTTGGTCTGGTATGACCAGTAGCTGATAGCTTTTTCCTAACAATGTGTCAGTTGTCTTCTCAAATAACTGTTTGGACTATTAATTGTGAAATCGCAATTTCCTAAAATCCAAAATGAAGTCTTCAAATTGCTTATTTTGTCTTCCAAGCAGTTCAGTTTAATGTCACACCAGACAAGAAAAGTAGCAGATCATCACACACCAGAGAATATCAGGCATTTTTACTTGACAATTACTGAAACAATTGATTATTAAAAATAATTAAATAGTAAATTCATAATCTGTCAGTGGATTAATTGTTCGAGCTTGAATTTAATTTTCACATCTTCCGATATTATTTACGAAACATGAACTGGTTGAAAAATGTACTTAAGTTGGTGCTTGTGTGTCCTTACATATACAAGTCAGCATGTTGCTCTTGCTGCTCATAAACCTCATTCCTTTGCTGTGCCAGTAACTTTCATTTCTTCATCAGTGAAATGTTCTGCTGCTGCGAAATATGGATTTATCAGAGCAGCTAGTTGATTTATCAGACAGAAATATATAACACCCCATAAAGCCGTCTGACCAGTTGTGATATGGAGGTAGCAGGTTTTTGGTCAAGGAAAGTTGGTTGGAATCCAACACAGATATAAAATATGAATGAGGACATGAATGAAATATTAAAACTACCTGTGCACCCAGCAGGTGCTTTCATCAGCTAGTGAACAAAGCAGTTAATCCCACACCAGCCCCAGTGGAGCCAATCAGTGTATTACAAAAGAATACAGTTTGTTACCTGGCAGCTCCCAGCTGTGAATCATCTGTATGCATGATGTCTTTGTGATGTGAAAGCAGCAAGAGCATAGTCCTCAGTTAACCTCGTTCAGTAAAGGCTGAAGTGTAACAAA
The DNA here is from genome assembly GCF_046630095.1 of Trachinotus anak. Classification (NCBI taxonomy): domain Eukaryota; kingdom Metazoa; phylum Chordata; class Actinopteri; order Carangiformes; family Carangidae; genus Trachinotus; species Trachinotus anak. Next base: position 16,616,743 of record NW_027273876.1, on the reverse strand, counting down.
TTACAAGTGCAGGAGAAGGAATATTATTCTTTCAGTTGTCATTACAGAATGCTAGTCATATAGTCACAGCTGTAACCTCTGTATAAATCTTCCAGTGTAAACACATATCTGTCAGAGTGTGACTCCCTAAACCTAAGCTGCAGCAGAAATATTCTGTAAAAGAGCTGATACTGACAGTGGATATTAAACATGGGTCATTATACAGATAATACTGTGGGATGTACATTGTTAGTGATCCAAGATTCGAAGCTTTTTCTGCTCTCTAACATCCGGGACACGCTGCCTGTGTTGCGTGACGGCTATCTCGCTGAGCTGCTGCGGCTCACACTCATGTCTGCTGCCCTGTCTGTCTTGAGTTTGCTTTGGATAATGGCCATCAATAATCCAATGTTTGGTTTCTTTTAATTATAAACCTTATTAACCTTATTTATTCTCATTCATAGCAAAACACACACACACACACAGAATGAGGGAGAGAGAGAGAGAAAGAGAGAGAGAGAGAGCGACATTGAGACTGAAAGGCTTCAGTTTTATGATGTCAGTATGACTATCGATCTTTTCCCTGTCTTTTTACTGGGAACGGCACATCACACAAAGAATAGGTGAGATTCCGGCAAGCAGTGTGGGCTGCTCTAACCTGTTAACACAGAAAGAAACGAAAAAAAACAAACATTTGATTATTAAAGTCCATATTATCAAAGGTAAACTCAATGTAGAAAGCTAGGGCTGGCAGTAGCAGCGCCACAGCTGATGGGCGTAAAAAATAGCACTGGATATGGATGGTAAATGGTGGGTTAATGTAATCAGACAGTAAGGGAACAAAATCTGGAAAAGCTGAATGGCACACTGGAAGGCACCTCACCTTCGGAAAACAATGTACATATGCTCGGAGAGTCAAAGAATCAAATGAAAAGATGTTAGAATCTATGCAAGAGAGATCTCAGGATGTTTCCAGGACAACGCTGCACTTAAAGATGGAAACACATCCGAGGAAATGATGAGTAAGGAGCACAGTTGAGATTTAGTTTAAAGGCATCATAAATATTAAGGTTTGAAAAGAAGATAAAAAACCAGGGATTTAGATATGAAAATATCAAATATCATTTTGGACATATACCACGAGATAACTGGAACTTTTCTTTTATTTCACTGTATCTTTTAAAACTGTTTAAATATGCTAAAGATGAATCCTGTGCCGTTTGCAAATACATACAAAAATCTGATAAATCTCGACAGCTTGGTCGCTGCTCCGGCGTGCTGCTGATGTTAATGTGTCCAGTTCAGTATGATTTTCGCATTTTATTCCATCATCCATCTGCTGCGCCGCAGTCTTCATTTAGAAGTCTCCATGTCTACACTGGGTTTCAGTGTGGGACCCAAGTCTGGTCAGGTCCAGACCTCATCAGGTCAGCCGTGTGTCATTCCTGAGAGGGTCTGAGTTATCAGCTTTGATCTCGTGATGCGTCATAATCACCACAGGAGAAAAAAGAGGTGAAACAGATGGGAAAATTACATGTACTGCTGCTCGTTTCGACCGCAGCGGTTCCTATGGCGTTGTTCTGTCTTCACTTTTCATTTTTTGCTACTTTGTATCCCTACTTCACCACATTTCAGAGGGAAATATTATATTTTTTATTTGACAGCTTCAGTAACTAGTTATTTTTCAGCGTAAGATTTGACATGCAGAAAATATGATTGGCTTCTAAAATAATAGATGAGACTTATAGATGAGATAGATAGACAAAATACTTTATTAATCCCTTGGGGAAATTCCCATTGTCCAGCAGCTCATTAATGTATTCAGTTCATATTCAGGTCCATGTCATGATTTCCTTAACTGCTCAGTCCTGAGGCACGTTGGCTGCTCCTGTAACTGTTTCTCTGGCAATATGCTTGCTGGTTCATCACAAGTGCCTCCAGTTCATCACAATTAATGTAATGTAAAAAGTAATGCAGTGCTTTACCATTAAACTAACCAATAGTGTATAAAGTAGCTAAAACTGCCTATATATTGACACTCTGAAATGGTGTTACTGAATGATGAAGCTGTTTACTCTTGATAGTCTGAGTACATTTTGCAGGGAATACTAATATTCATTTGACTATGACTATACTTCTGCTGTTGGAATCTGATATTTTCTTCCACCAACCAGGCGGAGAGTTGAGTGGAGACCAATACTGACTGCCAATCTTGTCAGCAGCGGACATGTTCGTCCAAAAAACAAAAAAAATAAAAAATAAAAATCAACATGGCCACATTAAATGATCTGGTGCAGTTAACAGTTGCAGATTTCCACTTGTAGTTGTTCATGACTCACAGATGCCTGTTTCCACGGGAGACCTGGGACCCACTGCTACAGCCTCCAACTGTGTAGAGGTGTAGTAAAAACTTCCAGACTGGCTTTTCCACGTTGATGTACAGTTTCCGCTGTGATCAGAAGTAGCTTTTTGGGAGGGCCAGGAGGTGTGTAAAGAGAGGTCAGTCACCACACACACGCACGCACGCACACACACACACACACACACACACACACACACACACACACACATACACACACACTCGCAACATACACACAGAGGCCAGGAGTGGGTCCTGAAAGGAAGGAAATGGAAGGGCACACAGGGACACTCACATAAATATATACGCACAAGGGGGTAAAAGTCCTTGAGACATGGAGGTGTATATATTTATTTGTATGTGTGTGTGGTATGTGTGTGTTCATAGCTACTCATGTAGTTATGTACTGGCGTATATTTTGGCTACATTGGGTCAGACTCATGCAGTAAAAGTGGCTCTGGAGCACCATAAAGCCAACTTACATATTTTTGCCCCCCAGCTAAATTAGCCAAAACAATGGAGTTCTCCATTGTTTTTTAATAATGAGTAGATTTTCAGACCAGAGCCCAGGTTGTGTTTTTCATTTTCCCGTGTTGTTGGATGGCAACAGAAATACAATTAAAGTCATTGTTTCATTAGGGTATGTTGCCTGTGAGCAGGAATTGAAACCACCACAACACAGCACAAATACCTTATCGGGTACACACAGCTTTTTCTTGTTTCTTCACACACACACACACACACACACACACACACACACATACACACACATACTTAGAACTTAAATCCCCAGCAATTACAACACAATCAAATTTTCCTTTGTGCTTGTCAACAATCTTTCCCTCATATAGTTTTTCAATCATTTATCTGTTTATGCTTGCATGCTTTTACTGTCTTCCATTTTCCAGAGTTATTAGTCGGCATATTCTCTTTCTCTTTTGTCTCTCTCCATCTGTCTGTTTATCCTCTCTCTGTGTCTCTATCACAGGCTCTTGGTCTCTAACCCTTCTTTAGGCTTTGTGCAGTATTTTGCATTTGAAAAGACCACCCATGGGTTCACGAGGGGGCAGACTTGGAGAGGAATTGGTGGTTTAGAATATTAATTGTTTTTTTCTTTTTTTTCCCCCTGGGAAAACAGCCCACATTAACACTGCTGGCCACTTTCATGTAAACCTCTGTTCTGCATAACCAAACTGTATTTTATGCAAACAACCCTGGGAGATGTTGGCTGCAGTTTGCACTGACTCACTCATCGACACTGATTTTTTTTTTTTTTTTAAATCAGCTTTTATTTAGAACTTTCATTTCATTTAGTTATTTTGGTTTCATTTAATTCAGCGCTCAAGTCCTAACATCACTGAAACAATTATAGCAGATAGAAGACTTCAAACCAGTCATGATTTTAGCAAGGTTTAAAAACTGATGTTAGAATTTAAAAAAAAATTATTCTCTATGAAATTTTCACGGAGACATGAAAGTTTCTCCCATATCCATGATGTCCTCCCACACTCTCTTCTAATACTCACTCCTTTGGCTGGAACCTAGGATGTCTACACCATTCATTCCACTCACCACATGACATTTAAACTTCAAAAGTCTTAAGTTTTGGGAAATGGTGTTCCTTAAATGCTGCAAAAAAAAAAAAACTTTTAGTGGACAATCAGACGCAGATAGCATAGGATGTGGTACAGCTGGTTCCCGTCACTGGCTTATCACGGTTTCCAATTTGTTAGCCCACAGGTTGAGAAATACTGATCTAGAGTGATGTTTCTGGACATCAAGTGAAGGTAAGCCCAATAATTACTCCCCCTTTAGCTCTGTTTTCTCTTTCCACCAATTCCTGGTTTTGCAGCTAAGTGTTCTGGTGTTCACCATCTAGTTGCCAACGTCTTCTACTAGTCTTTTGTTTCTGGACGCGAAGTGGTTTCATCAGTGCGTTTTCACCGAAAACAGCTCTCTGCTGCAGTGGGAGTGAGAGTGGGGCATTAAACCAAAACATTGAGCTAATAGAAGCTAAAACTGTACAAATGTAGAGCTAGAGGGAACTGAGGAATTGATTAAAAAAATTCTTTCTGTGCTTTTCACAATAAGCAACATCTTCCATATACTCAGTCATTTAGTCCATTGTCAGCATATAAATACTGACAACAGCAGCTTTAATGTTTGGTTTTCTTCAGTGGCAATGAGTGCATGAGAGTGTTCTGTGCATATGCTTTGCTGCCAGAGGTTGTGCTTAATAGGCATTTGCAGTTTGATTATATGCGATTAATCAAACTCAGTCATAGTAGCAGGTTTTTTCCCCGTCTAATTCAAAGGAAAGCACCTGACAAAATACAAAAACTAAAAAGAAATGTAATTTTCATTTTCTTTCTTAGTGTACTTTTAAAATGTCAGACAGGGCCAATGATGTAGCAATAGCAGGCAAAAGGATATTTCCATTCCAAACATGTGGCCTCACTGGCAGTTTATATTTTCAGAGGATATGAAACGATAAACTGAGGTTATCTTTTCCAAACTGATTGTACTTTGGGAATGAACTCATTTAAATCAGAATTACATTCCTTCTTATTTCCAGAGCTATGTTCTTAGCCATGCTGCCTGTCACTCCACCCTACACCACACCATGTTACTGCCTGGTGACCTCAGAGACTGATGAGATAAACATTTCTTACCCGACACTCCCTGCCCTGCTCATACCAGACCCAGAGTTTCCCCCAGTGTCTGTCAGGCTCCGTCTTTCAAACCTCACACTACCTCAACAATGGTGTGGTCCTTAATTGTCAGCCGTATCAAGCCTCTAACCGGGCTACCCGTCTGGAAGGGTATCGGATGGTAATCAGTGCGGCAGGCTACAGTTAACGCTGTCATTCAGAGCCTCTGACGTCACAGCAACATGCCTGTATGATTAGTTCTGGTTCAAATCCAGCTGACCTGCATTGTCACCCGTGATCAGTGTCCTGCAAATGTCTATAATGGGACAAACATTGTTCATTAAGAGTTTGCAGTGTTGTAAATTAGAACTATGTGTTGTGACGCAGGAGAATGTGGTTTGAAGCTGGGGCTGCCGTCCTGTCTGGAGCCTGGAATTCAGGATTTGCTGTAGTCCTAAAGATTATGAATAACAGAAGTAATTATCTTTATAGCTCTATTTTTACTCAGTGAAAATGGGTTGATGTGAGTAACCTCCTTTTATGTATTGTCCATTTATTTTCTCACTTACCTTGTGGGACCAAGTCATGCCAACCCTGTCTCTTAAACATTACATTCATATACTACAAAGTGGTTTTTGCATCACATGTTTTTAGAATTTTACATGTGGTGCTCCAGCAGTACAAAATTATATTAAAAAAAATGTTATTCATGTTATTCCCACACTCTCTCCCGAACTTTCCTGTCTCTCTATCACTGTACCCATATATAAAGGCATAAAAAGCCAAAAATAATATTTTTTAAAAAAGTTTTAAAAAAAAGCAGTAGTAGCAATTCAACGAGCAAATTACACTATTTATCATCTCTGTGCACAAACTGCAGTTTAAGTTTGAGACAGAATATTATTACAGAAAAAGAGCAGCTCTTTCAGGAATAGATCAGTAGATCAGTACATAGGTTGTGTATGTAGTGGGAGAGATAGAGGGAGAGTGAGAGAGAAAGAGAGAGAGAGAGAGAGAGAGAGAGAGAATGAGAAAGTGGTAGACTAGCAACCACAGCTGAGACTTAGCAGTTAGCAGTAGCTGTGAACGTAGCAGTGCAATATATGTGCACTTTGGAAGGTGCATCATGGTGAATATTTTGAAGATCACCATAGATGATATATTTTCCTGTGTAGTGTGCATCGTCAGTTCAAAGGAATAATCCAGTACTTCTTCAGCCAGGAAGGAGAAAGGTGTAGATATCCAGGGCGAGAGCAGCAAGATGCAGGGTGACTTTCAGCACAGGAGAGACCCTGTACGACTCTGCTTGCCCACTTGCAAAAGCCACAGCACACCACTGATTTTTCTAAATACTTTGTGAGCATGTGCTGACTGTGCTTGACTAGAATTATTTTTGTTCATTTTGTTCATTTGTTCATTACATTTCCTTTCAACAACATTTACCAATGTTTATGATGCAGAAAAAGTGCAAACACCTGTGTGCGTGGGTGTGCAGGGCCTTTAAGACCTTATTTTCACATATCCTTTAAAGCAGAACTTGATTCATAAAACATTTTCTTTTTTTTCTTTTTTTTTGTGAATGCTTTTCTTGTTACTCTTTTGGTTTTGTCTGTTTCTTCCAGCATGTGCCGACATTATTATTAATCACTAAAAAAGATGATGGCACTTATTGAAGCTCTTTTACCAGTTTGGCTCTATTGATAATGTTGAGCATGAGCTGTATGAACAACTGTCATCAGAGTTTTTTTTGGCAGAGCCGTTGCTCATGCCTGTGATGTGACGCGACTTGTCTGCTTGGCTGTCGGCTGTGGAAAACATCCATATGAAACATGTCATCTGTCCTGTGCTTGTTACTACCATTTCCTCTGTCATGCGAGCGCTGCAGAGGCTGATGGCTTTTTCAGACAGGACGATGTGCTACTTGCTCATGACCGCAGTCGGCCTACTCTCCACCTTTTGATGTCCTTCCATCTGTCTGTCCCTCTTGTTTACTTGCTCTCCATTTCTCTTCCTTCATATTCTTTCTCTCATTTCCTTAATATCTGAGAGCTGAGCACTATGCTTAGAGTGCACAGTAAAAGTAGGGCCGTAAACCTTCCCATCCCTAATAATATCCCTGCTTGAAGGGACACCGAGAGCCCCACTCCATAGTTACTCTCAACACTTATCTATTCAAAGTCAATAGATTTTTGTCATTTGGTTTTAATTATTCTTTTTTATTCTGTTTATGTTGTTTTAGTTTAGTGATTTGTGTGTGACTTGGACGTTTTAATTGATCCAACTTCAGTGTAATGTGTCGTTAGGTGTGAATGATTGCAGTATCATGTCATTTTAAACTGATAGTTCAGGGTATTTGACGTTGGGTCGTGTGAGGTACTTATACACAGTCAGTGTAGTCAGTCAGAGTATTACCTGCAGTAAATTCAAAACAGTGCGCTCCCAGTTTGGTGAAGCAGTTGGGAGCTGCTGTGTATGGGCCTTCCACAAAAAAAGTGTTTCAGCAACTTTAAAACATGCCACAGAAAAAAAGCTAATATCAGTTTAAGTGTATGCTATCTTTTTTATATTTTTACCACTATACCTTGCCATCAATCAGCCTGTTCCTTAGGAACTACATTTTTTCAACTGTTAAACTACCGTATTCCTACGCACAAGCGCACCTAGGCTTAGCTCTGTCTGACTGATTGCTCTGTGGAGTAATACAGTGCACGCCATAGTTGCGCTTGTGCATAGTAATATAGTAGTTCAATGGATCCAAGGAAAAGGGCTGTTTGACAGCAAGATAAAGCAGCAAAAATATTCAAAACAAGAATTACTACCTCGCGGTTGTATGCCTCCACCACTCAGACTATTTTCAGATTACATCTATATTTATCCAGTCATAGAAAATGTTAACCGTTTGTGTGAAATTTTAATTGCCATGTGAAATCTTGGGTAATGGTTAAGTGTTTTTGTGAGGACACACTGACCTTTGACCTTCACAATCTAATCCGTTTGTCTTTGAGTCCAAGTGAATTTTGTGCCAAATTTGAAGGGATTCCCTTGAGAAGTTCTCAAGATATTGCGTTCACAAGACCAAAATCATGTTTTGTGTGGTCACCGTGACCCTGACCTTTGACCTTTAGCCACCAAAATCGACTCAGTTCATCCTGGATTGGAGGTGAACGTTTTTACCAAATTTTAAGAAATTCCCTCAAGGCATTACGGAGATGTTGTGTTCATCAGAATGAGCCGGCCAGATAGACAACCCAAAAACAATATGCCTCCGTGCTGGCGACAGCCAGCACATACATTTCAATTTTCAAGTTTTTTCCACCATCCACTGCTCATGTCAAATAACCCAAACTTTCACTTAAACCGCTGTCATAAAAACAATCCCATATATGTTGTTCAGTGTAGTCTGGTTTTATGGGGTTTTTTTGTTTTTTTTTTACCTTGACAGCTCTTTCTCTTCCTAAAGGTCACCATCTGCACACAATCATGTCATATGACCACAGTCACCTCTCTCACTTGCACATGCTGTTGTTATCAAAAATACAATTGATACTTTTTCCGTGTTCCTGCAGTCAGTGTAGTGTATCTTGTTTCTGTTACAACAGTGGCATTTTTGTATGCGTGTCAAGAGCCTGTAGACAGATCCAACTGTGGAACTCAGAATGTAAAATGTTATCAGTGACAGTAATGTCTATAGCTCTTAACTCATTTGTTATAGAAACATTGTTTTCATTATCCAGTGGCTGTGATAACAGTAACCCTTTTTTTTCTTTCCAAAGAACTCTTCATGAGGATGAAGCTGTAAGGCCACAGTCCATCAGCAGTCATGCAATACAAAGTGAGTCTTGGCTTCATTTCTGTCTCACCCATTGGGCTCCTCAAGCCTCCATAAATGGAGTGTTCAAGAGCTGCCTCCAATGAGTATGAAAACTTTGTGTCGCCTAACACATAATCCACATCATAGGAAAATGGTGTTTGGTCCCCAGGCAGTGTGACATCATTCAGCATTTCCCTTCCTTGACCTTTGTCAGATGCCAACTCCAAGGACCTGACGGGAAGGGTTTGCTGTTGCAGCTTGTGCCTAGTCAGATATTCACTATCTAATATTTCAGAAAACTAATAAGAAACAACTGAAAGAAGTCTGTGGAGTTTTCTGTATGTCATCGTTGCTTTTTATATGCTAATTAGTTGTGATAGTTGTAGTTGTGTAACAGATGCTCTGCTTGAAGGGACACCAAGAACAGATCCACAGTTCCGTAACGAGGAAGTCATAGTGTTCAAAAGTTTCCTCACATTCAGCTCCCTAAATGTTAAACAGCGCTGTTTGTGGTGTCATGCACATGTCCAAGGTCTGCAGAACTTTGTAGTTTCAACGTCTGTGAATCTGACGCTTAAATAAGAGTTCAGTTCAGTCAGTAACAATTTCAAGGTTTTCATTCATAAACAATATGCCTGCTGTATTTTCCAGTAATCAAATAAAGTTAATCTTATTGGTACAATTTAAAATCACGAATTTGCCTCAGAGGATAATAAATTGTCTTTAACACGCAACAGCCTTAATAAATACAACCTTGAGTATCTGTGGAAAATTATCAGTGCATTTCAAGGGACAATTTGTAAATTTTTGGAAATATGCTAACTCTTTCTTGTCTCTACACTAAACATGTAGCTGGAGCAGACAGCTGATTAGCTTAGCTTAGCATGAAGACTGGTTGTTAGATTGCATGGTTGTTAGAAACAGGGAACCAGTTAGGCTCTGTCTTAAGGTGACAATTCCGCCTACTAACATCTCTAAAACTCACTTATACACCAGTTATATCTTGTTTGTTTCATCCGAGTAAAAAAAAACAAAAAAACAAAGTGTAGGGTAAGAAATAGTGCCCCTATAAAAATTTGAATTGTTGGTTTTACACTTCATCAGAGGTGGAACCAAGTCATTGATTTGCAAGTCACAGGTAAGTCTTAAAGACCCCTGACAATGAAAAACAAGTATTTAACCTTGGTAACATGTCCATATTTTAGATAATACAAAACATATCATAAGTGAAATAAGCAGCATAATAAATGCCATGACAGTGCATTTCTACCTTGACAATGCAGTGAACCAATTACAGTCTCATAAAAATGGATTCAGAGGACCAGGGATTCATATGTCATATAATCTAAGGAACCAATTCCATCAGTTTGCGGAGACAGGAAACGTGCAAAACAAACCTCAAACTTTGTCAGCACAGACAGCAAAAGTTTGCATTAGCACAAACACAAACGCTGTGTCAGCCGCTGCCAGTTACAAGCTAACAAACAACAGAAACAAATAAAAGATGCTAAGTACGCTAACTGTTCTGATACGTCCTCTAGTCGCTGATTTTGGTCACAACAGACTCCTTGAAAACTTCTGAGTCTGGGTCTGACTGAGGCTCAAACATGTGGCTGAGTCTCTCTGATGTTTCCTCCACTAACCATCTTGATACTCTCTGATGTTTTAACTGTCAACCAGGCACAAGCAGCAGTGGTGGGCGGGGCACAAGGCCCGATCCAGTAGATGTGCTTACAGCCCCAGTTTTGGATTTTTTTTTTTTTTTTTGTGGGAAAACCATGATTAACAAAATATTAACTGAAGTTTCGAGGTATATGGTGCTCTTCATCAACTACTACTTTATATGCTATGTATGTGTAATAACAATAGCAATGAACAAAAACAACAACCATTCTCAAACATGGTGACACAATTAGGCAGCTGTTTTCTGTAAGTTTCCTGCTTTTCCGCTGTGGTTTTGGAACTGGGACAGCAGCTAGCATCACGTTCTCAAAGAGACACACATTTCTCCCATTCCACTGCATGCTTTTGTTTCAGTATAGACATTATGAGACTTAGTTTTGCTATTGTTGAATGCTACAATTTCCAAATGTTCCTAAAAATCCTCACATTCTATCGTTTAGCCTGGTAGAAGCTAGCTGAGCTGGGAAATGCCTCAGAGAGACCCCCGACACAGACACACTGGCAGAGTCTTATCAGAGAGGCAAGAAATATCCAGGTATATTAGTGAAATTCATATTTTTGTCAAATGTGATATTCGTATTGGTTTATTTTATATTTTCAATCTGTAATTAGTCATCATTACCTGTTACTTTACCAGACTGATTAAACAGAGAGTATATTCAGACATTCAAATAAAATATTTAGCCTCTTGAAAAATGATTTGGAATGATGGAATTGAAAAACATATACGTCAATAACAATAACCTTATGTGTAACTTTGAGAGGTTGGCTATAGTATTTGTATATTCAGGCTACATGTAGTAGACCTAATTATTTCGTTATTTCACTGAGCTGATGCCCAAAAGAGCTCAGGATGTTACAAAAAACCTCCCAAAAAGTGATTGTAAACAACCTTCCACCTCTCTCTGTGGTTGCAGGATTTTAGGGATATTGTGAAGACCCTTGATTCACACTATGAGATTTCAAGTAGGAAAACTTTGATGGAAGCATCAGTGTTTAAACACTGCTTCTCAAAAGTGAGAAAAGAAAAATCTCCAGATGGTGCTAACACACAACTGACATGTGGACATCAAGACCCACAGAGGCTTAGGAGTCTGGAGTTTTGGACAACAACACAGCGCTGACAGCTTTTGCTCAGAATTAAAAAGTCGCTGATGAATGAGGCATAACTGACAAAGTTCAGACTGTAGTCACGGATAATGGTGCTAATATGGTTGCTGCAGTCCCAAGCAGGTTGGGTGCATTATCCATTTTTTGCACATTTCCAATTTAGACCCCATTAAGGCTCTTCCTGGTTTATTTCACATCCAGGAGAGATGCAGCTCTTTTGTAGCTTTCTTTCATCACAGCAGAAAGGCTCAAAGACATTCAGAAACAGATGAAACTTCTACAGCACAAATTGATACCATCAGGTGAAACAAGGCGGAACTGTGTGGTCCTCATGTTGGAGAGACTGTAGAGCAGAAGGATGCTGCTCCTCTAAGAAAGAGCTCACTGTGAGGAAGACTGGTCCATGATCAGGCTCTCCATCGGTGCCCTGAAACCCTCTGAAAAAGTAACAACTGAAAAACATGTTTCACTTTAAGGTGATCCCTCATGCCACTACTTCTGAGAGCAACTGCAGCTTATGTGCACAGAGGTATTAAGCTAGCTGCTGAGCTGTCAGTACAATGCCAACATTCTAGCCCCTGAGGCTAATGTTAGCCAAAGCGAAATCCATTTGGGGAAATGTATTTTGTTTGATTTTATGGCAGTTTTAGCACAAAAGTTTTTAACATAACGGTTCAGACAAAAGCAAACGACTTGAGCGAGGGGAGTGATAGCGAAGCAGATTACACCAGTTACCTGGATGAAAACAACAAAAACGACAAGATTCAGACACTGACTTCAACCTGCTGAGCTACTTATCAGCTAGCCAAGGCTCTGAGTGAGATATGACGGAGGAGGAGGAAGAGGAGGATCCCCACTAGCTAGAGGTAAAGATTCACCTAAGGCAGTGGTTCCCAACCTTTTTCAACTAATGACCCACTTGAAAACCTCAGGAATGTTGGTGGCCCACATCCGAGTGAGTTTTTAAACATGTGTGATGCTGTAAAGGATCATTTCGTTTTAAAACATTTAAAAACATTATTTATATTTTAATTTATTTTTTTTTCACCAGACCTGTACTGTTCTGATTTGTCGGCCCACTTACAATACCTGCGTGGCCCACCAGTGGGCCCCGGCCCACTGACCTAATGCAACGCTGCCACTGGGAAACATGAACTGAAAACTATTTGAGATCTTAAATTTTTGGCTTTCATTGTAAATCATTGCCTTTACTCTAATGTTCATCAACATTAAAAAAACATGAACTGAACTGAACATTTTTACAAATGTGCTTTTTTTCCAGCCATTCACAATTACTAAGGCAATACCAATGATTTACAATAATAGTCACAGGTTTCAGCTTTTAAATGCTTTCATTTCATGTTTCTATCTGCTTCAGAGGCTGGGAAATAAAGGATTCAGTGCTTTTAGTGAACGTCAAGTTTTTCAGAAACACCTCAGGTTTTAGAAGGTTGTTTTCAAACTGATTAGGTTTCAGAAGGCTCTTTTTAGAAGGAACCTTAGGTCTTATGGGATAAACAAGTTTGTTGCCCATTGGTGGGACATAAACACATACAGCTCAACAAGGAAACACATACTGTGCAAAGTAACATAAAGCACAAACAATATACAAAAAATTCTTTAAAACCCTGATGACAATCACCACATCAGTGGAAAACAGTTTAGGCTTGAACTTTAAATGATCCCAGTCATGATCCATTTTGAGATTTGTGCGTGATACTGATCTCCAGACAGACGAAGATATGAGTCCTTAGGAGGTTTTACGAAATATCTGATAATTCCAAATAATGTGCCGAGTTACTGAGCCAGGAATCCTGAGAGCTTTCCTCATGTCAATGAGCACCTTGGAAGCCTTATTTGTTGATAGATTTCTCTCATTATCAATCAATCTATTCATTGCTTATTCAATTATTAATCTGCTTTATAAAATATACCAATCATCACAGTTTCCCAGAACTAAAGATGAGCTCTTTACCAGTTCAAGACCCAAAGATATTCAGTTTACACTGAGGCAGAACCAACAAAAGCAGCAAATCCTTGCATTTGAGAAGCTGAAACCAGCATTTTTGGGGCATTTTTGTTTGATTATTAACTTGATTGACTGATTGATTGATCGATTGATGGATTCTAGGAAACTGAAGTCTTCACAGTGATGCACTTTTAAGACACCGCAATTTCTTTTTCTTGGCTGCTGACACAGCCAACAGTAAAAGACTATGCATTGATTGCCTTATGCACTGGATTGCATTAAGTTGTGTGTATAAGTAATTGCATCCATATCTGCTCACGCACACTGTGTATATTCCAAGTATCAGCTTTCTCAAACTAATAAAAACAGCCTGACCTGAGATTTCAGTTTGCCCGTTGTGCATTTTGAGTTACTGCTATGGGTTTTAACAGCCAGTCCCAAGCTAAAATATGACAATAAAGTTGGGTGTTGTTTTTTTCATGACATCCTTCATACGCATGGAGCTCAAAGCTGTAGGTAAAAGTCTGTGTTAGAGTCTAGTTTAGCAGCCTGGACTTGTATGAATCTCTGCCCCCCTACCAGGATTTCATCTAAGCGGGACATGTCCACCCACTTTTTTTTCCACTATTGAAATATATTCTGACTATTTGCAGTACTTTTACAGCACTTGCTATATTATGTACCCCCATCCAGGTCCCCCAGAGCCCCACAACCCCCTGCTGCTACCAGCTGATGGGCGGAGAGGCAGGAAGAAAATAAAAGCAGGGGGAAAAAAAACAAGGCTTCTGGGAAAACAAACACTAGCCCTGCTTCTTGGCACTCTTCCCTTAACCCTTTCACTGACTCTGGCTTGTGGAAACCACTCAAAGTACTATCTGTAGGAGCTGGTTCAGTGTCAGCACCATGATGTTGCATAAGTGAATGATTCCCGAGGTTTATCCTGAAAGATAAATGACAAACTTTCTTTTTTTTTTTAATAGCATTTTCTTTTTTTATTGCAAATACATATACAAAAGATTCTTCGAAGACAGTACAAATACATGGCAAGATCGCAGAGAAAAAAAACGAGTATTGTGAACGTGAGTTCATTGATATTGAGAGAAAAGGAAATGGAGCTTGCAGAGCAGAAAGAAATGACGGTCCCTCTGGTGATCGCACAAATAGAGGAGCCTAACAGAAAAACTGTAAAATCTTGTAACTTGAGATAGTATCTTCCAGTTCTTTCAGCCATAGTTTAAAGTCAGATGAAAGGAAATTCACAAATAACAAATAGTCCGTACACATTTTTGTTAGATAGTCCCCCCCAACCCTCGGAAAAATGCAAATACATATTTAAAAAAGACATTTAGATAAGATAAATAAACAAAAAAAAAAAAAAAAGACGATTACAGCGTGTACCATTTTCTCTAAGTACCCCCTGGGTTTAAAATCAAAATTAAAAAAGGGGAAATTATATGCCGTCTACATTGCAAAGAGGACAATTCAATACTTATAAGAATAGTATGTAAAATAATTACTTTGAAATAAAATTAAAGCTAATAAATAAATAAAGTTTTCAAACTGGATTTTGACCTGGGGGGGAAGGTTGAGGACACCAGCATGGTGGGAGACTGCAGGGGGACACCCAAGGGGTCAAAGGTGACTTCCTGTAGCTGTCAAACACACGCTGTTAGACGGTAAGTGTAATCTCAGCTGTGGCCATTTCGCACGCGTGCGCTCACACACACACACACACACACACACACACAGAGAAAAAGTTTGAGAAAATGTAAAATCCAAGGCACGGATGGTTGGAAAGGGGCTGCAGTCTCCCCCTGTCAAGACAACACAACATTGTGAAACCAAGTCTCTCTCCTCTCTCTCTCTCTCTCTGTATTGCCTAATAGCTTTTCCAATGATCATGACACAGAATATCAAAAAAAAAAAAAAAAAAAATTAACAGCATAACAGCTTAAATACAAACCATACTTGCTGAACGGCACCAAAAGAGTAAGCAACAACAAAACAAACAGAAATGCTTGTATGGAATCCAACAGAGAACCAGATACTGCACTACCATGTGTGGTTAGTCGCTGAACTGGTTAAAATATAAAGCTTTTGGTTTTATATCTACAGGTACAAATAATTACCCTAACCCTCCCCCCACCCCCACGGGTTACAAACTGCCAGCATATGAAGAAAAAACAAAAAGAAACATACACAGTACCTACTGAAATATCAACAATCAATAAGTCCTCACAGAGGATTTTCTTAAGTCTTTTCATCTCTCTAAAAATATATATATAGTTTCTATCATGGTACAATAGCAAGGCACGATGTGAGCCAATCACAAGTCCAGCTCTCCTCTTCTTTGAATTCAAGTGTCTGATTCAGGGGAAGAATTCGCCCTGGAGTAAAGTGTTTTGGAGTGTGTGTGTGTGTGTGTGTGTGTGTGTGTGTGTGTGGTTGGATGTGTGTGGTTGTATGTGTCATTGTGTGTGTTGTCTCTCAGTCTCAGGCAGCTCAGGGTCTTGTGAGCTGGGTGTAAACCGGAGCCTGCTCCCAGTGCTGTGGGCTGCTCTGGGGGATGGAGGGCACCCCCGTGTTGTCGGCTATGGGCGTGTACATGGGCCTCTGGCTGGGGCTGCTCATGTAGCTGAAAGTCGAGTACAGCCCTGAGCCCTGCCCCGCCCCCGCGTGGCTGTAGTAGGAGGCGGTGGTGCTGCCCCCCTGGTGGTCGGAGTACTCGTACTGCTGTGCCCTGGAGATGGGCGGGTAGGAGGAAGAGGGGGGGCTGTAGTGCTGCAAGTTGAAGGGGCTGTAGGCGATGTGCTGCGGGGAGCCCTGCTGCTCGCTGTAGTGGCTCGGACTCAGCTGCTCCGTCTTGATCTGGGTCCTGTGCTGGGCCTGAGCTGCCTCTGAGCTCCCGTTGCTCCCCAGGGTGGTCAGGGTGTGCTGCTGCTGCTGTCCCTGCTGGTTCTGGCTTTTAGCCATCCAGGCTGCGGCTCCTCCCGCCTGCGGGCTGACTGGAGCACCGCTGGTGATGCTGTAGCTGCCTGTGTAGCTGACCGGTGTGGTGTTGCCAGGGACGCCCGGGTGCCCATTAGGCGGGAGGTACTGGTCGAACTCGTTGACGTCAAAGGTCTCAATGTGGGAGATGACATCGCTGCTGAGCTCACCAATGTCCACATCGCGGAAATCGATGTTGAGCTGGCGCCCACCAGGACCATCAGGCAGAGAGCGGAGGCCACCTTCACGCTTTAGGTCCATCTTGCCTGCGCTGACATCAGTCTTTGGGGTGGTGGGAGGAGTGGGGGGGCCCTGGGAGCCTGGAAATTACATTATAAAATAATGACATATATTAGACTTGGCTTTCATTTAGTATTAAATTTTGCACTTTATGAACAAACCACCATGGCTGAGTTTGGGTTGAGGAATGAATTAAAGTTTTTATAATTTCTGATCCCTCAGAACGGGGGAAACATGAGGCATTCACGCAAGCACTGAGTGAAATGTGTAACCACTGAGGGGACTGCTCACCTGAGTGCTCACCCGGAGAGTGCACCTCTCCCATGCTGGAGGCTGGGGAGTCCGCCTGCTGCAGAGCTTTGAAGATGGCATTGGGGGAAATGTGCGTCTGCTCGCTGCCGTCCTCCGGCTCGCTCTGTCCGTTCTTCACCGACTTCCTCCGCCGGGGCTGATACTTGTAGTCCGGATGATCCTTCTTGTGCTGCACCCGGAGCCGCTCAGCCTCCTCCACAAACGGCCGCTTCTCTCCTTCATTGAGAAGTCTGTGCGTAAAAAGTATAATGAATTTACATTACACATATTCTTCACGGCAGTTTACTTAAAATAGGGTTTTCCACGACAAGAAGCCAAATAAATATAAAATCAAAGAACTATGCGGTTTGGATATGAAGATTAAATATATATTTGAGGAAAGACACAGCTTTATTAATTGTTTAATCCACATTTCACATTTCATCCTAAATCGGTGTTTAAAAGCCGAAACGCAGCTTTCACACTTACCTCCAGAGTTTCCCCAGAGTTTTGCTGAGCTCCGCGTTATGCAGGTGTGGGTACTGATCCGCCAGCTTCCTCCGCGCAGCCTGAGCCCAAACCATGAAGGCATTCATCGGTCTCTTAACGTGAGGCTTGTTCTTAGTAGATCCGTTTACGCGCACCGGCATAGGCACCAGGGTCCAGTCGTAGCCCTTGAGCACCTGGGACACAGCTTCGCGGATGCAAGCGGGAAACTTATCGTCCTCGTCCTTCTTGAAGTCAGCCAGGGTCCCGTCCGCTCTGAGCAGCCCGTTCTCCGTCGGCCGGGTGTTCTCGGTATCGGAGCCCGAGCCGGATGGGCACGGAGAGCCCGCAGAGTCCTCGGACATACTCGGGCTCGGGGCATCAGAGAGACACTTGTCTTGTTCCTCCGTCATCTTCAGGTAAGGGTCGAGGAGATTCATACGAAAAACTGTTTGGTGCCAAATTACGCGTGAAACGGGGTAGTTATTAACGTGCTCTCGCGAGAGGAAAAGCCAGTGAAAGTGACTTTACCTTGCCAGGGTGAGTTTGAGTAAAGTCTTTCTGAGAGAACTGCACAGAAAAAGGCAGCTGATTCTCTCTCTCTCTCTCTCCTTCTCTACTCCGGTGCGTAAAAGCGATTTGGAGAGCGAGTGTCTTTACGCACAAGCTTCTGACAGACTCCCGGGATAAGTGCGTTAACTGCAAATGGATCCGCACTTGAAATGGCAAAAAACAAGCCAGCTGGTGAGAGTTTACTTTCAACTCTGCGGGATGAAACGGGTAAAAATGCTCCTTTCTAGTTTCCAAGTACAATCCCCAGAACGCGTGAGTGCTTTGAACTGCAAACGTTTTGCATGCGGGTTTATAACAGCGTTACCATGCCGCACAGGAAAGCCCGCACCTGATTGGCTGGCAAGATGTGACGCCAAAGTAAAGGAATTTGATCCCATTTTTTCCCCCTCCTAACCAGCACACACACTTACACACACACACACAGCCTCCAGCCAGTATTTACAATAAGCTGTATAATTCTGCCGTATTTTCCTATAGATATTGTCAAGGCTGCAGAGGGAAAGAGTGATTTTCAACATTTAATCATACTTATGGAATATTTATATACTCAAACCAAAAGTGATCCTTTTTATTATGAAGGAAAAACACTGAAAGAGAAATAAATTCACTGCAAAAGAATGTAGCAAGTAAAAGACCAGACCACTAGAAAGACTAACAGTAAAAAATATGTGATTTATGACATTTACCATTCTAAACAGCTATAGAAAGTATTTCAACTTTAAAACATGTTGTGTCCCTTTCCACACTGGTCCCACACTTACAGATACATAAAATGGTCAATAGGGGGAGACAGCAGTCTGGAAACCCAGCAAACCTCTCTCCCTCACCTCTTGCTGAGAGCAGCAGGAGCAGGAGGAGGAGGAGGGTCAGGGAGCTCCGGCACACTGCTGCGGTGCAACAGTTGCTGTGAGACATCAGCTTCTGATTTGTATCGCTCATCTCATTTCCAACAACAGAGCAATAATCTGGAGAATGGCAGATTCTGTCCAATTTGCTGACTGCTCAGCTCCTAGCTTCACCTTTTTTACCAAATGTTCCTCATAAAAGGTTCTCAGTTTTCAGACTGGTGTTGGACTGTTTTATAACTTTATATCTATTTAGGAATTTTACAGTTATTTAAAACGGAACCTAAAATATGTCTGCAACTCCGGCACACCCAGTCTGTTAATATGCTTTTCATTCATCCACAAAGGTTTTACTTTATCTGTTATCAGTTTAAAGGGAACACAAGTTTCATTTTCTACTGTTTTACAAATCATTATGGAAACAAACACCTCACATTTTTTGCTATTTGCCTGCCACTGGTGAAAGAAGTATTCAGATATTCTTCACTTACTAGTACAGCAAAATAAAAATACTCCAATACAAGTACAAGTCCTTTAACTCTTAATCTTAAAGTACTGTATTATTGGTAAAAATTACTTGAAGTATGAAAAAATAAAAAGTTAAAATACTTATTATCCATCAGAATGACCCCTTTCAGAGAATATGGTATTATTATTACTCATGCAAAGAAGCATTTTAATGTTGTACCTGGTCGAGGCCGAGCTACTGTTAACTACTTTGCATACCGCTGGACAGTCAAAGCCAGAAGAAAACACACATTTTATAAATTGATCATATGTTTTAAATATAAAATCTTAACCTGGAATGTAAACAGTGGGCCTTGGTATTAATGTAGTGAAATAAAATGAATATTTCCACAAATAGAAAGTTGCCGAAAATAGAAAAACTCAAGTAAAATACCTCAAAATTGTAACACTGTATCAATATGTAATTATCTATGAGTGATTTTGAATTTCAGTCAGAAATCCTCCAAGAACACACACACACACACACACACACACACTCCCTTTGTCCTTTCTCCTCAGTCAAACACAGCGCGTCTCTGGTCGGGGTAATGTGAAGTGCTCTGCTGTGGTCACTGATGCTAACCTGCCTGCACACGCCCCCTTTGATTGTTTATTATGCTTTGTGGAGATGTGGAAATGTAAATCTCAGTTCAGGCTAATGTGGACAACATGTGCTACCTGAAGTCGCTTTTAATAGCTCACAGATGTCAGGTAGAGCTAATTTCACTGCTGCTCGCCCCGTCCCAGTGTAGCTGCACTTACAGACACCAAGAGCCACGGATACAAATCTTTTTCTTTTTTTTCCCCCTTTTCTTTCTCCCTTCTTAAAAGAGAATATGCCAGTCTCTGGCTGCTGTAATGTTGCTGTGTTTCTTGTTTGCATTCAGTCCAACTGCTCAAGCTCTGAATCACTCAGTAATTCTTTTGCTCCCTGACCAATTAGGCCTGTGGTTCCAAAACACTAAAGCCTAACATCGCTGACTCCTTCGCTCCCCTGCAAGTTTATTTACATGAGACATGCTTATTTAAGATACTCACTTTGAACACAAATAGAAGGGAGCAGTTTGGCTCTGCGTTAATAGCTCGTGGGACGTCGCTGCGGTCACATGCGCGCTGCGTGCCGTTACACAAGGCCACTAAAACGCAATCGTGTTTGCTTGGAGAGCAACACAGGCGTGAACGCATTGACTCACAGAGCTGTGGCACGGGGGTGGAAAACATGGCGTCGCTATTGACAGAGCAAATACGGCTAATAGAGGTCTGCAAAGAAGAGAGGCGAGAAGAAGAAGGAGGGAGGAGATGGTGAGGTGGAGGGATAAGGAGTGGAACTAGAAGCAAAGGAAAAAGCGGAAGCATGATAGTAATAATCAGAAAAACAAGACAATTAGTGAGAAAACAAAAGAGTGAGTGAACCCGGTCCTTGTACGTCGGCAGTGAAGAGCAGCTGCTCAGTTGTCACTTGGCAGATCTGCACATCTCAAACACACACACACACAGTAGATATGACCCCCACGCCTACATGACATCTTGTCAAAAATGTAAGAAAACTGCAAAAAAAAATAAAAATTCTTACAGTAACATATGGTTGAACACACTTGAATACACTCCTCCGCCTCCTCCTCCTCATGTCACACAGGGAAGTTAGACTCTAAGAAATGATTCTTATGACAACGATTAGATGTTAGAAATTCGGTTTGCTCAGACACTCTAAAGTGAATATTTAATTTCAGATCTGGAAGTTTCACAAACTGTCTTCCTTGGACTTGACTGCTTTCAACCAATTTCAATCACACAAGTTTCAGTTTTGTAGAACAGCAGAGTTTATGAGAGATCTGTCTGTGGTTTCAAAGCCACTGCAGGATGACAGTGCCGTCCATTCTGTGGTCTTTTAGGTGGCCAAGACGGTGAGTGCAGAAGGCAGGCGGGCAGGCAGGGCGAGGTCTTGGGAAACTTCTCATCTTGACTTGGAGCTACAGCGTAAAAAATCTGAGCAAACAGTGGGAGTCAACTGCTAAACTCTTGCCTGCTTTTCTTTTTGGAGTCCCATCGGCCCTGCTTTGCCTTTCTTAGCCAGAAATGTGTGTCCAGATTTCTAATATACATTCTAATGTAAAGGAGCAACATTCAGCATTTTAAATGTCAGTTTATTATTGATAATAATAATAATTTATTTGTGTTACCATTGTATAATGACCATAACTCAAGGAAATTTCTATTTGTATTATTGTTCATATTTTTGGGAGAGTCTGTAGCGTCTGTGTGAAGACAATACATTTCACACAAATCCTGTTGTTTTCTGTCAAGGGTCAGGACGATGCTGCATTCAAACACTGTCAGAAGAAAGAGGAAGAACCAGAGAATCTCATGGTACTCCAACCAAGGAGGGTTTGCATATTATTTCAAGAAGGTACCATGACTTTTGACTCACTACAGCATGATCGGCGCTAATCTGCCACTGATCCATTTGTTCACTATATTCTTGGCTGAAATGGGTCAACTGAAATGTGTTTGGACCACAATGACCATATGACTAAATAGCAGAGAAGAGGACTTTCCTGTGCCTTTGGAATCTGTAAGTAAGTGAAGAGTTTGTTGTAGCCTGCATCATGTCTTTTAAGACTGTCCTCCCATACGAATGAGCCCATAGGTCATTTCTACAAGCAACTTACAACAACCCTTATTTACATTTTATTGTTAAGCGCCATCTAGCAGTTGTGTGAGACTGCGCATGGCCTCAAACCAAATCTTTACGTTCAAATGACAAAGCCCTCTAGTGGCTGTAGTGATTATGATGAGAACAAAAGAGGATGTCAGGTGCAACAAAGTCAGCCGGGGGGAGGAGGTCAGGGTGGGCAGGCAACATTTTTATTATATTGTAACCATGACAACGAAGGTCCTCTTACCTCAACAAAATACTCATTTCAACACGAACCATGACCTTTCCTTAAAGAGAAGTTGTTTTGGGGCGTTGTCACATCATAAAGGGGTTGTCATTTGTTTTTCAACAGTCATTTTTAATAGCATATCTGCTGCCACCGTAGGGGCAGTAATCCAGGAAATAGGTCTTGTGATGTGGTCAAACGACCAGATTTTCAAAGACTTTCATAAGAATGGGGACATCACCTTTCTGTGCCAGAGCTGAAGAGAAAAACGGCCACAACAATGAAAAATTATGGTTATATTTTTTTGATTTTCACGAGACTACCACAGCCTGGTGTTAAATGAAATGATGAACATGTGATTCCACTCTCCTGCAATTTGTGTTGCAGTTGTGGCAGAAAGAATAGAAAAGAGTCGTAGGCCAAAGCCTTGGAGAGAATCTGAGGGAAGCATCTCACCTCTTGGTGCCTGCAGCCTGCAGATAGGTGTGATGTGCCATTCTTAGAAGATTCACAGTGATTAATAGTTGCCTTGAGCCTGTGCGTGTCTGTTCCACTCTGATCTGAGCGTCTGGGCACCGGGTGTCTGTTGACTGAACGTCATTCTGCTCCTCGTGCTGTTTAAACAACACTTAGGAAAGACCCAGGAAACTCCGGAGGAGGATGGCTCTGTCTGCCATTCATCACTGACCCAAACCCTGCTGCCTGTTTCTTTATGCTTCATTTTCTTCTTTACTCCAAGATTCAATATTTCATTTTCCCTCCTTTTTTGCTTTCTAAAGCAAAAACCTCGGCTGAAAATCATCCCAGATCCTCCTGTCAAAAAGTTAGAGAGTCAACACTCTCCCTCAGACTAAATCCTGTAGAAAGCAGATCTGAGCACTTTATGCCTCTGGACACATTTCCCAGCAATCTGAGTTGTTGCTGATTAAAATATGTGCATTAGCCGATCATACCACGCTCTACGAGAGGTTGGAAAAGCGAGAGGAAACCCAATCCACTCAGGCAGAGTCGAAAAAACCGCAGAGGAGTACTGTTTCCCTCCGAAGATATGGCTTGTGCAAACAGCCCTCGCTTTAACAATAACAATGGTCTCACCCAGCCAGGCCAAGCTAACTAATGACAGATCCACACCTTAATGCTGAGCAGTTGTTTGGGTTTAGGCAAAGAAGTCTGTGTGTGTGTGTGTGAGGGGGTGGTTTTTTTTTTGGGGGGGGGGGGGGGGTGGCAGTTGTCAGCGGGTGGCTCGTGCCACTGGAAAACTCCCTCCTTCCTTCCCTGGACAGGGAGCAGCACCCATGATTCGGGTGGAGATTGAGGGAGAAAACCTCTGACGCAGCGAAACGCTACTCTGAGCAGCACGGGACGTCCAACTATAACGCAGCACATTTTTACAGCTTATTGAATTGTGCAGGAGGCAGGATGGGGTGGGGGTGGGGGGCAGACATCTAAAATTATTCCTGGTTCCCTCTCTTTTATAACAGTAACAGCTTGTGTCAATTTCCTTTCTGGGTCGCTCTCTGTCTTTAGACTTGCGGTTGATGGTAACTGGTGCCTCGCAGTGTGGAAGGATTTGATGTTTATTTGGTGACAGGTGGAGGCAGATCTAATTTTAGCCGCGTGAACATCTCACATGCAAACTCTGAGCATCACTTTCCAACGAGAGAGATGCCTCATCGAAATTAAGTGTGGCTGAAAAAAAAAACCAAAAAAAAAAACACATCCTTAATATGCAGTTTTCTGATGTGTCAGGTGAAGGATATTTTCATGTATGCAACTCTGAGCCAAATACCACTGTGAAAAAAAAGAAAAGAAAAAAAAAAAGTCAGCACAGAAAGTCCGACACAGCTACACATTCAATGTAAATCTTAACTACATCCAGGGATGTAGATAAACTATAAACTGAACTATAGTAGTCAAAAACAAGTAAGTGGACCTTGAGTTAAGATTTTTTTGCCAAAGTCAAATTTTATCTTCAGCAGCACGGGTGCACACTTAAGTTGGCCGAATGATTCAGTTTCACGGTGCTTGTACTGTGAATGCTGGCTCACTGTTGCAGCCATTTTTAATCTTATCGGGATCCAACCACACAAAATCTTTGCTATTTTTGTGGCCCTCTGTGTTTGCACAAACCAGGTGCAGCACAGTGTTAAATAAGGGAGAGGGAGAACACAATGTTAGTAGCAGAAATATGGAACGAGTAGCTGCCGTCTGGTTGGCTTCAGTAATGACAATTCACTCAGCTCATCCCCTTTTAACTATGCACTCACATAATGGCTTTCTCACATGGCCTGTATTATTTGGGAGCGTTGGCTGTGCATGTCCTTGGGAGTTAACATTTCCGTGAGATGCAGCTCAGCGTCAGACAGTAAGGTCAGCAGCAGTTTTTTGATCACCACAACACTGCCCATCTGACATATTCAGAAAGGAAAATACTGTATTTTGGGCAGGGTTGATTAGGCCCTAATCTATCCCTTACTGGTTATACTTTTAGTGTCACAGCTGTGGTCTACGCATATACTGTATGTGGTAAAAAGCAAGTGTATCAGATGAAATGGATACGAAGAAGTGAGGCAGATGAAAATAAAAGTTCACCTCCATGAAGCCACAATAAGGCCCAAACTACACAGACACATCACACTGAACATTGAGGTAATGAGGCAGCGTGTAAATGTAATCATTACTCGAACAGCTGCTTCCTCACATTCGAATGAAGCCATGTCCCTGCTGTCATTCTTCTAGTTTTGTGGTCCCACAGAAAACCTCCATTCTTCCTGCACAGTCACCCTGCTCAGAAACACAGACATGGACTTAATGAAACGGTGATGATATCTCAGTGCTTTGGCTGGCTCGCTTCAGCTGCGTCCCTCCACTCAAACCTCCATCCTGCTTTAACCGCAGCCATCCGGATTAAAAGGCCGCTTTTAAGGGAAGGAAGACTTTAGTCCTTGTTTTAATGACAAAAATAGTTAGAGCCAAAGTTGCTCTACGGAAAAGCCAATTGGCAAACAGTGGTACGAATAACATTGTGCAGTTTCTGTACAGCCTTCTATCAAGTAGCTGTTTAGTGCTGCAGAAGATTCTTTGGTTTAAATACTATATGACACATTATGTCACAAATGCTTCTTCACTGGATCTTATCAGTTACTGTAGGTTTAGTTTGTTACATCCTTTTAAAGCATCTGTTTGGATACACTCATATTGGCATCTACAGACACATGCTCCAGTAATGGGGCCAGGATTTGTTCTGTTTCAGAAAATGTCATTTATAACAACCAGATATTTATGAGCATGGGATACTTCAAAAGCAACATGGGAGTTAACATGAGACACAGTAACAACACAAAAAAGCCAACACACATTCACAGCTCGTTTGTCAAAACATCATAAGCTATTCTTTTCCACATAATAGCTACTGTACCTTTACCACAGCTTCTATCCTTACGGTTTGTTCAGCACTATACAGCAGGTGTCAATTAACCTGCATCAAATGATGTGACAGACGTGTGCGGAACCATGTCTCGCCATGCTAGTGGCTTTGTGAGGAAGCACACGGGCACCTCCTTTTCAGCTAAATGCCAACATCAGTAGGGCAGTATGCTTTCGATTGCAGTCATAGAATGATCATGTTTAGCAGGCAGAGCATTTACCATGTTTACTATCTTAGTTTAGCATGCTAGCGTCTGCTGATTGGCACTACACACAAAGCTGAGGATGGTGCAACTGTCACTTTTGCAGGTGTTTGGTCAAACACTCAAGCATAAGGAAAACTGAAAATGACCTGATAAAAGTGCCAGATTAAAGGTCATGAGATAAAGTTGATATTATTCACCCATGGGGGGATCCTAAAGGAGCTTTTTGTAAGTTTTCCTATTGCTACATATCCAACGTTAGCATTAACAGCTGTTTACTAACCAGTCTAGAAGAAACATTGCAAGTTCAGGATCAAACTTTCCTTAACTCATTCCTTGTCTCCAGCTGCTGGTGGAGAGTTAGCATGCTAACCAGCTAGCCCTGGCCTGGTTGGACTGTCTCAAGAATGGTAAGTAAACAGCTATCCATCACTGACCCACTCCTGGACCCCCTGCAGTTCGCCTACAGAGCCAACAGGTCTGTAGACGACGCCGTCAACATGGCTCTCCACTTCATCCTCCAGCACCTGGACTCCTCAGGGACCTATGCCAGGATCCTGTTTGTGGACTTCAGCTCTGCCTTCAACACCATCATCCCGGCTCTGCTGCAGGACAAGCTCTCCCAGCTGAGCGTGCCTGACTCCACCTGCAGGTGGATCACCGACTTCCTGTCTGACAGGAGGCAGCACGTGAAGCTAGGAAAGCACGTGTCTGACTCCCAGACCATCAGCACTGGATCCCCACAAGGCTGCGTTCTTTCTCCTCTGCTCTTCTCCCTGTACACCAACACCTGCACCTCCAGCCATCAGTCTGTCAAGCTCCTGAAGTTTGCAGACGACACCACTCTCATTGGACTCATCTCTGATGGCGATGAGTCTGCCTACAGGTGGGAGACTGAGCGTCTGGTGACCTGGTGCAGGCAGAACAACCTAGAGCTAAACGCTCTGAAGACAGTGGAAATGATAGTGGACTTCAGGAAGAGCCCAGCCCCACCCACCCCCATCTCCCTGTGTGACTCCCCCGTGGCTACCGTGGAGCATTTTCGCTTCTTGGGAACCACCATCACACAGGATCTCAAATGGGAGCTAAACATCAGCTCCCTCATCAAAAAAGCTCAGCAGAGGATGTATTTCCTGAGGCAATTGAAGAAGTTCAACCTGCCAAGGACTATGATGGTGAACTTCTACACCTCCATCATTGAGTCCATCCTCACCTCCTCCATCACCATCTGGTACGCTGCTGCCACGGAGAGGGACAATAACAGACTGCAGCGTATCATCCACTCTGCTGAGAAGGTGACTGGCTGCAATCTTCCATCCCTCCAGGACCTGTACGCCTCAAGGACTCTGAGGCATGCAGGGAAGATTGTAGCTGACTCCTCCCACCCTGGACACAAACTCTTTGAGACACTCCCCTCTGGCAGGAGGCTGCGGTCCTTCAGGACCAAAACCTCTCGCCACAAAAATAGCTTCTTCCCATCTGCTATTAGCCTCATCAACAAGGCTAGAGAGCCCCACTGTTGCTGATCAATTGCACCAATCACCAGAAAAAATTCCTTGTATGTGAAAGCATACTTGGCAATAAAACTGATTCTGATTCTAACGCTAATGCTTTCTAGGTAGGGATAGCAAAACTATAAATAGTTCCTTTAAAAGGAAAAAAATATATATCATGGCACTCCATCTAATGGTTGTCAGTTTTAGTATCTGCACTAAAGTGGTGGACTGACTGAACATTGCCATCCCCAGAGCAATACGCAACGTGGCTGGCATGGTTAGAAATCTAGTTATAATAAGTAAAAACTCTGCACTGTATTTTCCTTAACCTTGTCCAGTCTGTCTCATTCTATCTTGCTTACAAACATTGATATTCTAGAAAATGCATTTTAACATGGACAGCTGCTTTTTTTATGGCGCTTGTAAAGTGGACAATGTCCATGCACAACAATACTTGAGCCAACAGCTGCAGTAGCAGAAAGTGTGAATTTCTAAGTGGAAACTTCTTTGCATAATCTTCTCGAGCCCATTCTCCTAGATAGATACAGTACATCATGGAATAATACATCTCCAGTATTTCATCTTTCAAGGTGTTTTTCAGGTGGATTTTTATAAAGCAATCTCCTCTCTTGAACTCATGTCAACATTTCTCCAGCACGCACCAAGTGGGAGGGCGTAGGGAGAGGAAAGCGAGGCAGAAACTAAAGGATACAGGATAGTACTATGATTTTCCTGTCTTAACTGCAAAGTAGCAGAGATGGTGTGAAGTGAGAGAAGCAGTGTAACTAGAGGAAGTCGACTCTAACTGCTGCAGTTCGGTAAAACACTGACTTGTACGTAACCAGAGTGCATGTCGAGACGATGCATGCAGAATCAGCCAGCATCAGTTCTCTGTCTTGTAACCCGTGTTCCCTGTTAATGTCACTTGAAAACATTGTGGGATTTTATAGAAGTGCATGCATTTCTGAGCCACCTACACTGGAATATATAGTATTCCAATGCTCTTTTTCATGGTTTAGTCTGGTTTTGTTATTTGCAGAAAATAAGGTCGTGCTTAACACCAGTAAGTCTGTTTTCTGACATACAAGAAACATCCATTATTATCTCATTAGTTGTTAGTTGTTACAAATTTTTCTTTATTGAAACTACAATGGGGCTTTTATGAAACATTTGTGGCAATAATGAGAAAGAATAATGCCAGCTTTTTTTTAAATTTTATTTTATTAATACCATGTGTTGTTCAAGAAAACAATCTCCACAAATCAACACACTTATTATGTTGTTGGCCAAACCTGAAGACTATCATGAACGTTTGTTTCTTCACTTACTGCACTTCATCCAAAACTCAGAAAAGTTATTGAGGTAATACATCAACAATCGAACAATAACGTTGCTTTGCCTTTTAGCTTGACAGCAAACACTTGATTTGTTAATGAAACGGTTTATGATACTGTTTGGTTGATCATAGCTCCATCATCCATCATTCAACGGTTCCAGATTTGAACAGGTAATTGTGAATATCCATCTTAAAATGTTTTAAAAGCCTACTCTCCAAAGAGGTGACTTTTTCAATTCCCTACAGATACTTGTGACAGATGTTATGGGGTTTTATGCAAGTTTTGAATATTATTTTGCTACATGCTTTACATTATTTATGACGTATGTTTCTTTATCTTGGCTCTTTTCATAATGATTTTACTAAACAGTGTTTGTTCTATTTGAGTGTTGTGTTTTTATGCTTAAAGTGTTTTTTGTATGCACAAATGTTCCTTTTTTCCGACTGTCCCTGAAGGACACAGACGGTGCTGTAATTAGCAACCAGGCAACAGGTGTGGGTCACAGGTGAACAATTGGAGGAGGAAGCACGAGACAGAAGGAGAGGTTAGAGGAGAGTACAATGCAGAAGCCTCAGTGAGGAGTAGGGAAGAACGAGCACAGTGACCCCCGCTGACCCCACGGGCCAGATGGATGAGCCGCAAGTGTCGAAGCCTGTCTGTTGAATGCAAATACTCCAGCCTGGGTTGGTATAATGCATTTTTTAAAACAATTCATGCTAAATCCAGTGCTGTGCTGTGAACTGCTGCAGTGTCTTTGTTAAAAATGCAAATTTCATTGTGTTTCATTTCACATATAATTCACAATACTCAAAATAGTAATTTCAAAACCAGTGTAGCAGGTTCACAAATGTATGAATGTCCTTCATTTAGCTAATGTTGTCAATATTTAATGTGTCTTGAAGACAAAAGTTGGGAAATTTTACCACCAGGACCTTTTAACATGCCTTTCCCATTTAAACCAATAAACATGTGGTGCGCTGTCGACCACTTACTAAAACAATGTGAATGCAGCATTACATCATGTGTGAGTGTGTGTTTGAATGAGCGCGCGGCAGATTCAGATTCACTTTTTGTGCATTGTGTGCTCAGTGGGGCTGGGTCCACTTAAATAGTGTGGTTAGCTTTGTGAGACTGCTGATGTAAAACAAGCCAGCTGTGGCACCATGTTCAGCCTTGATTTGCCACATCTGGACTCATCACCCTATGAGCTTTCATATTGTCAAAGTCTTCCTCCAGTATCCTGATCATTTGATTCCAAACTAAGCTTCCCTGAGCAGAGTTTATCTCACAAAGCTCTGTGTGATTGTCTCCATGAGGCATGAGGCACGAGCCCGGTCCAAATAAGATTCAGATGGGAGCCAACGAATCCATTGTCAGGAGTCACTTGTTACCTCTACTTTACCTTGAAACCAACAATGGACTTGTGAGGTTTGATTTGAATTTCTCAACATGTTTGTGAGGTCATGGCTGGTGGGGTTTTAAAGGGGTATTGCGTAGTAAATGACGTGACCATCACCATAAGAAATTGCAAACCCCTCCATGTGTTTCAGTCATTGAAACCAGCAGCTATGAGATGTTTGTGCAATACAAATGTTGCCAGTTCAATTACTGTTCTCGTAATGAACTGCTCCAGTGTTCTCCACTACCTGCTAAAAATACATGCACTTGAGTTGGCTTTGGATAAAGTAATCAAACAAATGGTTTACGTTATACAGTGCATGGACGTGCAATAAGTTGTTTTGCATTGCTTTAGCAGGAAATGAGGTTGGTAGTTACTGCAATGCTGAGTCAAAATGTCTGCTCTGAAATTTTAAGACAAAATGACAGCCTAGTTGGGTCCATTTACCTTCTTCCCACTGTTTGCTCACTGCCAGTATTCTGTGCCCTCTGTACCTTTCTTTACAATGTATCAGTGTCACTCTCCCCTTTCTGACCTGCGTCGCCAAAATTACATGTGGTGATAGGAAATTGCCCAGTCTGATTTCCTGCCATCAAAATGTCTTAGCCTTCACTGAGCCGGAGAAGTAACAGTATGTGGGAAGGAGGGTGTGCAACGAGAGGTCATCCTATTATCAGCCTGATGGTTTCATCTATGGGGACTTTGAGATGATGCCAGAGGCAGAATTCACTGACTGTAAGTGCAAGTCTTTTTTTCTCCAAACTAGGACAGGAGCTATTGTCGAGGCCACTGATATTGTTGCATTGCGGAAATGATAGTAAGGCAACTTCATATATATATATCACATTTCAAACACAGACTCAATTCAAAGTGATTGAAATTCAAAGAATAAGATTTGATAACAATAAGCTAACTTTAATTAACTTTAATAGAGCTGGACAAGTAACAAGTAACCTAAGAAAGTGTCCTTCCATGTACCCAATATATGCTAGGATTGGCTTTAAACCGCTGCAATCCTGAACAGAATAAAAAGGTGGTCACTGAGTCACTGCTTGGAGAGCCGGTCTATAGGGTCATTCTTCAGGGGAGGACAGTGCTGATGATATGCACCCTCTGGCCTACTGGTAGGTACAGTTCTGAAACATAATTATGGGAGTGATGACAACTATTGAATTATTTCAAATGTAACAATCTCCACCTTTATACTGACTCTTTTAGACTGTGTTTATTTGTTCCTGCTTCATTCCTGTTTATGTTCCTCATTTTCTCTCCAGTGCATCTGACAGCCTGTAACTTCTGGAATTTCTGCTCTTGTTAAAGGGGCTGTTTGTACGTTTTCTGTCACTGAATATGGTTTCTTACCAGGCGCGGGTAGTGTTGACTGTGGTTTGAAAAGCACTTCGGCCTGATCGTTTTCTCTAATAAAGGAGCTTATAATACACCCTCTAAGGAGGGCTACAACTTCAGGGTAGTTTGGAGGCCAGGGTGTCTCCTTCATTAACGGAAAGTGACAACAGACCAGGGCTAGCTAGTTAGCATGTTAAGTTCAGAAGAGACATGAAGGAGACGAGTTAAAATGAGTGTTGCTTTCCACCTTCCACCACACAGCTCTTGGTGAATGAAGTTTGATGCTTAAGTCAAAATGTTTCTTCTAGACTGGTGAGTAAACAGCTGTTAATGCTAACGCTGGCTATGTGGCAATTGCAAAAGTTAAAAATAGCTCCTTTTAAATGGTTTTCATTACATGTACCTAATTTCTTTTGTCTGCATTCAGGGCCAGGAGCATTAGAGTCATTACAGTAAAGAGTGTCCGGATAAAAATTATTTGCTCCTCGTCATGGCAGCTCATTGTCACAGCTACAACACAAAGAAAAAATAAAAGTGCTATCACATAGCAGGAGAGGAGACAACCAGGATGTGTCAAGCGGGGGAGCAACTTTCTTGATACATCCTTTTCTGGATGCTGGTTGGATGGCAGAATAATTTTTATAATCTGTTGGCCAGCAAGAGATAACTGGGCATTAGAAAAAGTGATAAAAATCCTGTAACGACATGCAAGGAGGCTGAGATAATTAAACGGTTTGTTATACACAGCTTTCTCTGGACTTAGCACATGGCTTGCTGCTGGTTAAGTTTTACATTTCACTTTTTCGAATCGACATTTCCCCTGTGCCAATTAGATTTCAGGCCAGTGACCATAGCCATAATTTAGGCAAATAGGGTGAATCCACAGGGTCTTAATTACAGAGGATGGCACAGTCTTTTCTTAAGCTGCCTCCATTTGTGATTTTAGGCGGAAAAGATGGATGTACTTTTACATTCAACCTTTGCCAAGTGCTGCTTTTAAAGCCTAGTCCGTAAAACTCAGGAACCATACTAAGCCCTGGTTTGTTCAGTCCTTGGAGCCATGAGCTGAGCTGCTCATCGCACCACTGAGGCTCATAATTAAAAATCTCCAGTTACTTCCTCCTTACCTCTGCTGACCCCGGCCTCGTGGCTCAACTGTACCCAGGGCCAGTGAGCCGCCTCTGGGGAGCCACAGGAGGAACTTGGCCTTGGACGCTGGATGGAGACCGGACAACGTTGGGAAGTAATGGGGATGTTGACTCAAGGGTGACGAGGGTGGGCGGATGTGACCGCTGGAGAAGAAGTGTGTGCCAGGTAAACACTCTGCAGTCACGATGCCAGATTAGCCTTGCTTATGATGCCAGTGTGTAGGCTGCCATGCTGTCTTAAATGGAGAAAATAGTGGAGGTTTGACTCGGACTGAATACAAAGAGAGAAACAAAGCCGGAGAAAAACTAAGAATGAGAAGAAGACGGAGCCAAACAGAGACAGGAACACTGAAAACGATCATGTTTCTGTCTCTAGGGTTGTTATTAAAGCTGCATCTAACACCCAGGAATGCAGGAATGTCGGCTGACGTCTTTCTCATCAGGTAGAGAGTAGGAGACAGGGTGGAGAAAGTGTCGGTGCGTTTCAGGAAGGAACTGATACTGCAGGGCCATCTGAGGATTCAAATATTGCCACTCAGAGGAAAGACGGAAAGACAGAAGTATCACTTTCATGAAGAATGAAAGAGAACAGCAGAGCACGACAAAGAGGAGGAAAAAACCTTTTCGAATTAAACCGTGATTGAATAATGGCTCAGTCCTTCTCTGCAATTGACCCAAGGCTAAAGGTATAACTGGCTCCCTGTCACTGGGTCCTCCTCTTCGAGTACCAGCCCACTGTGGTGAGTGAGCGGTGGAGTAGCAGAGGGCCATACATACAGTAAGCACTCTGTCTATCTCATAGGCTCATTCAGCCATGTGGTTTGGCAGGTCGGGCGGCGATGTAGGTGGCTGCGAGTGAAGATAGGGAGACCCACGTGTGCCGAGCTTAAGTATTCAATTTACCTCAGCCAGTAGGACACATTACACATTGAGCCTGTCTGAGGAGAGGGCGAAAGTGTTGGCTTATTGCAGCTAATCCCTCACCTTTAGCCCACACTTGGCATTGTGTGGCGCCTTATATTTGTCATGCAACTGAAGTTTAAGAGTCTAATAAGGAAGTCTCGGCCTAAGCCTCTGCAAACAGTGCAGAAAAGCACCTACTATCAGCTGACTGGGCGAGCAGCGGGGGAAGAGTGTCGGACTACTCCTGTAACGGTGGTACTACTCACATGCATACCTACACAGAGGTATTCCCAAGCGTCGGCCAAACATATATCAGCACTGTTTCATATCAAAGACCTTTATTTTGGCAATCGCTGATGTTTGCTTGGGATTAGCACTTTTTAATAAACTCATTTGGTTGCCTACATAGTGTTAATGCACAGGAAAAACACCAGCTAAAACCTTTTGACGTCTGTCTGGGTAATACAGGCTTATGGGAAGCTTAGACAACTTACCATAAGACAACATAGAGCCATGCAGGGTTTTGTAGCACAAATGCCCTTTGTGGGACACACAGAGCGGGCTCTCTTGAAGTCTAGAAGGAGAAAAAATGATCCCAGAAAGGGGGTTGAGTTGTAGCCATTGTGGAAGTTCTGATTTCTTCTGTATGTTTGCCAGCGGTGAAATAAGTAAAACGAGCAGTCGTGCCACAAAAATACTGTTTTACAATTCTTCAAGTAAAGGTACATAATTATCAGCAAAAGATACTTTAAGGTTGTGTGAATTTGAAAGGAGAAATAAGTTGAATTTATAAGCAACTAAACACACCTTTGCTCAGGTCAGTACACTCACAGGCTTTGTTGCCATAGACTTTATTGGTCTGGTTTGACCAATAATTTGTGGTTAATGTTAGCAAACTTTTAGATAGATAATGCTGTGTCAGTGACATATCTTAGTCAGTTTCTGGAATTTATATCTTCTCTACTTCAGCTACTGTTAAAGTCTATCAAGATAAACGTTTCAATGGTTTTCAGAACATAAATAGAAATCAATAAATAAAGGCAAGAAATAGACAACTTCCACTCACTGTCTTGTGGCTGCAGTACAACAAAAGTTAAAGTCTCGCTTTAAATGTCAAAAGCAAAAGAACTCATTATGCATGTTATTTTATTGAATTATTATTATAGACGCACTTACATGTAAGCAGCATTTAATGTTTTAGCTGGTTGGTGTTGCACTAATTTTAACTACTTCATGCACTGTTGGGTAGTTGAGGTTGCATGTAGTAAATGCATTTAGTTATTTTCCATCACTGATGCGTGCTGATCCCCAGGACTTCATTTTCAGGGGGTTGATAATGGCCTGCTTTAGAGATCACTATATTATGTTTGAACATACCGTTGTAAATTTCCTCTTAATATGTAAGAAAGGATTATATGGACTTTTAGTGTTGCACAGATAAAGGATGAAATCAGCGAAGCCTTTACAGTGGCTGCTACTGTGCTGATCTGAATTTGCAATGGTCACAAGATTATTTTAAATAAAGGTATTTTTCTATTTATTTTCAGTGTTTACCTTTTCCCTTCTGAAAATAAAGTATGAAACCTATTAACCTGGTGGTTAAGTAGCGGGGTCTGATTTTTGCCTCAGACCCATGTGTGGCTCGTCCGCCTCTCCTGCCTGTGTACACTGAGGCGGTGCCAGAGCCACGCTGCGCTACTCTGCGATGTGCTGTTCTATTCTGTGCTGTGCTGTCCTGTCCTGTGCTGCGATGCCGGCTCCTCACTAGGTGCCAAGTGATTTTTATCACTGCGAAAACAGTCTCCTTCCAATCTCAGCCCTCTTAGGAGCATATGAATACACTTTACACTCACACGAAGGAAAACAGGTAACCTGAGACCGCGCTCGGGGCAAGAGCTGAGCCCGCAGGTAAAAGGACTGCAGTGTGTCAGCATGTGTGCAGTGTGGCATCTGAGTGAGTGTGTGTTGGACTTGTTCACACTCATGGATGGCTTTTATGAACAGAGGCATGTCTGCTCAGTATATGTGCTTCAGTTTGAATTCTGTACATACAGTTGGCCCTGCATTTTTTGCTGAGTGGCTAAATGTTGTGACTCCAAAACCAGAGGCGACATAAAGTGAAGGTAAAGCTGTATTTTGACCTTTATTTATCCACAGTGTGTCAACTGGGCAAATCTGGCCGCCTCCAGTGGCGCTGTGTCACATTCACACTTTGACACATGGGAGCTGTTCAGTGTAACCGGCGCTTCTGCCTCAGCGGCCACATGCAAAACATGGTGCTTAAAGACACCAGAAGCTGTTGAAGGAAAGGACGGTACTACTTTAATTTTCTACCTGGGCTTCGTTCTATCTTCACTATCCTGCTAAATTGTAGACAAATTTAGATTAATATTCATTAATACCCCTCCCCCCGGACACATGCAGCATGACATTCCATGATGCTGATTTGCCAGAATGCAAACAAACAGGCTCTTTGCTAACAAAGTAACTCACTTTAGTAATGTTTAATTTTTCTTTAAAATTTTTTTCTTCATTTTTTTTCTTTTCTTTTTTGTTCTTTTGCTCTGATATTGCTCATAGATGAGCCAAAGTTGCTTTCTCATGTTGTAATAATAGATTTTTAGACCCACTTTACTTTCACCTCCACCTCTTATTATATAAAAAATATCCAGTTCCACTTCCAAAATCATGCAATATGGCTCAATGCAAGTCTGACTATTTTCCCACTGTTAAACCATTCTGTCTACTGTTCATTTCCAAACAGACCATAAACAGTTACACCGCATTTACAGTGGCATCCAAACATAAATCATGCTTCATTTCATTAATTTAGGTACATGGTGACAATATAATGTTAAATAACATTTTTATATTTTGTGGGTTGCTCAACTCCTACATAATATTACGGGGATATAAATGGCAGTAGAAAATAACTGAACAAAGAAGAAAAAAAGAAAATGAAGCAGCACAGATTTCTAGTATAACCCATGCATACTTTATGATCTGGATACAGACATGAATGCACATGTGCATTATCCTGCTTACTTGCCACTGGAAAGTGGCCTGAAATCTGTACAGACGACGTAATCACAGTTTTACAGTCAGCGATGTCATTATCAATCCATAAGTCTTAACAACTTCAGAAGTTTTTCTCACTCTTGTATGTTATAGAAGCCAATGTAATCATTTTCAGGGGTGATTTCCATGTTTGTTTTAATCACATATGTGGAAAAGGAGAGCTTTTGGAAGGTAGCCACTCCGCTAACATGGAAACTTTGTGTCCTGAAACATCGATCTGGAGTCATAACCACCATCGTTTTGAACCTGAACAAGGCAAGTCAAGGCATGTCAAAATCCCGCTCCTCATCAACTTCTGTTTATTTAATTTCAGATTTTCTTTTTTGCACACATATGTACATAAATCCCTAGTCATACGTCTCCATCCCTCGTTCGCTCCATCCTTCCCTCCTTCTTTCACCAGACCTGTTTATTTTAGATTTTTTGAGGAAAAACCTGCAGTGAAATGAAAATAAAGGTAGCGTCACATTCATAATATTTGGAGTGGAGAGCAATTTATTTTCCTTTTATTAAATGCTGATTAATATGCAGTGTTGGGGAGACTAATACTGCGGGTTTCATTTCTCCAGTATCCTGCGCTGGGCCGGCTCTGCCTCAGAGGAAGAACTGGCCACAAACGAGCCAGAGATATGGAAGTCTGGTTTGAATTAAAAGAAAGAAACTCCTTTTCACCGTAGCTCTTTTCCTGTCTCCTCTTCTGTCAGTGTTTTTTTTTTTTTTTTTTTTTTTTTCTTTTTCTTCCTGAGCTTGTAATTGTCAAGATGAGGTGTATTTTGGGGCTGATGTTAATGTGGATGCCGGGAATGTCCAGACCCTAATTGCTCTGGTGAAATTTTCGCCTGGGTTCGAGTGTGTGTGTGTGTGTGTGGATTCCTTTTAATTAACAGTGAGTATGTATCATTGTGGCAGATGAGGAAGTTGAGCCAGACAGTAACAATGCTGCCTCAGCAGTGGTACCAGGATCTCAAACCACATTCTTAGCGTATGGAAGAGCAGCAACTGACTTTTTGCAGCTTATATCAAGAAATGTAAGAGAGAAAACTGCATTCACTGAGAATTAGTCGTGTTGAAAAGTTTCACCTCACTACTCCCTTCTGGGTTAGGGTTAGGGTTAGTAGCCAACTGGCTGCAAATATTGGTTATTTGTCATCTAAAACTCACGTATCATAAAGAGTAAAACTCAGGTTAGACAAATACATTACTTTGCCAAAATACTGGCTGATATTTACCGTGGTAAAAATCTGATATCAGCCTGCCGTTGTCATCCACCTGTAGTATGACAAACATCAGGCTATCGCTTTACTTCTCTGGGGTTGTTAAACCTGACATACCTGCGAAGAAAGCTGCTCGCCCACAATTTTATAAGTCTAGTGTTCAATGGAGAATTTTACCATCCCATGATCTGACTGTTGTCTCAGATGCGTTTCCAGCCTCATGGGAATGAAACTGAAGTCAGTGGAAAATGTAAAGATGTTGAAAGCACGTGATAGTATTGGTATTCCATTAAAAAAAAAAAAATCTGAATTTAAAGTAGCTAGAAATGACTACATGTAATGTGAAAGTGGTTGCTTTTAGTGACAAGCGCACCGATAATCAGTTCATCCTATGACCAGAAAATAATAGATTAATGGAAATGATTGTCTCATATCTGCTGGGAGTGTAAATAAGCAATTGATAAAAGTTTGCCATGTCACCTTTCTTTCATTCATTAGCCGTGGCGCTTATATTTTAGGGTCATGAGGAGGCTGTAAGCAATCGCAGCTGAGCCCAAGTAGCCAGAGACTAAAAATCAGTTATTTTTAGTTCAAATCAAACTTTTATTTCATTCATATCCTGAATGAAACTGCATCCTTCTAATCACTACAGGACTTCAAAATGACTGAGATAAAATTTTTATATTTTGAACCTAAAAGTGGGTATAAAAGACATGATTTCAGAATAGTTTCACTTAAGCAACAATTTTGAATTTCTGTAACTGCTAGGGTGATTCGTCATATGTATCTCTCAGCATCATACACATAAGACACCGTTAAAAAACTGTGTACATGCAAACACGAAAGCACCGCAGTGCAAGCAAGCATACACAAATGACACTGATGTTTCAGTTGTGTATTTGTGCATTTTGTGTATTTATGCACACGCCTGCATGCAAGAAACACCTCAGAGATGAGGACCTGGTGGGGAACTATGACTCACGCCGGCCGGGTAGGCAACGCAGGTCGGGCTGTCACGTGAGGGGTTGTCCTGGAACAACGGTGTAACCGTATAACCCGCTGTTTAAACAGGCCTCTGAGAGATGCCCTCTCATTTCCTGCTGGAAAAGCTGATCAATCACAGCTCTCATCACCTCGGAGCCGGTTAGGAATAGAGATGTGGGTGGACTGGTGCAGGACAGAGAGCGAAAGGTGAGATGAGTGAAGAAATGACAGGATTTTGAGGAACTTTTTTTTAATGGTGCTTGTGCTTTATTAGATAGGAGAGTGTCTGAAATATGAGTGCAAAAAGAGCAGGAGTGGCAAAAAATTGAGCTAAAGTTTAAAATTATGAAGGTCAATATGCAAGCACTCCACCTTTCCATGCAGACCATGTTTGAGAGTGACGTTATTGTTATAAATTAGATGTTGTAGTTAGATAGTGTATTAGATAGTATTAGTACTGAATTGAAATGTTTAAAGATTGCCTTTGGTTTTATTACATTGGGCAGAAAAAAAAAATCTCACAAGGACAGGTTTGAAACTACAGGACCACATGTATTCCGTCTCTACAGCAAAGATGTAGTATTACAGAAAGATGAAAGCAAAGGGAAGGAAAAGAGGAAGAAGTGAGGAAGAAGACGGGATTGGAACAGATTTGACGCTGGCTCTAAAACAAGAGAACTCCTTCCCTCCCTCCTCAATTTGTCTCTGTGTTTTACAAGAGCTAGATGGATTGCACAAGGTAACATCCATCTATCAAAAGCAGAGGAGGAATGTTCTGCTCTTAGTGGTCCTCCCTTCACTCCTTCCCCCTGCCCGGCAGTTAAAACAACACGTTGTGCCAGCGGGTCTTGATTTCCACTGCTTCAACACCATGTCGTTTTTCAAGCGAGGTCTATCAGAAGCGTTTAGGCTGAACGCAGAGCAGACCCCGGTAGCCGACTTGCCTCTGCCTTCTCTGACTCAGACCATACTCAGCTCCAATTTGTCCAGACATGGGCCAGTGTGTATGTGTGTGGGTGTATTCTGATATGCTAGTTTTGTGTAGATGAAGCACTGCAGAAGCACTTTTTTTTTTTTTTTAAAGTTAATGCTGGAATGTTGCAACTTACAACATAATGGATATCTAATAAAGAAGCAAGCTGAAATTCTTAATTTGAGTAATAACATAATGAATAAAATATGCATGGCCATATTTAACAATGTCACTAAAAGGTTTTGCTGATAGTTTTCTCCTACCAAGAAATCTACTGAAGTAGAGCCAAGCTAGCAGGCTGTTGTAGCCGATGGGTGGTATTTTGGTTAACGTTAACTAAAGCAGTATTACGGAATACTTTAAACAGTTAATAATCAATTTGTTGCTTTCACCACCACATGCCAATACAGGTTTAAGGCAGTTATGCTCAACTATTTAACATCAAACAGTAACAGCTAGGAAACAGGGTAGAATACAGGGTAGGTAGGTATGGTACAGATGCTAATATTTGTGTCAGAATTAAGCTTTGGGAGACCTCAC
Source organism: Trachinotus anak (assembly GCF_046630095.1). Taxonomy (NCBI): domain Eukaryota; kingdom Metazoa; phylum Chordata; class Actinopteri; order Carangiformes; family Carangidae; genus Trachinotus; species Trachinotus anak. The sequence goes on along the minus strand of NW_027273876.1, from coordinate 16,576,321 downwards.
ATGATGTCAGTTTGGATTTAGGTTAATAGACTAAGTGAGATAACAACATCTTTAGCATTTCTTTAGCTTCCATACTGTCACATTTTTCTGAGTGAAATATGTCACAGTGTGGGTGAGTGACATTGGGATGAATGTAGGTTGTGACCTTTGGTGATGAAAATTCAATACCAGGGCGTCTAATGCGATATCAGTTTCACATAGAATACTGACGAGCTCTAATGTTGATATTACACTATTTTTAAGCTGCCTTGTTAAGCAACCAAAATCCCCAATGTCTTCAAAATGACCCATACCGACGCTTTACAAATGAAATACCGACATTCTTGTCATGAGCGAAACCCAATGCATGCTAAATGTCACAGTGTCAACTGAACAACACTGGCTAGAGTCTGACGTCTTTCTGATGTTATATTGATGGTGCCTGCTGGGCATGTTGGTAGATCATGAGGGGGGAAGTTGAGTAAAAATGACAAAAATGACAAAGACAATGCACTTTTGGAAAAGTGTTTTGCTAACTGATAGCCAAGCACAGTACTACCCACAAGCTAACTAGGTCCACTACTGTTAGCTGGACACCCTACAGCCTACTTTGATTGGATACATTTATGCTATCAAGTAAAAAAGGGATATTTTACTTTCAGGCTACCAGAATAGCAGAATAATGAATGCAGTCACACAATATACAACTTGTGAAACAGATTTTTTTGTTTTATTCTACTTTTAAGTATGGACACATGTTATATGGACTGGAATTATACATTTTTCCAACAATTTCTTTTGGAGTTTGGCATCAGTTGAGAGATGGTTTATTGTGATCACCATAAATCTCCCACTTTTTATCCACAGTAGCAGCGTGGCTTTGGGGATGGCAGTGTTGACCGGTCAGTTGGTCCACCACTTTCATAAAGACTTAAATATCTCACTACATCTTGGATGCATTGACATTAAATTTTATAAAGAAATTTGTGGTCTTCAGAGGATAATTCATTATGACCTTTGTGCCTCCATGATTTCCACCTGTCGCCACCAGCTTGGCACCATTTGTAATTTAGACTTAAATTTCTCAGGTATTGTTAAAGGGTTCCATGCAACCTGATGCAGACATTCATGGTGTTTGTGGACTTTTGTGACTTATTCTGGAGCCAAAGTTCAATTTGTCTAAAACTTCATATTGTCTGTAAAGGTTTAGTTTATTTACAATGACCGTTACAGCCTTGCAGAGCAGCTAGTGTGTCAGCAACATCTGCTGCACATTGGCTCTTTCCCAACAGGGGTAAAGTAGTCTCACTCTGGTACAGTTTCATTTTACAAAATATTACTTCTCTTGTGTCCTTTAACTTTTAAAGAAGCTGTAAACAAATGTATAAAGTGATATTTTGTGGATGACTGTGATGTAAATCTATCCCGTCAGTCCAACCGATGCGAGTTATACAGAAGGTCAAACTTGTGTTAAGACTGTATTGTACAATCTGGCTTTAGCTTTGCTTTCAGGACTCGTGTACTGTAACACTTGAGGCTGCCAATCTCTTGTTAACTTGCCACGTCCTGTTGAAAAAATGCTCTGCAAAAAAGAGAAAAAAAAATCTGTGAAATGGATCCCCATTATAGCTTCATGTATTATAGCAGACTTTAGTTTTATGAGCTTTTAACAAGTTTCCCAGGGGTTGCAATAATTTCTGTGGTTTATTTTCGGAACATTTACTTCTTTCTTTTCCTTAAACGATTGGTATGGGCCTTTAGTGCTCCAGCCCGCCTTTCCTCCACCTCCATCTCAATCCAGTTTCACACTCCTTCTTTGGGCTGCTTTACTGTAGTTGGATGGCATGTCATTGAAGCCAACGTCAATCCTCAAATTTCCACAATCCGAGTTCCAGCTCGCCTCTTAAGGTTATTGCAACTTGATTGACATTCAGTGTTTAAAGAGTAATAATAAGCGGGAGAGGCAAGGCAGAACGGTGACAAGGGGCAACATTTCACCAAACCAAGCCGATCTCAAAACGTGCAACATGGAAGCTTCTGAGCTGTCATTTTATTTGTCAGTGCATACTTTTGTCAGCCACAACATCTTGTATCCGAGTGTCATGTTCTGGCATCAAAACATTATTCCTCAGTCTCTCTGTCTGGCTGTCATTTCACAAAGCCTGAAAGATTACTAGAAATCACATCCATATGTGGGAAAACAAGAGAGAGAAAGAGAGGATGGTGTAAAACATGACTTCCACCCTCAGCTGTGCCCACTAGAGCTGCTATGTATGGGGTTTTCCTTTGACTGCGCAGATAAATCAGCCGAGGGAGGACACCATTGTCCCACATCTTACCATTCTTTCTCCATTACTATCTCCACCCGTCAAGCATCCCATTCTGATAGTCCCCACCCCCACCCCACCCCGCCGCACCCTCTCACTTTCCCAGTCTTCTCTGTCCTCTTATTCTGCATGTTTTTAAATTCCTTCAGCTCCCCTCCTCTGTCTGTCCCTCCATCCATCCACACACTGCGTCATGTCGTTATTGTGTGAGTCTGAGCAGCTTGTCTGACAGCCAAAGTGTAACGCTACACCTCTGACCTGGAGGAGTCAGCAGTCTGTAGTTTCAGTCAGAGAAACATTTTTTAGACCTGCTGAGCTGAGTTTTTCAGAAACCAAATTAGCTCCATGGCAAAGTTGAGAACCAAAAAGAGAGCTATGGTCAACGCAGGTCAGCTGAGGTGCAGTATATATGTTGGCAGGTGATTTTGTTTCAGTTTTAGCCTTAGTCTTTTGACGTGAATGCAGTCATGAGGTTCGGTCAAACCTTTGTTTACTCACTTTAGTAGAACCAGTCACTCATTCTCTCTCACTTTGCTACCTATACTCTGCTGCAGAGCTGGAAACCCTCACCTGTCTACCAAAGAACTGTTCACTTCCTGTTTTAGATGAAACATTATAAACACAAAAAATGCAAACTCAAAGTTACATTAGAATTACACCCCTTACTGTCTAGCTCATAGTAATGGCTCAAGAAAACACGTTCTTACCTTTTCATAAAGGTCAGTGTATTGGCCTTTTTTAATAATTTCACCTTTAATTTTACTTAGGAGCTTTGCCTTCACAAACACATCCGCATGTCACTGTTGATCATTGTCATGGAAGATTGGAAGATGTTACCCTCTCTCAAAAACTTAATCTTAAAAAACTGAATTGTCAAAAAAAAAGTTCATAACAAGACATTGACCAAATTCATACTTCATATGTCACTTCCAGTCTAAAGCTTCTACTTTGGACGTTTGAGTTCCCCTTGAAAATGACTTAGCGTTTTGCATACAAGTCACGCTATATAGCCTCTCCCTGTGAGTGTTTGTGCATGTTAACCAGCCAAGTCTTTCCCTTGAAAAAAAATACAAAAATGCTGCTGTGCTTTTCTAAGCCACCAACCCCGGAGGCTTTATCAGAATCTGGAAGGACAGGATGTGCTGTTCTGATTCTGAATGAATGTGTGTGTAGGTGCGTGGGTGCCTACAGGATCTGTGTTCTCAGGACCGCCCCCTGCAGAGCGCCCTGGCTGAGGCCCTTTGCCTCCCTGCCAATCAGATTTCTCTCATCCTGGGCCAGATAGAGAGCTGAGCCAATCAGAGTCCTAATTCATTTCCTGAGAGGAAATAGTGGCGGTAATGGTGTAGTTGTGGTATCTACTGGCAGCTAGCGAAGGTTAAGGCAAGAGACTATATTGAACTGATTAATTTCAAGTAACCATTTCTGCACAATGGCCAAGAACTCATGAATCATACAGCAGTAAAAATGTACATGGCCAACAGACTTTTTGAGTTTGTTGGGATCGTGACCTGTCCCATTAAATTCAGTATTCTGTGCAAAACGCAGTTGTGAGGAAGAGTGCCGGGGGTTTTTGAGGATCAGCATAGTTCTTGATAAATGACCAGACCCACAGGCACTTTAAGCTTGTGTCTGAAACTGCATATTTCAGCCATAAAACACACTCCATGATAAAAGATTCCCCGAAGACAAGTTAAAAGTGATCTTCAGAGTTCACCCCTAAACCCAGCAATGACACACACTCAAATTCACACATACAGTAAAGTCCCAAGCACCCACTGCGTTTCATGCAACATTTTTGTCATTGTGCCCATCACTTCTAATGGTAAAACCAACATTGTTGTGAATAAATGTTGTAAATCTTTTGTAAGCATCCAGTACAGTTTACCGACTGCCTCCCAGATTCCACTTTGACCAACCCTGCCTGCGGTAGTTGCACACTTATACTCATCAGGTCGCCAGAAACACGACCCCAAATGGATGGTAATGTTGCCTTGTACCTGCTGGATAAGGAGATAGGCAACGGTTTGCTCAGCTTTATAAGGTGGTGATTTGGTGCTGTGCAGTAATGTACTAAATGTGCACTGTGAGTGAACGCTTCCCAGAGCTCACCCACCAGAAGGTGGCAGTAATGCAACTAAAACGACAGCCAAAAAGCTGCGTACCAACCACAAAGACGCATCCAAAGAAGAAGAAATGTGTTTTATGGGGGCACCAGAGGAGTTACGTCACCTGGAGCAGCTCCTGGTACTTCTGAAGCCAGTTCGTATGAACATTTGAAAGATTATTATGATCAAATCGGTGACAATTCCAATGGGGAATAATGTCACATTTTAATGCTAACTTTGCCTACCAGGTTTGAAAAAAAAAGTCTGAATGTTGAATTTGAAACAACTCTCAGAGGTGAAGTATCTGATCAGTCTATTGAAATATCTGCGAATGATGGATGATCACAAGAAATCCTAAGGAAAGAGTAAAATCACGAGCCAACAGCCGCGAACTTCCTCTACCTTAGTCAAACTTACAGCATATACACATTAAACATATAATCAGGTTGATTTTTCTTGGCTTTTAAATGTAATCTCTGTCTCTGATTCTATAGTAGTCTACAGTAATGTGATCGGGGTCTGGAGATGGATGAGTAGAAGAATGTTCTCCTGAGAAAGAACGTTGAGTGATATGTTGATGTTATGTTTACAGCCTGTTCTGCTGCCCCCAGGTGGCCAAAGAATCAATTCATTGAAGTTAGAGTTCTGTTATACACCATACTAATTTCGTTCTTTGCAATGTGCAGGCACTTTATGTGCACAAGTACACAGTTGCCCTCTTTCAAATACAGGATCACATACGCAAACTTCCTGCTGCGGAACAGCAGTTAGAATGGGCCCAAGCAGACGGAACATTGTGGGGCAATGCAGGGACTGAAACTGCCCATTTAGTCTCTACTACTTCTGTCATTTGTCCACTTAGACTCTTTTTCCTAACCATATGGTTTTCTTTGAGTGCTTGTGTGCATGAACATGAGAAACACACAAATACTTAAGTCAGAGGAGACACCGGCAGACATGCAGGCAGTAACGGTCCTGGACACGGCAGATCTGCTATGTTATGCCAAACCTTCCTTGCCAAGTAGTAATTTTTTCCATATTATACAATAAATTACAGTCATTTCTGTCACTCTGTCACTCTTTCATTGGCTGGTTTTCTTTTTCTCATTATCGCCTCCTTCTCTCTTGCACCCTGCGCTGACTTAATAAATGACTTAATATTATCTACACCAATATAAGTGTCATACCTGTACACACATCCCACTCCTCCATGTGTCAAGGCCTATGCTTCTCTCACTACCACAATCCGTGCAAGCTATTCTGTTAAAAATAACTGTTTTGCCATACATTAGGGCACATTGTAGAAATTAAAACATTCAGTATGGATATACTGAACGGGCAATTTCGTGTTCTGAGTGCTCCTACATTAGTTTAGGTTTTTAGGGTTTGGCGTACGTTTATTTTTCCTCTCCTGCGGTGAGGAGCATATGCTATGGAGCAGCTCCCTCCAGCCCATTTGTGTGGTTCTGTTTCTGTCCCATAAATAAAAGGGGAAACACAGACTGAAACGGGCTCGGCTCTGCTACCAGATGTCTGGGTCCTTTTGGTTTGTTCATTTTCGTGGCTGTAAAGAAATAAAATCGCAAAAAATAACAGGTGATGGAAGAAAATTTCAGATGTGTTTCATTCCAACAACTGCTTGGTTATGGCTTTTTTTTTTTTTTTTTTCGTCGGTTCTGGACTCGACTGCAAAAGTAAAGCTCTGGTTTGTGGGTCGTCATCTGGAGTGTTCCACAAAACCATGTGGTGGAAGAATAACTAAAATTACCCCCCTCCCTCCTTGAGATTCTGGTGCCAAAGCAGGTGTCTGGGCTCTGGTTTCATGGTCTTTTGGGTCTTTCACACATGTCACATTTTCTGGTTGATTGAGCTCAGTTCTGGATTAAATTCCCGGACCGTGTGCTAGATTAAATTTTGGGACGCCGTCTGGGGTCGCGGTTGCGGGTTGAGCTCTGGGAGGAGATTCTGCCGAGATGTTTCACTCCGCCGAACTTTCAGACCTCAGATACAGTCACACATTCAGGTCAGGATGGTTAGATAAGTGAAAGAAAGTAAGAGGAAAAGAAGAAGACGAAAAAAATTGAACCTTGAGAGGACCGCAGAGAGAAAAGTGGAATACAAATTATGTGGACATGATTCAGCAAGAAAGCAAGAGCTGGATGGGATGGTGAGGAGGAAATGGGAAGAAGGCGTGAGTCAGCAGCTCGGTGGAGAAAAAGAGTAAGAAAGTGATGAAGGGGCTAGGGGAGTGAAGATGATGGAAAACCAGTTCCAAGTCTTACAGATGTTCTGTCTGTGTGTCAAAAGGAGAAGAATGGGTGGAAATAATTTCAGTGGACCATAGAAGTACAAGCAATTTTTACCAGGGTATTAGGCCTGACCTGCAAAGACCACTGGTATTAACGGAACAGATAGATAATTTTACAGTTTCGTGTCGCTCTCTCTGCTCCTATCACCATCCTTTCCAGATGTAGCAGCCAGCTGTTTTTTCATATTCCGTCAGAAGAGTGAATGATGAACATAATCACGCCTTTTTGACTTTACTAATTCATGATTTAATTTACCATGCTACCAGCAACTACCAGCAACTTTTAAGGTGGAATGTTTTCTTGCACGTTGGTCAACGCATGATTGACGTGTGGAAAGCAATCAATACACCTCAAATATCAAAATGATAACTTTGACCTTTTATCTCTTGCATTACATATGCTTTAGTGATGATCAGAACTTCTAGCCCTTAAAAAATTACATACATTTTGACCTACAGATATACACCTGTGGCAACTGGTGAGCTTTAGAGGTGCTGATAGGCAGCTTTTCTTACCTTGAGACGAAGCCGAAGTGGCCAATTCTCCCTTTTCCCAGTCTTGAAGCTGAGGTAAGCTAACTAGGAGCTGGTTGTAGTGTTTTAGTAAGTAGACAGATATAAGAGTGGTATCAATTTTTTGGAGCACATATTACTGTTTAATTCATCTGTTTAAATGTTTTCCTGTGAATTTGATCACTCCAGAATGAAAACTCTGCTGATTCAGATGATCATAAAAAGCTTTGATTTCTAATTAGAGAAAAAACAATGAGTTGGAAAATTGACAGTATTAAATAACACTTGAGAAGCTCCCTCCCCCTTTCCTGCTCCACTCAAATGAACAACATGTTTCATCCTATGTGTCAGCAGGCAGGCTCATACTGAGGGGAACTGCATGGAGGAAAAACATCAAGAGGAATGTGCTGGTAACTTGTGAAAGCAACACAAGAGTTTCATGTTTCAGTATACTGATTGAGTTTTTCTATATCATTTAAAACTGCAGTGCAAGTGTAGAATATGGAGATGCATTCTGTGCAATGTCTTCTGCGGTTACCGATGTAAAATGGTAACAGGAAAGAGGCGAGAGCGAGAATGATGGTCTGAAAATGTAGCTGGTAGACCTCTGACAGCGCTGAACAGAACATATGTAGGTTACTAATGTAACTGTTAGTGGACAGCCCTCACCCTCATCTCACACAGTCCTTATAGCTGCCAAATGACACAGCTTGCTGGGACACTCAATGGAGAAACAGTGATCCAGAGCAAACACATTAACGCCGCCTCGTTGACCATGTCCTCTGAAGCTTTTCCACAAACCAACATTTTGTCCTTTCTCATCTTCCCTTTCCGCTCAGGATTGTATCTAAAAAAGAAAAAAAGAAATAGTTTTGAAATACTGGCAAGCGTTCAGCATTCACACTTTTCCATGGCTACACTTTTGTCCTCTGTTTCCTTCCATCTTCAGCAGCAGCTTTTACAGTTTTGAAATCTCTGCAAAGATAACTTTTATGTTTGTTTTTTTTTTTTTTTGCACTTTTTCAACTTTTGACATTACCTCTCATACATATTTCATAGTCATACTCTCACAGAACTCCCATCACGTTCTGAGGTAAATAACTGAGGTTATGTGTGATATACACTAATCTACACATACTTTTTTTTCCTCTTTTTTGAGACTCAAAGCTCAGTTCCTAAGAAAATATGGCTTTTGCTTCTGCTGGTGACTTGAAACGCACCAAGCGGACTGTCTCATTTCATCCGTTACAACAGACTCTGCACCACCTACAGAAGACCTGAGGTTGACAACATCATATGGTGTGTCACCTACTGTGGGATCACCATATGGGCTTGCTTTGAATATCAGCAGAGATGTTTGCAATTTATTGCAACAAACACTGAGCAAAGTTTTGCCATACTTTGTTTTTTGGAATTCGTTTTGCTGATAATAAACGAAGGGACTTTGCTGTTGCATATTACTTGATGATGGAATCTTTGAAAAGCTCTCAATATAAAGTTTTTAAATCCTTAAAGTGGGTTTACTGAGTGATCACCCAGTATGCACTAATCTCATAAAGGTAACTGTCAGTTCAGGAAAGTTCACGTTGAAAATAATCTGTCTGAGCATGTACTGAAATGCTCCTATACAGTCCATCATGGAGTAACTCTAGCTCTCCGAGCCCCAACCACCTGCTGCCACAGTCGAGCCAGTTGATGGCTCTTTAATTAAAATGCCCCTGTTTGCTGTTCATGAACTTGACCAGGTCAGAACAGACAGCATGATAAAATCTGGGTATGTGTGTATGAGAGAGAAAGAATGACCAAGAACATGTGTGTCAGATACAGAGAGGAAGAGAGACAGCTGTTGAATTTAATACCAGTGTATGGTGATGAGTTTTTAAGTGCATAGAGGAGAAATGTGTATGAGTTGCATCCAGTGGTGGTCAGAAACACATTTGGTCACATTAACAGTAAATTTATGCTTGTATACGTCTCTTCGGTCCATGTTTAGAAGTAGTGGAATTGGAAATGCTGAAATGATGAAACTAGCACCAGTGAGATGACATTTTAACTCTGTGTTTAAAGATTGGCATGCTAACTAGCCAAGCTACATACTTGTATGTTGTCACAGAGAGTGATGACGTGTGTAGATACCACAATGGATGGATTAGATCACCCACCACTCCTCCAGAGGTGCAAGAACCCCAGCTGTATTGTTTGAAGTTGTTTTGTGTAACTGTTAATGTTCCTTTGTAGTCTTGTTTGCAACTCTCTTGGTCATTTTTTGTCCCTTTATAGTGATTGATTGACTTTCCAACAAGAAATCTCAACAGTCTCAGCAGTTAAAGAGAGGCTGTGGCACAGATAAAACACACATTAGATACAGAGCACAATGCCAGCCATTATGTGAACCCTACTGCCCAATCAGTTGTCTACATGAACTAGCTTGCATGCTTTGCGCCACATCATTTAACCAGAAGGGCAGTAAGAGAACACAGACCTCTGCCAAGGCCACTCTCCAACAACATGAACCAGACTCCAGAGAAAAAAAATCAAATTCATAGTAAACGATCCAGATCTTCCCTGGCCCATGACCCATCCCTCCACCAGGTTCAGTGCAAAACGGTTCAGCACTTTTTGTGTCATCCTGCTGACAAACAAACAGGCATGGCTACAAACATAACTTCTTTGGTCAAGCTAAATACAGAGCAATAAGAAGGAAGGAGAGGATTTACTGAATAAAAAATGATCAATAATATGAGTTCTTGCTCATTTTCAGATGTGTAAGCAGTCTGACTTTACGGTATCAGTTAATAACATATTTACTGGCTGTTTATGGCCAATTCATATGAATTGTTAAAACATGAATCCACATGTTTATGTCACCAAATAAGGTTAGTTCAGCAGGGAGAGATTTTTTTTTTTTTGCCAATCCAGCTAAGAAAGAGCTTGACACATTCTGATAAGGTCAGCTATAAAAGCTATAAAAGCAATGCCTGAGCCAGAGACAGAGAGAGATATTTTGGGTTTACAGGCTAAGGAGGTGTTGTACATGACTGCTGGGTGGCAGGATTATACTTAGCCTGTGACTGTGGCATTCAGGCTGGTATTTCATCACTGCGGCTTCCGTGCTGCAGTCCTCACCACACATGAAGCTGCATATGACCTGTGAAATACAGATATTGTGTGTTTTTATGCAGGTCATATAGGTTGACCTGTATAACTTTAAACTAATGCCCAATTTAGTAAAGAGCAACAAAGTTTTAATTGGCTTATCCGGAGGGTTAAAACCATGGACGGCCGGAGATGGCTATGTTTAGCAATCTCAGAGCTGGCTGAAAACAAAATAATCTTGCTGCTGTTTTTGGCTGTCTTTTCTTTGTTTCTGACAATGCACATTCCAGTCGGATAACAGGTTTTAACCGGTTGTTATTATGCAGTATTATGTTTCAGTTTTTTTTGCCCTGTGTTCAGGACCTGCTGCTCCCTCTGCAGTCTCAAAGATTTCATTCCAAAACACTGCATAGCCACTCTGGAAATAAAGCATTGCTTAAAATCCATTGCTCAGAAAATATACTGGAGATTATGTCATCTGAAATGTTGTTATTTCTTACATCTCGATGTAACAGATTATTTCAGTAATGTTCCATAGAGAGTTTTAATTTATGTCAAACAGCTGCATTTCTGTAGTTTAGAAGTCCTTACTCAGTAATAACATTTACAATAACAATTCCTTCTTCTCATACCGCTCTTGTATTTCTCCCAGTCCTTCAAATAGAGTTTAAATTGGAAGTTATACGAAGAGGAGTCCTTGTACTTAAAGGTCTCCTTTTACCCTGACTCACCTGAAAAGATGATGACTAAGAGACAGAAGACATTACACAATACTGGACAACATGCAACATATTTTACAGATAGCACCTTAACCATTCAGGTCGTGAATTAAGGAAATACAGTAGTTTTATGTCAAGAGAATCAGCTGACTAGCAAGCAATTCAAACCTCATCTACGTGAAGGCAACGTTGATTATCATTCATTATGCTTCCAGTTTGATACATTCAGCAAATAAGTGTCTGTTTCAGTACATTGTTTAGATATCCAGTCCATATAGATCAGTGTTTTGGTCCAACTTCACTGCTCTTATGGTGCCGTTTGGTGTCGCAGCAGGCGGCTGTTTCAAGAATTGAGTTCTAAAATCCCACTCAACACTACCCGCTCAGCTTCAAACAGTAGACAGACACAGTTAGCAGCTAGCTGATAAACATAGTAGAGCATTTAGCAACTAAAGACACAGATATTTGTCTGAGGAGCTGGTTCGAGCCTCTGTGCAGACCAAAAAGAGAGTCCTGGGTGTGGAAATAAGAAACTGTTTGCGAACAAGTTCATCGTATCAACTTCAAAGCTGATGATATGTGAATCTTTGCACTCACAACTTGTTTCCACTGCTCTAGAGCGGTTAGAAAAATCAGTTGTTGTAGGTTTAAAGAAATACCAACTGTTCATTTCTTTGATCAACGTGAAAAATGTCGACTGCTCTTTCGCTACCGTTGCAGCATCTTCAGCTAAAAATGACGCCGGCAGGATGGATCAGTGACTCAGGACTAACTGGTTGGAGCAAAACAAAACAAAGTAAATCCCCCTTCCCAACAAGAAAGTAGTTAACTTAAACACAGTATCAGGGAGAATGTTTCAAATGCAAGACACAACTTTGAACATGATTAACAGGGAGAAAAAAAAGTGAAAGAGCACAGGAGAAGTCACCAATTCTATTGCTACACTAACCAGCCAACACTGGCAACGTAACCTCATTTAACAAAGTTTAGCCTATAACATCACAACAAAAATAAAAAGCAGGGCGTTAGCTTGCGAAAGCAGAGCAGCCACGTTGTTAAAGATGTACACAACGTGTTGTACACAGTGTCCTCTGAGGCAGAAAAGAACACAAACAGTTTCAACATCTTGCCCAGGAACTCGGTCTGCTTCTTATTTTTATCTGATGGAGCAGCTCCACCAAGTTGTTCAGTTTGTTAAACCACTCCATTTATTGGATCACACTTATCATATTACATAATCTGTCATCGCAACAAGATAAATAAATATAATAATAAGAAAAATAAATACCCTAGAAAAAAAAGTCATACATGCACCTAAAAAGTTGTTCCACGTGATTCCCCCTCTAGATGTGCCACCTCACCCATTTTATCTCAATCCCAGGTGGGTGACACTGACTTCCTGCCACCCCCTAACACACACACACATACACACACACACACACACACACATACTGCCCTCCCACTGTCATGTTGCCCTAAGTGGCAGTTGCAGTGGCTGCAGTGGTGAAGGGACCACACAGGGAGAGTGATAGGGGAAACACCAGAGCTGGGATGACTCTGTCCTCCCTGGCTTCTGGATATGTTGAGTCAGCAGCGTGTGGTTCAGGCAGAATATATTCTGTGTGTGTGTTTGTAGGTTTATGGAGATGGTTCTAAAATCAGCAGACAGTGCTCAGTGGGACTTGTAAAGCTATAGAACATAATTTAACACCTCTGGACCAAAACTGTTTTTGAACAGTTCTCATCCTTCAGAAAATTTCCACCTTATTCCCGCTCAATAGAATACTGTTGGAGCCAATGCTACTTTCACTCCACATTCAGGCCTTTAAGGCAGAACTCCTCAGCGGCCTGTAGTCATTAATCCATAGTGTTGGAGGTCTGCACGAAGATGGGATTATTCTTACTGTGTGTGCATGCAAACGGCATAATCTGCCTTTTTCTTCACTGCTCTCTGTGCATACATGGCCATGCGTGTGTGTGTTTACCCAGTTGTAATTGGAGCACAGGTAGAAACAGAGTCTGTCATTTTGTCCTAATCTCCTCCCGGGCAATTCAGCTGAAAACAGCCCCCCGTAGACCCTGCTTGACCCTGTGTCTCGGCTGCAATTACAGAGCCATAAGACACACGCACACAATCACACACCACCAAACCTGTCCAAATTCATCCTGTGCTAGACAGTTACCAGGACCTCCGTGGGTGTGTGTTTCCAGAGGAGATGTGACCTTAATTGCTTAAGTCTTAAATTATCTTTAATTGTGCTCCCTGTGTTGCTTTATGGTAATGGGAGGGGAGGGGGTGGCCCGGTTCATGTTGAGCTATAGTTACAGCAGGAAACAGGGCAGTGAAAGGCCAGATACTCACCTCCAGCTGAGTCCACACACACAAACACAAATACAAACACACACACACACACACACACGCACACACACACACACAAAGGGCTGGCAGTCAAGACACAGGGATGTAATATACTTCCTCTGCTGTTATACATTCATATGCACTCAGAAAATTGTGTGTGTGCATACAAAGCACTCAAATATGCATAAACCCACACACACACACACACACACAGGAGTTTATATTGTTTATATATTATGCACAAAGAATACCTGCAGTTCTTTTTTAAGAGGCTCCATGCATGAACCTCACTTTAAGTCATCCACCAGGTGGACGCAGACAAAACGTCAAGTACATAAACCAGAGTGGATATTTGAGGTTGTGTATTCATCCAAGTTGTTTTAGTTTTCTAATGGATGATTAGTGGCTGGAATTCAGAGCTCTGCAGGGAGGAAGAGCTTCATGCTGGAGGACAGCCAGTCTGAACAGAATCCTTTTCCAGTCATTATCTCCTTCTACCAGTGTAGAGTTTATGGATTTATACTGAATGTCCATGGTTTGATTGATAACTGTCTCTGTTGAGGTTTCTGTGGGTGGTGTCATACTGCTTGAATGAAGAACATTCTCTTGTGTTTTCTTGTGTTTTTTCCATCTGGCTCAGACTTCAGGTCAGCAGCACCACTAATGCCTAATGAAAGCTGACTATCTACTGTATGATCTATTACGCTGACTGAAAAAAATGTCTATGGAGCGAGTTTACAATACAATATTAAACATGTTACTCACAGAATGGCAGAAATAATCTCACGGGTTGAATTAAACCTCAGTGGGTGGAGCCAAAATGCTTTTCTGGCCAATTACCTGGAGCTCAGTCAAAAACACAAAGGTTAAAATAAAAAAGGAGGCTCATATTATGTGGCCTCATGCATGTATTTACAAGTAATAGAAAACATGCATCTCTGCTATTTGGCTCAGCTGACCTCTCAGGGTCACGAATGCCAGGGCTATGAAAAAGTGTCATTACTATTTATATTGTTCATTTAAAGAATATTTTGACCACGTTTGCTCCAGTTGGCCAGTTTGCCCTCCAAAAAGCTGTCTTTTCACCGCTGCTATTGAGATTGAACATAACCAATGAAATTATTTCTTCCTCCAGAGCAGTCCTGCCTCAGAGTAAACCTGCTTCAAATTAACTACAAACTACAGAGACTACAGCAGGAGGGGGGACGTCAGCCATTGTCTGGGACAGTAGCACTACAACGGCTGTGACCTTCCAATCAGCAAGAAATAAAATACATAAAGATACATTTCTAGTAGCAAAAAAAAAAAAAAACATTTTGAGACCTGAGTCATTGTGCTGTGTGATATCATCCATGTTAAATCAGCACAGAGTGGCTGCTCCTCACCACTGGATATCACACAGGTGGGTGGTTACAACAGCAGCTGTCAGACTGACAATCCCTCTGTGTCAACACATCAGCGTAACAACCACCCAGCTCTTCCCAGCTCCCCCCATCTGTCATCGTGTCTTTTTATTTCTGAGGTCGGGGCGACGCTGGGTGACGACAGCGAGACGACAGCGAGAGGTCAGAGCTTGACCGCCATTAAACTGTCAGAGGTCAGAGGCAAGGACCTGACGTGTTCAGCGATGTAAACCGGCTTTCATCACTGGCTCAGGGGATGTGACTGGATGGATATAAGTGTGTTAAATGTCCTGGTTAAAACATTTATTTTTGAGTTTCAAACATGTAAATGTTAAAATCATCTGCACTCTTGAAACTAGGCTTTTCATTGAGTAGTTTAAATAGGCTGTTCAGATGAAAGGAAGTATACATAAAATGTGAAATAAATGACCAAAAACTGAAGTATTTGGTCATAGGACCATCAACTTCAAAAAGTACAGACTAAATTCAAACAGCCTGTCCTTATCTGTGTAAAATAATACTCTTAAGTTATTTCATTTCATTTTATTTCCAATGTAAAACAATATTTACACAATTGGTCAAATATAAACAAACCATATCACAAAATAAAACAAATTAAACATAACATAACATAACATAACATAACATAACATAAACAATAACTCTAACTCTAACAATAACATAATTCAGAATAAATGCTAATGATGCTTTGTGTTTGCTGGATGTGTACACTGTTTCCCTAGCTAGCAATAGTTACCCATATCACTCAAAACAAAAAAAACAAAAAAAATCAGTTATTGCAAGTTTAACCTGTTTTGGCCTCTACCAGCTCCTGATAATCTGCTAAATGCTTCGCTATGTTCAAGCTGTGAAAATAAAAAGTGTGGGCCATAAAACCAAAACGATGGGCTGAAAGAAGCTAGAATGCTCCATAGCGCTGAAGAGAACTGCATTCAGGTGATAATTCTCAGTTGCTTGATCATTACATGCAACCTCATTCACATTCATGCGGTCATGTAATCCATTGTAAATATAAATAAAAAATTATCTTATGGGCACTTTAAATGTCCAATGTCCATTTCCTCTTCTTAATCAAAACAATCAAACTGTTGAACTTTTAGTTGTATGTCAGTGTTCTTACAGTACAGGATATGCAGTGGAGGTATTATGGAGCACAGGTAAATGTTTTGATATGACCAACTAAATACTATAGTACTTGAAGAAATATATTCAACAGACATTAATGCTGACAGGAGTTTCAGTGTCTGGAAATGTAAATTGTCAGCCATCTACAGTAGGCTGGAGTCTACTACTGTAAAACGTAACAAAAACAAAATGTTATGCATACAGTTGAGGCACACCATTAGATAAATAATAAAAATGTACTCATTAATTGGTGTTAAAAGGGCCATGGCTGCTTGAGCCCTGGCCTGTTCACTCATCTATAGAATTAATAATAAAGTAATTAATATCCAATCCAAAAATAACAACTTCAACTACAGTGTTTTTTTCATAAAGTTAATGCAGTGCAATGGAAATGTTAGTTTGCCACTTACAGAGTTATTTCACACTTAAATTGCATCCCTTATAAAGTAATCCACCACAGCAAAGGTGAGATATTTTTTAACCCTTATGCAAGTGCAAAAGTGCAGCTTTTCACCTTCTGTTTTTATAATCAACAATATAATCCCAACTTTGCTGAAGTAATTAAAAAATTAAAATTAAGTTATTAAATATTTAAAATATTGAAAAAAAAAAGTGTTTATGTTGTATGATTTGTTTTTGTTTGAAGATGGTGGATGTTTTCCAGCAGCAACAGTCAGAAACACACAACATACCTGGAGGCCATAAATCTAAGAGTGAACCCAGTGAAACCAACGTCAGGGAATATTTGCTGAAACAGTTTATATTGACAAACATAAACTATATGGGTGGGAGAGGCACTTAATGCAAAATATAGCACGTTGCCAGGTACATTTCTGTGGCTTTCCATATTCTGTGTATGTAGTGTAGGTATGTGTGTGTGCATGCATGTTGACACTTGTAGCTGGATATTTCACAGGCTTGGCATTAGTCCTTTACCTATGTGTGGTCCTTCTGTAAACATGTCAGTGTTGGAAACTGCTCAACATGCATGCACGATACACACGTACACACATAAACAGCATCCGTGTGCACAGTGTGTGTGAATGCAGTTCATTGCTTTAACTGAGACCGTGGCTGTGTGTTGTTGCGTACTGACATAACAAACATGCCTTCTGCATCTTTCTCACTTTACTCAATGAACAAACACTGTTAGTAACATGAAATCTACTAATTGACAAGTAAGCTTGGAACAAATTAAACCAATAACCAGAGCAGAGCTGTAAGCAGAACTGAGGTCATACTGTAAGTCCAAGTTCCCCCAGTGCAACCTCAACCCCTCAGTAAAATTTGACCTGACAACAAAACATTTTTTAAAGATGTATTTATTTCGTGCATTCAGTTCACTAAAAACTGTATAAATTTCAATATATTGGATAAATGTTACAAATTAGATGTCTATGGTATTTCAACTTTAACCTGAATATTTTTATGTTGTCACGTTGTCTCTCTTTTCCATCTGCTGGTGCTGGCTGCTGTAATTGTATTTGTTGTCAAATGAAGTGTTTTTAAAACATAATTTTTAATCTTTGGACTTGGGGAGGATATCAACTCATGCCAAGTGAAAAGGCTTTAGCTCAAGTGAGGTCCCAAATAACTGCCGTTAAAGTCAAGTCTGTCTTGATTTTAACCCAAACCACAAACTTTTCCGAAACCTAACCAAGAGGTTTTTGTGCCTACGCCTAACCACTGTGTTACCATGATGACAAATGTCCACTATGCCTGCCACTGGTACTCTCCTATGGGTCGTATAGTTGTTACCCTGATGACGAATGTCCGAGTAGGGTATCCCAGTGCACGACAAATGTGTCCTTTCCTTTGCTCACTGTCATACAGTGCATCGAGCCTTCTCCCAAAGGGGTGTGCAACCTGAGAACCCTGCTGGTTGCAAATCTGACATGAGGATGCTTTTGTGTGTCCTTTGAGTGCGTTTTTTCCCCCTGGCCCAACAGGTTTAAGTTGCCCGGCCACAGGACTGGACTCTGTATTACCTACTGATGTGACAAACTGCTGCAGGGCCACCATATCCACCACTGTTCCCCTGAACCGTCTTGTTTTCATGGCTAATAACAAAATCTTCTGCGTCTCTAGCCTCATTTTCAACAAAACGTCACACATCTAATCTCAATGATGGATTCATTTTTATTGCACGAATTTGAGAAATTGGTGATAATTATTGTATCAGCAACTGCTCACAGTTCAATATTTTCCACAACACACAAATAAACACAATTTTATTTTGTTTTTATTATCCAGCCTTATCCAGACGTCTGTGGCTGTGTGTGTCGCTGTTAATGGATTCAGGTTTGTGTTTGAAAGGAGCTGTGCTACAGGGTTCAGTTGATCAGAAAGACGGCGGTTGACATTTGACTTTTTCGTTTCCCTGCTCAGCTGTAAATCAATCATATCGATCAAGCATACTGTGTCTTTATCTGCTCCTGTTTCACAAGCACAGACACATGTCATATATTTAACTCCATGTTTTCCTTTGGGGAGTAAACCATCTTTTCAGTTCATTTAAATTTATAAGAATCAACTGAATGGAAATCTTTTTTCTTTTTTTTTCCCCCTCCTCTTTTTGGCGGGGGGAGTTTTATGGCTAGAAAAACAAAATTTGTGGTTTCGACGGTCGAGGTTTGATGCAAACGGCTTTGGAACCTTTTATGCAACCTGGCGTCCAGGAGACTAAAGAAAATATTGTGCTTTCCACCCTTTTGAGCCTTTTAGCCTCTGCGAGGGGAAAAGGAGAGAGGGGCTGAAAAAAAAAAAAAATGTGGAGAAAAAAATAAAAAAGCTCTCCAAGGTCAAATGTCCTGAGTGGGATAGCTGCCAGATCTGCGCCATAACCACTGTGCTCACACACAGTTACACGCAGAACACACACAGTTAAAAACACAGTTACACGCACACACCCTCACACACACACGCAGGTGGATGGACATGGGACATACTGCAACTGCAGGGACACACACATGCATGTATAACCTTAACCTTTAATTGTAATCTGGAAAGAACAAAATTAGTGGAGTTACAACATTGCAAATGCATGCATGCACTCAAGAAAGTGTGTGTCTTTGTGTTAGATTTATTTCTGTGTGAATGGTTCATGAAATAAAGTTACAAAATATCTACATCTGTGCAGACACACCTAAAAAAACTGATCAGAAAAGATGATCAGATAACTGAAGTACATAAAGATTGTGGAAAACCTGTATATATATATACGTTTGTGTGTGTGTGTGTGTGTGCGTGTGTGAGTTTGTATGTGTGTGGGACACAGAAACGAGGGCAAACAAACGCATGTTTCCTCATCACAATCCTGTCTTTGTGCACATGTGAACATGTTGTGCTTCCATGGTGCTTTACGCTCATTGAGAAGTCTAATCTGTGATTAACCATGATGTCATGCACACAAAACAAACACACACACACACACATACACACACATTCATGTATATACAGTAAGTGAACACACATACACACACAGGCCATATCCTCCTGTGTGCAATTAGGATGCAGTGTGTGGCAGCTTAATGTAAAGTCCATTATTAGAGATTGGAGGCTGATTGCATTCAGAGGTCGTTTTCATACGTGGCTCCCTCAGGTCGCACTCGGCCACACAGAGGACACGCTGCTGCTGCTGCTGCTGCTGGGGGGGGGGCACAGGACACGTACAAGTACACTGGTGGTCCTGTGTCGCTCAGTTTGTTAAAAAACATGTTAAAGGGTTGTGTCAAGAGTTTTTATTCCACTGATGACGCTCGAGCACTACACTCGATGTTACTCTGACTTGTTTGTTGAGTATCATCACTGATGTCATATCAGTGGAGGGCCCTCAACAACACACATATTATTATTATTATTATTATTATGTTTTCAATTCCTTACTCTCTCCTTTCCATCTTTTTTCATTCTTTTAATGGCTCCGTTGTGAAATGCAGTCACCAGTTCAGGACTGAATCCCTGTTGACCCCATGTTTCCTGCTACACTGTTTGTGCACTGGAAGTTTCTGTGATCTGCTTCCAAACTAGTTGAGATGTCACAAAATCATATTTGTACATTCACATATCAAGTTTTTGATTGAAGGTGAGCACTCTCACTTCAATATACTGCAACTTCTCTTTGTTTCTGTACATACATAACTGAAGCACATGGTTAATGAAGATTAGCTGTGTTGATAGAATGTAATCAATGCCTGGAAGGACTGAAGAAATATTGAGGTCCTTTACAAGATTAAATGAAACAATGCTGTATAAATATATAACAATTACGACTTTTGGCCCCACATATGCCTGGGTCTTCAGCTCAAGTCTGGCCCATATACTTCCACATCTGGGCAGATGCCAGCAGTTATCCTCTGCTATTGTCTGACAGCTGAAAGTGTTTTGTGTGTATGCCAGAATTGGCCCGGATGTGGAAGTAGCTTCTGATCACACAAACACAAGCATGTGGCCAAAGTCTGGGCCTAGAGGGTAAAATGTAAAGAACAAAGTACAAAAATATTATCAGCAGAAATCAAGTACAAGAACAATAAGTACTGTTATGAAGGAGGGTTTTGTTTTTGAATTACATTATATCAATGTGTTTTCATGTAGACACAGTTGGTAAACTGCACTGGAAACAGTTTTACTGTACTGAGGTGAGGCCTCTTTGTATTTGAGGATCATGGTCTCCTCATGATGAGGCTCAGGACTATCCAGCTCTGGGTCTGTGGTACTTTTTCATCTGACACTTCATCCACACGCTTTCAATTTATCTTGCAGCAGGAACATGGTGTGAAGTTTTCTCAGGCTGCCGCTGCTCCTGCTGATGGAGAGCTCTGTAAGACGACCCAGGAACCAGCTGGTGCTGCGAATAGATGAGGTGTGTGTGTGTGTGTGTGTGTGTGTCTGTGTCTGTGTGTCTGTATGTGTGGGTGGGTGCGAGTGTGTGTTGATCCATGACTTCATAATTACCAACTGCTCTCAGGGGAGCATCATAGTGCTGCTGGTGACCTAAGCAGTGACCTCATCAATGACATCACAGCTGATGGGGCTCCGCTTCAGCTGAGAGGCAAAACAGGAAGCCATGATTGAGTACATGCGAGAGCACGTGCATGTGTGTGTTTGCAGCTCCTGTGTGTGTGTGTGGGCTAACGTCTCTATTTATATGTGTGTGTCTGCATATTTAAACTCAGTGTGTGCATCTTTGTCTACATATGAGTGTATGTGCGCTTCCCTCAGGCTCTGGTCACACTGCGGCTCCCAGCTCTGTTTTGATTTACCTTCACATGACATTAAACGTAAATGTGAGCGGTGCAGGAGCCAATCTCATGCTAATTCTGTTTGATCTGAGCTTGGCCACCTGACGGCTGTGAGCCCCCCATGGGTGATGTAGCTATACTGAGAGAATGTGACAGTCTCATTTAGGTTTAGTCCACTCAGTGGTTTCATCCAGAGACTGTAAAAGTGCATCATTTCGTGTCATCATGTGATCAGCTGCCATCCGACCTACTTGACTCAGTAACTCTCTAATCAAGACCTTTGACCAAGACCTTAATTTTCTGCTGATCAGCTAATCAGCAACTAAACTAATCAACTAAATGCTGCTGATGGATGTTTGAACCAACAGCAACTAGAGTGGCATTGTGATGAGAAGTGACTCTGAGCTAAGCCACAATGTTCAACCTCAAACATTATCAACCACATAAAATCGGATAAAATTAACATTTTCAATTCATAGTGAGCAGCAAAACTAAAACAAAGCATTTAAAAAAAAAAATAAATAAATTTATCACTTTGACTGATGATCCAGTCAGTACTCAGAGGCACACACTGAGTTGCTATTGGCTTAATTATCATATAACTGCCTAGTAGATATGAGTGGGGAAACAAAACTGTAGTTTCCAAAGCAAATCGGATGTCTTTTGTGCTTTATAATGTAATGTAATGTGTGTATATACATTAAGTCACTTAAAGTCATTAAAATAAAATAAAATAAAATAAAATAAAATAAAATAAAATAAAATAAAATAAAATAAAATAAAATAAATAAAATAAAATAAAATAAAATAAATACAAACAATCATCCGAACTTATGATTACAATTTCAGTAATTCACTCTTTTAAGCCTGTGATGTGAGCACAGCACGAGGCACCGTGTACAGATGTTGATTTGGGGGCAGGGTCGCCTGTGATGCACCTGAGGGGATGAGCTCAGCCCGGCAGGGAGCCGTCACGCCTCTGATGTTTCCTCCAGCTCCCGCCGACCCGTCAGGTCCCCGGGTGACCAACCGGCAGCCCTTTGAATCTGCTACGAGCAGCAGAACTGCTGGAGGGTGAGGTCATGTGGTTAAGGTCAAAGGTCATAAGTCAGTGCTCCAGCAGTGGGGCGCCGATTAAATGATGCCTTCATCTCTCTCTGATCCTGACCCCTCAGCTGGACATCAAGAGAAGAAATCTGGAAGATAAGACGGGAGCGCGACACTTGCACGTGCTCATAGTGACACTGATTTCTGCACTTACAAGGCCCACGATTCCAACATGTATCATGTTTCCCCACTGACTTATCCAGTCCTTTGTTTTATATATACTCCGTATCCTGTCTGTGTGCATGGGAGAATAAAGCTCTGCAAATTCACAGAACTCCTGACAAAGGTCTGCGGCTGTGCCCACGCTTACACTTTATGCCACTTCTTTATTGATTAATTTGTGGCTTATTAATCGATGAATCATTTGGTTTGTAAAATAACAGAAAATGATGACAAATGCCCCACACAACTTCCCAGATTTTGTCTGATCAACCCATCCTGAAATCCTAAAACCAAAGACATTCCGTTCAGTTTCAGAACCAGAGAAATTTGGGGTTTTTTCTTTTAAATAAAACTCAGTGATAAATCAGATTAATTTTCTGTTGCTCATATCAACAATTAAGCAAAGAAACATCTCAGCTCTATATGTATGATGTGGACATGATGCCTTTTTGTCATTAGTCTCTAATGTCTACACGACAAATGAGCTGCTTTTCATGCACTTGACCCGCCCACTGACTTCTGCATCATGTTTGCTGAAGGCCAGTGAACTATGATTCTTGCATAAAGTTTGCATAAATTACATTGCACCACCTTGATTTTCCCCCATATTTCCATGTGGCCATTTGCACCGCAGATGACTGCTGAGTGTAGTTTCTGACATTTGTTTATTTCTTTGGCTCATGACACTGCACAGTACGTGCCCTTTCAAACCGTTCAATCTTTATCAACTCTCTCTGTTTTCGACTCTTTGTTTTTTCTCTACCTCGCCTTCCCACACCTCATTTCTCTTCACCTTGGCATCTTGCCCTCTGCACTTTTCTTCTCCCTCTGCCTCTGCCCCGGCCTCTGTCTGTATATACTTTCATAGGTTCATATACTCTAGTTTTAGAGGCGGTGGGCTCTCGTTGGTCATTAATACCCGAGTTAAATGGTCTGTGACTCTTCCTGGCCTGGTGAGGAGGCAAAGATGTATAGGTGTAGCTGGTGCTGTTCCTCCCAGACTTCCACAGAAACAGCAGGGTTGTAGCCTCGGATGTTGAACAGCTATCGCCCTGTTCACAGTGTGTAAAAGCAAGAAGGCAGAGATGGATATGGGTGGGGAGAAAAAGACGCGTGGTGACATGTATGTTTGAAAAAGGGGACAGGAAAGCTACCTGAGTGAATGTGGTCTTGTGCTGCCTGCCTTCACCCGGTGCATCACTGGTTCAAGCCTGGGTTTAACTGCTGCCCTCAGAGACACTGTGGTTTCAGAGATTTACACTTAGCATAATTATGGACTCCAAAGACGACATATTTACACAGACTCTGCATCTGAAGAAACCGTGGTCGTATTTGGCAGCGGGACTGTGGCAATTACTGGTGTTTCCCAATGAAAAATTGCAATAAATTTGCTTCCACCTTCAGTAAACTTTGACAAACTTTTGGGACAACAAATCAACTGACCGCTCCGCTTCCATCCACAGGCCACCTAGGAGACGCAACCCCCCGCGTCCACTCCCCTCCTCCCCCTCTCCCTCTCCCATGGGGAGTCATTACTAAACAAAAACTCCTCTTGTTTTCTGCTCTCGCTCTCAACGTATTTCCACTGGTGCTCAGATTCTGCGTGTCACCCCGCTTGTCGTGAAAAAAAAAAAAAAAAATCATAGCAGCGGAGAGCATCCCTCATTAGCCATCGTCATTCCTGATCAAAATAGCATTCTGCATCAAAAACCAAATTAAATATAAACTCAAGTAGTGGCGGCACCACCCACGATAGGCACACACAACGACCTCCTTCGGTAAACAGACGAGGCTTTTAGCTGGGGCCCCGGTGGTCCGACTGTGGTCCCACCTCGCACCAGGTCTGCGCTGGCATCCGTTTGAAATCCAAACCTGTCCGAGGAGAGGGATGCTACACCCTTTTCAGTCCTGGCTCTGGACCAGGAACCATAACTGTGGCTCCTGACCTGAGGTGGACAAATGGAGGGGAGGCAAGAGCTTCTGAAAGGGGGGTGTGGGGGGGCAGGAGAAGTGTGTGTGTGTTTGTGCACATATGACGTGAGATATCAGGGATGAAACAATATCGGTGTGTGTAAGAGAGGAGTTGTGGAGCCTATCTACCAGCCAGATATCTTTAAAAAAAAGTGCATCAGAGAGGAGTAACATTCAACCTCCCTGGTCAGCTCACTGGGACTATGAAAGAAGCCATTCAAGGCCGCGGGTGGCGACAGGTCTGGCACGCGGCTCGAGAAAAACGAAAACGACGCTCGATTTGATGACCGCGGAGCAAAAACAGGGAAGCCAAAAAAGTTTTTCTGCAAACATTTTTAGTTTTTTTCTAGAACCCCCTACTCGGTGGAGGGTGTGGGGCGGTGGAATGACCGAGTCAGCAACTTTTTTTGCCCCACTTTTCTTCCCTCCCCCCCTGTTTTTAATGAACTCGCTTATCTTCCTCCAAAATTTCAAATGTAAGGGAGAGCGTTGAAATTCTTCAGTATCTGCATCTCCTACTCTTTCATTTCTCCAGAGATCCACAACTCAGCATTTAAACAGCA
The DNA here is from genome assembly GCF_046630095.1 of Trachinotus anak. Lineage (NCBI taxonomy): Eukaryota > Metazoa > Chordata > Actinopteri > Carangiformes > Carangidae > Trachinotus > Trachinotus anak. Next base: position 16,551,320 of record NW_027273876.1, on the reverse strand, counting down.
GCTCCAATATATGCGTTTTTGTGTGAGTGTGTGTGTGTGCGTGCGCTATGCATATCAGCATGCACACATACATGTATGCATGTGTGGACATGGCTGTCCATGTATTTTTTTTTAGCAGGCGGACACCTGTGGCGAACAAAGATGGCCTTATATCCCTGCTGCGGGATGGCACTGTCATTCAGCAGAGCCCCAGCTGCACAGCATTCACTCTGCCCTCTTATTCAAGCTCCGTGCCCACGAGACAAGATGAATGGTTGTCATGGCAACACAAACTAACTCTCCCAGGACACACACACACACCTTATGATGAATTTTAGAATGTGGTCTTCATGTTTGGAATGGCCCAAACTTTTCTACATGAGATCCACAAAAAAAAAAAAACAACACAACCTCACAAACTTGTCTCTACAAGTGGTTGTGTTATGAATCGAACCTCATCTGTTTCTTGCTCTATCTGTCCCATCTCAAGATTAATGCAGGTCAAACAAAAAACAAAGGAGCTGTCACACTAAGCAATAGGCCAGAACCCCCACCTCTCTCCATCACTAACCTCCACACAACAAGCTCTTTATAGCAGCCACTGCTGATAGTCAAACAGCTGCGTGTTTGTGTGCAGGGGCGTGTGTGTGTGTATGTGTGCAACAGAGGGGGCTTAAGTACAACTTGAAAGGTGACAAGTTTTCAGATCATGCGTGATTTGAGTCCGTCTGTCGTGTGATTCAGATCGGAGACTTTCTTGTTTTTGCCTTTGGGCGGCGGAGCAGTTTGGAAACACGTGGGACAGATAAACCATGCTGCAGCTTTATTTGGATGAAAATAAAGGAAAACAAATATTCTTACTTTATTTCACTCAATTGTAAAACTGTTTTTTTCTTCTTTTTTTTTGTGGCCCAAACCCTGGTGGAGTTTCAAAAGTTTCCAAAATATAAGACAGTGGTAACATGTCCCAACCCTGAGCTAAGTGCGATAGGCTGTAAATGCAATTTATGATTTTTGAATAAAGGAAATACAAAGAAAGAAAATGTAATATGCCTAGACCTGGACCTTTACAGAGTCGATGCAAATTCAGATGAACTGCTCCAAAGCATAATGGCGTACATAAGTTCGGTCTAGGAGCTAAAGAAAGGAGTATTCTACATTATCATGGTAGTTTCTAATATTATTGTGAAGATATCACTTTATTATCATATGATTTAAAGCCCTGTGTAATATTGCAAGAATATCCCAATAGGAACTTCTCTCGTAGTTTGAATATGTTACCTGATGTAGACACAGTGAGTTTCTCTAGGTGACAACACAATATTATTATAGACAGATGGTGTTTTTGGTTCCGTCCAGAGAATATCTCTGCCAGCTGTCTGTCACACAACACTGAAGCCAAACAGTTTAGGCTGAATATTCAATACGCACACACACATCAGGATCTCCACATACAACCCAGACGAACCGAAGAACACACAAAGCCAGGGCACTTGTGGTGATTTGTTAGCCTGCTCACAGTCATTCCACCGAACTGCCGCTGCAAACAAACAACGAGGCTGTGATGAAGCTTAAAAAATATTTTTCCTCCAACAATAAATGTTGTAGGGCCATATTTCCATCCATCTCTTCTTTCTGTCACAGACTCGTTTGGCTGAGTTTTACAGCATTAATATTTGGAATTGGGGGATTGGACCTGACGGTGATCCACATCTGGAACTTCCACCACTGCACAACTTTGGCTCTGACGTTTGGAACTTGCAAGCTGCATTCGTAAGCCACTTTGTTAAATTTTGTTAATTTCTGTTGGACCTGTGAGACTAACGATAAACTTTTACAGACATTATTGGCTTTTACAGACAAATGTTCAACATTAGCAGATGGTTGCATCACATTAGATTCAAGTAAACTTGTATCTAACTATCTAACAGAGGAATCTCTGACACACATCTGATCGACTTCAATGAGCGCTGCTCGAGCAAACGCTCAACCATTCAAGCACTGCTTTTCTACTTATTACAAATGAACACAGATGAACGCTAAATAATGGTTTCACATAAACTGTGAAGTCTGTTGCTTTGTGAGTTTGTAAATAGATCCTATCACCCCCATCAGGTACATTTTCAGTGTTGTTAAAATTGTTAAAGCCCTATGTATATCTCAGCACGATAAAACACTGCTCGTGGTTTGGTGCCCAGCTCCTCCCAGCCAGTAAATAGTAAAGAGCTTTGTCTGCTAAAGTAGGAAGGTGCTACAGAAGTGTGATTCAGTTACCAAAAAAAAAAAAAAAAAAGTTGCAGTTATACTAATTAGTTGGAGTAATTTCACAACTCATGTTTTCGCCAGACCAGTAAAACAGGAGTTTTTATGTCAGTAATAGAAGCAGAGGTCACACCTGAAAAATACAGTACAACGCAGACTCCATCCTTTCATTAATGGAGCATAAAATATACGATCTGTCTCTCACACATATATTTAACACAGATTGTTTTCTGTTCTACAAGAAGCTGCAAAGTCCATTAAGATCTTTCCTCTCATTGTGATGTGATGGCACAGAAACAAATTCAGCCTCTAATGATGATGATCGCTTCACATGTGAGGAGTCTGTTGTTCACAGACATTGGACCTGAGGTCTGGTTACTTTCAGAGAACAGCAGGGGAAAAAAGTCCATTTTAACTTTTGTTTATAACTTGATTTTATTAATTTATTCATTAATTGCCTTAGTTTTGGAAGCAAGTAGGTAAGATGTAATTGTTCAGATACAGTATGAAGACTGGTTGAGTGTATATAAATGGATGTATAGCAGTTGCCCTTCCATTACTGTCTCTTTGAACATTTACAGTGCACCTGCTTCACTTTTACAACTCCAGACTATTTTCTCTTGAATGTTTCGTAGCCGTACAGAAAAAAAAAAACAAATTACTGTGGCATAAAACAAAATTAATGTCTTTACCAACTGTACCTCATAACTGCCAACAGTTAAAAGCAAAACTTCATATTTTCCAAGCAATTCTTCTTTGGTTTGGAACTATAGCGCCGTCAAAAATGATGCTTGCCCTCAGCGACTAAGTGCAACCTCACGGCACTCCCGCCTCCTACTCATTCCCTGCTGAAAGCTGCTCTCTCCTCCAGATGTATGAAAGCTAAACAGAAGGCAAGTTAATGGAAAAGTGGCTACACCAAAAAGGTAAATTACAACACTTCATCACAGAATAGCTGTTGGAACACTCCAAACATCACAGATTAACAAGAACTAACATCATAAGCGTATACAAGGGACGATTTTTCCTTTAAACAGCATTATTTGACCTTCCATGTGTCACCTGGGCGAACGTCATACCGCTTGCTGACTCACCTCTGCACCTTGGCACTTTGTTAATGGAGACAGAGAGACTGATGGAAAGTGAGTGCTTTGGTAAAAGAGCGACACTTGACAATGAAATTGGGTGTTTGAGAGTGATAAAATAGAAAGAGAGCGCGAGCGATCCATTAAGGCTGACCATTTCTGTTTGGAAAGTTCTCCCTGGCAGCAAATTCATCCCAATCATCAAGCTCTAATGTAATCACTTTATGAGGCCAAGGCATAATGAATATAGTGTTTAGGTGTGTAGATCCAGTCCTGGCCCCTGGTCCTCTAGAGGGAAGTGTACATTTCTGTGGCATCCTGTATTTATTTGAAATACCCTCTGTCTGGTCTCGTAACACAGACATGGGCAAGTGGGCATAGAACCCCTTTTCTATTCCATCCATTTTCATGATGCGGTCTCACATTAATGGCGCTCTCCATATGTTTTAAAGAAACAAAGCAGTAAAAGTTGCTCTGCTCTGCCTTCACTCAATTTGTCTCAGGTTTTTTTGGGGGGGTGCATACAATTAGTTTCCATTTTTAAGTTAAGGTACACAATTTGTCTCCCTCTTACTAGAGGGGTATATTTAAGCTGCATGGCTCTTGAGTCCGGGCCAGCTTGTTGGTGTTCTTTCAAACTGTACACTCATTTGAACAGACGCAAGCCTGGGTGTAAAGGATGAAATCGAGAGTTCAAGGTTTTGGATTTTGTTCTTGTCAGTGTGTGAAAGCCTCTGAAAGAGCATTTACACCATCGTGGGACACTAAGCCCCCCCCTCACCCCCAAAAACCACACTGAGGAAATTTCATTAGTGTTAGCAGCTCTTTAATGCACACTTATTACAGTGTTTAAAAAACTGTGGAATACTTCACAGCTTTTAGTTCAACATATTGAGAATTGCATTTATTCCCCCCTTGCTGAGATGTAGATGAAAACACTGACACCTCTCATATCTGTGAGTTAAATACAGAGCTGGAGCAAGGAGGCATTGAGTTTTGGAAAAATCTTTAACATTTTACTGCTTTTTGCACAAAACAACAGAGGTAGATGAAGTACACAGCTCCATTACTTGAGTCTACGTCTAGATACTCCTGGTCAAATATTACTCCAATACAGGTGAAAGTTGTTCAGTCAAATTTTAACTTCAGTTAAAGTACTGCAGTACTTGCTTTAGTGTTCAAAAGTACTTTTGTTAGTCAGGGCATCGTTATATTGTTTCACTGTTACAGAACCTGATGACTCTGAAACAGTCTGAAAGACTGACTGACTGTTGAACCTGTGGAATAAAAGCCTGTAGAAATGGACATAAAAACACAACTGAATCAGCAGAAGCCATTGTTACTATTGTCATTAATGTATTTCTTTTTCTTTTTTCTTTTTTTTTTTTTTTTTTATCTAACATGCCCCCCCCCCCACAACACAGCATGGCAGTGATTAACTGTGGTTGTGGTGAACACAGGAAACATTTAAAATGGAAGAAATCCTAAGTCTAAAATTTCAAACATGGACTTAAGATAAGACCATGAAGAATCTTCTGTCTCATCTTTATCTAACATAGCCATCGTTAGGACACTGCCAAAGGTCAAACTGAGCTGGTCAAAAATGAAGCAACACAGCATCACTGACAGTGCAGGAGTTGAAGGCTTTTCTCCTGCAGCGAACACAGTGTATGGTCTACAACATTTTCAAAATAAAATAAAATTCATTCCACTGACTAAAAGCTTTGCTTGGCTCAAATGAAAGAGTACTTGAATGAAAGAAATGTAGTGGAGCCAAAAGTACAATATTTGTGTAACGGAGTTCACATGTTTAAAAAGATGATAATACTCAGGTAAAGGACAGATACATGAAAGACACACCTGCAAAAGAACCATGTAAGTGGATTTTTCATGTTTCTATGTTGGCACAGCCATGCAGCCCAAAAACTAAATACACTGATATACATGAACTCACATAAAATAGAACTGTGCTAAAGATAGGCTTGGACAGCGTCTATGTAAAGGCATACAGGATTTGTTTTAGAGGAAAGGTCAGCACTATAGATGGGGTGGTGAGAGGATCAACAAACTCTGAGTGTTTCCTCTCACACCTGCTACAGGACGGCTCGCCACCATGGGCTCCATACATATTCCCAGGTATTAAGAGCGCGAATGAGCGAGCACCAGTCCTGCGAATACATTGTACCTGTGCATGATTCAGATGTCAGGGTGCTAACACCCACAGTGTCCCGTGCCAGATTCCACTCATTTGGCTCTTTGTTAATAGTGCACAGCTGCTGTCCAGGCCCAACGTGGCCTTGGTTCATTTGTACAAGAAATTCAGGAAAATTTCCCAGCATTCCTTGGTTCAGAGATCTAGCTTATAATAAGCGATATCAGGGGATGGGTGGATGGATATGGTTGGCCAATGTGTAGTCAATGTGCAAAACTGAGGACAGAGTTGAAAACTGCTGGAACAGCTGTAAACAACTGCTTTCAATGGAAATTAGCTAAAGCCTGTTGGAAAGGTCTGTAGATGACATAATACTCTAATCAGCATATTCATGACATCATTGGGTTGTATTTGCATTCTGCCTAGCATCAGCTGGTTTCTGTTCACTTCTCTCCTCCTCTCTGTGCTCACATATGCAGTATTTAAATACAGTCAAATTCTCAATAAAGCTGTTCTCATTCACATGTTCTTCTGTTTATGCTGTCAGACAACGGAACAAGTATGAAGTAGTCACTAAGACACAGACCATTAAGACAACATGTTAACCAGGGTCACTTCCAAGCTATTTCCGAGCTGCAGCTCTGACCTACTAAAATCCTGATTTTATAACAAAATCACCAAACACATAAATCAAAGATAATGGCTGTGTTGTGATTTTGGCTACATGTATCTGTAAAATGATCACTCAGCGAAAAAGTTAGAAGCTCATCATGTTTCCTACCGTGCAGCCAATTGAATGAAAGGCATAGAGAAGTGTGCCTGCAGAGGGAAAGCACGACCCTACGCTCATGGGACAGTTCTGGCAGCTCCTCTGTGGAGAGTAGCCAACGTTTGTTGCTAGATTGGTCACAAAGTGCTTTTTTGGAAAAAAAAAAAAAAAAGTAAGAGGCCAAAATGTCAGTAAATCTAGCGACATATACGCAAAGTTTAAACTTCACGTTTCTAGGGCTGGTCCTGCTGTTACAGTCCAGCCAAAAAACATGATGCTTTTAGCTGCAACGAGACAGAACATAGTTCCCGTGCACTGAGATTTCTTTAACCTGTCGTCTCCCTTTGTCTACATTTTGTAGATTTTGACACACACATACACACACACACACACACTCACTCTTCCCCTGTGTAGTTGCATGTGTTTGCAATAATGAACTGTGCCTGTGAGGAGTAAATGCCACATGGTGAATTGTGAACTACGTTTATCACACAGACACACAGACTGCCACTTGCGTGAGTCTGTGCGAATGCCTTCCTACCGTACCTGCGGGTGTGTCGAATCACTTTCACGCGGCGGGTTCAGGGGGCGTGGCAGATCATGTGAAACCCATTGAGCCACGCTGCGTGGCCGGTGTTCACATCGATTGGTGCTGACACCTGGCAAACGCTGCAACGTTTTCACGTATGGGAGAACATCGACATGCAACTTCCTCCTGCGGTTTGGGTCACTCCCCAAATGTCTTTCCATTACACATATGTTTCAGTGGATTTCGCGCTGTAACTCCTGAAGGTTTGGGTTAAGTGGCCTTGTTGTGCTGCTGGTGGCTGTTTAGCTGGACTCGGAATGGATTTAACAGAAGAGTTTATTTGAGATCAGATTGCCGTATGTCTGGAGTTATGGAGCCCTTATAAACCTAACCAGTAGATGAAGACAGTGTTGGTCTGTGTGGAAGTCATGCCCATCTGCGTACAGTTAATCTGAATGCTTTACAAACTTTCTATATGTGTGACATTTGGGTCATTTATAGCACAGAGGAAAATATAACTATAAATATAATTTGAGCGCAGACTGATTCATGAATGGATAGCATACAGTATTTACTGCGCATACTAAATACCTAGTATTACATGAAGGAGAAGGGCCCATGGACCCAATCATATTTATTCAGTGTATGCATGAAATAAATTTCTTATTCACAACCTCAAGTCATTCAAACAATAAACCCTAAAAGACAGTTTTAAAAAAATGTAGATATATGGGAGCCATGTGTTTATGAACACAAGGGAGCTAATGTTATGTGTGATATCTACCACACATTTAAAATGCTATGCTATCGGCTAACTAGCAGCTTTCTGAAAATGATCCTGCTCAGTGCACGTTAACCTTCTTCATCGCTTGAATAAAGAATGAAACACACAAGTGGAGATTAATATCAGTGAATAGTCTTATTTCATAAAGGGATGATGAGGGCACAGTGTTACCTGACATCCTGATTAGACCCATGCATTACCCTGCAGCCACAGAGGGGAAGCAATGTATTATTTTTACAAAGTTTGTGTGTGTAAATGGAAACGGGCAACTTACTATTTCATCCTTAATTTCGTGAGGGAAGAGGTTTGTTAAGATATAGATGGGGGTGAAGCTGTGGATTACACGTTGCCTGTCAGATTTAATGTTGCAACACTTCCTGTGTTGCAGAACCTTCTATGCTCGGCTTTGTTCCTGTGACCTGTGGTTTAGACCCTATGGACGTTGATGAAAACGGTGGTCTGACTATTTATATCACTAAATGAAAGAGTTTAGGTGAAGGGAGTAAAGGAGAGCTGAGGTATGATTCACTGCTTGCTTAGTTGATTTTTCTTAAATCCCTTTATTTATTCAGGGAATGTTTGGTGAGTGTTTCACCATGACTCATGCTGCTCAACAAGCAGGAGCTGCAATTTATTTTCAGTTAAACTCTTGAATTCAGAAGGCTAAATCTTCAAGGACACCCACTTTGATGAGGTACTGAGATTTGCAGCACAATGTCCCCTTGTTGTGATGATGGCTGACATTTCACAAACCAAACTGAACTACGAGAACAACCAAGTCTGGAAATATAAAACTAATATACCAAAGAAAATCCATGCAAGAAAAAAGAGAAATAGAATGAATTTTCAAATTTACAGTACAGTGTAGCCTATTGCTGGACTACGTTGCAGAATTGACATTGTTTAATTCATTCAAGGTGTCTCTGCTGCCTCACTTAAGTGACAAGCTAGCAAGTCTCTGCAGATTGGTTTTCTTGGGACCATTACAGCAAGGTAATTGTACTTTACACACTTTTCAGACAGTCTTACCTTTATGCATGGTTTTGCATTGGCAATATACAATCCAGAATGCTGCCACACGTTCTCAGATGAACTGGTGGCATGACTATTTTGTGAAGTCCTCCAACCTAAACCATGTAAGTTGTTTGTCCCTGTTGTATAATACAACCCAGATAAAGTCTACAAAGATCACTGCTGAAAGAGAAATCATTTAATGATGTGACAATGCAGTGGTTAAGATTTGGTCAGGTTTAGGCACAAAAACTATTTAGTACTTTGTTGAGGTTAGAGAACCTTTGTCGTCATAGTTACAATAATAAACTGCTCATGGTTAAAAGAAACAAAGTCAAAGTGGAACATAAAAATTCAAGTAACTAATGCTTGCCTTCAGAGTGACTTCTGGGTCTGCACCCATCTACTTAAACTCAATTATACAGCCTTATGCTCCTTCCCGGTCATTGTGTTCCTCCAGGGAATGTCGTCTGGCATTGCCATCCCTGCACACAAGGCAATCTTAGACCAGATTGTTCTCATTTGTGGTTCCCTGATGGTGGAACAAGCTACAAGTTCTATCAGAGGAGGGGCGTCCCTCACTATTTTCAAGAATCTCTTGAAAACTCATCTTTTCCAAGAGCACTTTACTAAAAACCTTAACGTATCTAACACTTTTTGACACACTTCCTTATACAATCTCTCAGCACTTATATAAACGGCTGTACCAAATCAAGTTTTATTTATATAGTGCCAAATCACAACAAAAGTTATCTCAAGGCACTTTCCAATTTGAGGAGGTCAAGACCTTCTCTTTAAAGTACAGAAGAGGCAGAGACCCAACAATTCCCACCGAGAGCAGGCAACTGGAGTACCTAATACTTACACAAAGGCTTCCCACTGCACAGTAGTTTTACTATTGTCCTTCACATGTAAGTCACTTTGGATAAAAGCGTCTGCCTAATGAGTAAATGTAAACGTAATGAATGGCCATCTCCTGTGTCAAAGTCCAATGTTTAATCCACGCATCCTTCCTGCTCTATGACAACATCACCTGACTTCCTCCTTTGCTCTTGTCATAACTACATCCCCTTAAAGTTTTTGTGTGGGGCAAGAATGACGTTATCTCACTTTTTGTTGAGAATTTAACTGACATAAAACAGGACAATATCCAATAACTGGCAGCCACAGGTATTACCACCAAAGGATGTTTCATATCACCGAATCAGAAAGGTACCAGATTCGAACTGGCCGCTATTCATGGTGCTTCAGTTTTGATGTATTTTGGTGCTTCGTGGTCTATGTAACATCAAACCAGTATAACCAATTCAGTAATAATCTGATCTCTATCAGCTGAATTTACTTGGCTTCTTATTTTATTTGACTTCCTCTGTGTAATATGCCAACATGTTATTCTGTTCTTCCCACTCAGCACTTTGTTGCCCACCTCGGCACTTCTCAAGGACAGTCTAATTGTGTATTCCACCCTTCTCCATCTGTGCTGCATTGCCCGGACTATTGTACCCTTCCTAAGGATATCACAGCTCTGGTTACTGCACAAGCACTGCCACTCCCGTCATTGCAGATCTCCTCGCTGCCCTACGAGGCCTCACTCTGTGCTCGGCTCACTGGCCTTAAGATAACGCCTTGGAGAGATACTCAGGTATGACTAAGAAAACTCTTCAAAACAAGCTATTCCCAGTGCTGTGTTCTGATTCAGGCAGTGTCTCTATTTTTTGGAGTCATGCAAGATGTTGCCTCTGTGAAATTTACTTTTTTTGTCTTTGCTGTGCCCTTTGGCACGGAGTGAAAGGAGGTAATAGCTTTCACTAATTTGGTCCTAGTCTGCACAGTCAAATCCATATGCCAGAGTGAATCTGTAAAGCTAACATTAGGCAGCAGATATCTGAGGCTAGCGGCTGTGGGCTTTGACATCCTGTATTACACCTAATTGCCACCAGACATTGCATCGAAGTCTCTGCAAAAATCCCCCGCAACCACCTGCTCCTCGCTATGTTTACCTTTAAACTGGGAATAATGCAGGGGAGAGCAGGGCGAGAGTTCCTCAGTGTTATTTTCTGACACCCGAGCTGAGGATTGGGGAACTGGAATGTCAGTAGAAATTTGAATTTGAGACATGTTAGGATAGTTAAGGGGTATCCCCCAGTGCATTGTGTTCCAGGGATACGGTGTATACTTTTCTGATTTATGTGTTTTTGTAAGAGTAATGAGAGAGGGAGAAAACAGGGCAGGGGTAATATGGAGGCATAACCATAATTAGGTGAATTATAAGTTTCACAGTCATTTTCGTAACACAGGGGGAAATCTTTAATGAATGTTATAGCAAGAAGAGCGTAAATGTATTCTATGCACAAACATATGGTTGTGGTGATGATGTGGTGAGTGTACATTTTTTTTAGCAATTTTCAGCCAAATACTATGTCTCATGTGGGCTGTATATTAATTCACCCTCCTCTGTCCGTCTCCCCCTCTCTCCTCCGACATGAAAGACACGGGAAAATACCACACCCTTTGACAGTGTAATGATGAAATGATTTCATGCGGCTTCAGCACCAAAGTGTCAGCCCCTAAATAAGTTGAGCACCGTGCTCGCTCTCTTTCCGTCGGATAGAAAATGTCAAACAGAGCTGAGAACTTGGCTCGCCATGGAAATAATAACCCAGTTATAAAACAACAGTGTTTACGGACTTCATGATTCCACTTTGGAAGGAAACCATGAAATTTTGTTACGAACTTAATTTAATTTTTCTGTCTGGTACGCTTTACAAAGCTCCTCGTCCAAGAGGTGACCTAAGCAATCGGATTTGGCTGTTGGTTGGGATGTATTTTAGTTTGAGTGGTTAGTTACAGCGGCGGCCTGGAGAGAGAACGCTGGCTTGAATTTAGACAGTGCTCTCAAATACCTTCCCTTAATGAACCAATTAATTGTGAGTTTGTCCGTTTCCAGGTATTTTCACCGCAGACAGTCTATTATCGTTTATTATAATCAGTGTGACCTAAAATTTTTTGATGCAACACTATTTATGGCAATGGGACTTGCAAGAATTACATTTAATCCTTATTGCAGGAGGAATTAAATGCTGTTATTGATCACTTTAAAAATTTAATCTTTGTCTTGACCCATTCCCAAAAACCATTCAGACTTATTTGCCAGTACACTTAGCTAAAACTAATGCAGTCTAATACAGAAGCGCTTCAATAAATCTGTTGCAGAAAGCAATTGCTTTAACTCCATGGTTAATTGAGAAGCTGTAAATGGGGGTGCTGTTGAGTTGTATTGTTGTTAGGAAGATCGATACAATTATTTTATAAAAACTTACTCCAAATTTCTCTTCAAGATTTCCATTTTATTCAGTAATTGAATAACTAAATCAGCCCACATAGGCAGACATCATATAGACCTAATGGAAAAAAATGTAGCCTATCCAATCTGCACTCCTAATGTAAAAGTAAGGTTAGTTTCTAATGTTAGATGACAATAATTCTGTTAAACAATGAAACAGAAAGTAGTTTAGCTTAATAAAGATAAAGTGATTAACTGAGAGATAAGATCAGATAATTTAGTCATTAATAATACAAGATGTAAATAGTTGAATGAGTAGTAAAAATAACAGTTATGAACAATTGACAGCAAACTTTGGTGAACTAAAAAAAAAAAAACACATGTTAACATGTATGAAAAATGTCCTCTCAATTGTAAAAGATGAATATTTTTGTTTTGTCACATATGAAATGCTCATGCAAAAACTATATGATGGACAGTAACAGCCAAGGTTTGACATGCGATGTCTATATATTTCAAAGGGCATGTGTCAATAAAAGTTCCCACTGATAGAGTTCCAGTTCAGGCAGAGCTGATGTCCCATTGTGTGTTTATTCCTCCACAGTTATTTTTCAGTCTAGCATTGGGTATGCACACCTGATTCGCTAAGCTTTCACCTCTGCAAACAATTGAGACTTTAGTTCCAGTGACTCTGATGGCCAGCACAGGTGTCACTTTTTCTGTCAGATTTTCTACAGTGCGGAACGTCTTGTATTTTTTAATAATACTTTGCACTGTAGCCACTGGAACTTTTATATATAAACATTTAGATATGGCCTTATAGCCCTTTCCTGACTTGTGAGCAGCCACAATGCGCAGCCGCAGGTCCTAACTGAGCTCCTTTGTCTTAGCCATGACTGTCCACAAACCAACTGCAGAGAGCTGCTGTTTTTCACCTGTTGAGTTGATTAAAACAGCTATTCCCAATGAATCAGGGTAATTAGGATGCTTGAGAACAGTTTGGACTATTTGGAATGGTATAGAACTTTGGATTTTCCCACAGACTGTGACAGTTTGCAAAGGGTATGGACAATTTTGGACATGCCACTTTTTGTTCAAATGTAAATAAAAGCTGAGAAAAGATTTTTTCCACAATGATCCCTCTTGTACATTGTATTATTATCTTCTGGGAGATACCTGTGTCATTTCCAATCAAGAAGAAACTTACTGGTTGAATAAAAGTAACTTTAAGTCAAAATTTGCCAGGGGTATAAATAATTTCGGGCTTGACTGTAGGTATCATTCGGTGTCACCTGTGGTAATTGGTCAGGTATGGTGAAAAACGCCAGGGTGAAAATAGCCTGGTGAAAGCTCGTGTAAACAGAAGAAGGCATGTTTTTGCCTAATCACAGTTGATTAGATTGAACACGTTGAACAGCTAAAGTCTGCTTGTTGCGAGGCCAGACGATGCTGTTGCTGATTGGGCAGGACTCTTTGAGTGTGTCTGCGCCAAGCTACAGTCTGCTAGTGGCAGGGCTAGAAGATGCCTTTGCTGACTGGAAAAGGCTGGTGCTGCCGCCAAAACTGTGAGTTGAACTTTCTGTGCTTTGCCCTGCTGTGGATAAGGATTCTGTCAGCTGCACCGCACCTGAACATTACACAGGCCTATAACCTTTTCTGTCTTTGTGCGTGTGTGTGTGTGTGTGTGTGCGTGCGCTGCTTTTTAAGGTTGTAAATAGAACTTTTGGACAATCAAGGAGAGAGAGAGAGAGCGACAGCTGAAAGCCATAAACAGCTGTTTCTATCCGCCTCCCCCTGCTGATTTTTAGGGATTATTGTGAATGCCTTACTTATTAAATGTCAATAATTAATTCTAGAAAGAGAGAGTGGCGAGCACAACTGGACAAACTCGCTCCCTCTCTTAGGGTAACATATGAAGCCTCAGCCCATGGAGATCATATCGGCTATTGGCAATTTGACAAGTTGACCGTAGGACGATCAGTCTCCCTAACCAGCGTGCAGCTCTGTTACAATGCAAGGTGAAGCAGTTCACTCACATCCCATAGAAAATGAATCTCCTGGACCTTAGGAAAGGGGGTCTTTAAGGTCATCACCATGACTACTCTTTAGTTTTGCTACTCTAACACTACATTATAACCTGACAGATATTTCAGTGGTTTTAACACAAAAGTCAAAGTAAGTAAACTAACACACTGTACATTACCAGGACACACGTTGGTTGTGGTCTTACTCTCTGTCAGGTCACCTTATCATGAATCATGACTTTTGAATATGGGAGGATGGAGGGAAATAGTTTTATCAAATCTTGTTGACTCAATTTAAATAAAATGTAAACTTGGTAAAACAAGAAGCAGCCCAGTCTTTGCCCAGTCCCACCCCTCGAGGAAACTTCCACACGGGTCTGAAGAGACAGACAATAAAGGACAATATTCATACTTTACCTTCATGAACATTTGTCGTTGTGTGTGTCACACTGTGTGTGTGTGTGTGAGAGAGAGAGTGGTAGACAGAAAGGTGAAGGAGATTTACAACCCTAATCAAAAACTGGCTCACTGTTGGAAATGTAGCGTGAATGATGTCATGAAACTGTCCCCACTCTGAAGCTGTGATTTATCACACAAGATGGGAGTCATAAAAGAACACCAGTTAGGAAAAAAATCTAATCAACAACAGGGACAAACTTTCACAAGCTGTCCTGTATAGTGTAGCCTGCGTGCATGTCCGTCCACATTTCCTTGCCAGAAAAGCAAACAAAAGTACATTTGAATATTTTCTTTTTCGCCTTAGATGTTACACAAACCTGTTGCCACCTAGATGATGCATTGTGCCGCCAACCCTTCATCAATATGGGTAATTACACTTTCTGTGAATTCATTGCAGTTGCGCTGTAAATATTTTTGCTGGGAATCAGGTTGTTATTCCCGCGGTGGTTCCATACAGTCCAGGCCTTCCTGAGATGAACCCAAGCATGTCCTGCGTGTCACTGTGTATCTGTGCTGAGAGGAAGCATGACCGACTGCAGCTTGGCACTTCATTAAACAAATCACTGGAACGCTTAAGCCACGAGCCTGCAGGGATTCAGACAGAGAGAGAGAGAGAGAGATTGGGTGGGTTATGGAGTTATGGAGTGTAATATTCTTTGACTGTATGAACATATATTGACCAGCATCTTTTATTACATTTAAAATGTTAGTGCAGAATTGATATGTTTATTAATCAAGAATCAGATTTATTTGTCAATTCCATACTATACACTTTGCATACATGAGTGCGACATATCCTTTTCCATCTGTCAGGGAGGGTATGACAGAAACGTGTAAAAAAAAAAACCACAGCACACACAACAAGACGCATATTAAAGACAGTTGCATATTTATGTGTCTAGAATTTGTGATGTGCACAATGCAAAGTACTGCAGCTTAGGGCACAGGTATATTTTAAAGTGCTAGTGTGATCATGGCTCACTTGTATCTGCTATCATTATGGTGTCAGAGGGAGGAGAGGGCATCCAAAGGCTGTTGCTCAGTCTGGCAGACGGATGCTCTGGAGCCTCCCTACAGAAGGCAATAGTGCCAAGCGGTGGTGGGAGGGGTCAGTCATTACGTTTGAGGTCAATTTTTTGATTGACAGCAACTGCACATTCAGTGTTTCCACCTTCCTCCGATTTGAAGACTCGCTGACCGTCTCTGTTTTATGTCGGTAAACACTGTTGGGTTTTGGTCTGTTGCTGGGGCAAAACAAGGTTCCGGAGGACAGCGCTTTAGGCTCCGGCATGGGCTTTTTTTCTGTGTTTTATAGCTGAAAAATTTATCAGTTAATTAAGGAAATAATCAACAAATTAATTGCTGGTTGCTGTGCTAAAAATATTCGGTATTATGGAAGCCAATAAATACCCAATGGAAGTGGTAGACATTTAAGAAATATGCTTACACCCACTTCTCTACTATATTCTCTAACTATTCCTTTAAGCATAGTTTGTAAAATATCAGTTATTATCAATGTTATTCACACTGCTGCACTCAGAAGTGGACAATTTGATAACATTATATACAAAAAGATGAGAAGTGTTATGTTCTGCAAAATATGACAAATATAATATATTGATATTTATAAACAGATATACACTTATTTTGCAATGATAAAATGGCCACAATACAACAATCATGTCCAGTCTGCTGCATGGAGAGTACCTCTGCTCTTTTTCCTTTAAAGGGGCCACATGTAACTTTACTCTGCCGCCACACGTGGCTTTCTTTCTGGAGCGGGTGGTGGTGATTGTCACTTGATAAGAGCTTCAGCCGTCGTTGCGTTCAGAAGGCAAGAGGTCATAATGCGCCCTCTGAGCAGCACTACATCATCAGGGCAGACTGGAGGCTACAGTGAATCACTGTTGGAAAGTGACAAGACGGGCTGAGGGCTAGCTGGTTAGCATGCTAACCTGAGAAGAAGACCTGATAGAGACAAGAGTTAACATTGCCATTGCTGCCCAGCTCTGGAGACAGGAATGAAGTCTGATGCTGAACTCACAACGCTTCTTCTAGACCGGAGAGCAAAATGTACAAATACCTCCTTTAAAATGTGTTAGTTGTATGATGTGAGCAGATGTGGTCTTTGTGTAAGATGAAATGATATAAAAAAAAAAAAAAAAAAAAACACTGCAGGAAACCCTCATAAGTGCTACTGTAAGGTGATGACTTATGAACTAGACCGCTCTCTCATTCAGCAGGAATCTGTGGCCTGTGAGAGGAGGGACACGACAAAAGACACAGACAGCAGCTCAGTGCAAAGCCCAAAATAGAACCAGGAATCCTTGTGTTTGTATTCAAAGGGGTGGGAAACACCTCCTCACGCGTGTGCATGTATGTGTCAGACTCACACAGCAACGGGTTTGACTGTAATAAATGAACTGCCACGGCACTGCTATTTCAGGTTGGGTCATTGGAATAATACCGGGCTGGAGGCACAGCTGGGGCAGCGATCATGTGTTTCCTTACGTGTGGTGCTGAGCCTGTTTCTGCCTCTTACACACGCAGGCAGACAGATAAAGGCAGGTTCAGGCTTCACCATTAAATCCATGTCTGACTGTCTAAAATACTGTCTCTCTGATACACATGCAGCAAAGTTTTGCACATTCTGTCTGTTTGTCACACACTGATCCGATGAATGTCACATCTTTTGCCTCTTACTAAATTACAGGTGCTGTAGTAAAGGAGCTATCATTATTTTTCAATTGACACAATTATTGTTCCTGATAGTAAACTTGTCATTTAGTACAGGTGACCTTAACAGGGGTCAGATAATAAGATTCTGATTCATAAGAATAGAAAGGTAAAACAAGCTTATAATCTTATAAATTAATGGAGGTATTTTTTATCACTTCCTAATGTGTATTGCGGGGTTGCGTGTCCAGGTCCAGGTCTAACCACCTCATTGAGATTGTGAGTAAAAGGCAAGAGATGGATTCTACCAGTCTGTTTCTATAGCGTTGCTACAAACTAAAATCACTGATTTTCTTTGGTTTAATTGTAATTGTTGAGATATCACTGCCAGTGATGCTTTACAGACACAGCACCTGTGATCGATTAATGAAATGACTAATGGTCTCACGTAATCGCTGCCGCTCTGGAAGTGTTGGAGCACTTTACCAATGTGGCATAATCGGTCAAAAAACCACTTCTTCTTTGTGATCCTTGATTAAAAAAAACAGGTCAAAGACGAGTGGAGCAGGAAGAAATGTACAGCTTTATAATTCAGTGGAAAAGAATGCGTATGCATGCACAAATTTTTGCATGTGGCCACAGGTGTGTTTAATGTATATGTATAGCAGCAGAGTTTAAGAGCCTGGACATGATCGTCTACTTTTATCAACCTTCTGTGTTGAAAATTTTTAAAACGTTTACTGCACCTCTAGATTATTATCTTTGGATTAAACGCACCTGTAAAACTTGAAGATACAGTAAATTTTTCTATGTTTTAATCTACAATCATCAGGCTTTCTATCTGCATTAACACATAAACCTAATCTTGGGAAATGATCATGGCCCTAAACATTGAATCTTCCAACTGCATCTTCCTGTCATTACAAAATCCAGAAAGCATGCCTGCTGACAAATCACAGATTGCTTCTCATCACATATCATTGGCTAATAACCCCCCCCCCCCCCCCCCCCCCCCCCCCCCCCCCCCCCACACACACACACACACACACTCCCCACCCCAGCCCCTCCCCACACACACTCCATGCCCACCCAGGTCCCTCCACAGAGGGGCTTGCACCCCAGTGGAAACAGGTCTGGTCTGGTTACCCACCGTGGGGATGATGGATTGACGGCTCACTTACGGGAAAGGCCGGGGCCTTCAGGTAAACAAGCACTGAGCTGTATTAAATATGGAGGAGAAAAAGAACATGAAAAAGAGCAACATGTTCTACCTTTCGGCTTAAACCGAGGGAAAAGGAGACAAGAATGCAGTTCATGCCATGTGCATTAAAACCCGAAGCTGACGTTGCGTTTTAAAACAACATGCCCAGTGGAGATTGACTCAGACCAACTCTCATCTCTAAATAAAGTAAATGTGACTCGGGTGTTTGTGTCCTAATTGCTTTTCCAAATTAGTGGATTACATCAAGATTGTATCTGTGACTTGTACACTGGATGTAGCACTTCAAACATGAATGCTACCTTTTAGAAATGACCTTGGATGCTTGATAGTGGTTGATAGTGGCAGACTGTTTTTTTTTTTCTCTCTATCCTGCCTTTATTTTCCTCCAGTAGGCCTACAGAGCAATGATCCATGGGAAGCCAAATCAACAAGGAAATTGGGCTAGATCTTTGCCCTCTCAAATGCAGTATAAAAGCCATTTTGCTCATTACCCTGCCATGAGAAACATTCACCCACATTACTCTCCGATTGGTCCTGATGGCAGTAATTTCATCTTCTAAAAATCTGATCCTGACAAATTAATTTCTGCTCCATTTTTTTCACCCTCCCCCCCCCCCCCTCCCCCCCAAAAAATCCTTCAATTCAGCAGTGACAAAAACTGAGACAGACAAAATAAGATAATTTAAGTGATCATAAATGATGATTAACCAAAGCTCCAACTGTCTGGGTCTTCCAAAGACAGGAAAGTCTATGTTACCTAAAGAAAAACTGCTGTAAAGTTTTAGCCATATAAATAAGAGGAAATTAATTAAATGCAGGGCGGGTGGTTTGGCGCCATGGAAAGAATACACAATTTAGAGGCTTGTGCCAAGGAGCCAAATGGACAAAATGAAGGTGATCAGTCATATTTTGCTGCTTTTTGACGTTAAGCATATGCTTTTTTTCTAAGAGGTCAGCTAAGCAATTTAGACAAATTGGACAAAATTGCAAAAGTAAACATAGGGAGAGGTCTCGTAATGTTTCTTTCACTCTTTTTCTTTCCCTCAGTCTCATTTTCAGACACTATTTTGTTTAGTAAATCCCTTACCTGAATTTTCTGTGACGGTACAGTGGGACAAAACGACTCCACCAGGGCTATCAGGGGCAGGACTGTGTTATGGTGTTTGACGGCACCACTATCCACCAAGCCAACTCAAACTACACTACCTTGCCTCAGAAAATACATACACAGCTACTGAAACCACATTGTGGTATACACTAATTACACGTACCATATGAATTTAGGCATTTGTCGTCACTATCCAGGGTTACTTTGTAGAGATTCAGTGTCTTGCTCTGGGGCAGTTTGATATAGGATATGTGATCTTTCAGTGGCAGGTCAGTCAGCTTTCGGTATTTCAGTGGTGAAAGCTCTGTGATCGGCTGTGTAATATTCACTCACTTCACATTATGACATTGAATAGTTGCTGCTTTGATGTCCACAAGTGCTAAAGATGAACACATTTAGAGTTGAGTAAACCTGTTTTCCTCCTGCCTGTGGTGTTCCATACAACAGGCAAACATTTTTCAAGGCGTGTCTTTCACAAAATTGCATCAACAAGTTGCAATCTGCATCACAAGGACATTTTCTTCCTCTTATTGTCACACATTTTATCAACCAAAATACTGCAACTGTTTCTATTTATCTGCATCACTACAGTACTGGTTGACAGTCCGCCTGATAATGTTTTTCCATCAACTGTATCAGTATTGCAAAACTTAGGTGATACTTAAGTGATGTGTTGATGTGATGTGGACGTGAGTCACATTCCTAATCCCCTGGGATTCATACACGCGGCTGTAGGGTCAGCCTCAGTGCACCACTCTGGGGTCAACTTTGTCAGCTGAGACCTAGCCAGTGCTTTTCAGCACCATGGTTCTATGTGGTACAATAATGGCAAGATGAATCATTGGCGAGAAGCACACACACACACACATTCACTGAACCCATTGCCCAACACCTTTTGGGTCTAGACATGTGTGCAAGGTGCTGAAAAGTGAGAGCGGGCTGCAAGGTGATTGGTCGCACTGACCACAGACATGAGGTTTACACAGGGTGAGTAACAAATACAGGTTGCTAAGACACTGAAGGGAAAACTGCTGCTGCCTTTCTATTCTTTCACAGGTCTTTCTTTTTTGGGTTTCCTCCCCTTTTCTCCTTTTGGAGCCAGCTTTCACTTCCTTTCGACAGTTTCAATGAGGCAACGGTTCACATTTGACAGCTTCTCATGCCACCTTGTTAGCTTGAGGTATCATTAAAATGATGATTGTGGCCACACGTTTAGTAAAAATGTAAGACTGAGAGTGCAAAGAATTCAAACTTTAACCGTCCCTTTAAGTGCAGAGCCCTTGACTCTGCTCAGTTTGTTGTCATCTATTTATCTAATGACTCCTTCACAGTTTGGACAGTGGGTTCGATTCTGCCCACTCCTGTATGCCTAAAAAAGCATGGTGCTGCCATAACCCTAATCACCTAATTGCCCTGCCCTGCCTCATTAGAAAACAAGCCTAACTGGAAAATCGCCTTAAGTGGCTTAAATTAATGAGACCTTCACATTGTACGCTGAGTCATCACAGGCCTGAGTCAGGGCAACGTCACCACAAAGGAAACGGCTGCTCCATAAACTGTCAATGGGTATTTGGGCAACAGTGGAGAGCCTGACGCTGTCCTTCTGACCATCATTGTACATTTTACAGTTTGGTATGTGTGATTGTTGTGAGTCAACAGCTGTGTCCCATCTCAGTGGCCTCGTCTTTCGGAGTCTGCATTTGAAAACCGACTGTGTCACAGCGGCGCAACTGGGTTGTCCCATTTCGAAAGCTCCTTCAAATGTGGCCAAGAGATGCAGTCTTCATCCTCTGAAGGATGCAGCCCCCGAACTGAGACATAGCTCATGTGCTATCGTCCTGGGTATCTGCCCATAAAGGCCCAGAAAGCAGCATGAATCTGAATGTCTTCGCAATGTATTTTGCACTAGAAGCTAAGTGACGTAGTGGCTACTTACAGGGCTAGTTGGTGAACTACTGTAGCAGGAAAGATAACCAGCTACAAGGAGGAAAACTAATCACGCTAGCAAGCCAGCTAACTGCTAGCTGTAACTGAACTGTAGCTGAGGGTTCGCTTGTCCATGTTTTTGCACCATCGACTCCTGTCTCATAGCGCTTTGGTATTTTGGCCAGCAGCTGTTTGAGACTCAAATTGAAATCATCAAAAAACGTCAAAGGATGTTATTGAGTTTGACAGTGAATGTCAAGATGACTGCAGTGATGACCCCATTATTTTACCCATCAGCCTCTGAGCTTCACGGACCTCATAACTCACCAGGGCTGAGGTCAGAGTGTGATGACTTCATTATGTTTGCTCCCATGGTGCTGCATTCCTACCTGTTGCCCCCTGACCCCTGACATGCTGTGTGGAAGGTGGGCATGTGCCTCTGCTGCACAGCACACTCGCATTCTGGGTTAAAAGAAGCTGTAAGATATCAACACTGTCAGGATCATTTGATGTTAATGGAAAAAGAGGAAGGTTGGTGTTGGAGCTGTTGTATCTTAGAAGAATCAGCTTTACTGTAGAATTATAGTGGGCAGTTATACAAATATGCAGTTCAGAGGAGTTTCACCTGAAAAAAGTCAGAGGAAAGGAGCAGTCTCTCTGTGATTTAATGTACTGATGACTGTGTGAGTTTATCAGTCAACCATTCTTTTCCCTCCAGTAATCCAACCATCTGTCTCTCATCTTGTGAAGGTTTTTACCGTTCACTTCCTCTCTGCTCTACCATCCCTCTGCGGGGGACTGAGGTGTTGATAGCCGAGAAATGATGGTTCTACTGATTCCTTGTTTTGGCAAACTCATCACTCCAACCTCAGATTTAAGCCTCGGGTGATATAACTGCAGCCAGACTGTATGGTGTTTTGAGTTATACAAGCGTATATTCAAGGTAGAGATCCTCTGCAGCCATGAGTAATCTAGCTGGTTGTATGAAATCACAGTGTGGACATAAGATAATAAGATTTAAAAGGCTTGTTGATGGTGAGCAAATGAGAATCTGCCTAAATGTATCTGAATGTGTGAGGATGTAAATTAAAAAAAAAAAAGAAAGACAAATCAAAATAACTTCTTCAAACAGCAAGTAATCCTACAAACCAACACCACCTATTAACAGTCTAATCTAAAAAAAAATCACAAATTTTCTCTTTCACACATTTATGTATTTTACAAACCTAAAATATTTCAGTCTATTTTTATGAACCCTTAAAACCCACACCTACGCTACATTTTATCGTCAACTAATTTACCTGCATGCAGTAGTTAGAAGCTAGTTTGAGGATGTGTTGGACTAAGTGATGGGCCTACTGTAGGTGACTTGTTAATAAAAGAACTTTGCTTCATAATATTGCTCTGTTGCTTTTGTCAGCCTTTTCAGTAGAGCACAGTGAACTGCAGTGGTTCCCAGACTGGGTGGCAGGAACCCTCAAGGGATTTCAAATCATAAAGTGTCATAAAGAGAAAGAAAAATCACTTTCAGGGGTCACAGTTACAAACATTGCAGTTTGTTCCTTTCCATTAAAAGTAATGTTTGCAACAGCTCATCTTCAGCTGCATTTATATGCCATTTGTGTCATTGCTGCTATACAGTCGCTGCTGTAACACTATCTCCAGACAGCATTATGCATGTGGCTGGTGGTCAGTCTGGCCTGCAGTCCTCTTGCAATCATATGAGACTGATCTGTTGTGACTGCAGATGACGCCACCTCCACCTCTCTCTTACTGTTTGGTCTTCCCCATATCTATTTCCCTGACTGCAGCCAGTGTCTCCATCACTGCCTGTCAAGACAGACAAAAGCAATTCAGGTATCCCTTGTTTGATTTGGGTCAGGGCCTCCCTAAACTAATACCTGTAAGCCCTATAATATGGTAATTTGTAGCGGCTGGGGTAAGGAACGTGGATTTATCAATACCTGGGCTAACAGGGCTCATATTGAGCTTAGATTTGGTTTTTGGACGGAGACGAGGGGCACACAGAGGGGTTAGGTGAAACAGAGGTTATTCAATAAGGGGGTGGTTGTTATTCCAAAAGGCAACCAGAGGAACTTATAGGCTGTCAGTGAGCAGGCACTGACAGCCTCGTAGACTGACACTCCATGTCTCTCCCAGGGGGGATATGGGTAGACAACATGCATGTGCAAACATACATGTGCATGTGAACACAGATATTCAGTGAAGCACGTGGGGGTTTATGAACGTTCCCTTACATGAATTTGTCCTGTATTATTTTTGCAGGTACTGTAGTTCTTTTGTGGACGCTCTGCAGCAGCACACGTTCAAGACTTTTACTGCACAACACCCAGATTCTTTCAGGTGATTTTTTACCCTGATTTTGTATCCATGCTTCCAAAAGTTGTTGTGTTTCCTGTTCTAACAGGACGTGTTTGCCTCAGTTTTTGTTTGTCTTGGGACGAGTACTGTGCAGCACAGCCTCCACTGATAGAAATGCAGAGAACGCTGCTGATTATGACCCAGAGCTCATCTAAATGATTTTTTCAATGAGATTCTAATAAAAATAGACACTGATAAAGCTATATGCATTATACTAACACACTCACTGTGACAATGCTAACTGATGTTTAGCAGGTATAATGTTCACCATCTTAGTTTAACATGCTTATATTGGCTAATGATCGCTGCATACAAATTACAGCTGAGGCTGAATCTCGTTACTTTTGCAGATATTCGGTCATAAACTGTAGCAGTTTTAATTAGATAGCATGTGTTTCTCTTTGAAAAAATGAACCGTACAACTCTAACGACCTTCAAGAAATAACCACATAATTTCAGGTGTCTTATTTACCTAAAACCGAATAAAACTTTAGGCTGAAGAGTTCCTCTTTGAGTTTCGGTAAAGTCTAACTGTGGTAAAAAGTGTAATTTTTGTACATGCGTGCACTGACACTGGAAAAGGAGCAAATGCATGCCTGTGCACACACACTGATGTAAGGTAAACAAAAGGAATTCATTAAGTCTCCTACCCCCTGTCTTTGCATCATACCTGGGTCCTGAGCCAGGGAAGTGCGGTATAATGAGCAGCAGAGATGAAAGCAGCTCTCCAGGCAGCAGGAGGCAGACTTCTTTACACTGTGAAGTGTTTTTGGCCCGCGCTATCTTCTTTCTCATCTCTGCGGACAAAACAGGAGCAGACCCAGCAGATGGTTGTGATAAGATAAAACCACCTCCGTAGGGAATGAATGCGCAAGCACACACTGACGGATGTCTGGGGCTGTTTACCACTACAAACTATCCTCGATTTTGTACCACAGTCCGTTTTAATCTTTTTCTGCTATGAGAGGTTTGCGTTTTCAATGCATTCATTTTTTTTAATCAGCCGTTCATCAACAGTGATCTAAAATATTGAGCAGAGAGGCTGTGAGCCTTTCTGCTGATTGGCAGACTGTTTTCAGATTGATCAAAGAAAAATACAGCAGATTTCAAGTAAACCCTCAGAGAAATCAAATCCTGCAAGGCAGGACGGTAGGTCCAGGCGGGCTGGGCTTTGGGTATGGCTGAGGGTGGTGCCTGCTTTGTTGTGACATCACAAAGTTACAGAAGTCCTGACTGCTCATTTTAAGGCCCAGTTTCTGATAATAGACTGTGTGCATTTCTCTGTGGACTGAGCGGTTTGATACTTTGACAGTAATATAGAACTTAGATGTGTTTCATAATTAAAAAAGACATGGAAATCTCACTGTCTACAATATGGGACCTTTAACGGTCTTACAAATGTAGCCATTATAAAGGCCTGTTATGAAGGTCTAAAACATGTTTGCTTTACATGAATTATGAGGAAAAAGTGAGTTTATAAGTTTTCAGCTGTCACATGGTACAAAGAGCGGCCTGGTGGTTGAAAGACACCAGAGATTTGTATTACATCACACTAGGTTCACTGATTTGACTTTCTTTTAATGTCATGTTAATCTATAAGCTTCCATATGACACATCCATGCATCACGTTGCAGTTTGAATGTGCAAAACTGATTACTGTTTTCTCAGGCCTTACACATATAGTCTCCGACATCTTATTCTAATGTGAGACCCTCAAAGAGAAAAAAAAACCCTCAAAACACTGACATATGCTCACTGAATCTGGTTGTGACTGTGGTTGTGTAGTTAATTAGAGCCAATGTGGCCACACTGTTAATCACCTCCATCTCAGCCCCCTCAGAGTTTGTTAATACTGGATCCCTGAGATTACCTAGACCTAATGGACTCATTAATTACACACACTTTACTGTGTTTTTAATTAGTCATCTGTTCATTTAGCAAATCTCCACTGTTTTTTTTTGCAGCCAGGAACTCCACGTTATATAGCGTTACTCATAACAGCTGCTCGGTGGCCGGTTTGAAAGAGAGAATAAATGATGTGTCGGGCACTGGAGTAACTGTGAAAAAGAGTCTGGGGGTGTGTGTCTGCTTTGTTTCCAGTGTATTTGTTTTTGGTCGAGTTGTCTTAGGAATGGCAGTGCTCAGTGTCTAACCACATTACATGACAGTGTTTGTTCGCCGGTTGATTGTTTAGCTCAAGATGAGGGTTCAGAAATGTGTGTGAAATATGTGTTGGAGTGTGTGTGCATGCATGTGTGCGATTCTGGGATCACACCGCAGGCACAGTGCTATGCTCGTCGCTGCTTGCAGTGCTAAGTGATTTGTGAGGCTGTTCCCATCAGGCACAAGTGGAAATATTTTTCTAATTTGTATATTTTCTGAAGCAGAAACCAAAGCGTCTGTGTGTGTTAATTAGTGGCTGTAAAGTACTTCATGATGTAGCGCGGCGCTGCATCGTAAGAAAGCGTCGGGGGCCTGTGTGACCGCTGCTGCTACTGCCGTTTCCCTCTCAGGCCCTTGCTTATTTCATTTCTGCTTTGTAATGAGAGTCAGATGCGATAGTGTTTACAACAGGCCTGAATCAGTCACATGCTGTCTAATTAGCTGCAAATGGGCGAACAGCAGAGGCGGATATTTTTCCTGCGAGTAGTCACGAGTGGCGGATCAAACCCCACACTCATTCGATGTGATCATCTACAGGGAAAAAGGAAGGTTTCTCTTCAAGTTCAGCAGTGAGAAATTGTGCTTAAAGAGAAAAATGCATCAAGAAAGTGTATGTGAGAGAGCTCTTTTTTTAGTTGCCCTACAGTGGAAGCATACAGTAGAAGGTGTACACAGGCCCGAGGAGACCTGAACCTGCATGGGCCAAACCCACTTTATTCTTTAAAGAACTGACCTGACTGAACCCAGCTGCTGCAGCCAGTGGCGGACAGCCTGTCAGGAGCACTGGGTCATTTCCCAGTGGCCTGAGTGTTTGGATTGATCAGCTTGACCAGCAACAATATAATAAGCAGGAATTAATTCCTATGTGTGGGCGCACTGCTGATGCTTTGGCATCATTACTGTCAGCCCTATCTCTCTACATTCAGTTTGGGTCATCAATAATAATGATCATCCATGGTTGGAAAGGTGAAGACTTGTAACCAGAAAACAGCTGTGTAATTTTTGTTTGAAGGAGAGTGGGAGTGAAGGAGACAGAGAGAGCTCACGAGAAAACTTCTGCCTTTCACCTCATGTTTTTCACATAATCTAATTATAGACTACATGGTGTTTCTGCTATGACTATTTAGTCATAGCAGAACATGCAATTGCTAAAATGGTTAAAAATATACTTGAACATATTTTTTGCATATTCATCTGTGAGTCATAAATGTTTGTATTTTGTAATCTGGATGACTTTCCTCCCAGATGAACATAGTGGCCAAATTTATACTAATCTGCTACCAGTTACAACAACAAACAGGGTTAGGCAAAAAAAAAAAATGCTGTCTGATGGTTTGCATGAGGGTGACCTGGGATGAAGTGAAAATTCCCCACCTGAATTACTGTTTCAATCCGCCCCTGGGTGCTGCTAGTTTCAAAACTTAAAGCTGGCCCGTGAGGCAAAACTATACCTTTATTTCATCATTTACTTAACATTAGATCACTGGGATAAAGACCTGGACATGGTGGGATTTAAAACGATAAAATTCCAGAGGAATCAGAGGATCAATTTGAGTATGTTTGCGATTTGTGACAAATACAAATGTCTATCACATTGTCCTAACAACCTTAATTAAAATAAAATAAGTAACTAAAACACTAAGACAGCAGAAGTGGACAAGAAAATACCTGAACACATCAAGACAGGAAATGATTGAAGGCTGATTTAAAAATGCCTGAAATATAATAAATAAAACGGAAAATATCTGAAAAAAACTTTAAGAAGATGAACAGATTGCACAGTAGATGTATTGGAAACTGAAAAAATTATAATATAAATGCGGTGGTGGTGTACTAAATGGTTTTGAAAAAGAAAATAAAATCATGACTCAATGAACATGAAAGAGAGATTCCCAGTCTAAATAACAGGGGCCATTTCCATGTGAATGAATGAACTGCACTCACCCTGACTCCTCCAAACTATTGATTTATGAGAATTGTAATTCCTACCCACACATGTTCCTCTGCTACTGGCTATATTGGAGCCATTTAACACATCTGAAGACGACCTGTGACTCCGCTCATGAATGGTGGCAGAGGAAGAGGAGGTCCTGTCCCATTGTCCACTTCAATTAATCTTCACTCAGGACAAGGCCTCTTTCATCCACTTTCCCTGCCAGTGTTTTATTGGGTTCCCCCAAAACAGCTTGGGCGATGATAGCCCCACAATTCAAAATGAAACCCAGAGGGGTCGAAGGTTGGCTGCGTAGGACGACGAGAATAAGAGGGAAAGGAACAGGAAGTGTCGGGGTCAGGACAAAAAAGCAGGAGGGATGGGTGGATGAATAGAGGAGGGAAGAGAGGAAGAAATTCCAGCTTCAGCAGTGTGAACTTGAACTCAGCAATAAAAAGTGGGAAAATAATTCAAGCTGCAAACACCTGCATTTTCCTTAATAAATCACAGAGGTGCTAACAAGGGGTGAATCAGTGGTGCCTGAGCATCTACATTAAGCTACATTAAGCAAGTTATTATTGGTATTTACTGTATTAACATAATGTGTGTAGTTTCTTAATATTACAGCTCTTTAAAAATCTTTTTTTCCTCTATAACCTTCATCTTTAAACTAACTCAAGGGAAAAACTTTTATACAAGTTGTTCCAGACTGACAACACAGAATGTATGCATTCATCACACACACATACACACACACACAGACACACGCACACACACACACACACACTAATAAACACATATGCCAAATCAAGACACATCAGACAACCTATATCCCTTTGTTCTTTTAAAGAAATGGAAGGCTGCTTGATGTTAAGCTGCACTAAAAGCTACACAGAAAAAGTGGCTTAAAAACATTGAAGCTATTGCACATCTACTGCTTAGACATATAAATAAAAATGAAGCAAAATCAGGAACAAACATCAAAACAAAACCAGTGAATCTGCTTGTCAGAGGATCTTAGTGGCACAGGGATACGCGATAACAAAATTAACTTTCTTTTCTTTCTCTGTAGTCTCTCTCCTGCAACCTCTCTCTAGCCCATTGTTCATGACTGTTTCAATGTCAGTATAATTAAATCACCTTTCAGAGCAGAAGGTGCACGTCATAAAAGCTGCCAATCGCTCCTCCTGATTCTCTCCTGACTCAGAGGACAAGGAGGTGATGGTTCAGAATCAGCGCTTGAGCCTCCTGAAGCACTGATTCTGCAACAGACCCACAACGGTTTTCTTTTCTTTCAAAATAAAATAAAATATAATGATGTAAGATGTGGTTCTGCCTCCACACTACACTTCTCCACTGTCTGACACCAGGTGTTCTTGGATCTGCCTCTTTTTCGTTGTCTGTGCGGTGTCAAGAGAAGCACAGTTCAGGTGATGTTGTCCCGATCTCTTCGGATGACATGCACAATCCATCTCCATCACCATTCTCACGATGATGGTGGCCCTGTTGTCTTTCCTATGCCGGGCGAGTTGATGTTGGTTGGAGATGGTATTGGGCCAGAAGATTCGTAGTATTTTCCGTGGGCTTTTTGCATGGAAGGTTGACAGCTTATGAAGATCACTTTCTGCCATTCTCCATTCTGCCTAGGCAGGTGAACTCTTCAGTTGGGGGAAGGTTTATTTCGTCCACTTTGACTGGGGATGTTCAGCATCTTCAACTCCGTTTTCCTCGTGCTGATCTTCTTGATCGAGAGCAGGGCCAATTACAACAACAAACCCAACAGCAAACACAATTCAATGACCAGATGAGGAATACTGAAAGAATACCGATGACCGTCGTCATTAAAGTGATAAAACATTTGCACCAGCCGCTTTGCGTTGCCATGAATTATGGAATCATGGAGTGTTTCCATTCGAGTGCTACATTTCCCACACGCTCCCATTTTCCTTCCAGTTTCAGGAAGCCACTTGCCAAGCTGCCATAGTGGTGGAAAACCATCATTTCCCATCGCAACCAGATGTATACCCATCTATTTCCATAGTACTGGAATGGCGCACATACCCACACATTCACACAGTCATTATAGTTTGGTATATACTATATCTATCTGTACCCGTCTGCTGGCCTGATTACGGCCTCAGTGTTTGTGTTGTGCTCTTGCCAGCGGTCACCAGTGGAACCGTCGGGCGGTCGCGCTTGCGGTGGCAGCTTAAAGAGCACTGCCACAACACTGGTGACACACACAGCCAACATACACTCACATGCATCCACACTGGCACCGGACCTGGCTGACTGGTGGAAGATCACATCAATTAGACCTGAGGGGCAAGAATAATGCAGTGATGTAGCTTCACACACACACTCCAACACATCTGCACACAGATGTAGGAAGGAAGGTTTATTATCCTGTATTTCCTGGCTGTGAGCTTTTCTACAGGACCGTTTTCTTTCTTGGTTTTCCTCCACATGGATCCCCACAGTCCCATGTGACCGCTGTGACCACCTTCTGTGTGGGATGTGCCTCGAATTCTCAGCAGGATTGAAATGGGTGGTTGGAAAAGAATGGCTGCTGAAATGAACAAGTCATGCAAAACCGAGGAGAGCATCTATAAATCCACACTCATGCTGTGCACAGTGAAAGCGCAGTGGGATGAGGCAGACATGAGTGCGTAAACATGCCCTGTTGAAATAAAGACCATCGAAAACACACACACACACCTGCTCTCTGCTGTGACTTGCTCTCGCTGTGCTTCATGTGGCCTGTAGTGGTCTGTTGAGGAATGCAGAACTGAACCACAAATAGACCAGACACACAGCCAGATGACATAAAACTCAATTTGCTGGTTCCTGCTCTCTCTCTCATTCTGTCTCTCCTCTTCTCTGTGTCCTGTTGCCATTCAAGCTCCTAAACCCTCTGTCTGTCTTCCAAAGTCTGTCTTCTTTCTGTTTAATACACTGTCTGTTATTGTTCTGTTTGTGCCTCTTAATTGTCCTTAACCTTCAGAATTTCGTACTCTCCGACAACGTGTTTTTTTTCTCAAGATGGTGCCACATGAGTGGCAGCCTCGCTCCCTGTTGAGCTTTTTCCTCCTTTGTTTGTAGGACTTCATGTGTAACTACTTCTTCACTCATCAGCACAATATGGACACTGAACTTGTTGAGTTTCCTCTAGTCTCCCTACTGATTTCTACATTTTTTACAACCACAGTTGAGGGATCTTGTGCACAGCCGTGGCCCTGTTGTCTGCACCAGGGATCAGCTGATTGTGCTTTGTAACACTGCACCGCTTCCTGGAAAGAGGCCCGATTTTCCCTACAAGCTGAGGAGGAAGAGATGAGGAAGATATGCTCGGGCTTAGCACCACACTAGGAGGAGACACTACAAACCCGCCCTGCCCTCAAGCATCATGGGGAATGTGAGATCTCTCCCCAATAAGATGGATGAGTTAGCGGCACTGATCTGGCACCAGAGGAATACTGGGAGTGTCCTCCACTCTGCCCATTTCACCCAATATGTTACTTGCTACACCGGAGATAATTAAGTACTGGATTCATTTAATCTCAACAGAGAGGAGGCATATCGCTCATCACCATTGCTTCCCCTGGGGAGAGGCAGTAGCTGTCGATCCAATTGTGAAGAGCTGACGAGGCTGATGAGGTTTTAAAGAAGTGTTTTGATGCAACCGTGTGAGAAGTAGTTTGTGATGCTCATGGGGAAACACTGTGTAGTGGACTATATCAACTTCTGTGTGGAGAATGCCATACCCACCAGGACTGTATGCATCTTTCAAACAATAAACCTCAAATTACTCCTGACATAAAGACTCTTGTCAAGACAAAAACAAAGCCTTTAAGTCTGGAATTAAGGAGGAGGTGAAGAATGTGCAGAGAGAGCTCAGGAGGAGGAGTTTTAGGGAGGTGGAAAACAGCTTCAGGAGGAAGATGGAGCAGCTGCAGCAGAACAATGTCAGTGTAGTATGGAGGGATCTTAAAACCATCTCTGTCCACAAGAAAATCAACTCCCAGCCTGTGGGGGACCAAAGCTTTGTGAATGATCTGAACTCTGCACATTTTCAATCTGGCCCGGAGTTGAGGAGAGTGCCACAGCTGTGGAAAACTCTGCATGGTATCAGTGCTAAAGTCTCTGCAACCCGAGGACCTCAACAGCTACAACCAGTGGCAGTGACATCACACCTGAAGAAAACCCTGAAGAGGCTGGTCGTTGTGCATCCCTGTCTCTGGCATTGGGGTATGAGATCCCTCTCTCACCTGGAAAAGCACTGTGAGAATCATGACTTCAATTCCATACAGCCCACACTTCTTAAGTTGGAGCACACAGGGGTGGACCACCACCTCACAGCATGGATCCTGGACTACCTCACCAATCAACCACAGTATGTGAGAATATGGCACTGTGAGTCTGACATGGTTGTCTGCAGCAAGGGGGCCCTGCAGGGAACAGTCTGGGTTCCCTTCCTGTTCACCCTCAACAGTGCAGAATTTGCACACAACTCAGCTAAGGGAGCAACAGGGAATACAGAGAACTGATACAGGAGAAAGGACAGAGCAGACGCTATCTGCTGAGGAGACTGTTGGAGTGCAGGGGGCACTCCTGTGACCATGTTTGTACTCCTAGGGAGTGGTAGTTGCAGCAGAGCATCTCGACTGCTGACAGGAAAAATCTTAACTGATCATTTCTTCTTTTTAATGCCCCCTCGACTCGGTGGAGGTGGTGGGAGAAAGGAGAAAGATTGCTATGCTATCATCCCTGAGGGAGAACATGTCCCACACCATGCAGGCCGCTCTGGCCGGCTTCATCAATATTGTGTGTCAGGGTCTCCTGCTGCTGTCAGATTTTATAGTCAACAAGGCTCCCAATAGACCACTCACACCAAAACTGACAAATTCACTAATGTACAATATGAATATATCCTGTTTGCAATAATGTAAATGTAACTGCAGAGTCGTTATTTATCTTATCTCCTTATCTTCTACTTAGCAAATATTAGCTATAATAATTTGCTAATGCAATAAACCAGTGGTCACAGCACTGACATAGTCACAGTTAGCATGGCTGTGAAACACTTAAAACTGTGCGACTTGGGGTGTTTGATTTGGAAAACACAAAGGGTTGGATCAGTGGAGGGCAAAAAAAATATCTGTCCATTTTTCTTGAAATTTCCTATGGCTGTTTGTTGTCTTTTTTACTCTGACCACTGATTTTTAATTGCTTTGACTGACTTTTCCTCATTTGACATAGTCCCTTAGTTCTTGATGAGCATGAGATCCTGCAATAGCCAAACTAATAACACTACTGCAGAAGCAGGAGCAGGTTTCCTCCCACAATAATAATCTGCCGAACATCAGCATGTTAGCGCTGTCATTACAAACATATTAGCATAATGATGTTAGCATTTATCTGAGATTCACTGTGGCTAAGAACAGCCTCACAGTAGGGCTGTCACTTTTTAAATAATCATGTTAAGACCAATTCAACGTAATTCGTTCAAGCTAATTTGAAATAATTATAATATATATTTATATTTTCCTGTGCAGTATCATACAACTGATGCATAATATCCGTGCAACATAGATCTTATCTTATTTGTGCTTGCTATCTTATGGGTGATGGCCTATTTACAAGGTTCTTTCAGAGCCCTGATGATGAGTGTGGCAAATAGTAGGAAGTCAAACTAGGCTGTACAGTTGCCATTGCTCCATTCGTTTCTTGCTCCTCTGTTTTAAGGCCGTACTTTTTGCTATTTACTCACTTTTACAAAGGAATAGCCTTATTTTTGGTGGTAATATTGCTAGCTAAGAACTTAAATACTTCCACATCAGATGTTTTGGTGTAACAATAATCTGATCAGCACAGCTTTGCTCGCCAATATCCTCATCCATTTTTATTTTTATTATCTTAGTTTACTGGTAGGTCAGTATGTTGTCAACCTGAGGCCGACTACTTCAAACAGTCTGATGGTCTAATAGGCCGTACATTTTTAATTCCAACAGGTCATTACAGCTTGAGGTTGTTTTTATTTTTTTGCACGTTTAAAAGACTGTTAAAATTATAATTTGAACACTGATGACTGCACCTCACAGAGCTGCTCGCATGGCTGAAAAAAGTGTAGTGGAAAAAAAGTTGAGTCTTCATCTTTGCATTTGCACTTTAGACGTCCAACTTTTTTTTTTTTTCCTTCTTCAAGAATTTATTTCCTCAGTGGCAGTAAAGGATGTTAAATAGTCATCAAGCTCACCATGAAACTAGACTAATCAAACATTTTTATGACTGACCAACTCTAATGGACACACTATAAACTGGCTCGAAGCAACACAAGAAATATTAAGGCCTAAAACAACCCATAATACAACACCAATGTTACACTTGTACTGCACAAATTTGATACAACTTCTAAATTTCCTCATGTACTTTCCAGGAAATTATTGTCTTCTATTCAGGCTAATACGGTACTTTCCTCCTACCACCATTTCTTCTTGCGTCCCTTCTTCCCTCTGTCCTCATCTTCATCTCAGGTGGCTGTAACTCTGCAAATGCTCATTAAGAATTTCGCACTGCCAACCGCTCCCCCCGACGCACCAGCCAGGACAAACCTTGAGTGTGAAAGCTCTCATTTATCACCGGGCACCGCAGGGCAATCGGCCCAGTCGAGCTGTAGACAAGGGCGGGGTAAGGTAAGGGTTGGTTACAGTATAGGAAAGAGGGGAAGAAAGGGTGGAGGAAACTCAGATGCAAAGCAAGGAGCCAAATGAGGTAGGGAGGACTGAGATGGGTGGGGCAGGTGGGGTGAGCTGGTGTGAGCATGGGGCAATGAGCAGAGTTACCTTTGGGAAAGGAGGAGATAGGAGGAGGGAAAGTGGGCAGAGGGGGAGGAAAGATGGATGCTGAGTAGCTGTGTGTGGTGTTAGTGGAAAAATTCAGGAAAAGGTGGGTAATTGGTCTGCATTCGCTCAAACATTAGCAAAGCTGAGAGGGAATACAACTGTTGCACTAGTGAGTATGTTGCATCTCCTCATCATCGCTCTGTACAATTTACTCTACAGTAAGATCGCTGCCTCTGGATGCATGAGTGGGGTTCTTTTCACAAAACTTGGACAGCAGTAGAACGAGTGAGGAAGCAAACAGACAAACTGAATTTACAAGCAAAAGTTGTAACTTAGATATTATGTAAATCAGCTTGTGACTGATCTTTATCAGAGACCCACTGCAAGAGTTTGAGAGCAAATAAACAAGAAAGAAAAAGGCTACTGATGAATGAGATTCCAAAACGATTTAGTGGAGTTGTGATTTTTATCAGTGTATCAGTTGTTACAAACCGTCTTTGTTATGCTCATGTAGAAGTAAATTCTGTGTAACTTTCAAAACAGCATGCTAATAAAATACAATACAAATAATTACGAAGGAAATGTCCAAATAAAGGATTGCAGTGGATTTCACACCTCATTTGGTTTCCTCATTAGAGGAGTACGACTCACTTGTAATTAAAAACATATCATGTCCTCTGTGGCTTACTTGGGTTGTATTTGAAACTTCAAATGTTTAACATAAATCCTGCATTACACATGAAGGATTTGAAGTTTGGAAGACATGGGCGCATATCAGGGGTTCTTTAAAGATGCTATCAAATTGTATTATGGGAAGTGTAGGATTCTGTAATCTTGGAGTTTGAACCCTTATAAGGAGTAAAAGTCAGTTATTATTATTTTTTTATTTGTCTTTTGCAAGTACAGTATTTGATAACTAGAGTATCCAATTAATATCAAAACATCAAATTTGCATGAAAATTTATGTGGTGTGCAGGATAATCCACAGCTCAGGTGTCCACTGATTCAGCACACTTCAAAAATGCATTATTACCCCTATTTTGCATTAATAATAACATTTTGAATAATAATAAAATATATTTGTACTTTTGTACTTAATGTCACTACGTAACACAAACACAAAAAACACAATCAGATTCAAAATTTTTAAATAGTGCAATTTCTAAAAAAAAAACAAAAAACCAAACTGTCTGTTAGTGCAAATGATGATTATATACTGAGCTCTGTAGCTAATTTTGATGGGGATGCTCCTTGACAGACAGTTCACATAGATTATAGGATAGGCTGTTACTCCTCAGCACAACCCAGGCCTCATTAAAGCGCATCAAGTTATGTGGTTGGGTTTGTTTGCCCTGTAGTTTACACACTAAACACAGTTGCCAGGCGGTAAATGTTTCTAAAACGCAGATCAATACTCAACAGTGGAATAAATGAATTCTCATGGGAATTATGGTTGGGAACTGTGCCACTGACGTAGAACTGGTCTTTAAGAAATGTAGGTCTGGACATGTGTTGACTTGCTCTTCTACAACTGCAGGTCAAAGAAGAAAAAGCAAATCACAATTTAGGACATCACACTGATTTTGCACGCATTCCAATCAAACAGATAGTATAATATTTATTTCCTTCTTGTTCTCCATTGACGTTGACACTGCTTGTTTAACATTTCCACCAGGAGACGTTCTACAGACAGACTGGGCTCCAGAAGCACAACTTGCTTTATGAAATTACCCAGTAAATGGCCCATACAAAACCAAGACTAGTTGTGGTTTTCTCTGCATTGGGTTGCTGCTTTTTTTTTTCTACTGGATGTCCATGTGTGATTGAGCAGAATTTTCCAGCTTTCCCACCCTTGCTGAATAGCCTGCCATAATAAGACTAAAATACATAAATGAAAGCACTTTTGCCATCAATATCTATGTTTGTGTTGCGTTCCCAAACTAACCTTGACACCTTTCGTGACCATGAGTAGGAAACTCCAAGGGAAAGCTGGCAATTGCGTTCATCACTGATCTATTGGGGCTTAAATTTGTTAACAAAATCAATACAGGAAAAAATGTAACAACTTCCATAGTTTCACACAGCCTTTCCTAGTATACTAATCAACAAAATGAAGTAAACCTTTAAAGCAGACTGAATTATTATTGCAGGAAATTGCAAAGCATGCAAATAGTACATGAAGGTCAGAAAGGAAAATGTTGGTTGGTGTTTTTCAGTATTGCAATTTAAATCTTATTCAGACTGTCAAATCCCTTTATAATAGAAGACATACTTTGCTACAGTGTTAACCACCAGAGAAGACCTCAAGTTGCATTCATAAGTTTTCTTTCAAATTTAGGTGTAGGTATTAGCATAGCGTCTAAAAACATGAATACATAACTTCCTCACTCTTTTATTTGTCATTTTGTGTAAAGTGAGATTTTCATGTCTGTTTTCATTATATTATTATATTTCATTATAAGTAGTCCTAGTTGCTACGTAAGTATCAGTCCACGGAGAAACGTACACAGCACATATTCATAAAGTGAGCCTTACATTGTGCCGTCAGGACTTCCATAACTTTGTGATGTCAAAGCGGTCACCGATCTCAGTCATTACCAAAGCCCAGCCCACCTGGCCCCACTGTCGAAGCCTTGCAGGATTTGGTTTCTCTGGGTGTTTACCTGAATATACCTGCTATATTTTTATTACAAAGGAGAGGCTCAGAGACTCTGATTGACTGTGAGTTAACCAGTTAATTTCATCTGGCCATTATAGACCTTTGATAAATCTGAGGGATCACAAGATGGTTGACACAAGGAAATACAAAAGGGAAAACATGTTCCTGCACATTTTTGTCTGATTATTTCCTGACTTTATGATAAGCAGCTGTGGCTCAGGAGGTAGAAGGGGTCATAATCTAATCACAGGGTTGGCAGATTGATCTCCTTCCAACCTTGAGCAAAACACTGACCCCCAAGTTGCTCCTGATGGGCAGGCCAGAACTTTGTATTGCAGTTTTCTTCTCATCAATGTGTGAAGGGGTGTGTGAATATGTGCCATTTTATTTTGGAATACTGGATATTTTTTACCTCTCTGTTTGCAGTTCTCACAGCATCGACATATACAACCTGTGAAAGGACTCGTGAGAGGTCAAGTCTTCATTTTCAACGGTCAAAAAGGTTGGAAGTCTAATTAATAAAGCACTGACCTTTGACCTATGTGTTGCTTGTACTGTTGTCAATGGGGGAAAAAAAGAAGGAAAAGAGAAATTTTTATTTACTCCACAGTTCCACTCATTAAAAGTCCTTTTGGGAGGAGGAGGCATCAGTTAATAAGAGTGAAGATGTTTTATAATCCCAGGAGGGAAAATTGGGCAAATGCTTTCACAATAGCTGCCACTGTGTGCCACAGTATTACTTCACACATCCGTTCTAGTCAAAGTGATGTTATGAGGACATTTCAGGACATATGAAGTAGGTCACTCTTTGGACAGCATGCAAGGAAGGAAGGATGATGACACTCTGTGGTCAGTTGACCTAGGCGTGTCAGACCTTAGCTGCCTTTGATTTTCAAATCTTTCCATCATTAGAGTTACATAGAGTCTACAAAAACTCATTTGGCCCATGGAAGCAACATAATGGTTAAAAGTCAATATTTTGTATTATTTCTAAAATTGTCCTTTGTACTGAAAATGTGTGTTAATTTTAAGAATATGAATTTACATATTAATTGGTAAGGCAAAAAGACAATGGGAATGCTTCATTGCTGTAGAGCAGAAAAGATATTATTGTAAGTATGTTCCAAGGTAACATAAGTTGTGATAAGACATGGATTTTAGGTATTTTCTCAGAGTCTTGGTCAGTGTGGTTTCAGACCATTGTTTACTTGCTTAAACTTGGGGAAAGAAGCAAAACTAGACTTCTTTCCGAACTATTTCTGGATGCCACAGTCAACAAAGGGGCAGCAGAAAACCTGAGAATGCATCCTCAGTATGACAGTCATAATGAAATCCAATTACTGGGATTCCCCATAAATAACTTCCAAAAAGACTTATCTTTTTTTCCAGTTTGTCTCCATATGAACACAGGTGTAAAAATGTCATGAAATACTATTTCACCACTGCAGCTCAGTGACAGAGAGAAATATATATATACAATATATATATATATATATATATAAACTGTTTGCTTTGAGGTGAATGGATGTTAAGGTAAAACGTTAAAAAAGTTAATTAAAAAGAGATGTTAAAAGAGAGAGGATTTATTTTACATCGCATAGGTAATACACTAATTTCAGAGCCTAATCATGGTCAAAATTACACAGACAAATAAACAAGTTCGTTTTTATCCATTCACTTAAATTGCACACCTTGTAAGCTTGTAATTATCACGCTTCATTTGCACTTGAAAATGATCAAGGCATGGGATGATGAAGTTTAAAGTTTTTCCTTGAAACTTTTTTCTTTACCTCATAAATTCCACTGGGATGCAAAGAACAGTATGAGTCAGATCATCTGAGTACTATAGCTTTCCATTGAACTTCTATCCTGATATTTCTTATGACTGTGGTGCTTTTGATGTAATTCTTGTTTACGCGTTCGAAGATAAACTTTAATCTAACATTGGTAATTATAGGTAATTATAAGCTCTTTATACTAACTATGTTTCTGGAAAATGTCCACGTTCAGTATTCCTATCAATAATAGGAATGTTGTTCTTAGCAAGTTAATTTCTATGACAGAGGGACAAGGCAACCTTACCACAAAAGAAGTCAAGCAGTCAATCAATGGATAAAAAGTATTATACCAAATGAAATGAAGCCATAGCCAACAGTCAATGATCTTAGCACAGCGTAAGGAGAGGAGGCAGGGGTAACAGCAAGCCTGGCTGCTGGTATATCTAAAGCTTACTAATCATTTGTTTAATTTGTACAAAAAATGAACTGTAAAAACAACTTATTAGAGTTACAAGAATGTACATTCTTGACTGTTTCTTGGCTGAGTACTCTGAGTTGTTGTCACCAGGAAGTTGCCAGGCAAACAGGGAAGACTCTTTCCCACTTTTTGGCGAAATTGTGACTTGTTTAATATCCATCGCAGTTTACAGACCAACTTCCTGCTTCAGACTTGACCTAATCTTGCTAACATTTTAGGTTCACTCTTTATGGTTTTACTTCACCCAATAATCAGACTGAATTGTCCATGTTAGCTGTATCTTATTTCTGTAAGTGGCCCACTTTTAACAGTGTGTACAGTGTTGATCTCAACATTTTTTGAACATTTTTGTGTTGCTATTTTTCATGGATGTAGCCAAGTAGCTAGCTAGCTTGGTTGGAAGACCCCCCCCACCCCCCCTTTTTTTTTGTTAATCATGTCTGAAAAAAGGTTTTCACCTTCACTTAACTACAAAAATGGTAATAAACCAGGATTATCCTTCAAGGATGAAATGCAATCAAGCCTACTATCAATCTCTGCTGTGCGAAATGAAAAATATGACTACCTGAGAGTCACTGGATATTAATACTAATCCCTTGGTTGAATTTGGCTCCTGGTGTCTTTTCCTTTTAATCTCAGCAGCAAAGTTTACCCTTGTTTAGATAGTAGCAGAGATTCCGACCACAGCTTGGTAAACTTTTGGGGAAATGTGGAGAAACGCTCCATTGCACTTCAATCAGGATGGGAAATGTGAAACACATGAAAAGCTAAACTTTAGCCATTTCTCAATAATCTGCGGCTGGGGCGTCCCTGCATGGATCCACACTTGCCTGTACACTCAGTGCCTCTGCTTACTTTTTAAGTCACACTTTAATATTTTAAGAGGGAAAACCCTGCCACGGTGCAGAATTTAATGTGATGAGTTATTATTGTTGATTTAATTTCATTCCAACCCTTATTAATACTCCTTGGACAGGTACAAGCTACTCCTTTGGCAAATCTACTTTCTGTGGCTGCATTCTTTGAGGCATGTTCTAGAAAAATCTCCTGCACATGTTACAAAGACCTGACTGAAT
The DNA here is from genome assembly GCF_046630095.1 of Trachinotus anak. Classification (NCBI taxonomy): domain Eukaryota; kingdom Metazoa; phylum Chordata; class Actinopteri; order Carangiformes; family Carangidae; genus Trachinotus; species Trachinotus anak. The sequence goes on along the minus strand of NW_027273876.1, from coordinate 16,510,740 downwards.
CCATGGCTCAGCCCACACACTTTTTCCAGTGGTTTTTGGCCTTGGCAGACCTCTACCCACTGCCGCTACATGCCAGCGTCCAGACTCTGTCTAACATGAGAAGGTGATGTGCATAATTTGTTATATATGTATTGCTTAAAATCTGAAATATAAACACAGCAACAATGACAAGCCCGCTGCCCTCAAAACCACTAAGAATAACAGTTCAGTTTAAGCGTTCTGGCTGCTCGCATCTGATTAGGACATTCTGAATTTTTCTCTTTTTCTCCATCTCTTATTTTTTTCATGTCAAAATGGCTGAAGGCTTTCCATAAACACCTTTGAAAAATGCAAGGAAAATGAGGTTGTGGGTATAGAAGACGCAGTTAGCATAATGAAAGCATGTTGTGGGAAATCAGAGATTTGCCTCCAGACTATCAAGACCCAAGGTAGTTAAATGGCCCCACCACACCACCGTTTCGTTTTTCTTTTAAAAACCCTCATTTTTGGATTTATTTTATGATTTTTTTTTTCTCCACTTCATATTTCCTAATAAATTCTGACTTTTATATTCATGTGAACCAATAGATGAGTAGAAAGACTGATGTTTCCCCTGCCTCTCCTGTTAAGTGTGTCAACTATGACTTCACGGTACATTGACGTTGAGAGGGAAGGGTCATGTACTTCAGTCTAGACCCCCTCTTCACCCCTCTGTCTAAATCCAATGCTCGATTAGCGTTCGATTTTGTGGGATTTTCAGTCGCGGTGCAGATCTGACCAAAAGAATAACCCAAATACCTCAACGTCTGCTCCTGGTCCTTGTAAAAACATAGTTAGAGTGAGGAGATGTACGGTGCGGTCGTTGCACTGTGTGCAGACACACTCTGTAATTGGAAGGATCAGTGGAAAGGGGAATTTGAGACAAGCCAGAGCAATTTGGGGGATGACAAGATATTGTGAGGAGCTGAAGAGTGGATGGCAGCAGGTGAGAATGATTTGTTGGAGTTCTGCTTGTTATACTCCAGGGCTGCCTCTGCCTTACCTGCATTACCCATACACACATACACACATACCCAGCGAGGGTTTTGCAGTTTCATTTAAATATTTACAGTGGCCCTGAAAGCAGCACACACTATGAAATACATGCAAATAGACAAAATACAAGCAAAAGAAGAAGATATCCTCACCTATATGACAACAGCAAAGAAAACAATGATGAGCAAGATGAAAGAAACATTCACCAATCTGACAACACGTGCAACAACTTGGCTGTGATTTCTATATTTGCAGTGCCTGTGTGTATTTGGTTATGTTATTTGTATTTGTAGTGCATTTTCTTTGCAACACTCTTCTGTATTTGGTTGTGTCAAGTCTTGGAGATGTGACTTGCAAGTTAAAAAGCCAGTTTATCAACACTTAGTATGAAATTACATGAACTTGAAATTACAATAGCACAATGGCCAGATACTTTTTTAAATGTAAACAGCAACAAATTGTCCAGCTTCAACATATAGGTTTCTTTTCCCTACACCTCTGTTACAGCCCATAGGAACATACCAGTGGCAGGCATACCAGACCTTGTTGTAATAGTGACAACAATAAACATGTAGTTAGGTTTGTGGATCAGTCATGGTTTGGTTAGTTTTAGGCACAGCAACTTGTTAGTTTTAGGAAAAGACTGGGTTTGGGTTGATTGTCATGGTTACAATAATAAACACATGGATAAAAGATCAAACATCACGATTAAAAACACTGAAAATTACTAACATTACTGTCGGTCACCATTACTCAATGAAACATAATTGAATGTTTGTTAAGTCATACTAAGGTTGATGTTTATCCAAATACATAATTTTGGTCACCAGTGAATTAATCTAAAGTCATCTAGATGATGTTAGCTGTGTAGCTAAGTAGCTTATTCGATCTTTCTGCTCCCTCAGACCAGAGCTACATTCTGCTGCTCTCCACACTCATTACACTGCTAGATTTTCACCGCAGATATTCAGGATTTAATGCAAACATTATCCGATCCAGTCAGTTCACATTACCACATAAATTTCAGCGTTCTGAGCTGACAGAATTCATTAGAAAAGGCTCAGTGAAAAATAAAAATACAACCAACAACATATAGCATCATTATCTTTTTAGAGCATTTTAAGAGTTTAAAGCATATTTTCATGATTATTGCATTAATATTGTGAATCACAATTTTTGTGGCCATGAAATTTTCATATCGTCCCATGCCTAGTGCAGCACATTGTGCTGCGGCCTGCAGTGAAATGTGCTATATAAATAAAGCTTTGCTTGCTTGCTAACAATAAACCATAAAAATGGGTCATAATAAGGCAACCCATGGGCTTGCTTTTTTTTTTTGTCTCAGACAGGCAAGTGTAAATCTGTATGTAGAGCATTTTTGTATGTCAAATAATTCAATGAGGGAAGAAAAGGTGCAACTGTGCAAAAACTGTGTCTGTTTGTTCTGTCATTCTGCTACAGTTTTTTCTTCTCAGCTTGCACACAAGCATTACTAAAGCTCGAGCTAAAACACAGTAGACTTGTCAGTATAAACCAACAGCTGACTGAACTCTCAATTTTGTCCACTTACATTCAGTTAAATTGACTCACTACTACTGAATGTTTCACATTAAAACTAATGAACTGATTTAACAATTTTATTCAGTGCAATTTAATTCAGTATCAGTTCAGTTAATTTTATGTTGCACAACTTAATTTTTTTTATAGTGCTGATATGATTAATGCGAAGAATAGTGCAGAGAGCTGTCCATGATGACTGCAGGGCTGAATGCACACAACTGAGGCAGTGACCCAAATGCATGGCTCTATTGTTAGATGTAAGAAAGATATACATCTATAGAAGAACTCCAAGCAACATCTGACGTTGGTAGTTTGTTATTAACATCACAAAGATTAGTTCAGATAGAAGGGCTTGAATCATAAAGGACAAAATACTAAATAAATCCAAAACTCTGAGCTGAAAATGCACAGAGCTGGCAATTTTGTTATGATGCATAGCAAAGTGTCAAAGTGGTCAAGATGTTATCTTGCTGTGCCGTTGTGTTTATTTGCATATGTTTTCTAGATCTTAGATACAAGCCAGCTGCACAAAATGCAACATCTGTGTCATGCAAATGGGAAACGAGTTAAGTTAGTGTGTTACTGCAAATTGTCAACGACTTTTGACTCAATTAAAAAAACAGTAATCAAACACACACACGCGCACACACACGCGCACACACACACACACACACACACACACACCAGTGCCTGTCAATGTCAGTTCACAGTAGCTTTCATCCATCACAGGGACGAGGGAGCAGGGATACAGAAACATGCAGAATCACCTGCTTATAGCTCGCCTCACCCTGGCTCCTGCATCCCTCCTTCCTGTCTCCTCGTTGCCATGTCAGCAGACCAAACAGGGCTACGGCACACTGCCGCCAAACAAGCTTCAGCTCTATGATATCATACCGGATTTCTTAAGTTGAAGGAGGCCGTTTCCAAGAAGCCCGGAGGATTAAGTATCATCTCAGAGTAATTCAGCCAAGAGAATATTGAGAATATTGTTTGACCTCTTTGACATTTGAAAAAAAAAGATAATTAAATATGAAATTATACTATTTTGTAAGTAAAGAAATATTTATTAATATCAACACACATAAGTTGCAAGTATATGTTCTTTTTATTAGTTCTTCTGCACTACATTCAGGAAGTTAATGCATTATTAACTATAGTCATTTTGTCATTTTTCCAATGGAAACATACACCAGTCTCCAAAAATGAGATTAGTAGAGCACTGCTTGTGCCACAGACCTGGCTGCATTGTATTTAAATAAACTGAAAATTAACTGTACGTGGATCTGCACCGTATCGCTGATGACTATATCTGCAATCACTTTGTGAGAGTAATTATCACTTGTTTCAACTGTCAAATATTTCACTCTGGGCAAACAAAACGATTCTTCCAGCAACACACACACACACACACACACACACACACACTAATGTTAAGCAGTGTGGTGGTGTTCCCCTGCTTGCTGGAGCCCTCCTTGTGAACCCTGAGCCACTGTTGAGGGAGATGTAATGGAGTTGATGTTGGCAGGCCATCACACAGGAACTCAGAGAGCTCTCTGTCTGCAATCATGGATCGTCCAGCTGCAGACAGCACTGCTGCAGTTAAAGACGCCCTTTATCAAGTCTTAGCTCGGCTCAGTAGCATGGACAAAAAAAACTCCGCTCTTTTTCAGCAGTGTTAAAAAAGGTAAATAGAACAGTAGAAATACAGCATTTATCCTCAAGTGCTTAACAATAGTGACAGGAAGAAGTGATTCAGTGAAGCTTGGACCAGCCTTAATCTATGGTATTAGTTTTTTATTGCCGATTTATCACAACTGAGGAAAAACTTGTTTTTTCCAACTGGATTAGCCACTAAATCTTCAGTTTGTCATTTCCTGCATTTTTCACCCTTCCAGGAAATAAGCTTTTCTCTGCAGTCATGTGTTCCTACTCATATTTACACTATACCATATGAAGCTTATTATTATTATTATTATTATTATTGTTATTATTAAATTTGGAAATCAACAAGATGGACGTACTTTCTGTCTTTTGCTGCTGCTTCAGTGGCAGGGCTGAGCCTGATATATGCCGCATCTGTTATAGTCTGTAGTAAAATCTGTTTATTTGTATGGAATCGTAGCATCATAAAGCCTAAACATTATGTGAGAAGTAGCTCACATGGAACATGTCACATCTCTGTATGATTTTATACTGAGTGACGGCAACCTTAGTAATGATAGGAAAACAGAGCTCCACATATTTTCAATATTTGCAACACATAAGAACACACTCTAGTTCTGTTCAGCTGTGGATTATGCCACATGTGAAGGTAGGACCAGACAAATAAACTAGATGCATCGCCAACATCCTCAGCATATTAAAGTCCTTCGGTGCTTTCTTACCTTGAAAATTTCCCTCCCTACTATTTGAAGCTTTTGACACTGGTTAAAGGAGCAATTTGTGATAGCAGGTTTTGCTATTGCTACATGGCTAGCATTATTAAATATATGGTAGAAATCAATGCCAATGTTAACTCTTGTCTCTATCTTGTCTTTTCCTCTATTGAAGTTAACATGCTGACCAGTTAGCCCCTGACCCGTCTCATAACTTTCCAATAGCGACTCACTGTAGCCTCCAATGTGTCCTGAAGACGTAGCGCAGTTCAGAGGTTGTATTGTAGTTTCTGTCTTGTAAACACAACAATGGCTGAAGCTCCTGTCAAATGACGATCACCACCACTTTACAAATAGACCCTTGAATGTCTTTGTTATGTGATTTTTTATCTCAAGATATTACAAATACAGGATCAGTGGTGTATTTATACATAGGGTTTGTATCCACTGCATCCATGTATGTAAGAAACATACAAACAAGCTCTCAATGTAAGTACATGCCTCAGGGTTAAATGTGCATGAACATTTCCCACTGAGAATGTACTGCTGCACCCTATTTGTGCAAAACCCACAGTCACAAGGCCTCAAAACGTGCTATGTCATGTTGTGTGCTCTGCTTACCCCTATCCATCCATCTCTCTGTGTGACAAGGAGCATGTTACAGCCCAAAATAATAAATTATCTTACGACCATTAATTGCAGTGTAGTTTTAAATTTCAAAGTAAAACCACTTACCTGTTACCTGAATATCTGCTGATGTGTTTCAGGTAGCAATATTTTTCAAAAATGGATGTGGAGTGTTTTGAAATGAAACTCTAAAAAGCTTGGTGAGAGCGAGTGCCAAGGAGCTGCACAGCAACTCCTATTCATGGAGAGTCCAGGAGAGCCCATTGATAAAAAACAGGCTGAAGCAGGAGCGAGTGGAAGCGGATGAAAGGGAAGAGATGAGGTCACTGAAAATGATTAAAGGACATTTGAGTTTTTTTTTCCTCTTACTAAACAATTTATATCCATTTAGAACAAACAAAGCATCATCGCCTAAAGGTCATCATCCAGTTCCCCATATAGGTTCCATATATAAAATACTGCGACTTCTGTGTAAGGACTATAAAAAATTGTGAGCATGTTTTACAGTGTTTTGATATTAAGGTCACAGTGCTCCCTAAAAATAAAGAATCTGTGCAGTAGCTGAACACTCATTCAATATAAATATATGTATATTTGTCCTGAATACAGTTGCCTGAAGTCCAGGTAGGCGTGAAACACAGCCATTAAAACAGTGCATGTTATTCCAGTCCCTTGCTGCCTGAAGTTGGATAGCATCAACATCCACACAAAAACAATAATAAGCCTGGAAATTAAACAAACTAGCAAAACTTTTATTGCACGCAAACGTTTTGATATTACCTTTCCCTCAGAAAAGCAGTCTATTCACCTCTGGCTCCCAGCTGACTCCTGCATCGCACTCTGCGTGTGTTTGTGTGTACGTATGTGCGTGTGTTGTGCTCTGCATGGTGAAAAGCAGGACTGTTGATCTTGGTGTAAGATGCCAAACAGTTCTATAAAGGGACTTTTGAGGGTCTTACTGGGCACCGTGCCAGTCTGTCTGTGCCCTTGGGATGCCAAATTGTGCGTGTGTGCGCCTGAGTGTGTGAGTCTGTGTGTCTGCCCTCGGGATGGCGCAGCATGAGGGCAACAGGAGAGGTTGAAGATCACTCTAAATTAATGATAGTGCGGTGTGTCTTTGCTTTTCCTACTTATTTTTCTCTGCCTGCCTGTCTGACAGGGCGTCCACAGGAATAAATGAGTTATATTAAAGCCTTTTTAGGACCTGTGATGGAAATGCACAGCAAAAGTGAAAATATTGTCTTTACAAGTGAGCATATTGATGTCAGTTCAAAATGAACAGTAAGATAAAATGACAATAATTGTGAGTTCATCAACATCGTCTAAATGTGGTTTTTAATGTTAGAAGAAAACACAGATATTGTTGTCGGATATGATATTTATTGTTACAATATTCTCAGAACATTTAAGCTTTTTATATTATCCACTGTGTAAAATAAATGTAACCAGTAACTAAAGCTGCCAAATAAATGTAGTGGAGTAGAAAGTAGAATATTTCCCCTTGAAATGTCAGAGTGGCAGTTTAAGTGGCATAAAATAGCAATACTCAAGTAAAATACAAGTACCTCAAAATTATACTTATAATACTTATACAGATCAAATGTACTTACCACTGCTAGAGCTAAGTTAATAATAATAACCTGTATGAGTGGTGGCTCTAAATTTTCATATAGAGCCGCAGATTGTTAGGAGGTTGGATGATGACATTTTTTGGCTGTGGATATCCCATCGGTAACATCCATGGAAACATCCTTGCTAGCATTAGATAGGGTGGAGCAGATGTGGTGCTGCTGGTGTCTCGCATTCTCTCTACATGTGCGATTCCACCGCCTTCACCCCCATCATCCCAAGTTTGAAACACCTTCAACATACATTGCAGTTTGCATTGTAAGCATTTCCAGGCGCCAGCCATAACCATCACGGGCTAATCATTATTGTTAAGCCAGCTTTCTTTAAACTTGTATTTTCCCATTTGCATAAACTAACTAGCAGTTTGGCTAGCATGGCATTAGTTTACCAATGCAGACTCATTTCATGATCTAAAAAAAAAAACTAAAATTGTTACCCATCTGACCTGAATTAAAGATACTTTATTACTTTTTAAAGCCTTTTATTATAATTCTGAAGGACCTGCTGCTTTCCCAAATATAAACATAATGATTTACGACCTACTTTAAGGCTGTGTCGATCTAATTTTCTTTGTTTTTGCTTTGTCTTTTCCCATTTCATGGCAGATCTTCACAACAAGCTTAATGCAACACACATGTTTGGCATTTTATGGCTTTTTTGTGTGTTAGCAAACCATTTGTATTTGTGTTTCTCGCTACTTGAGTCCAATATTCACTCTCCTTTTTACTCTCTGCTAGTCTTCACCAACCTCTGAGCACTGTGTACTGTACGTAAGTATATTTTTCCAGCGTCTGTACTTTTCTCGAGGATTATTTATTTATTTATTTATTTTTTGGAGACTTATCATTTTTAGTCCACTAGACTAATAAAACAAATGTTGTACTTTTGACTCCCGTACATTTCGATGAAGTAGTTGTAACTAGTCAGTGAATGGATTTGTTGTTTTTATTTTGAAAATGTGATCATACAGACCATACACTGTGTTCATCACAGGAGAAAAAACAATCACAGCCAACTCCTGTCAGTCATGTTGTAATAGCTGCATATTTGAACAGCTCAGTTTGAACTTGGCAGTGACCTTTTAGAAGTTATAGACATAAAGAAAGATTCTTTTCGTTTTAAATGTTTGCTTTGTTTACCGTGACCAGACTTCATCACTGCCATCCAATGTCAGAAATCATATAGAGGTTTGTAACATTTGGTTAACTCCCGATAAACCTTTAAACAGACAGCTTGTAGTAGCTGCCGCTTTTATGCTGTGATTGGTCAAATCACTTATGACCATACAGGCTTTGTATCATATTCTATGAGCTTTTTATTCAGATTCTACAGTCAGAGCTGTTTACCAAAACAGTTACACCAAAACAATGAGCTGAAAAGCAGAGCTCAGGCTAAAAACCTTCCTTAAAACAGCTCCGAGGTCCTACAGAGTTGGGTGATAAATGACACGACCTCACACATAGTCATTTGACCAGTTGTTCATATAAAAATATTCATCTGTTTATCTTCATTTCTTCAAGATAAACAGAAAGTTGGAATCCCTAAAAGCTTTTGCAAAAAAGTTCAACAATACATATGAAAATGTTAGAAAGGAGTTTAAAAAATTATGGACAATTTTATGTAAGCAAAGGTGTAATTGTGTGGACAGGTGGAAAGAAAATTTAAGTGACAAAATAGACAAAATATAATAGGAAAACATTAAAGATTAGTCAGAAGTAAGTTGAGGTAATCTTCAGTGTCCATCCAAATAAGACATATCTGTGTGTAAAACATCATGAGACCAAGACAAGTCCAAGACTTCAGTACTGGAGACCAGACCCTAACACTACAGCCCAGCCCAAAGCTGCTAACAGGCTAATGAACTTGTGAACCATGGGGCTCCAGCAACTCCCCAAACAAGGCGGTGTTTGAGCGGAACTGACGGTGACGCGCTTCACCTTCACTTAGCTTAACGGACACTTGACTGAGTCCCTAGGGTCAGTTCTGAGGAAGGGGGTCAGTGTTTACCAGTGTTTGCCCGTCACTCTGCGCGGCTCCTGCAGGTTCCCCCTCACTCTCAACTCCCAGAAAGGCTCGCTAAGCCAAACAGCCGAGGCCTACAGCTTAGGTTGTTGATGTTTACTCTGTCAGGACCCTGCCTCCAGTCCATGGCAACGCAGATACCATTTTGGAGATTGGGGGAAAAATATTTTCCCAAGCAGGCTGAGTCAGGGCAAAATAAACAGCTCGGTTTAGGGGTACACACGGCATCGAAAGAATCCCACCTCAGTCAAGGAAAATGGCCATTTTTTTTGACTGAGGAGAGAAGGGACGAAGGTAAAGAAAGAAAGAAAGCAGAAAAATAAATGATATATACAGAAATGTGAAACAATAAAAAAATAAAGAATAAATACAGATGCCAATAGGATTTTGTCAGCTTCTGCTGGAGACCCCAGGAACCTGATTTACAGGTCAAAATGCATTTTAAACTGATTTAGTTGAAAAGTTTCTTTAGGCATGAGTCACATTGCTGTAAAGGCATTTATCAGCTTTATCTTGAAACAGATCCTGATTACAAATTCTTTGAAACAGCGCTGAAATAATCATTATATGTAACCTATAAATCTGAAAACCTGCAGGTACAATGTGCCTGTTTTCCTAACAAGCTGATAGGCATAGTGACTGTGAATTCTGTAAACATAAATACATTTAAAGAAATACTTAAAAGGGAAATACACTTGATTTTTTATCATTAGGTTGATACCACCTGCGTGTCTCTGCAATGGAGCAACAGTTATACTTCAAAGTTCAAAAATTATGTCTCACTTGTTTAATCCTTATAAAAATATGCATGTCAAGTAAAAATAACAGCTAGCCTAAATTTAAAAAAATAGGCTGTAGTATTAATGCTGCTGCTCAGTGATAAACTCCTACCAACACTTTCAAAGATCATCAGTTGCTCTACTCTTACGTCACATTTCCATGTGGTTAAAGAAATTTTGAAAAAGATGCCTGCTTAAGCTGCAAAATGTCTATAAGTCCCAGATGGCAATTTCCTAGTCTAGTTTGTGCAGTTAACTCACTTTATTAAAACTAATGAATTTTTTTTTTTTTTTTTTTTAGCATCTTCAATTGGAAAAACAAGTTACGAAAGAAGTTCAGCAAGTACTGTAGGATCCAAACCCGGGAATGAATGATACAGGCTGGGAACAGGTCATAAAGCAAACACCTCAGGGGTTGAGGTCGCAGGTTCACAGGCATTAATCACAGCTGTCCGGCTAATGGCGACAGCAGCACTTGAGGCCAGGTTTGATCAGCAGAATCACATGTGACTGTTGTCCCGGGGAAGTTGTCTCCCTCAATAACTACCGCCAAATGGGCTCTGTAGGATGAGCTGTCTCACACACACACACACACACACACTGACGCTTTTATTGAGGAAGGCAGGTCTCTGTGTTTGTGTAACATCCACTAAATCTAAAGGATAATTCCAGTTTATTACAAGTAAAGCATTAAGTGGGAAGATTTATTCCTGACCTTAAAAACAGGAGTTGGACAAAACAAGGTCCTCTAGCATTTTTCTGGGGCTCCATGACAACTGAGAGTCTCCATCCACCCACACGACGCTGTCGAAAAATCTCCAGAAAAAAACAGTAAACGGTGATTTGTGATTCAGTTTGTCAAATCTATTTTTGATGTTTGTAGTTTTGGAGTAATTGCATCAGAGACGTTGGTAAAAATGCTTCATTGCGCAGCCAAAGTTGAACCATGGTGTGAGCCTGTGAACTGTGATGAAAGTTCTGAATGGATCGTTGAGGTAATAATTTTCAAATTTTGCTTTTAAGTAAGATAGACTTTTTTTTATCTGTGTGTGTGTTCCCAGATCTTAGAAATGAGCTTGAGTTCATTGTAATTGTTACTGCTAGAAATGTTTTGGCCACTTGAGGGCCACTTTAATTAGAAAAGGTAAACGTGTTAGTAGTTGCTTATTTACACATCCAGTGATTACTGAGCAATATTAACACTGACTTGGAATCATGTTTCACCTCTGAGGCTATGTCCACACTAATGCATTTTCACTTTAAAACAGCGCTTCAAAACAAAAACAGTCTCTGTCCAGTTTTAGCTCTGTATCAGAAATAATCTATAATCATATCACGTGACCATTCCAGTGTATACCAGTGTAAACAGGAAGCGGACCGTCAACTCTGCCGTTGGGTAGTTGCAGAAAATACTATGAACAAGGAGTAGAAAAGACATTTAAAGCCTTGAAATGCAGAATTTAACTGCACAGCAGCTGCAAGCAAAGACGACAAGGTCAGTTGTTCTGAACAACGTTTGTTGTTCGTTTTCCATGTTGCTTTCACCACTAGTGGTTCTGACTGATAAGACCCACTTAGGGCGCGACCGTGGGTGTCTATGTTATCATTTCCAGAGGTCTCCATTTTTGCCTGTCCACACTAAAACTCCACCCCGGAATTTTCAAAGTGAAACGGGTCCAGCAGTGTTTCCAAAAGGCACTTTTTTTTAGGCTCTCAAAAACTAGTGTGGATGCCGGGTGTAAACATAGGAAGAGATTAGTAAGAGATGCATTTTAGGCACCAAATCCACTAGCTAGTTGCTAGTTTTGTCTCTCTCGTGTTTAATTCTGGGCTAGTTTTATTTTTATTATTACTGAAAACAGCTGCCAGTGAAGTCTGGAAACAGCGCTGATTGAGAGCAGCGAGCAGTATTTGATTCATTGTTAATGCAGAACCAGTGATTACATCAGCTCTAAGAATGACTCAAAATGCATCGTGTACTCACATCTCATCACACCTTAACATGAGAGGAAACAACTGCTCTCTCAGCTAAAATAAAGTTTTCTGAGCAAATGCAGTTTCGAGGTTCCAAACCCGACTACGGCCCATAATGTTGTGTGTTTGGCTGGATTTCCCTCAGTCGCTCACTTTTGTTGTATTCTCTCTGTGAAACAGGTTAAATCAGGGTCTAATCTGTTTTAGTATTCTCTCCCCTACCCCTCAGCAGAGGATCTTCTTTCCCAGTGACGTCTTCTCCTTCTGTTGGCTGGAGCACTGTGTCCGCACGTTGTCAGTGACCCTCCTCTGGTATCTCCCCAGAGTCCCATTCTCTCTTCTTCCCTCTGTTTATTTCCTCTCTTCCCATCATCCCTTTTGCTCTCCTCTTATATCCTTTCACTTTGACTAATCCAAACCAAATTCTGAATCAGTCTGCCTGTCATCCCATCTCCCAGCCCCTACCCTGCTGAGATCCTGTGCCCCTCTTCTTCACTCTGTAGGTCGTTATATCCATGCCATATTCAGAAGGAAGGGATCTGGTTAAATAATATTTTCAGTCCCCTCCACCCCCCACCCCCTTTCAATCTCTCCCCTTGAGCAGTTTGAATCCCCCCAATCCAAGAACAATTGGCCGCCGTGACAAAAGCAGAAGGAGGGAAAATGAAAGAAAATAAATTGATGGTGGAAAGATAACACACTTTGCAGACGTGGAGGTGGGGAGAAGATCAGCGAAGGTTTATAATGGCAGAAATAAATCATGCCGTGCTTGTTCGTGTCAGCGGGCTGTTTAAATTCTAGTCTCTTTATATAAAGCTTGAAGAAAAGCTCGCGACTGTTAGTGACTGAGAGGTGATTGAGGGTGAAAAGGCGGTGTTGGGTTGCAGGTACAACGCTGCAGCTCATTTAATGAAGAAAAATAATGTTATCATACAAAAATAAGAAGCTCAAACTGTGCGGTAGGCTTTGACAAATGGCAGTGACAAATGTTCACAAAACAAAGGCAGTTGGCGATGACAAGATGACTTAGACCACAGTAGAATGGTTTCCATCTTTTGTGTGGTGTGTGTTTCATTTATAGCTGCAGACCTTTCAAGCTACTTTAAGCTTTAAACCCCAACTCAGTTCCTTTTAAGATCCAGACAGTATGAAGCTTTTTATACGTATTGTGGTAACATAGCCACAAAACGTAAATGTTGCTAAAAGTTTATGCCATGTTATGTTTTCAATAGTTATTTTCTACAGCCATAAACCTTATCAAGGTTACAGTAACCAGCCTGTGCTTAAGGGCACAGGAAATACGAGTGAGAAAGCTTTGAGGATAAAAAGAAAAATATGATCAAAATATCCTTATTCCAGGCGCTATCTCACTGGGACATGATTGCACAGTTAATTTTGACAGATTTGAGAATATTTCAAAAGGTCAGATCTCAGAGAAACATTTGACCAGATGTGTTAGATATCTGTAACTGTAATATATAAAAACACATGTATGAAAGTTTCTGTTTTGATTCTGTGTTACACTTGTCATGAAAACAGCAGACAGATGCATTTTTATCCTCGTAGAGCTGTTCATTTTTATGGCCCCATTTATCGTTCACCCCAGTTTACCCAAGTCTCTGGAAAGAAATGTTTCTGAATTTTTTTAATGTCATTTTTCAATGTTTCATGTGCCATAAATAATAACACATTCACCTCCTGTGTTTTGGGTCAAAGGAGGAAAAGGAACATGGGGGATATCCCAAAAAATTTGACAAATTAAATTGAAACTATTTCCATGGCCAGATAGTAAAATGAAACTTCTGGCTCAGTGTACATCACAGTTCCACGGCCCAAGTCTGGCCCATATCTTCCACATCTGGCTGGTATCCTCTGTCAGCCAACACCGGCTGACAGTCGAAAGATTTTCTGTGTGTGTGCCAGAATTGGTCCAGATGTGGAAGAAGCATCTGACCATCATGCTGTATATGGGCCAGACTTGGGCAGTTGAACCAGGCCAGAAGAAACATAAGCATGTGGCCCAAGTAAAGGCCACATGTATCTTTATGTCTGGGGAGGTAAGTGACAGTATGTTTTTTTTCTGCTTTTTTGGTGAATTTACCCTTTAATAGGCTAAAAAAAAAAAAAAAAAACATGTGTACACTTGTATTTGCGTACAGACAGACTCCCAGTGATCCTGAGAGTCCCTGTCCCCTGCTGCTGCTGACTTTACAGCCATACCTTACAGTGGTATTCCTCCTACTTTGAAATTACCATGAAATGGCAGGTAATTTTTTATTACTTTCTGCTAACAAGCCAAAACCTTGGCCTGCACAGCGGACCATTTGGAAGTTAAAAAACAGCCCATGATTAATGATCGCTGCGACATGTCTGAGTGAACCAAATGGAGTGTGCATGTAAACGCTCCCCTGCCAAAGCCCTCACCCTCACACTTATTGTAATCATTACAGGGAGAAAAAATTAGGGGGGGAACTGTAATGGGTTAATTACACCACAATCGGCGGGTGTAGAAATGCAGACCTTTTTAATTATCTCCCTCCATCATTCGACACATTTCTATTATTTTCTTTCTCTTTTTCTGCTCTCTGCTTTGACTGAGGTTCAGCGCCGTGAAGGAAAATAGGGGGATAATTGGGTTCATCCATCTCTCTCCCCCCTCAGCCCACTCCCACTGCTCACACTACCTCTCTCCTCTCTCTCCAACTCCCACCCCCTCAACTTGTTTTACCTCCCTGTGTCTGTTTGTGTCTAAATACCACCTTCACTCTTCTCTTTTAACTCCTCCTCCTCAACTTACACTCTCTATCCTTACACTCACCAGTTATTCTGTGGCAGTTCCTTCTTGCTTGGAACCAGCAGAAAAATGGGCATGGACATGTTGTGGCTGCATTCCAGCATTTGTTTAAAATTTCCTAATAAATAAAATGACTTTAAACTAAGAATGATTGGACTGCCGTAAATATCCAAATATGTTTCTTAACTTAAGTTGACCTGACTGCTCATATTCATTTGATTTGATTTGCTTCCTGTGTTTAACATGTTGGTGTCGCATTGTTTCTAACTGCTATCTAACTTACACTGACCACAGAAAATCCTGAATCAGAGAGTGGGGTGGAGCCTGAGTGGAGCTGTGGTGGGACAGACATGTAGGTACCAGCACAGCTGTGACTGATTGGCTGAGACACGTGTCAATCAAGCAAATGAGCCCCAGAGTTAAGAAGTGGGAGGACTGCTGGTGCTGGACATATTTTTTTTATTTTATTTTTTTTAAATTGACATTCACAGTGTTCCTTGATATGGGACGAGGGACTCTCCTGCATAATGTAACAATGCTTTAGGTTTATGTTACAGCCAGTGGGTTTGAATGCTACAGCTTAGTTTCTCAGAAATCACATTCTTTTACTTTAGTTTGTGAGCAGATCGCGCTGAATACCTGCACCTATAAGCCCATTAGCCTTGGTAATTGTTGCTATGGAGCAGAACCAAGTTTGGGGTGTGAGTCAAAGCTGTAGCACATTCAACATGCATCAGTGATCAGGTGTTTCTTATCAAATTGCACCTTCTCAAAAACATATCTTAATGTGGAGAGGTGCTATCAAAGGCCTCTGTCAAAGTCAATTATTAGCTGCTGGAAGACGTTGGCAAGCTCCCGATTCCTGCATTAGCCGATACAACAAACAAGACAAGGATGTAGGTGAAGCGCTGGATGGAGAGAGGGAGGGGTGGGAGGAGCAGAGTGGCTTGTTTTCCAGTTTCATGGTGGAAAAAACTTTATCTCCAGAACTTGCATATTGTAGCTTTAATTTCTGTACGATTTTGCACAAAGGCTTGCACCTTTGACTTTTTAGCCACTACACTCTGTCCTCTCACTCGCCCCTACTGGCTGTGTTTTCCTGCTCCGTCATACAATCCCCCGGCATTTCTTCCTCCCTCCATTCACCCTCTCCTATTCCAGGGACGAGGGGAGATTACCAGATCTGTGCAATGTGACATGAGACGTGTGGCCCCATGATGCCCCTGGAGATTGCTCACACTCCTCCTAAAGAAACAAACTCACACACACAAGCTCCACGTCAAAAGGCTCCCAGATATGATTTCTTGGTGCTTTGCAATCACACCAGTCTGACATTCACTGAAGCTTTTAATCTCTGCACATTAATGAAGTGTCCCATCTAATTTCCCCATTCGTCTGGTGATCAGGAGGTGGAGGAAGGACAGAGAACGGTCAGAGGGAAAATCACCAGAAGCAGTTCCACGTTAGCTGATAGACATTTAGGAGAGAGGACAGGGGCTTCCCATTTACAGTTGCATGGGGGTATTTGTCCAGGATTGCCTTAAGAACTGCAAGGAGGACTGAGATATGCAACTTAAGTGCTGAAGTAATGTTGCAGTGCTAAAAAATTGACTTGCTGGGAGACACCCAGAGAGCTCCTGGAATAAAGTAAAATCCTTTTTTTCATATTTATGTTGCTGATATTTTAGCTTGTGTTAAGGTTTGGTTATGGTGCTAAGTGGAAAGCTCCTGCATCTTTTCATTTACTGCATATCCACTCCCACTGTCACTGAAGTGGCTTCCGTGGGCCTTTTGACATGTCACAGAAGGAAAAGCACAGGGCTAAATAATAAAATGAGTGATGGCTGAATTCCATTTAGCTGCTTCAGTCAGGGTCCTGGTATTGTGCATGCTGGCTTATTGTCACATTGTCATGACCTACTAGGACACTTTGAATGGAGCCATTGTTAATGATATTATCACTACAACCAGTCCAAATGTCTGCTGTGAAAAAAACTTTTTGTAATGATTCTATATACAGTATGTACCTGTATGTACTTAAAACAGAAACAAAGCCCAAACAATTAGGAATACCACTGGCTGGTTTTCATTCATCATGGATGAGTATCTGTCAGTTTTAAGTATCCCCAGAAATTACAGTTGCATCCTGGACTTGTAGTGTTTCTCCATTTACTTTCTCTGAATTTGCAGGGCATTTGTCTGAACGTGTGCTGTCAGAAATTGCTTGAGTCTTCTGTGTGTTGACCTCTCTCAACCACTGTAAATATATGTCTATCTCTTACTTCTCGTTCCAGGTCCAATATACATGAGGGAATTTCAAACTAGATTTCTCTTATGATAAATTATAACCTTTGACAATTCAGTGTAATCCATGCAGATCTTACAGGATACATGGACCTTTCATGCACGTTCTAATCTCTAATTTCTACTTCTACATGCAGTATCTAAATTATACTTTTTGCTTACATTTTCATTGAGGTGTGTTTTCGTCTGCATCATTTTCAGCAGTTTAAGTAGATCAGAGTAACAGGTATTTTCTCGGGAGCCTGATTAACAGAGAGCCATTTGCTTTGATTTGATGGGTATTCAGTTAGAAAGAGTGGGACAATATCTGAGAACAGGTAAGGAGGCTGTAAGTAAGATAAACAAATCATTCACATTAATAAGTAGGTACTATGGCAGGTGACCCTTATTGATTTATCGAGTGAAAACAATTTTTACTGGCATGAAGCACTTGGCAGGTGGGGGTCTGGTTATGTGTATCATCTTTTTATATATCAAGTGCGTGGGTCAGGGTGTGAGTGAGAGAACCAGCCTCAGCCTGGGCTGAGTAGCAGAAACCCACTCTTGTGCCCAACTCAGCAGAAGAAACACAATGAAAACATTCAGCTGTGCTCCTCAAGATTGTTTTTGGCCACAGAAGCCCTGTACAAGGAAACACAAGCCCACCTCTATACTGGTTTGTGTCTGCTGAAATGTATGGATTTTTTTTGTCTCCTGTCTGCTGTGGAACATGCCAAGTATTATTTAATTAAAACTCCACTTTACAGGGCGCGATTTCAACAATTTTGTGTACCTGGATCATGACGAGGAAAAGTAACTAATTGTTAAACCGCCATTGTTGATACAGTATTTGATTTTTAAAGAGGGTTTTGGCGCTACTGTTAGCAATGGTGACGACAGTGGAAAATGAACCTGATCTAGACGTTTTTCAGTCTGCAAGGCCTTGTCCTGGGCAGCATTGTGGTCAAACCTCAGTCCATAGAAAGTGATGATTAGTTTGTCTTACCTGACCGCTGACCAGAGGAATCCACGGGAGTTCCAGTAAGTGGGGCTTTAGACACTGAGGAGAAGATTAGTATTTAATTTCACTGTATAACCACCTGTCTATCTGCCTAAATATACTCTCACTCTTTCTCCCGCTACCTGTCTCACAGTCAGGGATTTTGCAGGGCCTAAAATCCTTCAAGCACCTCATGCACTGCTGATGTATGTTCTTTTCTTACATTTTATTGATGTTCAAGCCCCAAATATTGGCGTCCTAGATCAAGGGAAGCAATCATATTTAGATCCATGTTCTGAGTGACCTATCAGTGTGAATAGTATTCCAACTGAAGTGTTCTGCCTGCACTTACAGCTTGCAACATGCGTTTTTCCTTCTCAAGATGAGAGACAGATTGCATGTGAATACCAGGTGTGCACGGGGTTTCAGCAGCAGGGATTTCATTCACTCACCATGTTGCATTCCCATTAGATTATTGTCTGGTTTTGTGTTCCTAACACTAATTTGGTTGTATTCTAGAGAGAAATGGTTTCTGTAGTGAAGTAACCTTAAATTGGTCCTACCTATGTAATAGATGTTGCCCTGTGTCAATGGCTGGCTCAGTTTCATCCCCCACAAACTTGCTCTACAGTGTCCCTCAGGGATCAACTCTGGGTCCCATTTTGTTTTCCATCTACATGCTCCCTCATGGTGACATCATCTGCAAATATAATGTCCAGTTTCACTGTTATGCCGATGACACACAACTCTATGTCCCAATCAGACCCAGTGACCAGTCAAACATAGCAACCCTCCACAACTGTTTTGTTGAAATAAACTACTGGATGTCAGACGACTTCCTCAAATTAAATCATACAAAATGAGGTTCTTGGACTTGGTCCTTGGCTGCCTGTTTATTTTAGGATTGATTTTAACATTCTTCTAATTACTCTTAAGGCCAGACTTGGGCTGGTGCCTCCCTATATTTCTGAGCTTTTATCCCCCTCTGAGTCAGGACACAGTCTGAGATCCTCTGGTCGTGCATTACTGGCCATTCCAAGGTGTAGGTTAAAAACCAAAGGAGCCAGGGCCTTTGCTGTCAGACTTTGGAACAACCTGCCACATGTATATATATATATATATATATATATATAACTATATATATATATACTATACTATATATATATATATATATAACTATACCAAAATAATAAAAACCAAAACTGTAATCTGGTCCTCAGGTCTCACATGAAGAAGGCTGTAAACTGACTTCTCACTCAGCCTACACTGTGTCTAGTGTCTAACATCAGGGTGTCAGTTTGTGGACAGGCATCAATTCTAAGAAAAATATCAATCAGTGAACCAACCAAGATCACACAGCCACAGATATCTGAACACATATGGCCTGAACACAGACTTACCTGAAGATGTCAGTGAAGAGGAAATATTGCAGAACCTCAGTGGGTTCAATTTGCAGATAAGCATCTAGTTGCAACAGTTGTCTGTTGCCCAAAACAGAAACATAATTGAATGAAAGCAGTGGGCTCTGAGGTTTTATAAATCAGTGACAGTGATAGTAACTTTTGGGGAGTGCTAACTTGTCAATTCCCAGAGTTGCCTGAAGAGTATGACTGACAATTTATTAGACTAATAGAACAGCATCCGAGAGAATCGCTGCTCCTGGAACATTTATCCATTTACCATAATGACTAAACTGAGAAGAACCAAGGAAAAAGTGTGACTTGCAAACCAAAACTAAGAAACACATACCAAAATACAGATAATACAAGTTGTTGTTTTAGATGTATTTGCATTTCATATTGTCTATGAAATGCAAAGCCTTTATTGTATTTTTGAATGACAGTGATAGAAAGACACCGACATCTATCTATGTTGCATGTAATCTTGCAGCTTCTAAACTTTGCTTTGTGTTATATCTGAGCGCATGTTAAGCCTGGCTCGATCACTCTACTGTGGGCAGGTCTGAGAGTATCCCGCCTGTCACGGCCATGTGTTCTGATTGTTTCATGGTAACATATTTTTGTCTTTGTATCAGAATATCTCCATAACATTGTGTGTGTGTGCATGTGCGCCAACGTCCGTTAACAGGACTGGCCAGTGCACAATTAGTCCAGCTAACCTTAAGACAAACCCCCTCTCCCAGTCTGATCCAGCTCGGAGCCTCATTACCTGTACCTGTCTGTCTCCTGTAGGTATAGTCCATCTGACTGTCTGACAGCGTCTCCACCACCGCCGACTGCTATTCAGGATTAATGAGAGCCAATGAAAGCAGTCCCCCCCCCCCCCCCCCCCCCCCCACCACCACCACCACCTTTCCCTCCTGTTATCCCCCTACCCAGCCAAAGCCAAAGCCAAGGCCGGCCGTAGGCCTCATTATTAAAAGCAATGGCCAGGACTCAGGCCCTGTCTGTACAAACATGCAGCGACGGAGTTGGGAGGGAAAGGGAAACCAGCTCGCGGGGGGATGAGGTTTCAATAAACGTCAGCCAGCGTCGGCTCTGTTTGGACTGCAAATTATTGCTGGCTGATGCTCTATTATTTTACAACCAAAGATCGCTGTTGAGAGAAAGGTAGAAGGGGAGGAAAGAGAAAGAGAGGGTTGAGAGGGAGGAGGGGGAAGGAGGGAGGAAAAGAAACTCTGGAAGGGCGCCTAAGGGGAAAAAGGGTTAGTGAATACTATAATAATCTTTAAAAATATTACTGGAGCGGCCGCAGCTTAAGCTAAGAATAGGCCGGAGAGAGCAAAGTGCCTGTGGATGATTCCAGTGTAGATAGGAGAAGTAGTAGCAACAAGGAGAGAAAGAAAGAAAAGAAAAAAGCAAGTGAGGGAGGAGGAGAGGAGAAAACGGGAAAGCCATGTGAGAGGGTTATAAAATCAACACCTTCAGTAAACATAACTTACAGCTGCCTCATTACTTCTACTGGGAAAAAATTCATTTTTCACCATGGTGAAATTTCCCTAAAATCCAAAGGTCCATCACCCATATGCTCAAACATAGGAGGAAAGTACAATGAAGGCCATCAACAAATTCTGCCATCATCCATAAGTCCTGGATCCATGCTGCACAGGTGCAAGCAGCAAACATGGACCAAACTAACCTGAAATGCAGCTCGAGCTACTGATGCTGCTGCTTCAGGTGGAGACTCCATCACTTCACAGACGCCATGTGACATGTTTAACCTGGGAAAGACCTGGCAGACACGGAATATGCAATGGAAGTAAGAACAAATTAATATCTATGCAATAATGCAGAGAATTATTACTTTTTAGCATTTTTTCTCAAAAGCTTTTATGTAGCACATCTGCAGTCAAAAAGTTGGACTCATCACTACTAATACAGTCTGCTTTTGTGGCTAGTGTCACTGGATATTTTAGTTCAAAGTATTTTCTTAAATCATTTTATTGAGATAGAGCAGAAGTACAGGTGCACACTGGAGTCTCTCTTCACTGTTATTCCTGCCTGTTATCTGTAAAAATATTCGTACTTTGCCACAGCACACAGACCATTTCTTGTAGCTTCTGCAGTCTGACAGACATTCAACATAGCTAAAGCTTAAAAGCTGTGTAGCTGTAGGGAAGGCTGTTGTTGATTCACCTTGGTCCAGACTGGGTGGTGGTTGGGGTGGACAGTGGGTGTATAAAGGACATGACTGTCACACCAGAGACCAGGGTTAGACATCCAGTCCCAGCTGTGGCAGCAGCAACAAAAGCATGTTGGTCACCATTATGGAAAGATTAACCAAGTGCTGTGAGTGCCTAAAAATGTAATAATGCTGTAGTCAACAGAGTGGATATTGTACTACAGGATCAGATGCTCTGCATAAAATAAATTAAATATGTTGTCTGTTAACAATTTACTGATATCTTCAGATCAATGTATTAACTGTGACTTGACAAGTGTACAAATTAACATTTCTTCATCATTTTGCAAATATGTTTCCCACAAAACTTATTTACTGTTGAAAATTAGTTTATGTAAATGTAATTTGTGGGAGATATGGTGACCATTGGGACATCTGTGGTGATTTCCTGACCTTTCATCTCGCAACATCATCAGCTCATGATTTTAATTTGGACGACACTTTCATTTACGACCAAACACCTACAAAACTAATGACATTCCCATCAGCCTCAGCTGCACTTTGTGTTAAGTGCTAATTAGCACATGCTTGCATAATAACAATGCGAAAACATTATACTTGCTAATCATCAGAACATTGTCACTGTGCTCGTGTTAGCACTCTGTTAATTAGCATGTAACACAAATTGCAGCCTCACTGCTAGCGTGGCTGCAAAGTCTTGTTTAAGTGGCTGCTTTTGGGACGTGCACATGTGCACAGGAGCTGTCTTCTTGCTCTTGTGAACACTCTCTGAATGAGACGTATTTAAGATTAGATTTGAAGTGATGCACAGATGCAAAAAAGAGCATTTAAAAATACCACCTCTTGCCGATTACTACCATACTTAAAAGATCAGCATAGATCTTGAGCTTACAGATAGACTGTGTGAGCTCTGTTATAGGTGAGCAGCTCTGATAAAGTCCTGACATTCCTGCAGACACATAGTTGCAACAGGTTTGTGGCTCTCGTTCAGGCTGCTGTGGCCAATATCATTCGATAGCTGCTAACATTTAACAGGCGTCTACGGTGGTTAACATGATTCAACGTTCACACACATAATCTGATCCATGCAAAACAGAAGTGTGTGTCGAAGCCTTAAAAAAACTGTTTGGGTTTGTATATCTGTGTGTGTGTGTGGTTGTAAAGATTTTAATGCATTGGTACATATGTGTCTTATGTCCCCACTTTCATAACCCCCCCCCCCCCCCCATAAAACCAGTTTAAAAAGTCATCTAGCTGACAGGGAAAAGCAGTTTTCTTACCTCAATAAAATTATCTTGGATTTTAGTGTTTGCCTAACACTCTTGTACCAGTTAATATTCGCACACGCTCCTCCACTCTGGGCTGGAGAGAAAAAAAAAGGTGTAACTTATAATGGGCTTGGCCTCGCTGGCAATTCCTGCAGCTGAATTAAAATGCAACATTATATGGCTTGGCCAAGGTTAGTCCGTGTTAGCTGGGGCACTGTTATGGGCACTTTTCGAGCCTCTCAATTGTGGTAATAAATTGAGTCTGATGGCTAATTTTAGGTGAAACCCAATACCTCTGGCTAAACTATGAGCCAGAGGGGACCATTTAATCAAAATATGTCTGGCACTGCCGCCAATACAGAAACAAGCTGAAAAAAAAGGATTTAAGCGTAAATATATATTTTACAGAAATTTGTTTTAAAGGACATTGTACCTTCTGTCAGTCAAGTGGAAAAACTTAACAAACTGTGGGAGGTAACAATCTGATTTGAAATCCTGAATATCGACTGGGCTGGTAAAACAGTAAAAACAGCGGTTAAATTACCTGTAAAATCTAACAAATAGGGCTTGTGCACAATATATCTATATGTCTGCCTGTCTATTCATCATGATTGTCATACTTTGAATAAATTCAGTGTAAAACATGTCATGTTGAGAAATGTTGAAGCTAGTCCCTTGTTAAAACAGTCACAAGTGACAGCCAGGAAGTGACATTTGATTCGTTTTCACACTACTAGATAAATTAAACAGATATCGCTAAAGAAATAAAACCGCCCAGTCCTTGCTGAGGAATCAAAAATGTGCTTTTAACATCCAATCTGTTCCCCTACACTCACAAAATCCCTCTCTGAAAGTATCTCTCAATTGGCAGGGGAGAGGAAAGATCTCCAAAGCGGCGTCCTGTTCGCAGCCTTCACAGCCTGCCAAGAGCCACATCTCGCAGCCGCAATCAGTGACACTCACAATAAACGGACTGATATTTAATCATTAGGCGAGGAGCGCACAGCGGACGTCTCTAATCTGCACCCGTGGCTGCTGAAAAGTTGCACGGCACGCAGAGTGGAAGCCGTGAACTCTCCGTGTCAGCTTCGGCTGTGTGCCTGCGGGGTTTCGGTGGCAGACCCAAAAGGGGTAACGTTGCATAGCAGGAGGCCTCGGCATGCCATTGCAATTAATGTATTGTCTTACTTAATAAGATGGAAATGTTGGAATGATTAGTGAAGACTGTGGTGTGCGCTCTGGGGTCGGTGGGAGGATTAGTTACCAAAGTGCTGAGGCACTGATACCTACTGCTGAGCTGGCCTGAAAGAGAAAAATACAGTTTTCTACTGTATATGCAGTGGTATTATTGTCAGGTTAAAAGTTTCAACTTTAAAATGTTAGTTTTACTGAAACTGTGAAAAAATAACCTTGATTTTAGCTTGATTACCATTTATTACATCAATACAAGGAACAATATGGAAGGCCAGTAATTAATACACAATTCTGAGGATATTCTGTCATTTGTGATGAAATACCATTAAAAGACCAAAATCAACAATGAATAGATCCCAGCAAGTATTGAAGCTTGATATATCTTGTGCCCTCATGCCACAGAGCTCCGTTACTGTCCAAAAACATATTTAAACATCAATAAGCCGTAGTCTTTGTACTGGCTGAAGAGTTAGTTACAGCAGACATGGGCTCTGCAGGTGGTATAAAATACTCTGCAGCTGAAATTGTGCCCCAAATATACCCACATATTCTCATTTACCCCTGTTTGAGTAACCTCTTCTAAAAAGTACAATGACCATCTGTTTTGAGACATTTAAATCAATGTTTCTATTTGTAACCCATTTTTAAAGATATATGTCCTCAGTAGGATGGTAAGAGGTGGGGCTGAGAGCCCCCAGACAGACTGGGTAATACCCGAGCCAGTACTGAGACTAATGCAGAGTTGGTATATAATCCATTTGGAAAAAAAACGAAACATCTTGACATATACATTTTTTCATATTAAATTAGGTTCAACTTAAGGTCATTGCTCTGAGTACCTGTACAACAAACTGCAATTTACCATCTTAACATGTAGTGCAAAGTCAGAAATATAACAACATGAAGGAATGTACAGAATGAGGAATAACCAACAGGGAGTATATGTGGTCTGAGTATAATGTGCTGCACAGTATGTACGGTAGATCAGACCTCTGAAATAAGCAGATTAAAATACTGCATTTATAATGTTGTCAAACTTTTATTTTTATTTTTTTTTTACAAACTATGACTATGAAGGACAAGCACTGGGACATTAGGGCTCAAACTGTTAATTTTAAGCATTAAAACCTTTTCGAGCATATTAGACGTTGCCTGCATGAGGAACTGCAACTGCCCAATTACAGCTTGGTAACTTGGTAATAAATTATGAGTCTGCAGTGCAGTGCTGAGATTTTACATATCAGCTGGCAAAGCTGTTAAAATCTTTAACTCTAATGACACAACACAAGCATAAATTAACATTCAAAGCTTGTTAATGTGTCGTATATTTCATTTTGATTAGAAGTAAGCAACAGCCGAGAGTAATAAAGCACGGATCATGTGGGTTGTTTCCTTATTAAAATCATATTGAACTGAGCAACAAACTGTGTTTCCAAGCTCATGAAAAAGTCCCAGTGTGTGCAGCACATAAGTATCTGAAACCACAGCATCCATACCGTTGTGTCACACTACATGGAAATACAATATGACAGTAATTATATTTTGCATACCTTCATGGAATAATGAAATTATTACCAACCTCTTTTGAGTAAATACCGCCACAGCAAACCAAACAAGAAGAGGCCGCATGATTTTTTGAGAAAATATTTCTCCGGTAAAGAAATTAGCCACCATCGAGTGTTCATAATTTGTTTTCTATTTTCTCCCTCAACATTTATAATTGCATCCAGAGGGGTGCGGTGTGTGTGTGTGTGTGTGTGTGTGTGTGTGTGTGTGTGTGTGTGTGTCAGAGCAGCTGCTAAACTGCTATTGTTGCAAGAGCAGGGTCAAGTGCATCGTCACTTGTGCCCACATCAGTTAACAGGACTGCCTCACACTTAGAGCAACACAAGAGATTTGTTTACCAAAGCTGATGGACAGGAGATCTTCACTGGCAAATCAGGGGTTTGATTTATTGTTATTATTATAACTTTTGATGTATTTTATTGTTCAGGAAAGTTGAAAAAGATAATAATCATATCAAATGTCTTATTGCAATCCCTTTCCAACACGTTCTTTTTACTACTTTCATTACAGTTTATCTAAAGTGTATAGTAACAGCATATCTTAACTATGTATCAGCTGAGTTGTGGACCATGTTGATGTATAATATGCATTTGAACATTTGAATCCATCAGACACTGATTTCTGTGGTTTGCCTCTAATATCAAACTGAACAGGGATTAATTCAAATCCTCTACATGCATTTAACCTATATTTCTTATTATTATTATCATTTTTTTTTAATTTATTTATTTTTTCCTAAATATGGTTCCACTGACTCTGTGTTCTGTCTGTATACTTAAAGAAATAGTTTGTCTGTATTGTAAAGTATCGAGTTAGCCCAGAGGTGAAAAGCTTAGCTTAGCTTTAAGATCTTGGAATGAGGAGGAAACAGCCGCCCTCCACTGGTTGCACACCAACCTCATGGTGACCTCACCTGGCCACTGTTTGCCAGGATGTAGTTCTAGGATGTAACTCCCCATCACATCAAAAATGTATGTTTCATATTTTAGGTGTAGTACAAATTAGAAACTGGATATAATGTGTTGATTGGTGAACTTCCGTGCTGGGTGGCAAGGAGCAACTTTGTTTAAGTTTTGTTGTTATCATGAGATTGCTGGGAGACACAAGGAAATCACTGTTCCTGGGCAAGATATAGTCTTGCACAAAACCTACCATAGAACCAGAAACTTTTTTTTTATGGTGGCTTAACCAAACAAGTGTTAATTCATAAGCTATAGAGGTGCCGGTAGGATGATTGCTATTTACAGTATTTATTTATTTATTTTACCTTTGGACTGAGCTGTGGCACCTGTTTCCTCCAGTTTCCAGTCTAGCTAAGCTAATCTAACTGGCTGCTGCCAGTGGCTTCATTTTAAAGGTCACATATTATACGCTTTTCTGGTGTTTTATTTGATGTTTTGATAAACCGGTAGATATGATTGTGGTTTTAAGTAAAAAAATAAAACATCCCAATGTAGTTTTACATCTCCTCTCTCAGGCTTCTCCCTGTAGGTACAGTCACAACAGGTTGGTGATCCAATCAGAGGTGAGGCTCTGAGCCTCACTCCTGATTGGCTGACTGTTTTCTGAGTGATCAAATAAACATGTCGCAGATTTCAGATAAGCACTCAGAGAAACCAAATCCTGACAGACCCTTTAAAAGTATTGTTGTTGAGTGTTGAGACACCTGTACAATGTAATTTACTTACTTTATCTATATTATAATCGTCTTTATCTTGCAGCTCTATATCTTTGCTTCTTTTTGTAAGAATAATACAGCAAATCAAATGCCTGTAAACCAACTTTAAATGTCACATTAATTATGGAATAAATTTTTGCAAGCAACTCATCCTGAGCATGACACAAAAATAATGAATTTCGGCATACAAAAAGTGCATCATTCTTTTGAAACTAAATGACAGCGAGCCTCCCACCACTGTCTTGTATATTTACAGTACATGTCGAGTTGATGTGCTGATCTTTATGGAAAACATGAAGAGATTATTGGAGGGAGGCAAATCAAAGTGACAGTAAGTGACACACACTCAAGCCGACCAATATACACTACAGGAACCACAAGCTGGAGTCCCTCAGGCTGTGGTGAGTTTATGGCTTGTTGTGACGTATAAAAGCCAGCAGCTCCTTAGTGTTTCTTTGCTCCTGATTGGGTTTTAATTGATTTCTCATAGAAATGTGGTTCATTCTTGTCATTGAGATGGAGTCTTTTGGGGTTTTAATTTGCAGATCTCTTGATTTATCCCCCGAGTCTGTGATTATTACAATTATGTGGCTTTTGTAATTGGTGGATATCGAGTTGATGTTTTTTTTGGGGGAAAACTTTACTTTGAAACAGTGAATGCTGCCAGGGACAATGAGGCTGTCCAGGGTGGGGTTTGATACATGGGCACACTTGTGGTTAAACCAGTGTGTGTGTGAGTGTGTGAGTGTATGTGTGTGTGTGTGTGTATCTCATGTACAGTACAAGTATGTTTGTTCATATTTCTGCATTCTGTAAGTCTACAGTGTGCGTGCCGACCACAGCGCCGTCGCTGCCTCGCTGTCTGCTTGCAAGTGTAATGCGTGTTTATGTTTATTTAAGTGTGTGTGTGTGTGTGTGCGTGTGTCTGTGTGTGTGTTTGTGTGTGTGTGTGTTTATGGAGTGACTGTGATGTGGAGCACCTGCCTTCTCCACCCAGTCTTGCTGCTGTGTGGTGGCTACTGAGCTGGAACCTTCCGGATGACATCATCAAACGGTGACAAGGCAGACAGGTCAGGGCGCCTGTGGTTGTTGCTGGAAAAGGCTACTCCCAAAAGTGTGTGTCTGTGTACATTTGGGTACACATATGACATATTTTCATATTGATTTTCAAATATTCTAATTTCTTTGTTATGTTTAGTTTTAACACCTTATATTATTTCACCTCACTCCACGCAGCCCATTACTCCAACAGTACAAACAAAGCTTGCTATGGCTGTATGCAACACGTGTGTGTGTGTGGAGTGTGTGCCTGCGCTGTGTTTGTGCGACAGCTCTGACAAAAGTTGCCAGGAACTCCAGTTCTGTCTGTTATTTTCCTCCAGACTCCTCTTTTCTTCTTCTCTCTGCATCTTTATGAATTGGAGTCATAAAGCCTCAAAAAAAGTTTTTGAACTTTAGACTTGTCTCAATAAATGCAACTCTACTGTTCAATCCACTCAGCTCTTTGTGCTAACTATATGTAATTGCATGGCCTTTAAAATTCACTTCAGTCCAAACACACCTTTAGTTAGATACATTAAAGTTATGAGAAAAAAAACCCCACAATTTTTAAATATATCAGTGTCAAATAATGGGAAAAGTTTGGGTTCGAGTACTTTAAAAATTAGTCATTTGTTTTACTCTTTCGTGACATATTTTCCCTCTTTGGGACAGAATCTCCCAACCACTTATCAACCACTGACCACATATTAGCCACCAACTAAAATGCCCTGGCCACTTCCAGAAATTTCTTAAAAAAGCATAACAACCACATGGAATGTCTTTGAAAATACTTTTTACCTGTTGCTCTAGCAACAGACAGAGATGTCATAGGAACCACCTAGAAACAACAAAGAAACAACATGGCAACCACCTGGAATACCCTAGCAACCACATGTTACTGAGCTATCAAGTGATAGATAGCAGGAGGAGACTATTACTTTTGTGACAGCACATCTCCACAAACAACACCACAAACACAACAACACTTGTTCCATAAAGTGATCATGTAGCTTTCAGTCTGAATCTAACACAGTGGCTAACAAAGTGAAATGCAAAGTAGAAGCACTTCAGTGGTGAATACAAACTTTTTTGTTTATCATAGACTACATTTATATTCTCATAATATAGAGGCTTGTGGTTTGGGCGAGTTGAGTTGATTTTTACAGAAAATATTTAATGAAGTACACTTCTTTGTATAACTAATGTCATGGAAGAATCTCAGTGTAAAAAAGTGGTATCATGGTTTTCTGGTGGTTTTCATTGCATTAGGGAATTATAGTAGGAGGTGTTGTAATAATACTCATATTTTTGCACAAAAAAGTAAACAAGAAACAGAAAGAAACAGAATTTCAGCACCTCTGTTTCTTCTTTAAATATTCTACCCACTGCTGAGTGTGTAAACTTTCTATAAAATGCTTTCTTACATGCTCCACTCGACTGGACTTTGTTTGCTCTCTTTAGTTTCACCCTGGAGTATGCATGCGTTGGTCTGTCTGGACCGCAGAGGACAGGTTAAGCAGGGTATATTCTTTTTCCATTTGCAAATTTAGAGGATATTATGGCCTGTTTCCACCTGCAAAACCGAACCCAAGTGTTCCCCCGCCTACCTGCTATTTGTCAGGATCTGTGTAATTACCAGTGTCTATCCCTCACTCCCCATCTCATATCCTGAGCACAACATTTGCCCAAATTTACCTACTGGCTTTGAAATGGTTTTTGCTGAAAAACAACACTCCAATTTCACTGCAGGGAAAAGAAGTGGCGGGAAGATGCTGCCAGGGCGCAAAATAGACAAAATATCTCCTGTACTGTGCGTCCTGCGTGCCACCGCATCATAATCAAATCAAATCATTTTCCTACTTTTCTACTTCTGACTTGCTTGTGTGCAGGAGACGGCGCGTGGCTTCCCAAATAAAATAACCCAGAATGCACTGCAGGACCAAAATGGTATCGGCGTTTCAGCGAGTGCTCCCTTGGAGAAACAGTTTTGATTCAGGAACATTCCTATTTCAGGAACTTTAAATGTTAAGTAAAGAAACATTATGAGAGGAGGGCTGAATGGAAAGCTGTGTGTGTGCACATCTGTGTGTGTGCGTGGATGTACATGCATGTGGATTAGAGGAGACTGAGCCGAGAGAGTGTGTATGTGTGATTTGGACATACACCTCTAAGCACACCTAAGTGTATCTAGCCAAATGTTTTTATATGGTTCCATGACAGGGGAGAGAGTGTGTCTAACAAAGAAGACTATTTCGATGGGGCCGGTCAGTGAAGGAGCGCTGGACTCATAATGACATAGAAAACAAACAGTGGTGAATGGGCACATGGTCCCTCCGTAACCACAGGGCCCTTAACGGGAAGAGCCTGTCCAGCAGTGCACAGCCCACCTCCAGCACTACAGGAAGACCCAGGCGCCAAGGAGTTAAAGTACACCCACTGTGTGTGAGTGCGTGTGTGTGCGTACGGTGTGTGACACACATCTCAGGTCAGCTGCACTAATACCTGACGAGATGATATGGACATTCTCATGCTCACGTGAAGCCCGCTCCTGCACAGTCACGAAGCTGTTACATATTACGCACATATAACATACGTGCGCGCACACACACACACACACACACACACACGCACACACACATTCATACTCGCGCTCTGTCTCTCATACACACACACAGTCACAGGGGAGACTTCCCAATCAACCACCAGCAACAATATTATCCTGCCATTCACTGTCGCGGCGTGATTGATGAAGTCGAGGGAAGGCCGGACTCACGGCGTTCCAGATCCCAACATGGAGCTCATGTAGAATAACAGTGTGCAGACAAACGCTCATATTAGACCCAGATTGTTGCTACATGTACAATTTAATGGCCAAAAAATACTGAGCTGTCCCCACGTGGAGAGCCGTGTTCCAAATGCATTCTCTGGTGAAATGTTTGGCAGTGAAAGAGGAGGATTTTAATAGTTTGTGAGTTAATCTGCACAAGTGCATTCAGTTCAACTGAAACTACAATGAGGCTATTGCACCCAGAGTTACACACATGAAAGTGGGTACGTCCCATCATACTAAATCCCTGATTACTGTACAGTGACCAATAACTCTTTTAATGCACAAATGAGATCATGAGATGTAGAATAAGCCAGGATGTAGAATTTATGATTTAATCAAAACTGAGTTTAGTTCTGAAGTTCTGTCCAGAAGTAAAAGGCCCGTGTACCCAACTGAGGTGTGGTACGTTAAGGCTACATCTGAAAACGGAAGACTGTGTTGGAAATTGAAGGACATGATCGACATTATCTTTTCTGTGAGCCGAATTAAACAGAAACTGTATTTTGTTTTACTTTTAAGCCATGATCTTAAGAAAGGAGCTTGAACTTGAACTCCAATTCATCAATGAACATCAGTGAAACGCCATTTCCCCAACAAGTCCTCCAGCCCGAACAGCTGTATACATCGTTTGTTCCAACCTTCTGATACGATCCATAGGAGTGTCTCCTGAAATAGTGCTCTTACGTCAGCAGGTGCACCGGATCTTGGTTGTCATGGTTACAGTAATAACAGGCGGATAGATGGAACAAACAACATAAACGGCTACTTTCACACATGAATTGAACACCGCTCTCCGGTGTGATGTACCAGGGTTTTGTTGACCCATCCATCCACATGTACCTCCTCCTGATGTGGACCTGCTCACTCTATACTATGTCACAGGACTTTTTCCTTTGCTCCTGTTACAAAATAGATAGATAGATAGATAGATACATGCTTGATCCCTTGTGGAAATTCAAATATTAGTGCAGCAATTCCAACTGCATACAGTAATGTATGCTGTTTAGATTTAAATACAGCAGCTAACTGTCGCCTAACAACAAGCAAACACATCTATGGTTCATCATAACCTGCTGCAGAGACCTATGGGCTTGTTGTTTACAGGAGGGCAGTCTCTTGTTTGTCAGTGCTGTGTTCTGCACTGAGCTGCTGGGTGTGGGTGTATTGTATTGTGGTATTTTGCAGGTTAAGGAAAAGCTGGGAGAGTAGTGTCAGCTGGTTTGAAAGCTGCAGGTTGATAGTTAGTGCTATAGCTAGCAAATCCAAATGAGCACCATGTGTTGCCACTACTGCATTTGGATGAAGAGAAAATTTCTCAACTTTCTTTGGGTCTTGGCAACTCTATCAGTATTGTGGTTGAGTTAAAATGGTTGGTCCCCTGTCTCTTCTCCTGTGTTTGAGTTTGTGGGTGTGAACAATTTTGAGAGAGTACTTCTTGTAAATTTCTTTTCATGTGATCAGCCCTGGCTGTCACTGCTCATATCATCTACCCACTTCCTCTGTTGATTCAGAACAAAGTGGATACATAAAATACATAATGTTGTTGGAAAAGTTTTCATAAAGTGGATTTAGACTGGATCACAGCATAACAGTGAGTATAGAGACAATTATTTAATATTGTACTATTCTTTAAAACAATAATGTCTTAAGAACTTTAAATGAAACCATCACTGGTATGTTTCTACAATTGCCTGATATTTGAAGATATTTTTTCCACGTGAGGCTGGACAAGACTGGTGAAAACAGAGAACTGTGTCGCGTGGGCGGTGGTGTCCAAACAACAGATGCACGTGGAAATGCAGACATGTGTTCGCTTTCCGGTTTATGCCCCTCTCTGTCAGCCCACACAAATGTTTTAGAGACGCTGAATTTAGTTTTATTGCTGGGTTTTATTTATTTTCTTACTATGTCTGGCAGATGCACAGATTTTTCCACCTTGTGAGGTTTAGTGAAGACATTCTGAGGGGCAGTGGTTGTGTTAAAAAAGGCACCTTTAGGTCAGTGCTATTTCGAAAGCAGATCTGTCACAGTAAACAATGTGCAACACCGAATATAATGCTTTATTCTAACATAATTACTGCTTGAACTATTGCATGTTAGCATGGATCTTCCAGGGATACATGAATGATTCAGTTATTTGAATACACTGAAACAAGGCCTTTAAAGGGCCCATATTTGACATTTGTCCAGTGTTTCATTTGAAATTTTGATATCCATAAGGAGATATATTTGTAGTTTTAAGTACAAAGACCATCTCAGTGTAGTTTTACATCTCCTCCCTCAGGCTTCCCTCTGGAGCTCAATTAACAACAGGTCAGTGAGCCAAGCAGAAGAAAGGCTGTGAGCCTCTCCTCCGATTGGCTGACTGTTTTATGAGTGAGTGAAAAAAACATCTAGCAGATTTCAGGGAAACAATCAGAATAACCAAATCCTGCAAGGCTGGATGGTGGGTTCAGGTGGGCTGGGTGTGGGGCATGACTGAGAGCGTTGACTGCTTTGTTATGACATCACAAAGTTATAGAAGTCCTGGCGGCTCGTTTTAAGGCTCAGTTTCTGAATACAAGCTGTGTGCATTTCTCTGTGGACTGAGCACTTTGATACTTTCAAAGCATGGACATCTTACTTTATTCAGTATGGGACCTTTAAGCTACTGCCACATGAACAGTGACTGATGACTGTGAGTCTATGTATGTTCTCCACTCATTCTGCTTGTTTACATGTTGCCATGATAACTGTCAGTAGCTCTTCACCGTCAGTTCTCCTGGACCACACTGCCCCCAATTCGCTCTCAGTCAGACATCCCATAGGTCCACTTACGGCTTTCACAATAAAACATGAAAAATGACGAATTCTATGTTAGAAATTGTGCCAGGGAGCCAGCAGATGGTTTATAAGGTCAAACTGGTGACTAAGCATCAGGAAAGTGTCTTAGCTGTCTAGGACACTTTGCCTTCATGTGGTGCATTTTTATTGAGGATCTAGTGACTTAGTGAAAAAAGCAATATTAAATGAATTAATGGAAAAAACATTGGCAGTGAAATTACCTCAGCAAAGTACAAAGTGTACGACTGACACACACATAAACACACAGATAAGAAAAGACTACATCTAATATTGTCAATCACTGGTAAATTCTACACTCTCCGCAGAATTAAACTAACTTGATCCTGATGGGTGAAGCAGAAATGCTGAGAAACATTTTTCACTGTAACACCTCTCTGGGGTGTCTGGAGGTGCACGTGTGCCGACCGCAGCAGCTCTCCCACTTAGTTTTATTACATGGGGTCATAATGTTCTTCCGTGCGTTGTTCTACTGGCTTTTTTTCCCCTTCTTTAGACGCACATTACACTGCCAAAGACTAATTGGCATAGTTACATATTCTCCAACTGTATCTGGTTCAGCCTGTGTGTGTGTGTGTGTGTGTGTGAAAGTGAAAACCAGAAACAAACCAGCAGAGAGAGAGAGAGAGAGAGAGAGAGAGAGATGGGTTGCATCGGCAGAATGTCTGGTTCATGCCCCCGCTAACCGCAAGTAGCCAAGATATATCGGCAGTTCCTGTGCATTATGGGATACCGTGCTGGCAATAAACAGAAACAGAGGAAATCTGAAATGAGGTGACTGAGACTTTTTATGACTTGCCCTCTTCACAATGCAGAGGTCTGCAGCCTGAATCGCCGGCCCAAAAATCGAACATATAAAACTGCTACGCATTGTGCATATATCTCGCTGTCTGCAGCTGAAAAACAAGAACACACACTGAGGTCTCGCATGAGAAAGCTGAACTGTCTTTTGATTGATATTGTCTCCGTGGTTAAACACACTTTAATGAGAAGTCCTCCTCTCCTCCCGTCTTTTTTTATCTGCTGTTTTGACTGCCGGTTTGGCTCACTGGCCCAGGAAACATGGCCTGAATCAGCAAGGCAAGTTGATGATGATGATCTCTATTCATTCTGTGAGTGTTGACTTCTTCGATAGCATTACTGCCATAACTCACTCCACTATGTCTGTGACTATGTCTCTATATTTGAAAGCTATGTCCCTCATGTTGATTATCTTTCCACAGCTCAAGTCAATATATAGTGGAGAAGCAGAATGCTAGCCTCCATGTACACATGCACGATATGTGCTGATAGTTGGAACTGAGCCATTGTTACCTTCTTTATTAGGATGTTGCTTAGTTTCTTTCTCCAGAGAATGCTTAGATACACAGTATCATGATTTAGAAGTTGCTAACGTAAGGTATAAAGTAAGAAAATCACATCACATGCTGTTTGGGGAGTTTTTATCCAAGACATCTTTCAGAGTTTAGATTAGCACCGGTGGCCACAGCAGGAAAGAAACCCATTACCAGGGTTAGCTACGGGCAAATAAATTACAAATAATAAAAAGCACCAAAGAAAATAAAATTGCAAGATTTAACTCTTCTTTATGTCACCATGTGGTCAGGGTGGACAACACTGACTGACCAACTGACTTATGTTTTAATAAAAAGCTGATATCATCCTAATATATCAGTGCAACTCTCTTCTTTTACTGCTGCAATTATATTTTTTGTGTCACTTTCCGGGATGTTGGAAACATTAGGACTGAATCCTCACCCCCGCTGCGCTCATCATCCTGCTCCTCCATCCTCTTTGATTTGGTTCTGGCTCTGATATCAATAAGCTTGATTTGGAAGGGAATAACTGAGGTCATCCTGTGAACTTGAACTGGATCCACTGATACTGTTTGGATAGGTGCACAGTAGGCCTTGAGAGACGTACAATTTAGCTGTAACCATCACTTTTTATTCCATGCTAACTGGGCCACCGCTGTACTTTGGCTCAGAACTGAAGAGGAATTATTTGGAGGAATAAAATTGCGGATTGAAAGATGAATTTATACAAACATTTCTCAGAGCCAGTGCTACTCTGGGGGTAGGTTCATTGGTTAGAGATTTCTTGTGATATTCAATATTTTTCTCGTTGTCAAGTTCCATGATAAGAACAAAACCAACAATGTAGCCTATTGATCCAACACATAAGTACTGTGTGTGTATCCATAGACTAATATATCACTGTTGTTGTCCAAAAGTACATCAGTCAGTCACACCTACACGAACATTACCATGGACACTGTGGGTTGCTTTGAGTCAGTTGCAGACACACCATCTTGCTGTTCTAAGTGCTCACTTAAGTACCAAATGTATATTAATCCATGGCAGAAAATAGTCCCCAACAAGTGCACGATTTGCCCCAGGCTGAGTCATGTTTGTGAAAAACTACACCCAGTTGGTTTAGAAAATGAATAAACCTTTTGGACTTTCTATTTTTTTTTTTTTTTTAAATTGAAACCCTATATTTGTGACTTATTATAATAGTAATTGTAAAATAACAGTAAAACATTATGTCAAACTAAGCACTTGTGCCATTTGTTGACTACACTGCAGACATTTTATGCATAAAATACAGCACAATATATTTACATCTCAGTTTAAGGATGCATGAATTGACAAGCATGTAATAATCATTTGCATCCCTAGGTTGTCAAAACAGCCTTAGAAATGTAAACCTTTTATTTGAGCCTTGATTCTGTCTTTCTGCCTGCAGTGATAAATTACAGATGTCTCTTTTGTCCATATTGTCAACCTTCATTTATCCGGTGAAGAGATGACCGAGGTCAGAGTCCGTCATGTCGACTTTCTCCACGCAGATTTTCCCCAGCATGGATTCAAACTAGCAACTCTCCAGCCACAATCTTGATTCTCTGCCCATTAGGCCACAGCTCATGTTGAAACTCTTTGTTCTCTCCAGGACGTTCCTGCTCGGAGCCGCTTGTTGGACCACTCAGCCAAAAGTTTAAGCCACTGTGACAGTTGCTGGCAACTGAACGCAGCAGCCCTGCTTGAGTTATAGAAGAACACTACATGTGGGATCCCACCGAGCGTGAGTTATGCTCCCACTGCCTCCCGTTGTCTTTTCATCACAATTTACTGCTGAGTGCTTTGTGTCGACCTTGCCTTCTGACACACTGAGCAGAGTGAGATAATGTGAAGATGTTTTTATGTTGTCTCTTGGAGATTTGCTGAAATAGGACTTAACAGATTTTCAGATTAAAAGACTGGGTGGCCAGTGGTTACTGGTTGACACTGTTCATGGTGGAGTTTTGTGGAGTGTGCAGCATGTAAAATTATGATGACAATCAGGGCAGAAAGTGAGTTATTTTGGCTGATACAGATTTATATCAATTTGTTAAATTAACTGACCATTTGATAATCATAGTAACCATAAGTAGGCACAACAGGCGTGTCAGTCTTTAAATTTCTTTATATGCAGAAATGTTGTCCATGAGCCTTTAATGAGCAATATTCAGAGAGTTTGGGTGTTGGTGTCTTTTTTTTAACATCTTTACAAAACTAAAAAAAAAACACAAGTGAACATGTAATGGGTCAAACTGTGTGTTTATCTGCTCTAATCTACACTGCAAATGTTAGCTAAATATCTTACCAACAGTACAGGAGTAACCTTGTGTTTTTACTGTAGATAGGGACTAACTATTGTACATTAATATGTGGGGTTGAAGGTTACATCAGAAAAATACCAGTTGAGGACTGGAACATCTACTGCATGGCAGCCAAGGTGCCAGTATATCAGTTCCGCAGCTCCGTCTCTTTATTTAGTACACTGAAGACAACACTCCAGCCTGACTATGTTATGTTTGGCAAAGTCATCAGTTATTCTTCCTCAAATGATTTTCTCTTGTACAAGTGAAGAATAATGTTTGAAAGTACAAATATTAAAGCGTAAAATTGTTGCTTGTCCATGTATGTTTTTTATAGTAAACATTAGTTAAAACTAATAAAATCTTAATTCTATCTTTATAAATAAAGGGGGATGATAATAGTAAGGCTAATTACCTCTGCCTGGTACTACACAAACAACGCTGCTCCTTCCTTTCAGTGTCTTCTATGGCTCAACCTAACCTGCTTGGTTTGAAACTCTGGTTCTTTTGTCCAGTGATTATGTTTAGTTTGGTCTGGTGAGAAAGCTGTCACTCAAACCTTGGTACAGGGCAAATAATCAGACTGAGACCATTTGAAAAATCTTGGTCTCGGTCTACTTTCAAGACGATTCTGGTGCAGTTCTTCAGTGGTCTGAAAGCAAACGGACAAACCGTTAGATACTGTGTGTGATTTTAAAGTGAATTGAGAAGCTAAACTGTTAATAAATCCGTCTGCTGTTCGTGAACCATTCAGGGAGTGATCTTCTAGCTTAAGCCAGATATTTAAATCACTTGGTAAAGACGGTGAGACATTTGGACATCAGCGTGTGAGTGTTAGAATTTAACCCTGAACAATCACACAGTCAAAAAGCAGTTAAGACTGCGGCCTGTTGTGCTCGTATACTCAGACAGCACATTGAAACAAATACTTATAGCAACCACAGAGACTGACGCATAGACTAGCCAAGATTTCTGGTTGCTAATCTTTTCTCTAATGATAACCTTAGTTTAGCACCACGCACACTTACGAGGTGGTATACAATGTTCCTGTCCTTTGGCCACAGGTTCACCAGATGTTGCAGCAATGAACAGAGGGAAAAACTAAACAGTCAGGGTAGCTCTGATGAGTCATCAGCCTAATGGACCATGGTATGAAACCTGATATGGGCTGCGTCTGCCTTGAGAGGGCAGTTTAGTGAAAACAGTGTCATTACAACAACCTGAGGCCTCACAGGCCAGGACCTCATGCGGTGAACTGTATGCCAAGAAACGAAAGAGAGGAGAGGACAAGCTGAACACAATACAATCGGGGATGGAGGGAGTCCAGTTTCAGACAGCGAGAGCAGGGAAGGAGGAGAGGGAGCTGGCCAAAGTCTTTGTTTTATCTGGAGCGAATGAGATACTTGCATCATAGCAGCTCTCCAAGAATAATGTCAAAACCTGATGACTCAAAGAGAAAATAGAGAGTTGATGAAAATGAAGCTCAGCCTGTCTCGACTGGTTAGCACTCAAACTTTGGAGCAGGGTGCAAAAGTAGCTTTTGGACAACAGATATGTTTGTATCCCATTATCATGTTTTTATGTTGTTTTACTTTTTTTTTTTTTTTTTTTTTTGCTGCAACTTCAAGTAGGCTACCAAAAATAATGGATGCAGACAGTGTGAAATACTCCCTGTTACGTAACACAACCAATGGTGCAGTGTATCCCGGGTGACTAACTCTGTCAGCTGTCACTCGTCAGCAGTTTGCATTAGAGCTCAGTTCAGAAAAGACCTAAACTGACAAAACCTGAGTGTGTTTGCAGCTCAACTCAGCATGCAAGGTTTTCACTTTTCTCTACATGTTTGTTGGAATACAGCTAATGTTATTCCATTAGCCCCAAGACAAACTGGGAAAAGAATCGACCTCCGCTGCCTTCCCGGCCATGAGCATTTACTCCGGTACTTTGTCAGCTGAAAATAATTTTTTCTGTTTCAGCAGACCTTGGCTCATGTGTAAAACACACAAGAAACTGTGTCTGCAGACCATCCGTACAAAACACCCATGCACATTTATTATTTGTGAAGATGTCGCATAACTCACGAAGGAGCACCTGCCAAAACAAAGGACACCTTAAAACGAAGGCCTGGCAAGAGCCGCGCGTGATAATGTCTCTGTCTTTCTGATTGAGAGACACAAGAAACTGAACAGACTGTTCCATTTTCCAGCTCATGAACAGCTCACTTTTTCAGGTCAAGGAGAAAAGAAGAAAGTGTGTCAGTAGGAGTGGGTTACAGTTACTGCAATTAGTTTTGATGCTAGCTCTGCTAGTGACAGCCGACTCCATTTCCAAGATGTTTGTCAAAAAAAAAAGAATATATCATAAAATCAATACTATGACAAATTACCCTACATCAAGAAGATTACTACAAGCAATACTTGTTTTAATATTTTAATCTTCCTAATAATATTAATCTGCTTCGCAAATTCTTTGTGAGGACGGAAATGCATTCAACACATATATTAAACCTTAAGAATGCACTGGTGAGAGACACCAGTGGATGCGGATGAGTGATGGATGAGAACGTAAACATAGCTGTGTTTTAAATGTAGCCTATGAGAAAAAGAAATCTCCAGCAGGAGCACAGAAGGTGAGTAGTGATGAGTGAAACATTTCAGCCATCATGAAAACACTCTGAGCATCTCTCTCTTGAGAAACAATTGCTATCATGTGGCCTGTCAAAGGCTATTACCCTCCACATCTGCAGTATTCACTGCCAAGGGCTTCCCTGCCCTCCACTTGGCTCGGAAAAAATGCAACAAGAGCATTAAGGCATGGAAAAACAGTCAAATTAAAGGAAACATTAAGAGACAAAGGGAAGGAACTAGAAACAGTGTTTTTACAAAGACAAAAGAACATGGGTGCACGGTACGTAAGTAGACTGTTAGGGTGGACCCAGCTAATTAGCCATGTCTGCAACAACTGCATAAACTGAGCTGCAACCAGCTGCTGTGACCTATTCAAAGAGCTCGTTGGCTCGATTTGGACAAAATGAGCAAACATTTCCACCAGAAGTGCAGTTAAATGTCATCTCTACTGCTCACAATAGCCGACACAATTACTGCAGCTCCCTGTGTGCATCAGGCAGAGTCCTCAGCCAAGACACAGTCAACATCTTGTTCATCTTGGTAAATCAGAGGCAACTGAATTCTAATACATTACTGTATGTCCTGCTCTCCCTCCCCTTGTTGTCTCGGACCCCCTCGTTACTTTGTGGAATAGTCTGGATTTATAACTCTGGAATAGAGCCCACAGTGGAAACAAATTCTGGGTGTCTGCCTTTTCACCGTGAGGGTCACGAGCAGTACCCTGTCATCGCTGCAGTCCCCCCAGTCACTCACACAAAAGGCTCTGCTTCATGTCCCCAGTATGGCACTGCATTAAGACTGAGACAGTGTGTAAGAGTGAGTGTGTGTGTGTGTGTGTGTGTGTGTGTGTGTGTGTGTGTGCCGCCCCTGGTTTGGGGACACCCACGCCTACACATCACACACACACATGCTGAGTGTTGGGTAATGGAAATGAAGCCCTGCAGCACCATCGCTGTGTGCTTCTGTGAAGATATCAGACTGGCATTTTTCAAATGTTGTTTGCAACAGCGTGCGTTTGTGTTTGGAGGAAGTGTCTGTGTACAGGGGGGGTGTCTCCCAGAAACCTGGTGCTCAGATTTCTACAGTCAGCTCCTGTGTTCTGGACGTGTGATGCAGGATGTTTTAGAGGAACAGACAGTGAGGCAGAGCTGCAGCTCTCAGCTCTCAGCCACTGATTTAACACAGACCTACTGTTGCTACACGTTCGGCTGATCATATTTAACCTCAACTATCCTGATGCTTTACGTCCAGTGCATGTACAGCTGATGCCGCTGTCACTCCTCTGTGTGTGCACAGGCTTTTTCCTCACACTACCCTATCTGTCTGAAAATGACCAAGCCATTTGTCTCAACATTTCCTAATTAATGTTACATTTCATTAAAGTGTGATGATACATTGTTGTATATAACAGTGGACAGGCATACCGGACCTCTGTCGCCATGGTTACAACAATAAACAATCATGGCTTTGTCAGGTTGAGGCACTAAAACAACTTGGTTAGGTTTCGGAAAAGATCGTGGTTTGGGTTAAAATACGTAGTCTCTTGACATTACATGAGTTTTGTTGTCATGGTTACAATAAGGACAACTTGGTTAACTTTGTGAAACAGTCATGGATAATGAGAAACAACATAAACTGCTCTGACATGAGAATTGAGCAGCACTCTCTTGTGCGACATTCCTGTTTTGTTGAGCCATCCATCCACCACAGCCTCCTCCTGACATGGACTTTGTTGCTCTAACTACTACGTCAACGCACTTTGTCCTTATTTCTATCATAATTACTACGGCCGCTTGATGTCGCCTGAAGTCAAAACATAACGACGGGCTCAATTTTTACAGGACAATATCAGGAAGTCAACATTTCAACTTCTTGTTGAAAACAAACTTTACCACACGAAACTAGGGGAATGTCATTGACGCTGGGCAGAGTTAAGATGTCTGTGACAGAATTACACCAAAAGAGACCCATCTGTGTCTCACATAGACAAGCAGATAAGCTGTTTCTGAAGGTGGACTTTTTTTTTTTTATTCAAAGGCCTTGTTACCCCTTTTTCCTCATCAGCCATGAACAAGTCAAAAGAGCATTGTCTGCTGCACTAATGTATAAATGAACATAGAGCAAACCAAGTGGAAAATACGCAATGGCAACAATAAAGTGTGGACAGCAAAGGGGGAGTTAGTGGTCGGAGAAAATGCATCTGAGGCGATGAGTAAAAATGAATGTTCTCACTCCTGATGTCATAGGCAGGGGTGCACCAGCCGCTGAGAAGTCCGTCCACTTTTTCCTGTCTTGGCATCTGAAGGGCACCCAAGGGAGTAAGACGTCAGCGTCACCACAGCCGTCCGCCGCCGTCGCCATCATCAACACTAGCGTCGTCGTCAACTGTGGAAGGTTAAGTCCATATATCTTTCACCCATCCATTTTTACCCACTTAGGATGAGTGATTTGGTCCCTGCCTCCCTTTACCTGTTGGAATGACCCTTGTTTTTATTTTCTTGACTTTCCATGTCCCACACCTACCTTA
This sequence comes from Trachinotus anak, assembly GCF_046630095.1. Lineage (NCBI taxonomy): Eukaryota > Metazoa > Chordata > Actinopteri > Carangiformes > Carangidae > Trachinotus > Trachinotus anak. The sequence continues at coordinate 16,467,868 of NW_027273876.1, read as the reverse complement.
TTTTAAAGTGTTTTTTTTTTCTTTGGTTTACTTTTAGTCTGTAGACCTGCTGCATCAACAGCTCCGTTTGCTATCAGGCTTGGCTTCATATTGCTAAAACCAGACTTTCGTCTTCTGGCTTTTGTTCTGTAGATCAGAACAAAAACAGCCTCCTCCTGCAAAATACATTGAGGGTAGCAACTTTCTGCACAGGCACATGTCTCTTGATATTTATGCAAAATAGCAAAGTTTGCACTTAATTTTTCTGTTTTTACTGGATTTTTTTCTTTATGATGGGATTTTACCTCCCTGTTGTTTTCCTTTCTCTCGTTTTTCTCCACTTCCCATCCTTCCTGTCTCACCACAGCCATTCACTGTTTGGGTTATAGTGCTTGGATCAGACAGGCCAGGATTTACACACACAGGAAAGATAAGGGGACATTTTTACGGCACAGTCACTATTTTGGAGGTGTGTATGAGAGTCGCAGGACCGTTTTTAGACTGCAGGCACGGCTGGAAAATTGGTGTAAGCTACTAAAAACTGGGTTGTAACATTTTAAGGCCTCACAGCTTTTCAAAACACCTCCCCATACAGAAAATATACCTTATTAATCATATAGGCATTAGTATGATGGTCTGTATCCAGGCACCTATATTAAATATAATATTCTATTTAGTCACAGTCTTTGTACTCCAGACTCAAATTGTCTCTTAACTGAATAATCTAGACAGCAGACAGACTCGAGCCTTTTGGGCCCTGGGGCAGTTAACCGCCTTTTTAATCCAGAGCAGAACTGTCATTGGCACTGAGACTACAATGCATTCAGAAAGTTTTAAATGCCACAAGTCTCAGCTCCTGGCTAAAAATGGTTGGTCCTATAACAATCCTATAGTTTAAACCAAATTAGGGTCATTTTGTGCAGTTGCACCTTTGCCATGTTGGATACACAATCTGTGTATTGGCAGCAGTTATGGGCAGGAATTCCCTAGTGGTTCACCGTACTTGTTGGTGACCTGCCGTCCTGTATGGTAATGGTGTCAGTGGGACACAGAGACCTCTGTGCAGCAGCAGCACACTGGGCTGTTGTGACTGTGGCCAGCTGAACAGAGGCCCTGTATGCCCCTCCATGAGTGGCACGTGTGTCCTCTCTCGCTGTGCTGCTAAATATAGCAACAACAACAATGGCACCGGGAAATGCCTGGTTTGAAAAAAAAAAAAAAAAAACCTGACCTCAGATGATATCGGTTTACAGCGTATGAATAAAGCTCTGAGAGATTTAATTTTCCATTGATTGCAGGGAGGCTGAAGACTAAGGAGGGTTGTTCGCTGGAGCTACTCATTTGTTTCATCCCTTCATTTGTAATTAGGATCATTTTAGATCAACAGATATATAATTATGACGTTTAAAACAGTGAATGAAAAAGCCTTCAAAAAGAGGTGTGGAGCTAAGTTTCATTTATTAGCTAGAAAGTGAGAGAAACTCATTTTTATTTATGAGAAAATAATGTGGGACCCACAGTAATGTTGGGCATATTAGACACCCCCCATATTATTTTTCTTTGTTTTGGGTTATTATTTTGTTTGTTCATAATCCAATTGTTTACCTGATAAATGTTCATGTGCAACAGCAACTTTCATATTTTAGTAGGTTCATTTATGGTTACAATGAGTAAAACTCCCACAGGCATTTTGGGCAGTTTAGGGGGTCCTTTGGGTGAGACACAGGAGGGTACATGTGTCATACGTGTGGTAGACCCAGGGAGCCTGCAGTGTGCAGCCACATTATGCTGATGTGCTTGTGCTTCTGTATTTCCAGGTGAGCAAAAGCAGTGAAAAGATGCGTAAAAGTTGCGACACAGATGCATGATGTGTGTGCCAGAGTGATGAACTATGAGTTATGCAAATTTGAGATTTATATCGGAGTTCGCAAGTTCAATTGAAGAGCGTCTCGTGCGTAAAAGATCTTCACCAAACTAATGAGGAAATCAGTAATGGAACCACCTGTAGCCCACTAGAATACAAGTTATGTGTGTGTGTGTATGTGTACATTATCAGTGTGGGTGTGTTTTGAGAGTTGTATGAAGTGGACATTGTATGTGTTGTGCAAGTTAGAAAGGCCTGGAAGTCCCTTTTGTGTCCGAGTGTTTTTTCTATGCCTGCTTGACTCATTGTTTAACCCAATTTGACATTGTCTGCATATAATATAAAAGATGTCTTGCTTTATCAGGCCTAGTGCCAACTGCAGTAACTGTGGGTCAGCACAATACAGTGTTTTAACCCTTCAATCCCTCCCACACTGTGGAGAACCATTAGAACAATCCCTGGTGGAATATATCATAGTTATAGCTCTCAAAGTTTGTTGCTCAAACGTTCCCATGCATGTTAGTGTGGACGTCTGTGCGCCTCCCCAGCGGTCCGCTCAGCTGAAAGCCGGTGATTAAATTATCATCGTCAATCGGATTCGTTGCTGCGGGTCCTGATGTGGGGCAGCCGCCGTTAAGAAAATGGCACACTCCTCGATGAGAGGATCTGTCTGTGGCTGAAAGGCATGGAGGGACTGTGCAACCTCAGGCGGTGAACTGCTGCTATTGAATGGCCCCCTTTCTCTCCTGAGGCCATCATTCACCCATGGGGCTGTGAAATGATTTATTGAATAGAAGAAAATAGATTTTAACGTGTTTTTAGACTTGCAGTGCAGTATAATAGGCTGAAAAGGGCAAATAAATATTATCACTTCACATTAACAGTGATTGATGCCTCAGGGGGTTGGCAATCATGCTTTCTAACTTAATGCGTTTAAAGAAACATATTAAATCGAGAATATTCCAACAAAACATACTCTAGTTAATATAAGAGTTAATGGAAAATGACAGTGATGGAAGGAGCAGTGAGACCTTTTACTCAAGTAAAAGTAACAATACATCAATGTTCAAATACTCTACTACAAGTAAGTCCTGCAACCCTAATTTCACAAGCAGAGAAGTATTAATAAAATTAGCAGAACTGTCTCATTTGCAGTGTTATCTTTTTATACTGTATCTGTATTTGATTATTACTGATGCATTAACATATAAGCATCATTTTAAGGTTGTAGCTTGTTGAATGGAGCTCATTTAAAGAGCTTCATCTGTTTTTCTCTCTGTAAAATGTAGTGAAATAGAAGTAAAAGTAGTATGTGATGGAAATACTCATAGGCAAGTGGCCCAGAGTTGTACTTAAGTACACTACCAGGGTAAATGTACATAATCACATTCCATGACTGATTATTTCTATTGACAAGAAATGTAAAAATTAGGAAAGTCTATGTTCAAATATGGGTTTGGTGTGGAACTTGCTTGTTTTTGCTTTTTTTGCTCATGAAATTTCACACTTTCAGGCTGATAAAAAATATTTTACATGAAATAATCTGAGAAAGAAAAAGACAATTTCTCTCATATCCACACTATACCCTGAAAATGGATCATGTTTTAAGGAGTCACAAGCAAACAAAGTTGGGAACTACGAACAGTTTACAACTTTCCAGAACCCAGCATTGTACAACTTTCCCACTGAGGGTTTTACAAAGATACTGTATATAAACGAACATCACAAAGATTTTATTAGAAAAATTCTGATACACTTTCTGGCAGTTGACTATTTCATTATTCAACTAATGGTGCAAACAAGAAAATGTTACTGTTACATGTTTTCATGATAGGACCAAATAAAGAACTGTCTTTCATTGAGATTACTGAGGATAACTGAGTAGAAATCTCTTTCCATTTATTTGTTAAATAAACAATGACACCTAATTTTACTAAACGTGGCTCGTGAAGCTCTGCTTTTAACTATTTTTATTCAAAAAGCAGCATTTATTTACCTTTCAGCCCTGCGGGTAACTCCCAGCCCTCCCCAGCCTCTTAAGCATCTTGTTATCTCTGTTAGGTGTGTTTTGCCAGGAGTGTGAGAGCTGGATGCTGTATGGCCGTCTTGTTCCATGTGTTTGCTTTTCGTCACTGCGGCGGTGAGAAGATGGATGAGTCTTTCGGTGCCGATAACTCTGGCTTTTGCCACCATTAGCTACCAAGCAGGCTAACACCCCCTGTGATCCCTCTTCATCTCAAATAGACTGGAAAATCTAAGATTGTAGAGCTGTCAGGAGTGGCCACTTCTATATTCAGTCCAACCATGATGGACAACCTGGGTTCATACCCAGCAGTCTCAGTGCCTCTCAGTGTTGGTCTTCTCTCACTCTCTTTTCTTTCGTTCTCTCTCTCAATCACACACACACACACACACACACACACTGTCTCTGTTTGGAAGAAACACACAGAAAAGCAGGAAGGCAGAGTTCCTAGATCCGTCAAAGCTAATTTGTCCGAGCAGTTTGCCAACAACACAAGGATTTAGACAACGAGGGAAATTATGTTGAAGTAAACATGCCCGCTTGCATGTAAACTCATCAGCACTCGCAGCGCATTCCAAATAATTCCATCTAATTTTCAGAGATGAAGTGGAGGAAAATGCTTTGCGATGGTGCAGAGAGTTGTCAAGGTTTAAGTTGCGGACTGTACAAGTTTGCGTCATGGTTCCCAGACCGCGGCACTGCACGCGTCATAAACAAGAAGAGCCGGAATATTTCCTTTCAACAGTCATGGGAATCTTAATATTCACAATCCAGCTTTCTGATTGTACCTTCTCTGCTAAGCTCTTTTCTTTGCACAACAGCCAAACATTAAACATTTTAGCCCCTTGATTAGAGCTGAACGCTCCATCTGCACGATTAGCCAAGCCTGTAAAACATAGGAAACATTGTGGTTGTATTCTAAAGGGATATTAATTAGCCTGATAAATTTCAACAAATAAAATTTTCTTGCAGAGGATTATTTGTACAAAAATTCCGAACTAATTATGAAAGGCTGAGGACAAAAGCTCCCAAGGAGAAGTCACTCTGCACTTATTTCACATGGCAAGAAAAAGATTAAAAGACTGTAGCCTTGCACTATTGGATGTACATGCTGCATTGTGTTGGGAGCTTGTCATGAAATGGAGTCACATTTATAAGTGACAGAGAAGAAATGACACACTCTTCCCCTTAAAATGAAAAGTTGAATTCATAGGTAATAAAATGCACCAGTGCCCAGTTCAATACACTGAACTACACTACACTGAATTATTTTTATTTATTGTTTTTCAACAAAAACTTGTTTTAAGTCGCTTAGTTTTTTTTTTTTTTTTTAAAGGTTTCTACTGTTAGCTGAAACCAAATACTTACTAAAAGAGTAATCTTTGGCATTGTCTGCTACCATATCATTTTCATTACCAGCACGCAATGAATCATGGGATATGTTGGGCCATAAAGGATACACCAGTTGGAGCCTTTGTTGCCCAGGAAAAGAAAGCCACATTTCTTGGCTGCATTTGAAGGAGCCTTCGAAATGGGACAGCCTAGTTGTGCTGCCTCCGATGGTTGCAGCCCCTGAATTGGGAAACAGCTGCTTTTTTATTCCACACATCCTTCTTCCTTATCCCACAGACCGTTCTTGGAGATTTGGGTGTTATGTTAGTAGCAGCTAACACAGCCTGGAGCCTCTAGCCTCAAGCAGAGATGACGAGTGTCCGGTAACTTCACTTCTGTCCAACTCCACTTGGACAGAAGTGAAGATTTCAGTTATTTTTTCATTTTTCAGACTCGTAGTTATCAACCCCAATGAACACTGACTCAAGTGAGGTCACCTGAGGCAATGTAGTAGTACTCTCTAAGACCTTTAACAACCTTTAGATAGATTTTGCTGTGTAATGGACATTATTGTGTCGTTTCACCAGACTTAATAACGTTTGTGTACTTGCGCTACAGTTACACTATGTTTAAACACTGACCAGCATCACATAATTGTTGCTTTTGCCCACTGTGGCTGCTATTCAGCAAAAGTTACAATGTTTTGCATTGACTTTTGCAACGAAACAACTTTTGGTATTGTTTTGTCTGGTTTTCACTTAATCTTCAGTTCTGCCCGCAGAGACCTCCCATGCAAAGTACATTTAAAACTAAAGAGGCTGTTCTTCAGGGACACTACAACTATAATGGACCTCTTGACCCTCACATATTTAGAACCAAATGTGTCAGATGTAATCTCTGTCTCATCTGATTTATTGTGCACAGTCATGATTAAATTTGTACCAAACCAAACAGCTAACAATCGTGATTTAATGCACATCTATTTGAGGCTGCTTCATATCAAAAAAGGTTTAAGACCTCCTGTGCTATAGTATCAATTACTGCATATTTTAAGAGCTTAGTGGTAGGTAAAGCCCAATGAACAAATATTTGGCGTGTCCAAGCAAACATTTTCCCCTGTGTTTAATCGTTAGGGAGAACAGCAGACCTGTGTAGGTGTCCTTCACTGAGTCCTGGTGCCACATAAACACTTGTGGTGGAAGGTGTTTACTCGAATCTCCAGCAGACGTGTGCTCAGCGTCCACGGAACAACTTAAATGTGTTGGTTGCATGGCCAATTTGACCTTCTTGAGAACTTGCGGTGAGTTTGTGTTTGTAACGTATCTATTACAAACACACGGTGAAAATGCTGCTGGAAATTAGAGGCATTTGGAATGAACGAGGTCCCCCTCCCTCCTTTCTGAAAGTGTCTTTTGTTTGTTGTATGAAAAAGGTAAAAGGTCAGTATGTAGCCTTCTCATACACCTACAAATCTTTTAACATACAGAACCAGAATGTGTGTAATCACGATGAAAACATCAAGGTATTACAAATATGTCTTTGTAGGACATTAGTTTTGTTGACTGTGTGAATTTCAGGTATATTGGAAACCAACCACATCTCTCAAAGGAGAGCTTCAGTGTCCTGTGATGGACTAAGTAGTTTCAGAGGGTTTAATGCACATTACAAACCAAATATGGACTCTATTGTGGCTCTTTCAGAGTAACTTCCTTTTTGCTTTTGCTATAAGTCACCCTGGTTAAAAAAAAAACAAAAAAAAAAAAAACATTGGCCAGATGCCTTAAATGTAAATGTGAAACCCAAGTATTGTCTTTCCCAGCAGGAGGCCCTGTGGAGGAAAGTAGCCTCTCAAAGGGGAGATGTGTCAGCCTAATAATGCTACCATACCTGAAGATGGATATGGACATTAAAATTCAGAGGAATGTTGGTGCAAAGATTCTCTTGAGACTGGACTCCCTTGTGCTAATATACATTGATATATACAGAGACACATTTAGAAGAACACACTTATAGTGGTGTGTCTTATATAACTTGTGAGGAACTTCCTTTATGACATTCATTACTTAGCCCTAACCTTTATCTAACCCTGACCCCTGACCCAAACCTAGCACTAGAACTGTGTCATCCTTTGTGTGGGAGACAGTCGTGGATATATCCCACTTCAGAGTTTAGGGATGTGATTGTATCCTGCTTTTTATTGCCTATGGGTAAAATTACCTTACATTCATTTACCAAACCAGTTAGCCCTCATCCTTGAAGCGTTTCCTTTTGTGAAAGAAAAATATACTGCTTGAAAATTTGTCTAATGGAGTGCTGCAGGGATGACTTATTTTTGTAAGATAGTATCGCCCTGGTTCCCTTAACAAAAAGCCAATAGGACTAGTAGCTGCCCTTTTTTAATGGACATAAAAGCTTAAGGAAATCACGACTGGGGTGTTTACTGAAGTATTTTATGTTGTAGAATAAAAGAGCCTCATAGAGGAAAATGTCTTGAGCTTGTGTTTTTCAGCCATCTAACCAAAAACCCATTCAAAAAAACCCATTGATTTTGGGAAGAGAGAACCGGAAGTGCTAAAATGTAACTAATTCCCAGGTTATAGGACTCAGTCCGGCAGCACTCTGTTATTGTGTTAATCTCACCATTCTGTGACAGGTGTCAAGAGTGTTTTCAGCAGTGGCTGAAAGAGTCTTACTGGTGCATGATTCAGAAAATTGTACAATTCAATTTAGATTCTTGGGCTCAGGATTCGATTCAAAATCAATTCTCAATTCAAAAATGATTCTTGATTCAATAATGATCATAATAGGAGATATACCATATGATGCCTTTGTTTCGAAGGTGTGTGTGAATGTTTGTTTTCCAAACATGAAAACATGGTCAACATGCTCAACATGGTAATTGCACTGGGTGCTTTCCTACCTTGATCCACAAGGGGCAGTAATGAGCCTGTTGTAGCTTAGCACATGACTCGAAGAATGAGACTGTCCTCCCAGGAAAAATGACGTCGTAGGCCATTTCTGTTCAAAAAGTTTGAAGTGACAAAGACCTTTAGCGTCTGGAGTAATTGTGATGAGTGTGCATCCGTGACATTATAAAACCACAAAGGAAGGAGGTTGTGGTGGAAAACTGGGTCAACAAAATGTGGGAATTAACACAGGAGACCACTTTTTGCTTTCCGTTTCCAACATTGGAGTTAACATTGGTTCCAATTAACCTTTAAACACTCCTTCCCAAACCTTAATCAGATGAAGATCTTTCTTACCTTAACAAAGTATGTATTTAACCCAAAAACATGCTCTCTCCCTAACCATAATCAAGTTATCTAAATCTTACCAAACCTCAATTAAATTCTTTCCAGATCATACATCAGATTTTTTTCTTCCATCAGTGATTTGTGACAGTTTTGGAAGGCAGAGAAAAATGAAGTGAGAACGAAGTGAAGTGACCCTTTTGATCAGCCTGTACTGTCACAGATGGTTTCTGAGTTGCATTATCATCCACTTCTAAAAGTGCTGTGATCGTGGAAGTCTACAGAGTCTATTGATTCACATCTGAGCCCCTCAGCTGCCTCTTTTTCTCATTGGGCCTATAGATTTATGTGAGTCTTTCTGTAGAGAGGAGGAGGAAGCAGAGTGAATCTTTGCACAGGAAGAGTTTTATGGGATCACTATCTATTTACAATCATCTACTTTTGATCCCTAAGGAAAGGACAGATATACATTTAATCCCCCATGTAAATGCGAGATGGAGCTGCATCTCTTGGATTTTATTGTATGATATTCTTCAGCATCATAAAAGCAATGTCACAGTTTAGCATGACAGCTGTGAGAGAGCTGAACCTTGAGGTCAATTCAAACGGCTTACATTCTGCTAAACTCAGACTGATTGAATGACTGGTGCGTACTCAGCACTGTCAAGCTCACTGCTCAGTCTCCCATTCAGTTTCACACTCTAACACCCATCTAAGACCAGTGCCTCGTTTGACGTACCATGTTTGACAGCGCAAAAGAGCTGTTTTAGTTCAAAATATTTGCTCAATAATTCAGAGACAGATGTGCTTGTATTCCCATAGATTTCATTTCATGCAACTTGAAATAAAAGCTTGCCCCCGCTCATAAAATGCACCAGTAAGCTGAGTCTGCTGTGGGTACGTTATTTTGCACATGGAAGGGGGGATACATTTCAGATTGTTATCAAGGATTGTCCAAAGACTACACATGCCTTCACTGCTATACTGGGGTCTTGGCACGTCAGTATATTTGCACAGTTCTTCGTGCACACCGACAGACTTATGGAGTCAGTCACACTATTACATTTCAGTTGCTTGTATGCCAATAAAAATGTTGTATTCACGTCTTCTTGTGTATGCTGATTTGGCACTTACAGACTTGTGCAGCTCAGATCGTTTTTGGTGCACATGCCCAAGGCCTTGACAAGATGTTATACCGAAACATGCTCGGAAAGAGAAGAGTTATCCCTCTGAGCTATTTAACAAAAGGGTGGTGGACAAGCTTATGGGCAAAACTTCTATCTTTGCCCTTTGTCCATATTCAGTTTGCCTGTATTTTGGTTAAAGTTGTCATATAGTAACCTTCTGCAAGCATATTGAACAGACACTGTTTCAGTCCCTTTTCATTGGTGAGAAAGTGGTGTGATTGTTGATTTAGTGATGAAGTATTATACATGTAAATGCTGAGAGGAGCAGAGGGTGACGTTGCAGTTTTTGTTTGTCCATGGATCAAAAAACATTCTACAGTTTACACAGCTGTCACAGCAGCATATGCGTCTGAATGTGAATAGTCCATCAGGTGATTATATATGCTTAATCTTTAAGTTTGTAGTCTGACTGAGGATGGATCACAGAGAAGCAAACTGCCTAGTTTAATAACAATACTTGAATCTAAAACTATTCTTCTCTATTATTCAGAATATAGAACTTGCTTGAGTAACTTTCTTCACCACTTCATTCTCCGGCTTGTTGGCATTTTGCCAATAATGAAGGAATGGACAGAAAACAGGACTTCTAGACCTCCTCAGAGGTAGAGAATCAAGCCCCTCACTAATTTCCCTGCTACCCAATGCAGGTATATATATTAATAAATCATATTTATGTGCTTATGATTAACAAAAAATGAACTCAATATTTGAATTCTAGAGACTCTGACCTATCTAACGAAGTATAGTCTATCTATATTGACAAAAGTTTAAGCATTTATTCTTCACAGCACTGTCCACAGGCCAGCTGGCCAAGGTTAATAGAATCACTGATCTCTGGAAGAGAAGGTGCACTATTAGTGCAGAATGTGTAATTGTAATTACAATTGAATTCAATTGTAATTGTAATAGACTTTACATGACACCTCAACTCCTTTTTTTTTTGCATATTAACCCATTTTAATGAACCAGGCTGCGCCAGCACTATTACACAGGTATTACACAAGCATCATTTTTCGGCTGTGTACCTTGTAAATATAACATGATGGCCCCTGTGATAACTTTCCAGAGCAGTAAAATGCTTCCTCTTAACATTAGAACTGTGCACTAGATTGCATTTCATTATCTTGTTGGTAACAGAAAGAAAAAGCCCCCACTAAGCCAGCACCTTTTATTCTTTTTTTTTTTTTTTTTTTTTTAATTAAACTGTTTCTTGTCTGACCACCAACTTATGCTGCAACAGACACATCAGCTCCTTTCAGTTCTTAGCCCTCATCTAACAATTCAACGGCCTTCAGGACTTATATTTAAACTGAGAGCCAACCTAATTGGGTGGTCACATCTCAAATCCTTTTAAAACACTTCAGCATACTTCAGTGCTTTGAACTTACACCTCAACTCCTTTCATTGCTAAGGTTAGCCATTTTTATAGCATATTAAACCCAAGAAGTCAACAGACACACACATGTATACTCAAAGCAGCACTCCCTAATAAAATCTTGTAAAATGTGTTTGTACGTGTACATATATTTCATTGTAATGTGTGTCCATATCCCACAGAGAAAGTGATTTCACCCTCTTTAAACCAGACACTTGGTATACAAAAGGCCACATAACAGGTTTACATGCCAGCTTTACCTGCCATGACATCTTCAGAGGTTTTGGCAAAAAGCCTTTAACACAGGGTGTATACAGTTCATATTGAATTCCCTCTCTGAGCTTTGAGTTATACTGTCATAGAAAGCCAAAATAATTCAAAGGGATCCATAAAAGAAGTTTGTTTTGACAAACGGTGTAACACACTATCCTCAGGCCTTCCACACAATAGTGTAATCTGATCATTTGATATCAGAAATACACAGTTCCAGAGAAGCTTTTGGCAAACGGGCTGCATATTATTGGGTGAAGGTATTGGGTAAGAGTTCTTTGGTGGCAACAGACTGGCAGGTTTATTAGGCGTGATGTAATTCAATATCCAAACTGTCTTGAGAACTGATGTAGTTTGTGTCACAGCTCTGTTTGATTCATTGAGATCTCATAAAAGCCAAGAACAGACCAACCTCCCTCTAACCTGATGCCTTCAGCCTCCTGTCACCACAAAGTCTGAGGCCAAAAATGTTAAGTTGAGAGATTACATCAACATTTACCCTAATGTCAAATATCAAATAAAAGAGGACATTAATTGGGCTTACTTGTAGAATCTAAAGCGATGCAGTCATCTTGAAGACATTCTAACATGACTACAGTTATGTTTTTAGTTTTTATATTTTATTCTACTACAACAATAATTTGAGCCATGTGGTCTGATTCTTTTTTTTTTCCTCTTCACATTCATACACTGTAGGCTCTTAACATGCACAGATTTATAAATGGTTGGTCTGAAGCCACAGTTTGGGTTTTCAAACAACTTAATCAGAAACCTCGGGGTTAACGGGTCAGCTACCTTGGAAAACCAACTTTCTTGTTCCATTGTATTTTTTCTTGGAATAAAGTTAGGAAGTCTTTCCAACAGACCATCTTGGGAATGTAATATAATACCATAAATGAACAGATACACAATGGCTAATACCCACACCTAACAGCTTAAGGGAGAGTGACAGCAGGCACTCTTCGATTTACCTGCTGGTACAATTGTATTTTAATCCTTCCACAGAGGCCGAAACATTGTTTGATAATAAGGACGAAAATGCTGCCTTCCATTATGGTTGAGTAATCTTTAGACATCCAGCTGGAAACATTAGCTTGGGAAATATTAACAAAGAAATCTAAGGTTGTGAAATTTTGCAAAGGGTGAAACTGATGCTTGGTGTGCGTACAGCAGAGGTTCTAGGCAAGGAAATAAAAAACAAGGAGAGGGGAAGCAAAGATTTTCTCTTTCTTTGACCCAAATCTGCCTCTCTGAGGTAAATTTCGTCTCCAGGAAAGAGAATCCCACAAATCTTTTCCAACAGACAGAATGACAGGGACAGAATGGTCCCATCAATGGGCCGTGAAGGCTGGACGTATCTCTTTAAAGCAAGGGGATAATATAAATATTGTTATTGAAGAAGCCTGGACTTGACTATTTCAATCAAGGATTTTTAAAACTCTCTGATGTCGCAGAAATGAACTCATAGGACCAGGAGTTTGGCTGAGCGATTTGTCAGAGTCCCATGAGAACATTTTTGTTGTATTTTGCAGCCAAAATATCTTTCAGTCCCTAACCATCATATTGGTATACACTGTGAATTCACTTGCCATTGCAGTTGGAAAGTATTAGTAACTCTAACTTTTATAACTTTACAAGGACATTTGGGACAGAAGAGTTTTTTGGGCCATAAATTTTAGATGTTATAATATAGGATATGATCTTTCAGTACCCACTTAAAAGCCAGACAGTGGTAGACATAAGTCAAAAGAAGACATAAAAAATGCTCCCATTAATGAAATTGTTAAGAGCTGAGAATTTTACTTTACACCTAAGAGGTCGGGATTTTTGCTAAATCTGCATTTAATTAATGGAGTAGTTCAAGATTTTGGAAAATACGCTTATTCACTTTATGTCTGAGAGTTAAATGAGAGGATTGATACCTCACTCATAACTGTACGCTAAATATGAAGCTAGAGTCAAGAGACGATTAGCTTAGCATAGCATGAAGACGGGAAGAAGGGGAAGCAATCAGCCTGGCTCTGTCTACCACCGCTTTCCAGACAAAGTGGTTTTATGGGGGGTTATGCACTGAACTATTTCTTGGACGGGTGCAGTGTTCTGGACTCTAATGACTTAGACTCCAGGAAAAAACAGCAGCCCATCAAGAAATAGTCTAGCCCACTGTGAAACTACATTTTGCTGTTTTTATACAAATGCTTTTGTACAGATCAAGCAAAAGAGGGAAAAAAAAAATTGTAATTACTCAGAGTTTTCTGCTTCTGATCTTTATGCTAAGTTAAGTTAATTCATTGTTGACTGTCACAGTATATAGCGTACAACAATAATGCTGCGTTTTTGGGACTTAGAAAAAAAACACTTATGCTTGCAAGTGTAAAACTGACTGACATGATGGTCAGATTCCTATGAACTCAGTCAATGAAAGTAACTAATTTCAACACGACAACAAATTGCGTTACAATCAACATCTTTGATGTGGACAATTTAAACTTGAAGTTGCATTAGAAAACCTGAAAGTGACATCAGCTGGTATTGTTTAATATAACTAGAAATAAAGCTGACTATATCCATCAACTGTCCCTCTCTGTCCATATATCTCTTTCACCCCCTCCTCCTCCATCCTTCTCCCCAACGCCATTTGTCAGTGTGACAAATACAACTTGTAGCTAAATGTGTCCTGTTGTCCCCAGACTGCACTAAACACCAGTCATGAAAAAGTCATTGCTAACAGCTAGACATCCTGATCCAGCTCCTGTCATGGTGGATGCATTAAGCCTCCTCCTCCTCCTCACCCCTGTGGAGAGGGAGTAGGGGGGAGATGGGGAGAGTAAACAGGAGGAGGTATGAGATGGTGAGATAGTCGAGAGGGAGATGAGGATGGATGGGAATGAAAGGTTGAGAGAATGAAGGAGGGCAAAGTTCGCCTGAGGGGGACAGACGCTGGAAAGGGGCTGTAGAAGAAAACTGGCAAAAGATGAGGAAGAAGACTGATAGTTATTGAGTGAGGAAAAAAGGCTGAGAGAGGAGGGGAGTAAAGCAGACATGCTGTGGGTTGGATGTAAACTAAAGCAGGGTAGCGCACTGGGGGGTGTATTTGAGAGCACCTGAGGGACGATATTGCAAAGTAGCCCTACAAGCATCCACAACCCCTGATGCTTCCAGCAGCTGTTCCAGTGGAGCACTCTGCATGTCTCACTTCTGGGAAACACATTTTCCCTCCAATTGTGGGGTCTCTTTCTCTCTCTCTTTCTCTCTCTCTCCCATCCTGGGTAAAACATATCAAAGCGGTGTGCCGTAGATCAGGAACACATTGGCCCTTTGGGGTCACTCTGAGAAGTGATTTTTACGTTTTTTTTTTCACTCCTCTCCTAATTTTCCAACATCTGTCTCCAGCACCCACTCAGTCATCCAAAGCTGCTGTTAATGTTGACCGTGAGGCTTATTAAAGGAAAGTGTTAACGGAGGAGCAGTTGTCACATTATGAGAGCACAGGATGATGTTCTCATTGTGACTCATGTGAGGAACTATTGGTATTTTTCATGTGCCATTCACAGAGGAGCTGCAATTTGTCTGGTCCTCCTATTGCACCCCTGCCAAGCAGTCTGCTGAGTCCTGTTTAAGCAGGTGCTCATATGTGATTCAACTTGATTGATATGGGTTGATGAATACCAATACTGAGATTTTTGTAAATTATAATTTATACCACTGGTTCCCAATCTTTTGATTTTCTCTTTTCTAATTTGAAAGAGTTTTAGAGGTGGCTGTTGCAGGAAGTAAGGTCAAAATTTCCCCTACCTGAGTTACAGCATTGAAATGTGGCCTGAGGTGTTTTTGTGGAATATTATGATGTCACAGTGAAGTTGACCTTTGACCATTTGGCCATAAAATGCTGTCACTTTTATTCTATTAGACATTTCTGTTAAATGGTGTCTTAATTAGTGTGTAAGGTTGTGAGTTAGGGCCAAAAACATGTTTTTGAGGTCGCACCTCAAATTGAGCATTGACCCCAAATTCTAATTAATTCATCCTTGAGTGCAGATGAATGTTTGTGCCAGATGTAATGAAATTCCCTCCAGGCATTTCTGATATATCGCATTCATGAGAACGTAACTGCGATCAGCTTCACTTTATTGAGGATGCGATTATTTTTGCTTTGTATTCCAGAGTTGGCCAGTCATTTCTTTCCATGCCACCCTTAAATCATTATCTTAGATCACAATACACAATCTGCTGTCCATAAAAACCTTTGTATGCCAGTTTGAATTCAAAACTATTGTAAACTGTACAGTGAATGATTCCTAAACAAATCATCTGTTCTTAGCTTTTGTAATATTGACAATCTCATTTGTGCCTTATACCTGGTTACCTGGTTTCTAGAAATGTTTATTTTTGTGTCTGATGTTGTATGGTCCTGTCTGAAACTTGTGCTGCCGGTTGCTAACCACAGTAGGATCTATCTGTTTAAATTAAGGTCAAACAAAACCCTCAAGATTTATTTTGGGACATTGAGTTGGATCCATACCTCCTCTTTTGGGATCATTTGATTTAGACTAGAATGAGACACTCTCCAGATCCATTTTTGAATTACAGTTGGCACAGCCCAATATGCATTTTCATCTTCTTCGTTTTCATGTTAAAGGAGAAAGGCAAGACAAGGATTCTTTATTTATATAGCACCCTCAAAGTGCTTTATGTAAAGTGAAGTAAAGCATTTAAACAACATTGAAGCACAAAATAAAGGAAAATACAATAAAAAATAAAAATAAATAAATGGTAAAATGAAGAGGAAACCAGTCATGGTAGTTTTACTTTGAAAACATACAGACAGACTGATGACAAAGACACATATATTGATTTTACAGATATATTCCCACAATACAAAAAGCCAAGAATGTATGAAAGGTCAAGGTTGTGCTGTATAAAAAGAACAATGAATATGAACGCACCAGGAATAATAGAGGAAATACTAAGCTTAACCAAACAAAGCTGCAAAAACATAACTACCAGTAAGTCGTAGCCCAAGAGAGAAAAAGAAAAAAAGAAAATCATAAAAAGTCGTTCTTAAAGGCATAATCATCAGCTGGTGTTCAGCAATCCACACACTGTCTGCAATTCAAAGTGTGGGACAATAAGCCAAAATTCCATTAACACTAATATTAGAAGCAACAAGCCATGGTACCTTGACTACGCATGTAAGAATATACTTTATTTTTATGACTCAACAAGGCTGGAAAAGAGCTAGGAAAAGCAATAATACACAAGTGGACCAGAGCACCTTTGTTCTAATAAACCAGTCAAATACAGGTAGAAAAATCAATACAGACTGTTCCCAAATGTTGAAAGCTTTCATTTGAGATGAAGTCCCAGAACAAAAGTAGCTGCACTGTACAAAGCCAATGTAGGTTTAATTTAGTCATAAATGCAACCAAGGAGCATAGATATGGACTGAAATCTGTGGAATGATACTCAAACCACCCTGCTAAGGTGTTACTGTCGTAATTTAACTGCTGGACACACATTCTTGTTCTGGTGTTTTTGGTTGTTGCCACACAGCTTCAGGTGCATTACCACCATCCTGTGGGCTGCAGTGGGGCCAGCGTTCAGCCTGGAAAACACAAGAAGAAGGATGGATTCAGATTGGTGATCTGGCTAATGGCGATGCTTATGTGGTAAAAGTGTATTAAACTGCATGTTTTTTTTTTCTTGCTGGATACATAACACTTAAAATGATAAGTGTAAAACTGGCCACAGATATTTATTAATGACTAGGCATAATGGATGAGAATAAAATAATGGAATAACTGTGTCTGGAGAAGAGAACGAATCAAACTGTTGACAGATTACAGTGATTGGAGAGTTTGTAATTGGACACATCCAATTTTCCTTAAAGGGGGAAATGAGTTTTGAGGAGTGGTGAGTAATAGGGGTACACCACTGTGGGGAAAGTGGATCAGTAAAATATGAGTATCTTTCCTCCAAAGCTTTTGCCATGCACTTGAAGCCATGCTGGCACTGCTAACAACAACATGTCATCAAACTGCTACCTCAAAGATTATTGTTCTTTCCAATGTCTCCAGATATTACAACATTAAAAGCCAACTCCGGTAAATGTTACGCTATGTAACAAGCATTTTCATAACAAAGCCATGGATACTGTCATACCTTTGGCTAGTCAATAGGAGATATGACTCATAACCCATCCAGTGGACTAATAGCTAATGACCTGTCATGGCATAATGCAAGAGATACATTGAATTAATGTTTTCCCAGACTTGTAGTCTCATAGTTGAGCATTGAGACCAATTTAGAGTTAGGATTACATGTCAGAAGCCATGACTTTGCAACCTTCATGGGCAGCAGTGCTGCAAGCCAACCTGACAACAGCAGCGGTCAAGCTGCTTCATGATTTCCCTGTCAGCAAGGTGAGTCAGGCCGTGACTAACCAGCGAGACTAAACCACTATCGAGCGTCTACATCTATGGCACGAGGGCCAGCAGGCATGATGTGTAGCACAGGAGTAATTCTATCTATTCCCCTCTATTCTCTGCTCTCCGAGAAACATAGGACACATTTTTTCTGTCTGAGAGGTGGAGGGTGGGGTAGTTTTGTTCCTATGCAGGATCCTGACACGAACCTGGAAGACTTGGAGCCACAGGGGCCAAATGTCTGGGAGCTAACCAGTCCTCAAGGCACCCAGACTGAGAAGCAAGTGCCAAGAGGCTGCCTCGTCTGGGCTTGGTGTCTCCCTGGGGCTTGGACTCAAAGTTTTGAGATGAAGGGTGGATGGGGATAAACATGGACGGCAGGAGCCTATACTGTAATTTCATGTAAATTGTGGCCTAAAATTTGCCATGTGTAGACAGATATAATGTACTCACAGTTTCTACCAAAATCATCAAAACATTGTTGATATTGATTCACTGGCATCAAAATTTGACGAAACCACATGCAGAAATGTGGAAAAAGCTTCTCGTGGTGTTAACAGCAGCCTGTCGTCGGTCAAAACTCAGGAGTCAGCTGATGACTTTTTGTCCTTTTTTTTCACGATGAGACAACGGCTTCACTTCGCCTTCACAGTTTGACCGAGATGAAAAATTAAACTTGTTGCTATTGGACTACAATCTGCATTTGGGCACCATTCAAAGAGACTTAAAAGTAGCAAGAATGAAAACTTTTGAATAGGTAGGGTTCACTAGTTCACTCTGAGGACTTGCCACAAAAACAGCAGACTCTTTCAGGCTCTTATGAGTCATGTGAGTTTCGCGCGAAGCCTCGATTTGAAGCGTCTTTTTAGGCTTGAGGAGCGTTTTCATCAATTTTAGATACATCATTACAATGATCGTGCACTGGGTCCTGTAAGCTGCCAAAATACATGAGTCAAACAGCACAGCGTGGCTGAACGCATCCTGTGTGGATACAGATGGAGGACTGAAGCTGCCGCTGTGCTGACAGGCTGCTTTCACCATGCTGCCTCTGTAAACACACAGTCAAGCATTAGGACTTTAGCATTAAAGGTTGTGTGCATAGTTATTTTTCTTTTACAACTTTTTCATACTCATGTGAGTCTCTCATAAGATAACAAGTAAAATACTGTGTATCCAGTAGTGGTAAGACCTGTTACCACTGTTAGAAGCACGTACCAGGCATTTCTTGGTCTGACCTCTTATTTGATGAACACTTTTTCTCATTCCTGTTGTATAACATAAAAATGTAGTTAACATGACCAACAATTGGGCATCTCCCTAGTTTCCCTGTGCACTGACTTTCAACAAAAAAAATTGGTAATACACCTTTTGTGAAGGAGGTTGAGAGATCAATGTCTATACCTACATTAACAGAAAACAGATCGGGAGGCATTAGAAAAGAAAAACGACAACAGCAATACTGGTTGATCCACAGCTAAGTGCAACACATTGACACTTGTCTTTAGAGGGTGATGAAAAAGCACTCTGGAAACATCTGGAACATAAAACAAAATCAGTTGAGAGTCAAGTGAGTATGTATATATATATATATATATAAATGAAACCCTTCATTACAGGTTATCATTTTGATGCACATAATGTTACAGATTCATTATATCTGGCAGTGTAAAAAGAGTTTTTACACTGAAGCTTACTGAGCATTTTATAGGAAATTGGGCACTTTCCCTTCAAAGCACAACACTTAGTACTTTAAGCCCATGTTGGTGTATTTGTTTGTTGTTTCTAATGCCTACACTGCAAACCACATAACAGGGAGCTGCGAGAGCCAGGCCAACCACCCAGACATGATGTAGAATTAAGCAGCTTAACCACACCAAGCCAGCCAATCAGAAAGAGCCTAATGGGAATACATGGACCTGGGAATTTAGCTGTCACGGGGCCATCAGCAGGAGATGGAGAAGCGACCACACTGTGGTGCCGCAGTCTGTGATTATGCTCCACCGCCAGAGGAAAATCAAAGCGCTGATTACACTCTGCAGCTCGCTCTGGGCCTGGCCTCACAGACTCAGTGGTCAGAGATGACTGACACTCAAAGGGCAATGGAGAGAATTTACAGATTTTGCTTTCTTATGTAAAGCAGCCCTCCATGACTGATAATCAGGGATTCCATTTCATTGTGGGAATCCCATGAAATGTTGACGCCACAGTGCAGCAAACTCCCATTGTGTTGTTGATACACTTCTTCCAAATCTACTGTCAACCATGCAAGACTCTGAGAGATATGAAAATCCTCTTCACACTCATCTCTGCCACTGCATTGATGGAAACACTGATTACAGTGTTTCTCAGTATGGAATTAGTCCTGCAACCACATGCTGGTGAAACGTGGCGTACGTTCAGTAAGAGAGAGAGAAAAGCAGCCGTTTTCTTTTCCAGGGTGGTTTTGTTGTCACATTTACTTTTAGTTTTTTCAGATTCTTCCTCTTCAGTTGTTCTTCTGAGCTTTGCCGAGCACGGCTCATGTTACTGCTCATGTAGCTGCTCTAATTCACTGTGAAAGTCATCTTCCTGTAGAAACGATTATTCATCTAACAAACATGGCCTCTATTCTGGTTATTGAGCTTAAATTAAGAAGAAATATTCAATATTTTGAAAGCTGCAATCATAAAAAGCCACTTGTTCAAAATTGGTATATGGTGTAGTGTAGTGAAAGTAATTCCCTCTGATTCGTTTCAGTTCTTTATAACTGGACTACGCTTGAAGCGCTTAGTCTTTATCACATAGTCATACCACACTGAAATAATCCCATTCCACCTCTAAGAGGAAAACGATTGAAAAATCACACTTTTTCAACCAGATCCTGACAAGCAATGGTCTGTGGTAACAAAATACTGGTGCTTATTCACAAAGAAATTAAAATGAACACACAGTTGAGACACGGAAAAGCTGAAGTTTTTGGGGCCTTGAGATTCTGGGGCCCAGGGGCAGTTGCCCGCTTTGCTTTGTTGATAATCTGGCAACATATTACTTTCCGCCTATTATCAGTTTGACTGCACAAAATATTTTCGGCATTTTCAAAGTGAAATTGTGTAAGTTTTAAATGTACAAACAAGTGAATTCTTTTTAGTAACACAAAATAACGTACCACGTGCCGTTCTCTGGAATGGTCGGGTGAGATCACTTTACAGATGTTCTGGCTACTGTCTGAGTACTGCCATAAGCATGTCCCCAAGCAACAATGTGTGAACAAAGGTTTTGATGTAAAAGCACAGATGCCAACACACTTCATAGCTGCAAATGGTGGTAGTGAATCACGTCATCGTTTGCTACCCTAATTTAACATATAAAGAACAAAAAGGAAGGTGACCACAACAAACATGGGAAATGGGTGAGTCACCACCAGCTGGAACATTGAATGTTACATGTAAGAAGAAAAGAGTCAGATCAACAGAGGGTCATCAGGCCAAGAATAACCCTTGGTCCAACAACAACAGGGTGGAACGAAGCGAAGCGACAGCTGGGTATTTTAGCTGACTCGGAGATGGCTGCTTTACTTGACCAGCAACGTAACGTCAAACACTGGCATAAGCGTTGGTTGCTGTGTTGAAGTGGCAGTTTGATGTGGGAATTACATTCTGTTGCCACCGCTGTTCCTGACCACGATTCAAGATCCTATGTTAGGAATGCTACAAAGTCATGTTTTCTTCAAAGGAAGCATACGTAACACTAAGTTACACAAATTACCTTCTAATTCATCATTATGGTACCTTATTAGCTCATCATCTTGTCATCTAACATGGCCCAAAATTAACAAAGGTAAGTTCCAGACTGTTCTCATACTAGCAGCCACCAGACTGTATTTTCCATGGTGGGTTGTAACTTTAGTGGAACATATTCACATGTTGGTTCACAATAACAGACCAGCTGCCATGGTTTGAGCTGTCAGCCCTGCTGAGGCAAGACACCTCCCGGTTGCTAGTCACTCAGTCAGTGTGAGGCAAGTTGCCGAAGCTAGCACACAACTGCAATGCTGCTAATCATATTAGCAGTATTCTGATTTGACAAGGGTGGACAGCGTGAATGCTGTTTTGCACTGCTGTGATCTATGAGATGACCCAACAGAACTTAATACATCAGCGTCCTGTAGTGACCACTTCTAGCAGAAGAGGTCACTACAGGAGGCTACAGAGGCTACTGTTGGCGCTGCTCAGAAAAAGTTACGTAGGCCCAATCCCAATGCCCCCCTTCGGCCTAAACCCTGAACCCTCTAAGACTTAATGAGTGCAAGAGACTCCAAATGCTCAAAATGGTATAAAAGAGGAATGGGACAGCACTGACATATCACGTTACTTTAACAATACCAAAATACGGTGCGGACAATTGTGGGTTTGGGAGTTTTGATTTTACAATTTTTATTTCATACTTTCACACCCTTTTCGTGAACTTGCAATCACCAGTGGGCTCTGTGTTTATATTTACATGTAAATTTATTTTTGTCTCGTAACGTTTACATTGGGTTCATTCTTTCCTTCTTTTTTGTTAACCGTTCCTCTTCTACCTTATTCTTTTTAATGCTTCTGGGTGTCCCCTGGTAACCATGGTAATCCTGTGTTTAATGTCACAATTCTTTGAGCTGTGTGTAATTTCCTCAGTCAAAGTCAACACAAATACAGACTTACAGAAACTGTGCATAAAGGGCCCTAAATGTCTGCTAGAGGGCCCTCACGCAGTTCAAATTGAGGCAGCCCTAAGGTGGACATTGGGACTTGGCCATAGTCTCTCTTTAAATGTTTTCTTTGTTCGAATGTTGTTTGCTTCTGACTGTTGCAAAACCTTGACTGAAAGACAGGTGGTCCAATCATTGAACCTCACTCAGAAAACCAGAAACAAAGAAATTGTGGTAAAGGTTTGTCAGGGTATAAATAATTTCATTGTTTGTCATCTGAATGATAAAGATGATCACAACTGTAGTAGTTCATTCCTCATTTAAAGCAAAAACACTGTGGTTCCCCTTACTGGCATATTTGGACCCAAAACATAAGCTCACCTAAACTCTTATCATTCCTGTTTAAATGACTCCCTCCCAACTCATATTACTGCTGCTGACCGTCCCTCAAACTTAATCCCTCTTGACCCAACCACAGCTGGTTAGCAGCCCGTCGCCAGCGACCTTTAGCCCCTCACCCAACATGGCTGCCATCTCTAACAATTATCGGCAATTGGTCAGTTATTTTCTTAGGCCACTGAAATTACCATGCTGTCAAAGCAAGCAGGCGATAAAATGTAAACGCTTCCATTTGCAGATCAGAAGAGCGCAGAGAGGTGTGCACACTCACACATGTGGGTAAACAGCCTCACACATGCACCAAAGGACTTCCATGTTTTGTAGAAATCATCCCAACTTTTCCACCATATTGTAATCACACGTTTTTAAGAGTGCTATTATACTAAGACGGCTGGAAACTGCCTACAAATATATGAATAATTATGAAACTGCATTTTAGGGTGAACATGTCACCCAGTAATTATGTACAATGAAAGTAGCAGAGATTTTAAATGTGAACTTTCCCTGTACTGAAGTGCTGTAGCTGACTAACCCAATTAAATCCCAATACACACTTTCCATCATCAGTTCCAGATTTATGACCCTTTCCAAACAATACAGATCCCCCAATGCAAGAATGATTTAGTGCTGCTATGAAATTACGACTCCTGTGAATGAGGGAAAAAGTGAGATGGACAGAATGGAAGAAACTATAATAGAGACATTAATGGAGGGTATTCGGTGACTTACATTTGACAGCGGTGATTACTGGAGTGGTGAAACAACAGCACTTACAGGAAGCTGCGGATTCTCATCCAGGGCTGGATTGCAGGATCAACTGAGATGGATGTCAGGCAACAGCACTGAGTGAGGGCTCCACCGTGACACCAACACTGCCAGGGTTAGGCCTGCGAGTCTGAGTGAAGTCTCAGTGGGTAGAGAAAGGCCCGACCACACTTCAAGTCCCCGCTAGTTTTACAGCGAGGAAAGAAGTGCACTCACACTTCTGAGTCACTGTTGTTGTTGTTACGTTCCACAATATCCTTGAAGTGCACTGATTTACAGGAGAATTTTCACCTGTCATTATGTTAAAAAGGCTGGTTTGTTCATGTGTGGCCACATTTTCAGTGATGGATACACTGCATTTGCACAACTTAGTATAACTTTTTGGGTTCGGTGTCATGGATTAAAGTAACAAAATTCAACACAACATCCACACAAAGTCCACACACCGGTG
Organism: Trachinotus anak; assembly: GCF_046630095.1. Classification (NCBI taxonomy): domain Eukaryota; kingdom Metazoa; phylum Chordata; class Actinopteri; order Carangiformes; family Carangidae; genus Trachinotus; species Trachinotus anak. Next base: position 16,443,881 of record NW_027273876.1, on the reverse strand, counting down.
GAATCTGCATCACGATCCTTTGCTGTTCTACTCAACTTATCTCTAATTACGAATATTAGACTTCTATTACCTATTTCCCAGTGTCAGTACATGTCAGTTCCATCAATATTATCTTTCACCACCAGGATCACCAGCATCCCAGCCACTGTAGACTACTGCTTCTGTCTGTGCAGCTTGTCCAGTGTGTGCTAAGGGCCTCAATTCATGAGGATTAAATGATGTGATAAGAGTGGTTCATGTTGCAGTCAGTAGTAGTAGTTGCAATACTCATTAAGTAAAAGTCCTGCATTCCAAATTTTACTTAAACAGAAACACAAAAGTGTTAGCGGTAAAACTCAACAGGTGAGAGAAACTGTTACTCATGCATTATTATAAGTAACAATTTAACTTTGTATAACCAGTTAGACAGAAGCTAATTGTAGCTACCTGATATGCTGTTGGTTAGATTAATCCATAACAGTGCACCGTAACATATAAGCTGATCACTGTTTTTCTATGTAAGATTGAAGTGATCAAATTAACAAAATATAGCTGCATTAGTAAGGATTTCAGTAGAACGTAGCATGAAATGAAAACACTCAAGTAACGAACCTCATGAGAACAGTATTTGGCCTAAGGTAAGATAACGGTAATTGTACCTAATTACTCTTCACCCCTGGCTGACACCTAACAGTCTGTCTGCACAGTATGTGTCAGCTGTGTTTTCCCGTCTTCCCTCGCGCCATTCATCTGATGGATCACATGCACTTCCACTTTAATCAGTGCAGCTGCCGAACACCAGCTCGCTCTCCCCTTCCCCTTAAAAGCATCTTTTAATGAGTCGGCAAAGGGAGTGGCTGATGGCGATTTGTCACATCCACACTCAAGTCGATGCCACTGACCATGGGGTCTGGAATTCACAGTGCACCAAAACAGCTTGTTAGTTTGGTAGATAGTTCAGCTGTTGATTTCTGTGTGATTTCTGCTATACAGATACCAGCGTTAAGGTAGGCAGTTTAACTGGATGAGTGATTAATGATGGCGCAGGACAGTGATGCTGTGTTTGATAGCAGAATTTACTGCAGTGTACCTGTGTGACAACGGTTTCTTTCTGAGGAGACTTGCACTGTCAGATTTTGACATAATGATTCAGCAGGATCCTGGAAACACAGGCTCAGTGGCTGAGATGCCAGTGGTTTATTTACTTATTTGCTTGTGAGTGTGTGTGTGTGTGTGTGTGAGTGAGTGTGTGTGTAAGAGAGTGTACCCTATTAACTCGTCTGTGTTTATGTTGGGATGAAACTCCTTGTGGCGCCATTTTTGCTATTTACGCAACAACCTGCATTCCGTCATGTTTGTGTTTTTTGCTGACAGGGCACGGCGACTGACGCACAGGAAAAACAGGTCTACGTGCCTGCGCTCCACTTATTTTCCTCTGTGTCGTCTTCAGGCTCCGAACATGTTCGACACGGACTCGCGGAAGCAAAGCCAGAGGATCAGAGTCGTTTTTCCATGAAAGGCCGGTGGAGACGAACGCAGTCAGAGTGATGTCACACCTATTACCTTTTTCAGTGTCAGCCTCTGCTAATATAGTAATTTTCGGAGTGATTGACAGGTTCATGATGTAAGCAGCACCTCTTATATTTGCTTGGATAGCGTTGGGGATTATCTGCCAAGATGGTGTAATTTGTTTACTAAGCTCATTCCCAGTGTGTACTGTATGTTCTAATGCTGCACAAAACCCCTGTTTACATTTTCCATGAAGCCACTCTCACAACATGAAGTTCAGGTGAGCAGAATAACATTTTTGTGATAATTTAAGACACATTAATCCCAGTTTTCCTTCCATCTCCTCATCATCAAGAGTTAATTTGTACATTTCCAAAACTCTTGACCTCGATACGAGGTTAAGAAAGTTGGAATAACGCTCAGGAAACAAACACACTTAACCTACCATTCATTTAGCCTCTGTTGCCATGGCGATGTTGCAATCCAGTGGACGCGGGGGCACGATTGCGCCCAGTGTCGCTGACTCACGCCGGGGCCGCTGTCCATGAGCCAGGCGCCAATCAAATGCAACTTGTGTGCCACTGAAACCGCCGAGTCCATGCCACCCTGGCCTTTCTCTGCGGTTGTCACTGCTTGGCAGGAAAAAACACAAGAAAAAAGAAAGAAGAAGTAAAGAAAAAGAAAGAAATGTCTTACTCTCGCAGGCAAGTGACAGGTCTCAGACATTTGGCAAGGAAACCCAAGAGGATAAAAAAAAAAATGAAATCCTCAAAAAAGTCAGATTTTTCATTGCTGTTCTTGTCAATAAATCAATGTTCTGACAAGAGGTTTAGAGATTTTTTTTTTTTTTTTGTGAAGCATGCTTCCCTCCCCGTCCTGCCTGAGAACAAATGAGAGGCAATGAAAAGGAATGAATCTAAATAAGGTCTGAAGGCAGAGGAAATCAGAACGGAGGAATAACACAGGGCTCGGGCAGTCGGCTTTCTCTGGCCCTCACAAATCAAACCACATAAAATTGTCCCAGAGCTTACACCAGGAGATGTTTGACATGAGGGCTATCCACCCAAACACACACTCATGGCGACATGTGGGCACACACACACACACACACACACACACTCTTGCATGCATACGTGCATATACACACACAGATGTAGAGATTTCAAGCATGTCTCGCCTCAATAGTAGTAGAGTCAAACAAATTGCTAAGGTCTGTGCAAACAAGAACAATGTGTGGCAGGATTTGGTCAACCTCTCTCTCTCAGACACACACACACGCACACATACACACACACACAGTCTCTCCCTCCCCTTCTTGAGTTACCTTTATTTATTCCATAAAAAAGTAACCCAGCCAAAATCATGTACAAGGTTTTTATTAATGCTAAACCTGGAATATTACATATCATGTTTTTTTTGTTGTTTTTTTTTTTTTTGTTTTTTTTAACGTTTCCAAATCACGTATAAATCTTGTGACCAGTCACGGAGCAAAGCGTTTCATCAAACTTTATTTAGATGTGTCACACTGAACCCTGCAGAGAAGTGCTGGTCTACCCTGATTACCAAAAATAAACAGTGGGCAAGTAAAAGTCTGACTCATTCATCATTGCATCATATTGACTGGCGTTCGATGTTCTGAGGTTTGTGGATGTAAGTGAGAATGTCAGGGATTTTCCTCGGCATTACTCAGCATCTGAACTGTAGATCCATAGTTTGTGTTACAGAGATACACTATGGAATATCATTTTGTGTTCCTGTAACGGAAGAATGCATGAATGATGAGTTATTGGGAAGTGCATTTCTTCATATTAAACTTCATATTAAACTCCCTCTCAAAGATGAGACTAGTAGGAATTTGTTACTTACATCCTGGTATTTGCTGTGCTACTGCATTCTTAAACACTTGTTGCATGTAGTGCTATTGGTTTAAAAGTAAAATGAAAAAGATAAGAACGTGATAAGAACTTTTACCTTAAAAGTTCACCAGAAGTCCCAAATCACTGTCTTGTCATTAAAAGCTTGCGCACTGTTCATCTTCATAAAGTAGGCATCTGCATTCTCTAACCATTAAATGATGAAAGTATATGATGGTCAAAAATTAAAGCTGCAAGGGCAAAACACATTGTAACACAGTATGTCTGAAGGACAAAAAGCATCGCTCCAACAGCTTGATGCAACAGCTTGAGAAATCATCATCTGCCGCTATTTGTCGACGTGTGTGCAAGGACAGACAGGGAGCGTGTGCATTTCTTTGCGTGGGCCACCGTTAGATCAAGTCACTATTTTGAAGCATAACTTGATTCAGTGTTATTTTTACCACTGTACTCTTACTAAGACCTAAACACAAAAAACATCATCTACTGACCTCCAACAATTCAATGATTTCTCATCACATGCTCATGATTCACAGCTGACCATCAGCTCAAGCCCAACACACATTTCTTCAATCCACGGTCCCACTCCCTGTTTGTAGCTCCGCACTGAAAACAGGAACTTCAGTTCATGCTCGAGATGTAAACGTACAACACAAACCCGCAGCCACATGCAACACACAGGCTGATTGTGTATGAAAACATTCCCGTGAAACAATACCATTTATTTTCTCAACCATAACAGATACTGTATATGTTACCTTTAAGGCAGGATCTGGTTGACAGACTTTTCTTTACCACGGGTGGGCAGATTAATTAATTAGCATCATTAGACTCCTGACAGTGAAATGAGCCTCATTAAAGAGAATTAGATGAAACACACACCAGCCAGTGCAGGCGAGGAGAGGGGGTGGGGCTGGGGTGTGTGTGTGGCTGCAGGGGTATGTGGAGGGGGTGGGGTATGAAAAGCCAGAGAGAGAAATAAAGAGATTGAATGATAAATACATCAAACTACAAAGTGCAATAGTATCGCTGGCGTGTGATCCTGACTGAAGTCAACTGAATTATTGCTGTGATTCAAACAATAGCAGGAAAAGGACAGATTTATTAAGCCTGTATCATTAAAGCTGCTGGCCCAGTGATGTGACTCCCCATGGGGGCTTTGCCCCCTCTTGTGGTGCTTAGTTAAACTGTTACATTCAACAAGTTGGAGTTTGTCCAATAGAGTTTCCACTGTGAAGTCAGTCTAGTCAAGAGCTTGAATTGTGTAGAATACATGCAAAATAATATGTAATAGATTGAGTTTATTCTCATGTACGAGGCCACAAACCTCCACTTACGTTTATCAAGAACACAGCACAGAGAAATCAGGGAAAGTTCCTGCTCAGGCAGTGAGTCAATCATTAGAGCGGCCTATTCAGAGTGATTGTTAACCATCGCTCTCGTTTTTACTGCCAGTCCCGTGTTTGCCTTCCCATTCACAGCGAGGACGACTGTAAGTTAAATCGACCTTCACAGTGAGGGAGGGTGACACATCTGTTTGCTTCATTAACCTGTGCTCTTTAGTTAAACTAGGGCACACTGGAGAAGAGAGTAGAAGATTAGCAATAAGGACAAAAAGTGGAGAAGAGGTGAAGGGAGAGGAGAGAGAGAGAGGGAGAGAGGTAATAGAAAAAATCTGTTGAACCTTGCGTCTTCAAAAATCAACAAGGATAGGAAATTCTGCTGCTTCTGGGAAAAAAGTTGGCAATGCATAAAAGTGAAGCGTATCACATGCTGTCGCCTTAGTCATGATTCCCATCAAAGGTTATTGAGATAGAGGGTCTGCTCACAGAGACATGTCTCAGGGTCTAAAATGGTTTGACTTAGTGGAGAAACTACAGCACTGATCAATAAATAATGAGGAGACAGTGGTAAAAACATTAGTGCCACAGACTTGTTGACCATAGAGACCTTTAAATCATTTGAAGTGAAATCTTATTTCCCGTCAGCATTCTCCAACAGTAGTTCTGGCCGATGAACACAAAATGACGTCAGCCTTTCAGTTTTGTGTTGTGTAATACTTGCAGGAATAATGTGACTTTATGGGTCAGTGTTAAACTAATAAATGTTGTGCTGTTGTTTCCTTTTAAAGGTACCACGTGGACTTTTTGACCACTAGTAGCACTGTGGAGCAATGTTTTGATTGAGTGGCTCCCCGTTTTTGTTTGTGTTGTGCAAGTGCATGAGCATGTGGGCGACACAGCACAAATTCAAACTACAGCTCCACAGTTTCAAGCAAGTAAACATGCTAGCAATTGTAAATAGTGCTCATTTCATGTTTAAATATTTTTTAAAGTTGAGCTTTGCAAATGTTTTATGAAGGAATGAACTGCTTTGAACCCATTTGTTAGACTTCAAGGATACACACCAAAACTTAACTTTTGGTGGTTTACAAGAAAACTCCATGGGGCGTCTTTGATTTTAAATGAATGTAGCCTAAAAAATCCTCACCAGTAAACTATATAAACTCCTTTAAAAAGACTTGATGTGACAGAAAAAGACACAGCAGCAGAAATTCTTTATTTCAATAAAGCAGCAGCAGTGAAACGCAGCCAGAATTGCTAAGAACACCATCAACCAAGTGTGTTGCAGAATGAATGTAAGGCGAGGGTAAAGTAAACTTCCCTGAAGTGCAATGTGGCATGTTTTTTGCTTTGCTTGGACCCTTATTCCAGCCAAAAAATACAGTTTTTTGTATTTAATATTAAACTCAAACTCGCTGAACTGTTTCAAACCCTAATCCTAAATTAGAGCCTACCCTACCTTAATTCATTATGAATATAGTCATCATCAGGGCTCACAATCATCCTTCATCGTATCCCAGTTCTACAAGTCATTTGGCTGGGGGCACAGTGGAACACACTCCATCACACACACACACGCACTCTGAGGGGTGTTGTAATTGTGCAGGGGGCCTTAATTGCATCTGATAATTGGTGGCTGTTTTAAGAAAATCTGCCCAGCTATCAGTCACCTAAATGGAGCGATGGAGAGGCCGAGTCTCACGCTCTCACGTCCAACCAGAGGAAAGCAGGGATAGCAGTGTGGTGTTTTCAAGGTTCACTGGAGTGTTGTTAGGGTCCCGGAGCTTTAACCTAGCCAGCTTCCCTGGTGGTCGGCCAAGAGCAATGGCACGGCCCCACAGGGAAGCAGATGACTCAGTATGTGTGTGTGTTTCTGTGCACTGACTGCATTCATTTTGTTCTAAACACACTTGAAACTCAATTCACTTAGAGCTGGACTTGAGTAGGCACTTCATTTCTGAGTGCCTTTGTAGTGGCAAGTCGTGATTACTAATACTACCGCTTCCAACAGGCACTGACTGGTTGTAATGTTAAGGCTGACACTAGTAAATGTCTGTAGTGTTTTTAAATGATGAATATATTGTGACAAAATCCCCACAGAAATAGAACTTGACCATAATACCAGACAAATGACACATTTCATTGTCAATAAAAAGCTAATTTCAGCCACAAACAAACATACTAGCATCACCAGAACTCTTGTTTCTCTTTCTTGCCTGGAAAACAAACACACTTTTCATAGCATAGAACCATGATTTTCTACACCACAGCCATTTTCCTTTACTATTTATACATTTTGTCATTTTATTTAGAGCAAGCCAGTGTAACATTTGCTGAACAGCAGACACTGAACCCACAAGTGATAATTATGGGATAAGGGCGCAACTGAATTCCCTTACATTTCCCAGCATTCTCTGAAGTCAGCCATCATTATGTGAACTGACGGAGCAAGTTATAACGGCTGGGATGTCATGATCCGCGGAGTGATGTGATGAAATTGCCTTTATTCCGGGGCAATGACATAAGATGACAGTGCTGAATAAGACAGCATATGGTGCATTTCTGACACATCAAGGTTTCACCAGTGTGTGGACTCACATAGAAAACAACAGCAGGCACAGTATAGTGTTAGCATAGCACGCATTAGCTGACTGGCATCAGCTGTTTCAGTCACCCTTCATTATCCATAGCTCATTCACCAGCTGTCTGGCTATCAGCTGACTTGTCCAGTCCAGTTCATGCAGTTTCTCAGCATGGCCATTATTATGTCACACTTCTCAGTATTACTGCACTCTACTGATACGCTCATGCAAGCGCTGTTTGTTGGCACAGATCCCTCCACCACCCCAACCTAATCCTCACGTGCTATACCTTTGGTCGCGTTAATTTAACTTTCCATGTACGTTTGTTAGGGCAGGAATAAGGCTTTCCGAGCAGAATAGTCTTTGCTGTGCAGGTTCGAGAGCTCCATTAACAATCAGAGCCTTTTATGCAAAATCTCAGCGCATCACCATTTGCTATAAATAGTTGATTTCTTTAATTGCTCTCTCTTTATTGAAATGTTACATAGGCTAATTTTAACTATCATGTAAAAACACGGATCATCTGTGTTTATCTTGATATGAGGGTTGATAATAGGTTTGGTTCCAGTGACCATCTGAGATGAGGTGGTTTAAGGGTTGTGGTTTTCCTGCATATGTCAAATAGTTATAAGTCCCATATTTGACACTTCCTCTGTGTTTTATTTAAAGTGTTGATTTCCTCAAGAAGATATATTTGTGCTGTTAAGTACCAAAAACCATCTCAATGTAGTTTTACATCTCCTCTCTCAGGCTTCTCTTTGGCACTCTAGTAACAATAGGTCAGTGAGCCAATCAGAAGAGGGGCTTTGAGCCTCTCTTCTGGCTGTTTTCTGAGTAACTGAATACAAATATAGAAGATTCCAGTGCTCATAGAAAATGTGAGAAAACTGGATGGTGGGTCTGGAAGGGCGAGGCTTGTGGCATATCTAAGGGCCTGGACTACTTTGTTGTGACATCACAAAGTTACTGAATCCTGACGGCTTGTTTCAAGGCACAGTTCCCGAATATGGGTTGTGTGCATTTCTCAGTGGACTGAGTGCGTTCATACTTTCACAGTATTAATATAGAACCTAGACCTGCTTCATAATCAACAAAGACAGACATCTGTCTTTACACAATATGGAACCTTTAAGTCAAGTCAGCTTTATTCCTAGAGCACATTTACAGCTTCAGCTCAAGTGTTGTAGAAAGGACATTAAAATGAATAAAAAATAAGTAAAAACAAATGTATAAAATACGTAAAAACACAAAGAATGCATAGTTTATATACTGCATACAGACTCATATAAACATACTTTTGTGGCTTTCCTTCGTGGTGTCAAAGCCACATGAGAGGCATGAAAGGTAGGATTTCTTACAAGAATGAATAACGAGATGTATCCGTTTTCAAAAACAAAAGTTTACTAATGGAAAATTCAATTTACATCCATCACTCCATAGAAAAACTATGTGCTTCTGTTTACAGCTCTCATGTCCAACTGAAGCTGTTGGTGAAGTAATCTCCCTCAAATTCTAGCAATCTAGAAATACATCACATAGACCAAAAATACAAACCATGAAATAATGAAATTCAATCTTAATCTCAACCTATTTCTACATCTAAAAATTATGGCTCCTACACAAACTAACAAAAACAAAAAACAACGAGGAGCAAATACACAATTATGAACATGAGACTGGACTAAAAGGTTAGTGAGCCAAAAAGCCCAGTGAATTAAGATAAGTCTTTAGTCAAGACTTAAAAATAGAGATGGAGGGAGCAGATCTAATATCTAATGGCAGGTGGTTCCATGGTTTTGGAGCAGCAACTGCAAAGTCTCTGTCACCTTTTAGTTTTAGTAGTGATTGTGGGACATACAGGAGAGGTGAGCTTTCAGATCTAAGAGATCTAGGAGATGAGAACAAATGAATAATGTCTGTGATTCTTTTATACTGTGTTCTGTCTGTAACCTAGTATGAAATTGTGTTCAAAAGGTGATATTGATTGGAGCACAACAGTTTTCAGTGTCCTGCCATGCTAATAGCAGAAAGACCCTTATGTAACGGAATGGGGCTACATAGGACAAACTCCTGTCATAGTCAAAGGGGTTCTGTGGGTTGAAGACATGAAAGTGTTTGGAAATAGTTGCTCTACCCTTATTCCTAAACACTGACCCTGCCAATAAAATGCAATCTCACCTCACAATAGTGAGGCCAAAATGGAAACTATCATTTTGGTTGTCATCACCTTCACGGTTGCTTCTCTTGGCTGTGACTATGTCCCTGTACGTCTACCTCGTAAGTGTGGCTGTCCCTGACCAGCAGTGGCAGCGGCGGCTGGTAGACAAGGTCTGCCGCCACATGTGGAACATCACAGTCACCATACGGTAGTCAGCCGTGGAGCCGGAGAGTCGCTGTCTTCTGCTCCCACAGGACTCAAACCTGGAGCGGAGAACTGGGATCTTACTGTGAGGGCCATGACTTCATGTTTTGCTCACCTCCTCCTCCTCCTCATTCTGGTTCTCATTGACTTCATGTTCTATAACAACATCAGTCTTTCTCTCTGTGTCTCTACCTTACGTGCACAGGGAAGGCCAGCAATCTGGCCACACAGGGATTGAAGCTATCCCTGTTGCCATAAACAAATAAATCACAGATAGAACAGCCTGACAGCAAAACAGTTTGAAAAAGCAACTGCTCTAACCTCAGCTCTTTAACTGAGCAAGAGGTTACTACAGGGGAGGGACACAATGATCCCAACAGTGAGTAGTACTTGTCCACCATGATGTTAACAGAAGACTGATGCTCTGATTAATTTTGCAAAAACTAAGACATTTTGATGCCACAGTAAAACAGTTAAAAGTGTAATCTTGAAGTAATCCAAGCATCACCTTCAACAAATTTAAAGGGGCTATATGTAATTTTTGTCTGCTGCTGAATGTGGTTAATTGGTGGTGGTGAATGTCGCTTGACAACAGTTTCAGCCATTGCCGTCTTTACAATACAAGAGGTTATAATCCGCCCTCTGATCCTGTCTTCAGGGCAGAATGGAAGCAATAGTGAGTCGCCACCAGAAAGTGATGAGATGGGCCAGGGCTAGCTGGAGACAACATTGGCATTGTGAGGTCTTAGTGACTAAAGGAATGAAGTGTGATGATGAGTAAACAGCTGTTAATGCCAAATGCTAGCTATGTAGCAATAGCAAAGCTTACAAATAGCTCCTTTAACCCAAAACCAAGTTAGTAGGAAGTGACTCTTTCAGTCCATACCTCCTCCTCTCACTTTGTCATTTCATTTTTCCTCTCTGTCTCTGACCCCGTTAACCCCCCCTCCCCCCTTCACCCCATGTCTCACTTTTCCCTCTCTTCTGTGGAGCAGGTGACACAGTGTAAAGCAGGTTATCCAAGGAACCAGGGTCAGAAGTGACAGCATTAGTCACCTGAAAAACAAACAAACTGCAACTAATCCTGGTACTGTTTACCAGTACATGTCACCACAGCAGAAACCTAAATGATCGTGTGTGTCATCGCTGCGATGACACACACACACACACACACACACCTCCATCCTCTCTCTGTCCCTACAGCCCCAATCATTTGGTTAATTTCAAAATGAAATCACAGCACCTCAGGAATTGTTAATGACCTAAACAAATAATCAACGTGGCGACTGAAAAGGCGTCTCATTTCCTCGCCAACGCCCCCGCCCCAACTCCACCCCTACACCCCATCTGGAAACCGTAGCCAGGAATATGTAAATGGCAATTAATTGGAGAGCCCCATTTCTGCTTTTTTTCAAATATTTTGAGTGAAAACACAGGCACAGTCATGAAGCTAGCAAAGGCTGAGCGTCTCCCAGGCATCGTGCCAGATCCCCTATGCTGACGGACTAAATGATGCCGTCGTCAGTCAGGTCGGAGAATAATTTCACCTCATTACACTGCAGGCGAGGCAGGTAGACGCTGGAATTCTTTCCAGCGAGCAACTTAGGAAAATAGAACAGAGAAAAATAACAACGTGTAGCCTTGACAGTCGCTCCCTCTGGAATTCATAGCCTGATGTCTGGTTCGGTCAGGTACCAGCAGAAACCGCTTCGCTCAAACAGCTTCCACCTGCTTGTTGCAAGATAATTCAAGAATATGATACACCTCTGCATAAAACCGATGCAACACATAATAACGCACATACACCCTCACTCCATCTCCAGTCCACTGTATTTGACCAGTCTTATTTACTTTCTCTGCCTTTCTCCCCACAGATTTATAATGTGGCAGGTACAGTTTAGTATGTGAGCAGTGAGCTGTGCAAACCACGTCATGACAACTCACACACTGCCACACGCTAAAACAGCACTCTATCTCACGCACACACACGTGTTGCTGACCAATCAGAGCGCAGAGGGGGTGGCGAGGAGAGAGGCCCTGGGGGCCACAAAGGGAAGAGTGTGTGTGTGTGCGTGCATGTTTGTGTGTGGGTGTGTGTGTGTTTGTGTGCGTGTGTGAGTGTGTGCACTAGTGTGTGGAACCTTGTGTTTTCAGTGTGTTTCAGTGTGTGTATCCTGCAGTGGTGTTGGTTAGTTAAGTGGGTGTGACAGAGGCATCTTCATCTTCTCTCTTCTTCTGCTTCTCTCTTGTATTCTTCTTGTCTCCTTATTTCTGTTCAATGCAATTTCACACCTTGGTGGAAAATGATCGAATAATTTCAGCAGAGGCGGGTTGTTCGTCACTTGTATTTTTAACTGTAAAACCTTAAAGCATTTTACAGAAATACAAAAAGAAACTCACTTAGCAAGCTGCCTCCAACTGAACGAAGATGAGGACTATGGGTGCAAATAATTAATTAATTCATCAGCAACTGGTTTCAGTCATTTGTTTTGCTACTAGCCAACATTAGCATTAACGGCTGTTTACTTACCAGTCTCTGTTGCAAGTTAAGTATCAAGCTTCATTCCTTTACTCACCCTGACCTGTCTCCAGGGGTGGAAAGCAACGTAAAACAAACACTTTTAAAATAAAATGAATGAATGATAGAAAATCGTAGAAAACGTGTTTCCTGCTGCTCCCTCAGGCTCAATCGGCAGAATCACAAGAGCATTCACAGGTGCAATAAATACATACACATGGGTCACATGACCAGTCATCATCGTCTTCATCCTGTTACAGTATTCCAACATTTTTGTCAAATTATTTTGGCACTTTTTATTTAAAGAGGGTAAACATTTTCCAAAAAACATGACAACATTACACATTATCAAAAATCACATTATTAATGTTACTTAGAGTTACAGAAGTTACACTATTTCCACAGTACTACCAAGAATAAGAGAACTAACAGCTAGATAGACAACTGACTGCATGAGAGAAGTCAAATTCCTTTATAGAGGTAGACTATGGGTCCCTGTAGAAGTGTCCCTCTACATCACTTTAAGCCTATAAAACGTTTCTACAAACACAAAAAAACCATCTTAAACTGCCTACATTAACATTAACATTAGATGCAGATAAATAAATGACTAAGGTGGGATGAAGCTACAGAACATGGAAACCTTTTCTATTTTTAGAACATCCAGAATTCATCACACATTGTGACAAATTGCCTCTATTTTTCTGAAACATGATAAAACACTGTATTGATGGTGGGATGTGATGGGATGTGAATTTTCAGGTTCCTCTGGCATGGTCTCAGAAAAGGGTTGGATGTTCTGATTTGATAAAAGTTGCGGTTGCTTGAATCTGTAAAGAATATCTCCTCCATCACACCCGCACAGCAAAAACAACTGTAAAATCCACATGGAAGCACTATATTGCAGCAGAAACCCCATAAACTTGACTGTTTTTCATATTTTTCCATCATCTCACACCCACACATATAAACCTCCACTGCATCCCCCTCTGAGATGAAATCAATAGCTGTCTGGATTGATAAAAGACACCTAATTCAATTTATAAATTTGATCAGGCAATGTAATAAAATAGTAGTTTTTCCTTATAGCGCGTTGAAACCTAATCGTGTTTCATGCTCTTGTGCCTTCTCTCAAATCATCTGTGTTTGGGTTTCAACCTCCAAGCACTGCGCTGAACTCGGGAAAAAGTGGTGAGAAACTCGAGCCAATCCACTAGTGGTCTTCAGTACACACACGTTCAATTTAGCAAACAGGGACTGCTCCTGTAGCTTTTAATAGCCTGATTAAAAGGTGATTAATCACTGATCTCTGGGCAAAAATATCAACAGTTGATATGAATCACCCAAGGGTTGACATGTTTGGTGCAACAGCTACGGTCACACTGGGGTAAGCGATAAATATGTGGCTTAGTCAGTCAAGCAGGCAGTCTGAGGATCAAGCTGTGCCCCAGTGGACTTATGTTCTGCTGGGTGTGTGTTACATAGACCCCTTGGTCTCTGTATAGGCTACTGACCCGTTACTGGACCCCTGCTCTACTGCCTGCTAGGATGTAGCACCAGGGTGCTGTGGAGCTGACACACACATACACATACACACACACACACACACACACACACACACACTCTTCAGCTAGCTAACACACACACATATGTGTCGCCCCTTGCTGACACAGAACATCTTGTTAAAGTTTATGGTCAATTTTAGATGGAAAGAGATATCTGCATGGATTGTATTTGGTCTGCTGTTGATTGGGAGCCCCCCCCCCCCCTTGCCTCGAGCAGTTATGTATCCTGCAGTGGCACTGTAGACAATACATTTATCCAATTTATTTATCTGAATGAAACAGTTAGACATTTTGTAAAATGCTTATTTTCTTTCTTACTGAGAGTAGGATAAGATAGATACAATCTTGAATGTGAAGTGGCCAATTAACTTAATTTAATTTTAAAAAATGGATGCTGCTAGCCAGGCTCTGTTTAAATGTATAATGTACATAATGTCTATTTATTAAGACCATTTGTATGAAAATGTATTAACATTTTTATACTACTATAAGGAGTGGATTGCTGTCAAACAGTTTCATTGTGTCTTGATATTTAATTTGGACAGAGCCACTCTTGCTATTTCCTTATGCTTCCAGGTGAGCAAAGCTAATGGACTGCTGGCTCCAGCTTCATATTTATTGTACAGACATGACAGTGATCAATCTTGTTATCTAGCTCTAAATCAGAAATAAGTCATAAAAAATGGAAATTAGTTTGCGTTTAAGCACTTTCTCTTCCCGGAATCTTAAATAAGGTCGGTGATTAACACAAGCTCAAGACATTTTCACATTTTATTCTACGACATACAATACGTAAGTAAATACTGAAGTCATTATTTCTTTGAGCTTTTTCGTCTGTTAAAAAAGGGCGGTTACTAACAAGTGGCTAAATGAGACTACAGAGGTTGGCGGGGATGTTAAATCACACTGAACATGAACACTGATCTACTCACCAGTCCACCTTTACAGCCCTGTGTTCAGATATGTTTGGACCTAACTGTGTCTGAGACCACTTTCCCATCTTACACTTTTGGACCGCACTGTAATTCTATTGTGTAGCGACCAGTCTTGGCAATCACATGGATGTTACTTTGACATGTACCACCTACGTGTGTTTGTGTGTGTGTGTGTGTGTGTGTGTGTGTGTGTGTGTGTGTGTGGTGTGACATGATATATGGAACGCTAATTGAAAGACCATTTATATCTAAAATAAACACACAAGAATTCTTTTTCGCTGATCCAGTGCATCAAAATCAAGATGCTTCATCATGTTGGTTTTAAAAAAAATAATAATAATGCAACATACACAACTTTAAGTCTAATATTGCCATACTGCAGACAAGATAATTATGTTGTAACACTGCCCTCAATGGTCCAGTATAACCACAGATATTTAAGGATATCTTGGTGCAAACTGTGTAGTTGGTTGCATGGTGTATATCGTCAAACTGCTCATTCTTATAGCAGTATGAGTTAAGGGGGATTAATGGGTGATGGTTTCTGACAATGTGACTGATGATGTTTGGAGACGTGGGCCCTGGTTGGGGAAGAAACCCATTCATCAGCATCCGAGACGCACCACCCCAGACCACCCTTGTTTCTATGCCGCATTATGAATGTATCTGATATGACTCTCGAGTCAAACACATCCAACCCCCCAGTGACACCATAATGTTATCATCTTTAGTATATCTACAACCTAACCCTATGAATGTGAATGTTTCCACTGTTGTACAGGCCTTTACTGCCTTTGCAGTGCCCAAAGCAGCCCATTATGAGGCCTTGGTTGCCTTTAGGTTCACCTTAAAACTCCTGAAGGATCTCCTCAAGCCTCCACTTTGTGGCACAGAACACATACAATCATTATGTAGCACTTCTATACTATTCACACACTGAGGCAGTGGTAAGAGACTTGAGCCAGTAATCACATTTTTCCTTAATAACTGATTGTACATTTGTCATCATTATCTCAGATACATATGACAGAGTCTGTGATCTAATAAACATAGCTGGTGCACAACATTTATCGAAATAACTTATGCTGCCAGGGGTCTCTCAGTCAAAACAATAAGAAAAGACAACATCTGGGTGATGTTGTGAAACGGCATGGGATCATGGGAGTTCTTGTCTTCACCACCATTGCTTCCCACCACGTAGTTGTTTGGAGGTTTTTACATGGAGCTGAATTATTTGCAGAGGTCTCCTCCTCTCCAAAATAAACAGACCCAGTGATTATAACCATTAAAAAGGACTGAAAGCAGTTTCACATTTATAGTCAGTGTTTCACTGATGCTGTACACCTGCTTAACTTATGAACCAGACATACAGTAGGTTTTTACCGGCAGCTGAATTATCTGCAGAGGCGTCCTCCTCTCCATAACAAAAGAACCAGGGGATTAAAACTGGCAGAAACACAGAATAAAGCAGTTTCACTTTAAAAATCAGTGATTCACTGATGTTCTTCAGCAGGCACAAGACATCTCTGGGAGCTGACGTGCCTAATATTTGCTTTGCTTATTTCTCTGATAACTCCAGACATGATTGACTAAAATTCTTTGTCAGGTTAAAATATATAGTTGAAAATGACCAAGGTGTAAAAAAGTGTATCTTAAAATTAAGAAAACTTATCTCAAACTCAAGTCAGTTTAGGACTTCTGTGTGACATCACTGACAAGCAACAAAATGACACAGATCGTTACCATGATTAAAATCACATATTTCTCTAGGTTTGAGAATTGCTGGAAACATTTGGGATAATTTAAGTACACAACTCAAAAAATATATATAACATAGATGTAGTCTTTTTTAGTTTCATATTATAACTTTAAATTGTCAAGTAATTGTGTTTATTTGAAAACAGTATAAATTTGCCTCAAATTACTGGCTCAAAAGACCTAAAAATGCACATGCATATTTCCGTCTCATACACTGCACAGGACATGTTTAGGGAGACAAGTTGTGATGGAGAGGAGGGAGGGAGAAAATAACAGAGAAGCAGAAAAAGAGAGAGACGGGTGGCGTCGGAAAGAAGCGAGGCCTCAACAGCCCAGTGGAAGATTTCAATTAGTCATGGAAACGGGAGTGGCCCACCCTGCTGCAGTAGTGACAGACCTCACTTGTCCTCCTGACATACATTTGCAATACTCCTCTGCAGTACAGCTACAAGATCTCTGTCTCTGCCCATCCCTGCTCCCTTCTTCCTCTCCTCTATCCATGAATTTGTATATCTCTTCCTCTCTCTTTATTAGTTATATCTTTATTCTTTTCCCCTTACCCTCTACTTTAATCCCCTTTTCTGCCTTTCCCCGCTGTACTCTCTCCTCATAGGCCCTTAACTTTTTTCTTTACCTTCCCTCTCCTACCATTTGCTCTCAGTGACAGCTGAGCTTTGACAGCTCTTTACGTTTCATTTTTCTCTGCCACAGCGAGAGAACAGCCGCGCATTGGGGGCCTTGTTCAAACAAACAAGAGGCCGTGTGGTTCGCCGAGGGTGGCGACACGCCATAACAAACCACCGGCTTCTGGCCGTCGCAGGAACACACTGCATAGGGACCCGCTAAGGCGAGCGGGGGCCAAATGGGACCTGCCATGCTGGTTTTCATGGCAACCAGACAGCAACATTAGATGCGGTGAGGTGCGGAGTGATGGCAGATGAGAACTGATGTGTTGAATCACCTGGTCAGATGGTTTGACGTGTATGAGATGGAATCAGAGCGGTGAAAATGGAAAGGTGAACGTCTGTTCTGGTCTGAAAAATGACATGAAAGGCAAATATTGAACAGAGCAGGAATGTAATAAAAAAGACAAAAGATGGGGGAATAGTGTTATGATGGGCGACCGGGAGAGGTGTGTGCGGTCTTAAATAGCCTCTAGTAATGGCATGAGTCAGGATGTGTCAGGGCTGAGTCAAGTCAAATACATCATCTGCATGATGCACTTACAACACACACAAATATTTTTAAAATATTACTTTATCGGAAACTGTAGACACAGATTCAGGGTCATGTGATGTGTGATTCAGAGGAAGTGTTTTGGGGCATCAGAGCTCTTGGGGGCCCTTGAAAATGCCATGGAATAATGGGTCAGAGCTATTGCTTAGCTGAGATCATGAGTTCAAGAGTTACAGTAGATAAGAAGATCATGTTAAGTACGAAGCTGGAGCCAGGGGATTATCTTAACATAAAGACCAGGAGATGGGGGAACAGTTCGTCTGGCTTTCTCCTAAGTTTAAAAATAACCAGCTGACACCTCTTCAGCTAACTAACACAGTGTGTTTCATTCACTGGGATACTTTTTTGGCTAATTGTTAGGCTAACTACATCCTGTATATCTCTATACTCACATTTATATCATCTTATCCTAAGTAGTTATGTGAGCTATATTCTATTCTGACTATCTATCTATTTGTCTATCTATCTTGTACGTTTTGCTATTGCTACATAGCCAACGTTAGCATTAACAGCTGTTTGCTTACCAGTCTAGAAGAAACACTGCATGTTTATCATCAAATTTCATTCCCATCCTCTCCGAGAGCTGTCTCCAGCAGTGGAGAGCAGCCATGTTGATTTGAAGTTAGCATGCTAACCAGCCAGCAACGGCGCGGTCAGACTGTCTTGTCACTTTCTGATACAGAATCACCGTAGCATCTAGTCTGCCCTGAAGAATTAGCACTGCTCAGAGGGCATATTATAACCTCTTATCCTGTAAACACAACAATGGCTAAAATTCTTGTCAAGACCGGTGAGAAAATGCTGTTCGTGCTAACGCTGACAATGTAGCAAGTGGAAAAACGTACAAATAGTTCCTTTAATGTTACTGTTTTAAGGAGGTTCCAACAAAATCATGTTCATACTTCTTGTAACTGTGAAACTCAGTACATCTAGCTTAATAATACAGAAATGTCCAACAGCTAAACAGTCTCATGTCAGCAAAAGTCTGTCCTTCAAGGTAATTAAACCTAAATTCAATGGATATAAAACCACATTGTCAAAGTGTTATACAGCGTGTCATACATCATACATCCACCTTGACTTGTCCGACAACTCAAGTACTATTAAGTTTTGGACTGGTTGGGGCTAAAAACCAGAGAAGTAAGAGGGAGGAGTATAGTTGCAAGTGGAAACACAGAAACAAATTTATGGTCATCGATAAGTCTTTCAATTTTAAATGAAGGCTACAAGAACCGTGACTGGGGGGGGGGGAAAGATTGGACTGCAGGTTGAGGGTGAAATGCAGTGAGATTTCTAAACAGTCCAAACTGTTTATGCCATGCATCCTGATAAGATCTCCCTGCCGCAAATAAAAAGCACATTAGCAGTTTGTTTCCACAAACCTCCCTCAAAACTGCTACTCCCTGCTTGCACTTAGCATAGACTTTCCAAGTAAGTGGCCAGATCTGCACAAAGATTACCCAAATGACCGAAGCCTTTCTCTTCATCTTTTCGACCACCTCCTTCCCCCTCCAATGTTAATCCATCTCTGGACTTGCGGCACTGACTGAATGGCACCTAATGACCTCCCAAGTGATGTTTTTCTTCTCTTTCTTCCTTTCATTCATCTCTCATCCAAATTGTAATGGCCTGAGAGTTTATTTTTGTCAGCTGCACAAGTTATTTCGTTCTTTTTCAGATTTTTGCAATGCCTTCCTCTCCCCTTCTTTTTCTTCAGAATCACTAGAATTGAATGTAGCATTGAGACAAATACAGACAACATGTACATGCATACTGTACATTTATGGTGCTTTTTTCATTCACTGGCATTTCATCTGTCATTTGGCTACAGTCACGTTTGCGAATACAACCTTAAATGTTACCACTAAACTTTTCAACTCCATCCCTTCTATCTTATAACCTAGGTTTGCCTTTGCTTTAGCATTGAACAGTGGTGCTGCAATCCATAGTGAAAAAGTCCAGTTAGAGATGGAGAAGTTAGATTACGCACATCTCTAAACTGATTACTCAAATCAAATTAAATGGTCACTTGAGACCACAAACCTCAGACCTCGAAAATGGAACGGGCTGTACTTGTCCGCTCTTCATCAATGATGAATTCATGTTTATTTACATATGTACTTTGGCCGGAAGCTTTTGGAGATCCCTGCATGCTTCTAATTTTTTTTTTTTTTTTTTTTTTTTAACGCACCAATGCTGGGATAAATATTCGCATAAGTAAACATATTTTTCCATGGAAACGGACCAGAATAACCTCAGTGCACTACCGCAGCTTCACTGGGACACTAATCCTGTGACATGAGCAGCAATTGAATGATCATAGTTTGTTATTGGGTTTGGATATTGGTGACTTTTCTTTTTCTTTTTTTGTCTTCCCAAAACCCAAAAGACAAGCCCAAACATTTTATCTGCTCTAACCTAAGCTACAAAAATTCACATTAGCATCTCTGGCTAACTAGACTGCTGCCTACAGCAGTAACTGAGCATCATTACCCAGGTGATTGTGTTAGCATGTCATCAATTAACCCCAATTGTTTGTGGAGTTAAAAGTAACCTTAAGAAGGCACATTCAAAACCAGCACACTCACTGTGTGGAAGCTGGTTCTGAATGTTCTAAGTTCTGTCAGAGTTTGGGCTAATATTAGCAGTTCTCTTCTGCTCTATAGTGGATTTGGGGAGGTTTACACTTTAGCAATCCCAGCCAGCATTACCTGAGACAGTGTTACATTTGCCAAATAAGTCAGCTAGTCCTTATGCTGAACTCCTTTCATTTCATAATGTTAAAAGTGAAAACATACTGCTTTAAAATACGAAGAAGTATATTAGAGTAGCCATAGAGTTAATGTTTGCTAAATTACCTAGATAGCTCAATGGATAAAATCTGCCGGCGACAGCTGTCTTTTCAGCTGGCAAAACTGACGACTTACTGCGTAGAATTGAGACACTGTTTTTATATACCTCTCTCTGTCCTGGTAGGACTTAATCGACATTTTGGTACTTTGCTTTAGAAGTTATTTAGGGAGAATGAAGTGTTTGTTTCTCAATTATTCAACTAATTTTCTTGCTGTCACAACCTTGCCACTATGTGCTTTTTAGGCTTGACTTTTCCCCCAGTGGTTCAGTCATATGTCAACCTGGAACCTCCCATCCCTCATGGCGTGTCCTCCTTTTTGTTGTGCATCACTGAGTACACTTCTGCAGCGGCTTTCGTGCTGGTCTTGGCTTGTTTATCTGAAAAAATCAGCAAGAGATTGTACAGTGTGTGTGTGTGTGTGTGTGTGTGTGTGTCCGTATGTGCATATGTGTTTTTTTTTTTGTTTTTTTTTTTTTTTATTCCCGCCCTTACAGTGAGGACTGCTTGGTTCAACACCACTGATTGCACCCCAAGGCCCTGCGAACATTGGCAGCGTTGTATGTAGAGGGAGACTCCAAGTCTGATAGATTAACATTAATATGGACTGGGGGAGAAGGCTGGGGATATTAAAGGTCATTTCCCTCCTTCACAGCTATCGGGGGAAAATGCAACGGGCCATTGACTGCAGGGCCACACACGCATGAGCGAATGCACCCGCTCACATAGACACATGAAAAAAGACCCAAACAGCAACAAAGATATAGAGACACACATGGAGGCATGAAGAGTACAGGGAGGGATGTAACGGCAGGCGCACACACATAAAAAAGACACATATGCAGACACAGACATAAACACTCTCTCACATACACAAACGTGAGGCTCCACATGAGATGGCATTATATACATGTACTGCACTGGTAAACTCGGCTGTGGCGACAGCCTATTAAAAACCCAGTGAATTTATAACTCCCAATTTGGTGATTAAGGATTGTGAATTTGCTTGCTCTTAGCCTCAGGTTCTTGTCACACAGGGCCTGTTTTCTGTCTATAAATCTAACGGCCAGAAGTTTTCTTCTCACCCTCCCCACCCCACCCCTTTTTATGGAGGTGATTGCTCCAGCCAATATAGGATTAAGACCATTTCATGTACATTTTTCATGTACTACCTCCGGACTCAGTATGTGGAAGCTGTCTCCCAGGTACCGCCAGTACATTTCCATTCGTCTTTGCTTCTCTTGTAGCAACATCCATCTGATATGCTTTCCTAAAAACTAAATGCCAATAAAAAACTATTTTTCCCATAAGACATAACAGTGGTAGATGACAAGAATAATTTTTAGAGCTGCGAGAGCAGTATCACAGTGAGACATTACCAGATTTTACACTTTAACATAATGTATTTCATGCTGTGTCCGATTGGTCTCATTGTTTTCTCAGCTCCTGTGGCCCCTCTTCAGTAGCTGATGGGTTTGGGGTTAAACTTGAACAAGCAGGCTACTGAGGATGTTTCTTCCTCTTGTGATTTAGGAAGAATAGATGTGGCTGCTTCGGGGTGACCTGATGGCCAAATGGTTAGGATGCATACCACATGGGTGCAAATGACCTGAGCAGTCCCCAGTTGAACTCAAAGAAAAAAAAAAAAAAATAGAATTATGTCAAAAGACTGCCTGAATATAAGAAGACTGTATGGAGACTTAACTGCTTATCCTGGAAATTCAAGTTTAAAGTTTTGTATTTAACAAATCCACTTTGAGAAACCAGATTGTTTTTATTTAGTTTTTAAAATCAGAATCTGACAAATTCAATTTGAGCTTAAATAATGTGAATATTGTCTTTTAAGTATTGAACACTTGAAATTTCTGACTTAATGAAGCCAAAGGAAAAACCAAAAACTTGCAATACTAATACTGATGTAATGCAATGCCATGGATGAGCCAGACTTCTTGAGTCACAAGTATTTAAAAGCTGATGTGTGTCGATTCATATTTGTAGCTAATCAAGCAAGCGGCCAGAGCAAACACCACTGTCAAAAATGAGAAGGATGAATGAGGTTTATATTTCATAATGATCACGTCCTGTGGTTAAGCACAAAATCATGTTTTTTCTGTAGTATTTTCAGATCCTAAAAATCCTCACATCAAAGTTAATCACACGTTTTCTCTTTCTCTCTTCTCTTCTTTTCAAACACAAAAGTTATCAGAATGTCTCATATTTCTGATGCAATAACATATTAGAATGGTTCCCAATAGAGCGCATACCTGTGCCAAGGCCAAATAATCCTACATGTCTGTCAGATCCAGAGTATTATCCATTACCTGAAAGTAGATTTTTTTTTCCATTAAAATCAAAATGACAATTTTAGATTTGGAAACATTCAAGAGAATATTGTAAAACATGATACATGAAAGTAGTGATATCAGCTTGGAACATCGTAGTAGAAGTGGTAGTAGAAGGCCAGTGTAATCCTTCTGATCAAGCCGTGTTTGTTTGTCTCCTCTGCTGTTGCAGCCAGGGAGGCAGTTGAACTTTGGACCTGACAGTAGGCAGACTGACTTCAGGGTTTTCCTCTTCAGTGTCTGAAATGACAGGTAGTGCAGGTGTCTGCATGAAGCTCTGAGGGAGGCCTTGAGCAAAGAATGGATCAGGTTAGGGTTAGGTTTGGCTGCTCAAGGTCATCACGATGCTTGAATCTGTCATATCTTGTTTCTGCAGTGCAGAAGCCCATCTTGTGCATGATCTCCTCTGGAGTACTAAACATCCAGCACTGCTGGCTGTTGCTTTGTCTCCTGAAATAATAGTAGCCACCATCTTCTGTTTCTATGATGAAGCTGAGCAAACGAAGGCTCATTTGACCAGGGTGGGTACCCTGTGGCCTAGCACAGTATCTACCAGACCCAGAGGCCATATATCAATGGTATTGTTAAACAGGATATGTAGCATCACCTCTGGTGCCTTGTGCCAGGTGGTTTGCCCATAGACACCAGGGACCACTGTGGAGGCCGGGTCAAAGTCGATCACTTTGACTTTGAGTGGCTGCTGGTAGCAGTCCACATCCATTACATTTTCATGTTTGAAGTGTGCATGTACGAGTCCCATGGACCTCAGGTGGTACAGGGCCATGGCCAGCTGTTCCTGTACTCTATATGAGCTCACAGGCTTTGGTCCAAGAAGTCAGAGTTGAGGCAGATATAGTCCTTGTTGAAGAAAAAGCCATTCCCCCTCACTATATTGCAGGTGTCTGGATCCAGACGCCACAGCCACTTTAGGATGGCAATTTCCTCTCTTACCTGCTGCACGATTTCCGGGTGATTCTTACCGACTTTAATACTTTCAACATTGTGGCATTTGGTTACAAACCAAAACTGGCCTCCCCAAGAAAGGCCTCTACTTTGTGGAAGTATCCCAGTGTGCTCCCTTTAAACATCTGTGAGGGAGGAGAGCAGGGAGAGATACAATACAGGTCACAGGGATACAGATCACTTTTCCAGTACAGTACAACATAGCACATGTACAACACTGTGTTCAAATACTTTTCTTCAGGGAATACATTCGTTTAAACACTAAATTTTTTTTTTTTTTTTTTTACATGACCTTTTAAATGTTAGAACTGTTACCTGAGGTTAAATATGTTAATAAGTCTAGTGTAAAGATAACTGTTCACAGAGAAATATGCCATATGGATTGATGTTTGTCAGGAATACGTCGAGATGTTTTCCAAACGTGAATGAAACCATTGACCTCATATAAAGATGGATGTCGCCTTCCCACTTCCTCCCACTGTACAAAAATGAAGCCAAACTGTCCCACATACAGGCTCTGGCATCTTGCACTGGTGACGTCATTTGGAGCCCTCCTCTGCACGTGGTGGTTGGAGCCACAGAACTGAGGCCCCACCCATACACCTACACCTTTATTTATTTATTTTTTTTTTTTTTTTTTTTTGGTTTGGCCCATTTGTGGTAAGTGGCAAGTGACAACCCACCACGACGTCACCCATTGGTTTGTGAAGCCTCGCGTTTGCAATTTGGTCGTCGCCATCTTGAATTTTTGAAATGAGAAGAAACCATATTTGGACGAGAAGGAGGTGCTGAGGAGGAGTGAGGGGTGGACCTGACCTCCTCTGTACTCTATCCTGATTATCAGGCAGATTGCCGTGTGTGATACGGTCTGTCAATCACACGGTAGCCCCGCCCTAATGCTTACCCTGCTTTATCGTCTATTTTCCTCTAAATGGGACCTTAATTTAAAAAATAAACATCATGTTGTATTGAAGAAGACTAGAAAACTAGTGATTGAGACCATAAAGTCATCAGGAAAATGTTTACTGAGGTAATATATCAAGTGAGAGGTAGGGCCATTTTCTATGGTGCATACATTATCTAACATACAACATGTATTTGACTATGTAAGCAAACATTACACAAGTACCTCCATTACTACATAACAGACAGCTAGTGGAAATAGTGGAGCATTTAGCAGCTAAAAAGAGATATATCCCTCAGGAGATGGTGAAGAGGAGAGATTTCATTTGATGGACCAAATCACCACTCAAACCAATGTCTAGCTGCTCTGATCTATTGCAGTATGTACTTTTTATTGTAAGATATTTAGCATATAAACTTTTTATTATAATCTGTTACCCACAAATGGCTAAAATATCTATCAGATTTAAATCCAGGTTTTCCGACTGTCTTTTTAATTGCTTCTTTTTTCGTGGGACACAAAGTTTTTCTATCAGTGGGATATATTTCTTCTTGAAAGCACCTCCAAAGTTTTACAAGTTGACTGCACATTTGGCTTTTCTCAGTCTTGAGAAACATGTGCTTGTGGTCGTTGGCTGTTTCCACCACCGAATGATAAAATATTGATTATGAGGGTGAGCTCCAGAGTTGCTGAGCAGCATTACCCCCCAGTTGGTGGTGGTGGGAGGGTGGCGGTTGATGTTAGCATTAGTGACAGCAACTGGAAACAGCTGCAGCTGATTGGATTGATAAAGAGAAGAGGCATATGTGATTGGCTCGCTTGTGGGTTGGTGAGAGGAGTGGTAGCTTTAGGTTGGTTCATTGGCTGAATTGAATCAGGCAGGAGTTTCCTCTAAGATTTTAAAGTGATTAGAGAATAGAGAGTATCATTAAAACATATGTATGGAGAGTAACCAAAAAGTGCAGCTGAAAGGGTGGAAGCTTCACAGCAGTCAGTGGTAGAACTGAGAACATTTTGTTTGTGATTACACTGGTGTAGATGAAGTAACAAGGTATTAATATCGTCACACACATACACAGGCAGTCTGAAGTTTGCAAATGATCGGAGTAAGCCAGCTTTCATTGCAGGATATTAAAAACGTCAGAAGGACGCAGGTTCAGGTTCTATGGCTCTGTGTGCTGTGGCCTGTTTGTGTACTTTGGATAAGCCCCGTGCTGCCTCTGAGAGAGGAAAGAAAATCAACCAAACAAATGAGGAAAGGCTTAAGAGTTCTTATTGATTGGAATTAATTGCTAATGGCGCCACAGGCAGAAATAACAAACAGGTTGGTAAAGACTTTATTATATGATTCAGCTGGTTTTACGCTAATCAGCACTGGATAGGAGTTGTAATTATCAGGCAGGAGGAGGGCGACTATCTTAACTGTGTGTGCAGGATACAGAATGTGCTGTTTGGATATGTATTTATGTTAAGAAAGAATGAAATTAATTTTAATTTAGCAAAATTGTTTTAACTCATTGTTGATTTTTTTTTTTTTTTTTTGGCAGTGATCTATAAATTAGTACTTTGTCCGCAGTCCCATTCTCTCTTTCTGCACCACCACATTAGCAAATTTATAGTCCTGGCTTATAGATATATAGTGTTTTCTTTGGTTCTGCTCCCATCTAAGTCTTGCTTATTTAAAAGCTGCACAGCCTCATACATTACCTGTGGAGTTTGGATCTTAACATTATGTCACCATGGGATCAGGGTTCTGCTCCTGCACTTAAAAGCCCCCTGATGACGGACAAAGACATAATCAAACGAACTTGGAGGAAAAGACGCCTACAGGACCTCGCGCCGTGCACATGTTGCACAATGGAAACACACACACACACACACACACGGTGGATGAAGATACATTCAGCAATTTTGCACTTTGACAGCCCCAAGTGGCAGCAAGGAGAAACTATGAACACTTTGAGAACTAGAAATTAAGAAATAGAAAGTCAAAAGTCAGTACCCCTCACTTAACAGCTCTTAGTACATCTTACAGTCAGTGTTATCTGCTTTTGTCTGTGAATTGTGAGCAGTTCATCTCACAGACTGATATTTCCTGATATTTCTCCAAGGCCAAAAGAGGCAAAACTAAACTAAACTAAAACTGTCGCCAAGTGCTTGCTCTTTGTGGGAACTGTTGGATTTTTCTCTATAATAAAGTAAGGTCTTGGCCTTACCCTGCAAAGTGCCTTCAGATAATGTATATTATGATTTGGCGCTATACAAATAAAATTGAATTGAACTGAATTGAACTATCTAGTGTTTTATTATCGAAAAAGCCAAAAATTCCAGATTCATCTTGTGGGGTCCAGACCCCCATGTTTGGTGACACTGTGTTATTGGTTGGTAAAAAGGAAGTTGAGAACACTCCATGATGGCTATTAGTTTTCTCTTTTCATTAGAAAATACCTTGCAAGAGTTTTAGATGTTTAGAATCTTAAACATCATGCTGCACCATCAGGGAGGTGTCAAGTTTCGCTCTTAAATTCATTCTGCAGCACAATGAGCCCAAACACACAGTCATGAAGAACTATTTTCAGAGACAAGAACAAGGAGTCCTGCAGCAGATGGTCTGGCCTCCACAGAGTCCTGATCTCAACATCATGGAGTCAGTCTGGGATCACACAAAGAGACAGAGAACACTAAGACAGACTACATCCGCAGAAGAACCGTGGCGAGTTCTCCAAGACGCTTAGAACAATCTACCCGCCAAGAACCTTGAAAAACTGGGCGAAGACAACTGAGGAGACAACGGCGGATACTCACACATAAACTGATTTGATTTAGTGCTTTTCCGTTTACTGCACTTTGTTAGTCAAGTTAATTATCCGAGGTCGGGTCACAGTGGTAGCAGGCTAAGCAGGCAATTCCAGACATCCCTCTCTCTAGCAAAACTTTCTGGCTCCTCCTGGGGGATCCCAAGGCGTTCCCAGGCCAGATGAGATATGTAATCCCTCCGGCGAGTTCTGGGTCTGCCCTGGGGCCTCCTCCCAGTTGGACACGCCTGGAAAACCTCCAAAGGAAGGTGCCTGGGCGGCTTTCTCACCAGATGTCTGAACCACCTCAGCTGGCTCCTTTCCTGAAGTAGTAGTGACTCTACTCCGAGCTCCCTCCGGATGTCTGAGCTCCTCACACTATCTCTACCTCATAAAAACTATCCATTGCATTATTTTTAGAATCATCCCTACCTTATTTTCAATACCTAAAAGTTTTGCATAGCACTGTGTATACTGAAATGGGATAAGTAAATAAGTCACTAAGTGTACACCTTTGGGACATAGCCATAATTGTAACCAAGTCCTGATGTATTAACTAAACCTTGACAACACTGAATGTTATGGGAGCACTAACACTGTTGTATTAAACATGGGCAAAGAGGCAGCCCATTAAAGGAAAGCGGCTCCTGAGCATCTGTGTTTTAGTAAAATCATAACGCTGACAAGTCAAGGAATGTGGTAGAAAAGGTATGCCAGAGGCTGAATCAGCCAGCAGCACGTCCAGGCCGACTGTCTGACCAGAGTCCGTTGTCACTGCGGCACAGTGTCTCAACCAGAACCACCACAGCGCCAATTAACGTCAGTATAGTTAGCTCAGAAATAATAACCTCACTCATGTCTTTTGTACTGCTTTTACAGACCATGACAAAATTACCATTTTTATCACAAGTGCACACTGTCACCGCTGGACACAGAAATGCATTGGCTTAGTGGTTTGTAGCTCCTCGAGGAGAGCGGTGATGCTGTTTGCCCAGTGCTGAGTCCGTCTGGGTGGTCCGGCGTGAGGTTTCCTGGGAAAACTTGTTGTCTCCTCTGTTGCTGGTGCGAGAGATGGTTTAAAACGCAGTAGGTGTAGTATAAAATAGTCGTGTCATTTTTTTTGGTACAAGTTTTACTACACTTTTTCTAAATGTAATGTGATATACGTAGCCCGTATATTCACAGACATACAGTACAAATCGTCTTGGCCTTGTGTTTGGTTCCCTTTAGAGGCACAGAGCTGCAGTGACTCTGATGCTGCGTCTCTCTCCTGGTCTCTGAGAAATCAGATGCTGCTTGTCCTCACTGAGCGCTCAGTTCATACAGACAGACTAGGTGCTTGATTTTCCTGAGCATGACCAGCAACTTTTTTTTGCAATGTTGGTGACCACAGGTGCAAACCTGGTGCCAGAGTCAAGGTGAACTTCAGTAACAACCAATCACATTAGTTCTTCTCATGCTACGGTGGCCCTGAGAGCTCAACGCACTGAAAACATATGCAAATAGACGAAACACAAACAAATTCAGAAAACATCTTCATTAATTTGACAGCACACACTGCTGCAAATACTCACAACATAACGGAAGTGTTTGTTTGTAACTTTTGAAATTAAAAACATTTGCAGCACATTTGTGTATTTGGTTGTCTTGTGAATATTTGCGGCATGTGATGTCAAATTGATGAAGATGTTCTCTGAATTTGTTTGTGTTGTGTATGTTTGCATATGTTCCCTCAAGTTGCAGTTTGGTGAGCCCTCCAGGCCACCGTATCATCAACTTAAACAGCAGCAATGGAGGGAGAGAGGCTGAGGTGCATCTCCATTAACAACCGTGAAATCTAAAATAAGCAAAAAATAAACAACATCACAAGCCAAATAATATTATCCATATTTATTATATAATCGTACAATTATATATTAATTATATATTCTATATTATTAACCCACATAACAGTCAGCTGATGCATGTTGGTGCAATAGCTGCTGGGATATCAGCAGGGCTGGTTATGGCTGTGCAATTACAATTACATAAAATTTAATAATTTTTTTTTACATTTATGTATCTACCAGGAAAAAAAATTAAACACTTCTCATATCTTTAAACAAACACATACAAAATAATCTTCAGAGATTTGTTGGTCTTTAGACAAAAAAAGTCTCTGGTGTCTCATCAAAAGATTTAAATATTCGCACAGTGCCAGCTGTGCAAGTGTGCATGATTTTGAAGAGGTGTTGTTTATGAGCAGAGGGAAAAACAGGTGAATATAATCCGCTGAAATTATTCTGCTTCAGCATCCTGCACTACCAGTGTGTTTCCATTTACTGTTATCATGTATTCCGTCTCACCATTGTGCGCCTTGACAGAATCCTGCGTCCTGAGCTTGTGCCGTCACTGCCCGGCAGCAGCACCAGCAGCTCTAAGTCTGTATTTAATTACAGGTCAGGTCAGGTCTTGTATGAAGAGGTTGAGCCAGGTTCAGGATTGATTTAGAGATAACCACAGGTAACAGATGCGCTACCTGCGAGTTGAGCTGCGTCAGTGTAAAGAAGCAGGATTCACCTCCAGAGATAAATAACACTTGTGAATTTGTTTTAAAAGTATTGTCACGGACATGTTTTAAGTTCAAAGCATAAAGGGTGGATCATTTTATGGTGTTACTGATTATATGGATATGCTTATGTGCATAAGCCACAATTCAAATATGACATATGTCAGTGGCAAAATGGAAAACTGTAATAATCCTTGTCACATTATAGAAAAAAATATGGTTTGGTTTGGACTTTTACTTTTGACCTGTTGTCTCTGCTGCTGTGTGATGAAAACAGATGTTTACACAGAAAGGATCCGGCATTCTACAGATCGTCGCAAGCAGCTCACTCATCACACAGGACAGCAGCATTGATGTTTCTGCAGAACTCTGGGCCGTCACATACACTCATTTATGTCTGTAGTAGATAAAACAAAGTGTAGCACACATGACATAACTGAAAAGTGTTTCCTGATTTCGTGTGTGCATGTGCCTCTGACAAGTAAAGGCCCTGCCTCTGCAATGAGAGGTGGTCGGAGCAGGTTTTCATGCCAAAATGAGCACCGAAAGTGCACTGCGCTGCCTAATCAGTATAAACACAGCCTCAGCCCTGCCTCTACTCCGGCATTGCTACAAACACATTTGTTTAGTGACAAGAAATAACCAAACTGGTGCAGATACAAATAGACTTATGCTCAAGAAGAACTGCATAAAAACTGTGTTTGCTGTCATTGCATCTGCAGGAAAACAGTCTTTAACGCTGCTGAAACTGCAAACCAAACTCACGACTGTAACTCAAGTTGTACTGTCCATCAGTTTATCTTCAGTCAGTCAGTAAAAGGTTATTGGAACAAACACTTAACCAGATGTTGTTGGTATTAATGCATATTCCCAATCCCATTGCTCTTATGCTTATTTATATAAAGCTAAAATCTTAGCATCCTCTGTCCCCATCTGATCAAATGTGATCTATGTACAATAAGGACTTTGATAACTAATAAGAGTAAAACCTGCCCCACTTCAGGTTTTAATAAATACTGCTGATACTTTTCCCAAGTTTACAAATTTGAAATTTTTCAAAGACAAGTCTAAATTTTTCTACTTCATCTTTTAAAGTCTTTGGTACATAAAACTTCAGCAACTTCAGTCAAACTTGAGTTCAAGTCATGTGACTCCCCATCTGTGATGTGAGCTAATTCCAACTCCAACCATCCGTGGCGATGAAGACTGAAAACTGTGAGACTTGCTCTGTTTTTTCCCTTGCCACACACATACGCATACACACACACACACACATACACACATACACACACACACACACACACACACACACACACACACACACACACACACACGTATACGCATGTACACCCAGTCTCCATGAGCCTCTGTGCTGTAACTAGAACCTCTTGCTGTCAGCGCGGGACTGTGAAAACAAATTAGTCCAATGATTAATGGAAGGGAATGAGACCCAGCAGATCATCCTGCTGTGAGGATGGGACACTCAGTGCACAACAACATGAGCCACACAAGTCTCATACATACACTCAAACACACTTTCATTACCAAACTTGTGAGGACATATGCTTGTGATATTTATTTCTTCCACCCTGAGCCGTGATGTCGACATCAACATTTACATATTTCAGAAATATCCATACAACTATTTCAAATGATGTAACAGGGAAAAGTAGCCACCTCACAGACAAGACATACATACGTGTGTGTGTGTGTGTGTGTGTGTGTGTGTGTGTGTGTAATAAACAGCATGTACAGCAATACACCAACAGGGTGGGACTGTTAATGTATAAAAATGTTGCTTTACTGATAAAGACAGTGTGTCATTGTCCTTTGATTTGAAAATAAGTAACTATGTAACTTTTGCTCTTAGTGCCAATTTCAAAATAATGGTCCATGATAACAACACAGCAGTAGTAACAAAATCTTTAAGTTTATTACGCTGAGCAACAGTATGTTTTATTTTCTTATGAACCATAAAACATTTAATTTTCAAGAGAAGAACTTGGATTTTTTCATCTTTTAAAGCCACATAGCTCACTTTAAACCTCTGTAGTGTCATATTAAACTTGCACAGCACAGTCTTTGTCAGGACCAAAACTCTAGATTGAAGAATAAGGTCAGTCTAAGGTCTGCAAAACACAAAAACATAATTATAAAATATAATATACTTCATAATATACTCCTTACAATGGCAGCTTTTGCTAAGAATGATAACCTCCTGCTGCTTCGGCTCACAATATTCATTTTTTAAGTTAATTCAACAGCTTTTCAGAAGTTTGGACTCTGTCAAGGGAGGTGGAGTTTTTAAACCCACAGAGGTGCACATGAGTCAAAACATGATAACAGTTACAAGAGGTTCACAGCCCAACGCACTGCAAAACTTCATATATCCTACAGTGCTGAACAGCTGAATATCAGCCCCACACCCTGTCCCTCATTTTGCCTCTGTTCTAAGAGTTTTCAGCTGTGTGCTAACTCCCACACAGTTGTATGTTTGCTTTGTACCTATGGCAACACATCCCCGAATTCTTTGATAAAGACTACCTCTGGATGGGGACCAAGGAAGGCTTTATGAGTGCTAATCATGCAACAGTTGGATTTATGTTGGAATCAATAAATGGACCAAACGAATATTTATCTTTACCCACCCACCACAATGAAAACAGCCATTCATGTAAGCACAAAATATTCAGGTACAAGAGCCAGCACTGAAGATCATGGGTTGAGGATTGTGGGTAGGAGTGATTACATTTAAGCATATGAAAAATTAAATTACATATTATTTGACAAGACTGTAGTTTAAGGTTGGTACATGACCTTATTGACTCCATATGAGGTCAGTATTGGTCTTTTACAAAATAAATAAAAACTCATATCAGCCAGTTACATCATCTTCACTAGATTCCCTCTTCATTATAAGGCACTATTGAATCCTAGAGTTTCTGTACCATTCAATATGTGTGGTTGGTCACGCTGCCTTACAGAAATACCATCGCTAAAAGAATTTCATGGTTTTCAGTGGAGACTTACAGTGTCCACGAAGATCCAAATGCTGTTCCAGAGGCTTCAAGCACACTGACAAGTAGGACATTCCGAGGCAAACATTGAGCACTGCTCATTTGACTTTTGTGGCAAAATGGACAAACAGCAGTGGGTGTCAGTGGAAAATACAGCTAGCTTTATTAAAATCCATTTTCAAACAATCTCTCCTGGCTGTTTTCAGGCTTAAATTCTTACCCTGACGATGCTGCTGCTAAATGGGCTGCGATGTTGTTGGAGAGAATCAAATGTCTCTTTGCCAATACCACAGATTAGTCAAACCTAAGAGGGAAATGAGACTGATTGGAGAGAAGAGCTAATTAGATTAGAATTATTTTTCATTAACGTCATCAGTGTGGTGGATTAAGAGGGGGAAACTATACAGTGGTGAGAATAATGCCTTCAACGTGCTCTCTGCTATGAGCTGGCAGCAATCGACACCAAAGTAAAGAGATATGCTATTCGGAAAATTAGCCACTGGAAGAGATCATCACCAGAGCAAATATTGACCGCCAATTTGGATAAGTGATACTGGGGAAAGAATAAATACATTGTGAACTTTTACACCATACGCCGATACTCTCCATCCTCTTTATGTGTTGAACTAAGCCGGAATGACCAGCCACAGTTTCCCCCTCAACATTTATTCTGGAGCGATATACCAATTATTTTTAATGGAGCTGAAATAAGAATGGCGCAAGGAGCTAGTGAGCAGTGGAAGGCATAAATTGCCTGCGGGTGGGACACAGGAGCGCAGCGATGACCTCATACAGGAAGCCCAAGCTTTCTTCTTCCCTTTCAGTGTCTGAGAGTGATGGGTGATGGGATACGAGGCGAGCAGACAGGCTTTGGATCTGGAAGTGCTGGAGGCGCACAGGCACTTTGACTGACCCGTGTACCGCAGATTGACGGGCAAGGGAGCAGCAGATGTCTCACCTGTCAAGAGGCGTATCGCTAACACGGTGGACGGTGACGGATGGAAGGAGGGATGGATGAGTGGAAGGGAAGGAAAGAAAGAAAGGCCCTGCGAAAGCGAAAGGAGGAAAAAAAAAAACGGCTGAAGGGATTTGAAGAGGAACAGAGGTGGAGAGAAGGTGGAAATATGAGGAGATCCTTGCGAGAAAATGACAAAGGGAAATAGAGGCAGGAGGGCAGAGAAGTGAAGGATGTAGGGTGAGAGGCCACAGTCCCTCTGGTAGCTACAGTGGATGTAACCTAACCAGCAGGAGCAGTTAATGACATTTTATATTACTATTAAGCAATTATTGAATACACAAAGCCTTTTTACAGCATCTGAACTCTGCGTACGTTTGGGATTTCAACAGCTAAGGGGGGCAGAGGGGATTTTAAAAAAAAAAGGCAATAATAAAATCATTCGAACGTCCGGGCCAAAACCTACATTTTCATTTGGTGAAGCAGTCACGCTTGTGCCTAATCCACAGCACACCTCAGGTTTCATATATGACTGGGGTTTATCCAGAGTGGCCTCAGCTAGTCTCTTTAACAGGTACAGAGCTCTCTGTGGGCTCACTCAATGAGCCCATATAGCAGACCACCATTCTGGCCGCTGCTTTCCTGCCTCCAGGCTTCCAGTAGAGCTTCCACGGTGGAGGGACACACTCAAGTACTCAGGTGATGGAGCCAAGCTGCTGAAAGCCTTGAACGTACGTGGCGGGACTTTGAAGAATGGGAATATCCAGAGTCCTGTGGCAAGTGAGCATGCAGGGGTTGCACACACTGGAGAGGGTCTGAGGTTGCCACCTATCAAGCAACAGTGCCAGGGATCAGACCATGTAAAGACTTCAGCCTGATCTGAAAGATGAGGGGAACATGTGCTCAAGGTCCTGGTGAAAAGACCCGTATCCCAGATCAGGTTTTTTTTTTTTTTTGCCTTCTCTGGCCAACTTTTACAAAATGTTCTGTGACCCATAGGAGCATTCAACTATCTTCCACACATGCTGAAACAAAACTGGAAGGATCACCTACATACTTCACATGAGTCATGCAAGCTATGGTTGATTGTGGTCCGCGGTCTAGTCACTGCAAGAACTTTTGACTCATCTGGAATTTGTCATTTGTCTTATCTGGCAGTGAATGTGTGGAGTCGGTCCGCTGCGCTGGCTTTTATCAGTTTATCAGTGTCACACACAGAAAGTACTACAAAAAAGATTTGTTGCTATGTCTTGGGTAGTTCATTACACGTAGCCTTGCAGCTATACCACCTACTAACTGCCCACAACATGTACCAAGTGTATGTTTTTTCGAACTTCAGTTCACAATAAATGGTTTCCTGTCGCATCTCCAGTGTTTTAAGTCTGTTAATAGGGGTGAGAGGCTGGCCTGGACTGGTGATACTGGGTTTCTTCTGCTAATATCATAGTCATTCTGCTGTGGACTGTGCTGTGGTCACTTGTGCTCTGCACTTGTACTATTAGAGTTAAAACATCAAAAATGAACATTTCCCTTCCTTATAGGCCCTAGTTTCTACTTTTTGGAGGAATAAAGGGGTGAATTAAAGTAATTACCGGCTGTGACTGGGTGGTCACAGTGTTGTTTGGTGTTGTTTTCACCTTGTGAGTCTCTGTGTGTGTTTGTCATCATGGCAGATGCAGTCCTAGAGACACCTACTGTAGCAGGAACTACCAATGAGGCTTATATATCTGTTTGTTCATGTCTGCCTCTCTGTGACACACTGTGACTGCAATAGTCACAACATTGTCACAACTGTGCAAGATACAGTATATAGTATTATAATACTCACAATAATGGAGTAATGAGCATCACAGCTGGTCTCTAGTGTAAGTTTAAAAATCAGAAGGAAGGAACTTTCTAAGCTTGGCAGTGTACATACATGGGTATTATTTCATAATGCCATAATGGCCTTGCGGACATTCTTCTCTATGATTTTGGGTACTCGTCGATGTTTCAGGATGCAACCACATCAGAGCGGTACACATAATTACAGCCTCTTGGTTATTATCGCCACATTAAACAACACCTTCAACACTCTGTGTCTAATTCTAGCTATAAACCCAGCTCCAACTGTAAATCATTTTATTTAGATAAATACAGAGTATTTGCTCTTGGAGCATTTTTGAATGTTTATATATTCCTGAATTAGTTGCTGAGTTGTTGCAAGAGTATTAATCACCAGTTTTTCTTGCCAATGGAACGAAGTTGTCAGTAAAAATCTGAGAGCTGGGTCTGCGCAGATCTCACTCATATTTACTCTGTCTACAGTAGCACCATGGGACCTGCTGTGAAAGCAACCTCTGTCTAATCAGGAGAGAATATTCTGGATCACTTAGCTTTAATATTTCATCTGCCAGCAGTCCACTGAAGGGGATGTTTTGGTCCGAGGGGAGGAATCCCCTCATGACTCTTGATGCGCTTACATCTACAGTCATTAATGAGGAAATTAAAATTTCAATAATTGCTGCCATTTGTTTGTAAGAAACATAAAGTTCACAAGTTCATGTGAATGTTCTTTTGACGATAATAACAATATTCTGCACGTCCAACAGAATAGTTATGCCTGTTAGTAACCATATGGGATGTAAGTGGGTGTAGAACACCTGAGGTTCATCATTCCTCTGAGCTAAAATTTATATAGTGTCAGCCTTGTATATTGTTTCTAAATGACTGCATTTTTCAAGCTTTTCAGAGCAGGTTTTACAGCTTATTACTGATTGTGGCTTTTTAAATGCTCCCCAAATATGAATGTGTACTTTCCCGGTCATGTATATTATCCTTAATGTCTCGCGTGTTCCATTAAAAAATGAGAAAAAAAAGGGCCACATTCATCAGAGCGAAATAACATATAATTCAAGCAACTTTTTCATTATTTACAGAAAAGAAATCAGAGTTCTTCAGTGGAACAAGGTGCACCATACATGTCAAAAAAACAAACCAGGAAAAGGCAACTAAAAATAACAGCAAAACCAAATCATAATATTTTCTCAAGGCACTGTACTTGCACATACACGTGACTGGCTGACACAAGGAAAATAGACAAAGAAGATTTTTAGAGGTATTTTCTTTAGACCTCACTCCATTTCCCGTGAAAATATTGTATGGACTACATGGAGGCACATGAGGTATGAGTGAGGAGAAGGAAGTTAGACTGAGGGAGGGAGGGTACTTTGGGGAAGTAGAAAATTCTGTTGAAGATGTTGAAGACATCTATTCATCTCCTTGACAACGTTCAAAAAATACCAAAAATGACCAGTTTTGTAGACACATTTTGGATGCAGTGAGAAATACATTGCATTTCCTGTAGCTTCTTCACAATAAAAGTCTCCCCAGTTGAATGCTTTGCATTAGCAGTAACTTAATAAAACTGTGAACAGCTAATAAATTAGATGAAATATCGCAAAATTACATGCTGCATCAATTCCTGTGACTGTGAAGTCAATCTGAATCCAACCACTAGCAGTGTAAATGACTATATGGCTATTAAACTATGAACAGTACCAAGGCAGTTTATTAACGTACCTGTTATGCATTCACATCATGTGTAAAAACAGACAATAAATGATATAAAATAGAACACACTTGTAATCATGCAAAAGTATTTATGAATTATGTTTAATATGGTTTATTGTCAATACAGATATGAATGACCATGACAAGTGATCAACCTCAGTTGATCAGTTCATCAGTGAGATGTGTCTGAAGTCTGCAGAAGAAATGTAGTAAACAGACCTTGACTTAAACTACTTTTTGCAACGTCAATAAAGACCCTGTATGTCTTCATGAGTTCATAGGGGAAGTCATAGTTGTTAATAAATACATAACTAAACATTTAAAATGTTCTTACATATGTATACAACTTTATAATACCCTGTTATATATACAGTTTAAGTGTTATAAGTGCTGAATATGGGCAGTTAAATACATATAGTTGTATTAGTGCAGAGACCCAAAAAGACATCTAATGAAGTTGTATCACTAACTAAAACATTTTTTTTTTACTGGAAAATTGGACTTTTGTAAGTCTCTCATTTAACCTATTCCCATCCCTGAGGAGCACATGCCAACACCTGATCAGATATTCATTAAGTCCGTGGTTTTCACTCCCCACAGCTATACTACATTTATTTCTTGCCATGGTGCATTAAAAAATATTCCTTACGACATATTTTGTCCATTGCAAAGGCCACACAGCAGAACCCCAGCTATCAGCCATGTTTATAAAACAGCACGTACCTGGCGGGCAGCGTTGCCATTCATCCTGACAGCTCAGTCGGACAAGACTGATGGAGTGCTGACAGTGTGGATGGATGGCCGCGGAGGGAAGGAAGGAAAGAAAGACGGAAGGTGTGGAGGCTGGCAGTGCCAGATGGGTGGAGGAGAGGAGAAGGAGAAGGGTGTGTAAACTAGCAGCAGACAAACAGATGGAAAGTGCAAGGTGGGTATTGGACAAAGTGTGCAGGGTCAGGAAAGGAGAATATAATGGGGTGTGGGTTGATGGTGACGGTCGTGTGCACCACAGGTCTCCCCTGGTCCAATGATAACTTGCGGTTTTTGAAGTGTTTCTCAAAGCCACAAAGAGGCCTAAGAAATGGTTGGCACTTGGCAAGAGCTGGCCTGTTCCATCGCAAACAGGGACCTGGGACCCTCACTCTCGAAGAAGGAAACGTCTCTAAACCATATACCACCCAGTTTACTCTGGCACCGTTCTGGAAACCAAAACTTTTATATGCATAGCTTTAGCATTGGCTTTTAGAAGCACAGCAGATGATGGACGAGGGCGGAAAGCTACCTGCTGGAAAAAGGAACACCAGGCTTGTAAAAAGGTGCGCATTACCATTCGTTTGTGACTTGTTATACCAATTAAAGGATCTAGGAATCAAAAAATAGAGACTTCAGTTGCAAGCTCATTCTTATTCAGCCACTCGATGGCTCTGTTTTGATCCCAGCGTGTCTATAACTTGTGTTTCTGCTTTTCGCTTAAAGCGGTCCAGAACACGACTTAAAAAACCACAGATCACAAATACAACTGTAAAAAGACAAAATGGGCTCTGTTAAGGTCTGGTATGAACCGGTCACAACTGAGGAGGAAGGTAACACAGCTCTACCATTTGTTTGTCTTGTGGGACCTGCTTATAGAGGTGTGTAGATGTCATTTTTAGAATCTGGTGTACGTGTATCAGAGACTGTGGTACTACAGCCATAATGCTTTCCTTGCAGCAAGTACATTTTTCACATCTAACGTCTGGAACACAATTTCGAAGTATTAGTCTGAACCTCGTAGGTTTCTTGTTAGAGCATTTTGAAGAGAGCATAACTTGACACTTCTTGTCACTTTGCAGATCATTCTCACTTCCTGTAACACGTGTGCGAATTTCTGTGAGACTGACAACTCCTGTTTGCTCCATATCATACTCATTTCTGTTTGATCTCCTCAATCTCTAGTCTTAAAGTATTACTTTTCTTCTGCTACTGTGCTAATCATTTCAGTTACGCTACTTTCTAATTCCACACAATCTCAGTGTTGGCAGGTAGCCTGTTGCTGCCACGTTAGTCTAGTCTAGCTCCTCCTAGCCTTGCCTACCAGTTAACCTCTAGTTAAACCCACAGTTAACATTACCTCATTAACTCTGTTGCAATGGTGTCTGTCAGTTGTTCTGTTTTTGCAGACAGCGTGCCTCTGTTAGAGAGACATATCCATCATGTTGGCTCCAATGACGTAAGGATGAACCAGTCTTAGAAGAAGCCTATCCAGGATGTTTGAGTTTGCCAGAAAGATGAGTCTACATTGAGTAATTGTTTTTTTCAGTCCCTTACCTGTGTGAGGTAATGATGGTATGTACAGGCTTACTTCACTGGACAGCTGGCTGCCACGTCACTGTAGTGAGCAGGGATTTGGTTTTGTTAATAACTGGTCCTCTTTCTGGGGCTGCTGTGGCCTAGTGAAAGCTGATGGCCTTCATCCTGCTGGAGGAGGTGCTGTTGTTTTACCTCAAAATGTACACAGGGGGTTAAGTCAGGTTAGACACTAGTGTTCAACATATTGCAGGGGTTAGAGAGCCTGCTATGGTTATACTGTAGGTAGTGTGGTTTTGGCATTCACTAGCTTAGTTAATATGTCCTGCCAGAGAAAGCCTCAGAGTGAAGACTGGACTGTTATAGCCTGGTGTATAACATTGAGATTGCCTCCCTCCCCTACCATATGACTCCCGTTCCCTAAAAATGAGAATCAAAATGAGAAAAAAAAATCATCCACAGTCGGTGGTGAAATGTACCACAAAACACCACATGTTCTGAGGTCATCACAACTGTATCTCAACACCACATGGGCCACAAACATTTTGTAATAAAAAGATATCTTAATCTAATAAATACATAATCTACTACTAGCTTTACAGTTGCTTTACATTACTGAAACCTCAACAAGAGCTTCAAATTAGGTTTTACAAATATGAGATCCTGATCTATTGATATTCTTTTGCATAATTAGCCGTTTAAGCAGGTAACAGTAACCCGTGCTGCGTGACTGGTGACCTTGGTGTTAAGTCCAACTCTCTCTTTGGATCAGCACATTGGTACCTGTTACCATTCACCTGCTGTCAGTCTCAAAAAATTCTATTAAACTAGTACATACAGTAGAGTCCAAGTGCTTCTTTTGACGAGATCACTGTTGACTCAAGCACATGAACGTCCAGGCTGTGTGCTCATCTCTCTCTTTTTCTCTCTATCCCCCAATTTCCTCCTCCCTGTCCTCTCTTTTCACTCTGACCATCAACCATCCTTGGACCTCTCTCCCTCTCTTGGCTGTCAGTGCGTCATTCCAGATGTTTTGGATCATCATCCTCCAGGTGTCCCAGCCTCCTCCTTGTCTCTCTCTTCCTCTGTGTGTTTGTTTCCTTCCTCTAAATGCGTGAGTGATGTATGTGTCTTTGCCTCTTGTATGTTTGTGTCTGTCCTCTTTTCTGATCTTCATAGTTGGTGGTACCTGGACGTTGTTGGATGTCCTCCCCTGGATATTCTTAATTACTGTTTACAGTCTATAATGTTGTCATCCTGATTGTTCATATTATAAATCCACTTTGTTGCTGTATTCTGTAGCCATGACATCTATTGTATCTCTGTCCATCCTGGAATCAGAGATCAGTTGCTCTTCCTGAGGGTTCCTCTGTTCCACAGAGGGTGTCATGATGTTGTACCCATTGTTAAGCCCTTTTAGGTATATTTATAATTTGTGATATTGAGCTATATAAAAAAAATTCTGACTTGATTTGTTATAAAAGGTCAGGGTCGTGTCCTTCGTTTCTCAAAGTCAACCTGTAACAATGATCCTAGGCCCACACCTTCAACCTCCTGTCTCCACTACAATTTACCTTTAACCCCCTCAGTATCGCCATCATCTCACCTTCCTCTCCTCCCCTCTCTCCTCCCACCCTCCCCCCACCTTCACCTCCTGCATTCTCCAACCTAATCCGCCCTAAGTGTTTACAGACCACTCTATTTCTCAGTGGGGCTCAGCTGGTCTTTCTCAAACAAGCCCATCAAAAACAGATGAGTGGCAGTGGTGCGACATGCAGGCAAAATACCTGAAAATGAACACGTTTTTTTTCATCCTTTGAAACATAAGCAGTAAAGTGATGAATTCTCAGATTAGCGTTTCAGCTATACAGTTTTTTTTTCTCCTGTGGGTGGTGGTGTTAACCATGGAGCAAAGCCAGTTTTTTTCTTCTCATAGCCTACTCATTCAGTGAAAAGGGAAAATAATGATAATAATAACAACAACAAAATAAAAAAACAATAATAATATTATGCTTTTAAAGTGTGACACTCTTCCACCATGAGCTGTGTCACAGTCACTGCCTCAGTTCCATCTGCTGAATAACTTAATTTCATGAGTGACACCAGCATGATCCTCTCCCTTTCTGTCTCTCCATCCATGCCTCCCATCCAACTCACCCACATCCCCCATGTTCAGACTAGCCTAGTTAAGCTAGTTAAGCTAGTCTGCTACCTTTCCAAGGCCATGATACCATGGTGAAGCAAGTCAATGCAAAACTGCAACCATGCTAACAGTTGCATGGGATGAGATAAACAACATGCTAACTAACATGCTCACCATGACAATGCTAACATGCTGATGTTAGCGTTTAGAATGTTTCTCACCTTATTTTATTGTGCTAGCATGCTACAGTTTGCTAATTAGTAATGTATGTACAGCTCCTTGGAGAAACTTAAACATTGACCTGCTGATAACACAAGATAAAATGTATTATTGTACAGTGGGGGCATGGACAACAACAACAGCTGAAAAAAAGGAGGTGAAATCTGCAAACTCATAACCACGATAAAATCTTAGTATTTCACATTTCATACAATGACATTTTGGGACATCTTTTGCCTTCTTCAGGATAAAACCCAGCCGTCATCGGGCTGACATATATAATGCCTGGGACAGGTGTTTCAAATCAGTGAGTTCAGTCAAATAGTTGAAGATTACACCAGCTACGACTGCGCCTAATTCCCGTCCTTTCTTTTATGTCTACCTACAAGCCGGCACTTTACTAAAGTGGATGTGCATTTTCCTTCAGTTCCTAAAACAAAAGAGTTGAAACACAACACGAGAGGTCAAAGGTCAAACAACAGGTTGGGGAGTGAGTTAATAGCAGGGAGGAGTGAGAATTTGGCGGCTCACACAGGCAAGCAAGGAGCAAAAGGTGGGAAAGGTCAGGTGAGGGAGAGTGAGAAGGGGACGAGGGAGCCCAAAGAGAGGGGTATGTGTGCAGCGTGAGTGTGTGTGTGTCTGTGTGTGTTCAGCTTTGTGGAAGCAATGCATGTTTTTCTGTCTGAGCCGTGGATCAATGTTGGGACAGTGAGAAGGGTGGAAATGGGATTGTTGGTGGGATGGGACGGGATTAGAGGGACAAGTGTGGAATCTATGTGTGTCTGTGTGTGTGTGTGCACACGTGTGTGTGTGTGGCTATGATTTAGGTCTTTACCCTTGAACGTAGATCATAGGAATAGCTTTCACTCTGTGGGGGGTTCTCTGTGTGTGTATGTGTGTGTGCTTGTATGTGTGAGATAGAGAGAAACGCACAGACACAGATATAACAGTACTGTGGGAAGCAAAGCCGGGTCCTACCCAGATTCTTCATGCCTTGCCTAGGTACACAAACTTTGCTTGATTGCCTCTGATTTGAACCGAAACCTCTGACACACACATGCACAAACAGACATGCAGAGATACATATGAGCTCATAGTAAACGCACACACATTTTCTCTTAAATCCTACACAGGCGAAAGCTCCCACACATGAACACGCAGTCAAATGCTTCGCATTAAGATGAAGCGTCTTTGTTTTTAGAGGAGGGGAATTACTCTGAAAAGCCGTACGTTCAATCATACTGCCATCTGA
The DNA here is from genome assembly GCF_046630095.1 of Trachinotus anak. Lineage (NCBI taxonomy): Eukaryota > Metazoa > Chordata > Actinopteri > Carangiformes > Carangidae > Trachinotus > Trachinotus anak. Next base: position 16,400,396 of record NW_027273876.1, on the reverse strand, counting down.
AGCCAACTCCCCCTGTGCTTTATCTGTCCTTATCTGCCTTCACCTCTCCATCTCCTCCTCCTTATCCTTTGATCTTGATGTAGTGATCACTAAACACTCATCCTGATGCTTTACTTAACTGGCATTTATCAGCTGGTGTCCTCCTAGACACACACACTCTTTCCAGGTTAACTTTTGCCCGCCAGGCACAGCAGTGTAATTTATGAGTTGTAATTATGGAGGTGTCAAAGGAACAGAAACAGTCCTGTGGCATAAATGAGTGACATTCTGCATCAGGCGACTTCCTGTTTTTTGCCCTGTTGACCTTGTTGGTTGACCTATTTCTCTTAATTAAAGGGTACAATGTGAGCTCACACCAACAAACACCAGGAATAAGGTCCACCATCTAGACATTGCAAATTGCTTGATGAAGCCAAAAGAAAAATAAATTATTCACTTATTTTGAAAGTTGATCTGTAATTTAAATCCTTGATTGTCAAAATAAAAATTTTGCCAACCAGATATGCAAACAAATCCATAAAGAAATCAAAGGTTGTCTAGCTTAGAGGGACCTGATATGAAACAAGATTTCTAGAAAGTCATATGTCTGGATCTAGAGTCATATCTGTAAGGTAGTGCTGCCACACTTCTAGGGATATTCTGTTTTCACAGGGAACATGAATGCACACTTGTGGTATCACAAAGATCTTCCACAAACATGATGTTTTGATCTTGAGGTATCTTTCTCATATCTTTGATGATGATCTTTTTGTGTAGTAGCCTAGCTACAAAACATATTCTCTCTCTGAACTGTCTTTCCTGGTGTCTTAGTGAACGGAGCCCAAATGAGTCGTTGTCGTCATGGAGATCAGGATTACTGACTGTAAGTCTCTCGTCACAGCAGTGCCCACTGTTACAGCCAATTACAATCCAGGTCTTGAGGAAGGATGGTGCTGGAGAAGAGTATTAAACAAAAAGCAGATGTGCCAGGTTAATAAGAGAGACATCATCTGAATGAACTGAATTTGAAAATGTGAAGTATCATCTTGATGAAACTGGGTGGAGGAGTGAATGATATAGTTATGACAGTTGTGAGTTAATTGTAATAAGAGGAAGCATCAGTAATGAAAATGAAAAATATGTTTAAATTAAAAAAACAAAAAAAAGAAAACGGAGAAACATGCACATGATAAGGGGTGGCTGTGGCTCAGGAGGTACAGTAGGTCGACCACTAATCAGAGGAGTGGGGGTTCGTGTCCTGGCTCCTCCAGGGGTGCGGCTTGAAATGTACTTGGGCAAGACACTGAATGCCAAATTGCCCCTGACAGCCTATTATTTACAGTGCTGACAGTGGACTTCAAAATCTTGGGTTCCTATCCAGCTGTGTACCTTTGTTGCATGTTGTTTGGTTATTTAAATCAGCAGCTATATGACTTTAGAACAAGTAAACTGGCAGGCATTCAGTGGTAATCTTAAGTACTAGACAGTTCTTCTACGGTTCGATGTGCTGTTGAAAGTTGCATGAAGTCAAATAGCAACTGGTTTTGAGAGAAACTGCACAATGTTCTTGAGATCAGAACAGATACCCAGTAAATGAGGACTTATACAGCATTGTACTGGCTACCTGTCACGACCCACAGGAACAGTTGTCTCATCCAAACCTTCACATGGATCATCACTTGGGTTTCATTGTTTTTCTTTCTGTCTGTGGTGAGACGACACGCTGTGTGGGGGAGGCAAGAGCTTCATCACTGTTTACCTTCTCCATGCTTGGACTATACTAAAGCTGTGTGTGGGCCAGACCCCCGGTGAGACCAGTCGGTGGGACTACTGTCAGCAGTGCGAACAACACCAATATCACCTCCTGCTGAACGGACAGGTTCCGCACCATTATCTGGGTGACTTGCTAACCAGAATTCCTCATGTGTGAGCCGTAAAAAGCCTGTTACGCTTGCCGATTGGTAGATGCTTTTATTCGCAGCACATTGAGTGTATACAGATGTAACTGATGCAGATGTCACAGTTTGCCAAAACACTGCTGCACTCCGACTGCATCTGCTCGTGAAAAACTCTTTGTTGGGATCACTTTTGAGAACCCAGTCTTCATTTCTGCTTTGCATAGCTTTGAAGTTGCACCTTGTTGATGTTAACCATTTTTAATTTACTGGTTGTTTTGCAGCTTAGCTGAAGTGGATCTAACTTTTTTCCTCTGTTCAAACACCCAGTGTTACAAGTGTCTAGAGGTTTTTCAGACTAAGCAACTACCCTGCCCACTCACAATGAACACAAACACTGACCGGTCATTATGAGTTGGCTCTGGGTTGAGAAAAAAAGTCAGAATAGAGTTGGATACACCCAGTTTTATACATCACATTCGTTCTGTCCTATTCACCTTATGAAAATATGATGAGGGGGGCGGTGTCAAGGGAGCCTTGGCAGTGATGCCTTACAGTTGCAAGCTTTTGCATTTGGTTTGTAAAGGAAACATTCCATGGGCCTCTTGTTTGCCGTAAGAGAAGTGAAATCAAGCCAGCAGTTCAAAGCCAACCAGTGTTAGTCACTGTGGAGGGACTTGCAACAGTTCTAAGAATTATGGCTGAGTCACAGCATAATTTATAATGGCACTATTCTGGACCAAAATTAATAGAATCACTGCTATCAGTTGATGAGCTTGCAGAGATGAAGTAAATCTGTGCAATTCTTTCATGGTGAGTGAAACACTGCTGCCCAAATTTGTCTTTTTTGAAAAATTCAGAGCAAAGAAAAGAAAAGAAGAAAAAAGAAAACAAAAAAGAATTGTAACAGAGGTAACACAGATGTGTCTAATCTACCCCTGTGGACGTCCGCCTTCGCGTAGCTGGAAGAAGCCAGTTTCAGCCCTTCATTAAAGACGAACTATTACACATATATTAGAATAAAATATCGTGTCTGTGGTTAAATATGTAGCATGCACGACGATGGAGTCATCCCCTAATGTTTGAGTCATACATAAACAAGTACTTAACTATGCTAAGGGCCCATATAGGCACACACATAAAGATGCAGACCTTACAGATATGCAACAAACTGCTTAGAGCATTTCTGTGATAGAGATAATCATTATAATTTCTCCATAAAATGTTCTTAATCATCATCAACAACAACATTATGAACTAATCAGATTCAGATCGTGGCTCAAAATCTTGCTCAAAATCTTGCAACAAACTCACTGTAAAATACACACTTCTGAATGAAAAATACACACCTAAGAGAGACAAAAGACCAAATATTTTGCATATCTATATAATTTCAATTTCTGTACTTATACTCACTAAATTTGAACTCTAAATCAACCCTTAAGAATATAGTATTCTTGCATTTGCTGACCATTGACATACTGAGTTTTCCTGAAGCTTGACACTAAATGAGTTGCCTTCTGCGGCCCTTATGATTACACTGCCGAACACAGCAACATTAATTTTTTTTGTTTCAAAGACTTTGAAAATGTGAAGTATCATCTCGATGAGACTGGGTGGAGGAGTGAATAATGTAGTCATGACAGTTGTGAGTTAATTGTAATAAGAGGAAGCATCAGTAATGAAAATGAAAAATATGTTTAAATTAAAAAAGCAAAAAAAAAAAACAGAGAAACATGCACATGATAAGGGATGGCTGTGGCTCAGCAGGTACAGTAGGTCGACCACTAATCAGAGGAGAGGGGGTTCGTGCCCTGGCTCCTTCAGGGGTGCAGCTTGAAATGTACTTGGGCAAGATACTGAATGCCAAATTGCCCCTGACGGCTGTTCCATCAGTGTATGGGTGTGATGTGAGTAAGTGGTTTGATGTGAGGGTGAATGTGGCTTGTATTGTAAAGCGCTTTGTGTGGTTGATCCGGCTCGAAAGCACCGTATGAGCGGAGACCATTTACAATTTAAAATACCAAAGCTGATATTAACAGTCAAGTGGACTTATAGTTCACAAAAAGTCATCTTAAGTTGTTGGATGTTTTTCTAAGGTATCATTTCAAGATGTTTGATACTACTGCAAATGCAAATTACTGTTACTAAACAGATACTTTTTCTGACATTTTGCTTTGAGGAATATAAACATGTTTTCATACAAAACCCAATTCTTAAGGCAGCCCTGGCTGCCTATTATTTACAGTGCTGACAATGGACTTCAAAATCTTGGGTTCCTATCCAGCTGTGTACCTTTTTTTGTTTCAAAGACGAGTCCTCATTCTGACCTCCTGACACAGGATACCAAGAACAGCTCATTACCAGTCCCTTGAATAAACCATCCTCGTTTCAATAAATTTAACGTGGCGACTGAACCTCCAGACGCTGTAACCGGGGCCAGTTTCAGGCCTCAGATGGTGGTCTCCCTCATTGACTCTGTGTCCGCTAATGACCCTGTGTGTGGATCGCCATTATAAAACACAGATAAATGTTTACTGTCAAAGGATGACATCACAAGAGTTAAGGTCTGTACTAATATACAGGTGCTCCACCACCCCTCTGCTTTCTCCACTTCCTCGTGTCCACATTGCTTCGATAAAAACAGCTCCAAACACCAGCGTACACCAGCGTCCCGTGTTCACGTTCGCTCTGTTTCATTTATTTTGTCGGCCGCTGAAAACATAAACTTTTACTTAGCTGTGTGTTATTAGAATGTAAGCTTTTTTCCACAGAGGAGGTTGGGCAAGGAGGTCGGGAGTGTGTGAGTGTGAGTGTATGTGTGTAGGGGGTGGTGTTGGGGGGGGGGGGGGGGGGGGGGGGGGGTGTCTGTATGTCTTGAACTGAGTTTTACTTCTCTGTGCTGTCACTGATTAAGTCCCTGTATCCAGGCACTTTTACATAAAACATCAATAAGTCATTACCATGTTAATCTGGACATATTATGTATCAAGACTATAACTAAACAAAATTATAGCTGGAAGACTGGAAACCTCTAACTCTATGTTCCATTTTAATTTATTGACACTGGGCTGGTTCAAATGAGCTGTTTCTTTGCTGCTAAATGTGGTTTCTTGTCGGGAGTGGGCGGCGGTGATTGTCTTCATGCCATCATCGCGCTTACAGGACGAGAGGTTATGATACGCTCTCTGAGCAGCGCTGAATTTTCACGGCAGATTGGCGGCTACAGTGGTGAGACAGGCCGGTGCTGTCTGATCAGTGTGCTAACTTTAGTATAAGAAAAGACGTGATAGAGACAAGAGTTAACATTGGCACCGCTTTCCGCCACTGGAGACGGGTCTTGGTGAGTAAAGGAATGAAGTTTACCTGTAGACTGGTAAGTAAATAGCTGTTGATGCTAACATTGGATATGAAGCAATAGCAAAACTTACAAAAAGGTGCTTAAATGGGAAATTTGAAAAATATTTGTGTTTCCACACAAATGACACACATGACATTGTGAACTTTGGAAGTGACTGTACATTAGATGTGTTTAGCTCTTTTCTTCTGCCTGCAGTTATGCTAAACCCGTCCTGACTTTACACCTGACAGACAATGTGTTACTGATCTTCACTGACTCTCTTAAAGAAAATGGCTTTTAGTGCATTTTACAAAATGTTAAACTATTTATTTATTTATTGGTTAAAAAAAAAAGGTATATATGAGGAGGAGTTGTGAAAACAGGACGTTTCAATCATTTCTGATTGCATTGTCAAAAATGTTCTCATGAAAAGCAGCTTGTACACCTACTGTAAATTGGTTACTGTTTGTAAAGGCCTTTACCACAATGCCATTTTTTTCATTCTATCATACTCAGACACAAGTGTGACTGGCTCTTATTTGCTGAGACAATAAAACAGTATTTCTACACTACACCTCAATCGACAGCATATTGTTCACAACAGGCTTTCCTTTTCTTTCACATAACCTTTACCAGGAGCGGCCAGATGAATGCTTGGTTTTAGTTTTGTATTACAACACACTGATTACTGTACCTAATGTAGCATGTAACATTAAAAAAAGACCTCACAGCAGTGCCATGCAGGCTAAGAGCAGGACAAACTCACAAACCACTAAAACGGCTACTACTGTGTACATAATCTTTTCTGCTGAGGTTTCATTTTCCTCTGAATCTCATTGCTGTCACACCCGCTTCTCAAACAAGACTGACATCCTCTCTCGTTAGACATTCAGCAGCCACACAGTAACCTGAACCCTGTGCATACACACACATCCACTCAGGGTGACCCACTGCCACCACACTCCTATCACAACCTGTCCACATCTCCAACCGTATTTTGTGTGCATGTATAGTGTGTTTATGTGCAGACAAAGCCCCGTGCACACATGTGCCTCAGCTGTAGCTGACACTTTGTACCAGCCCGGAATCTAATATCCCCCCCATTGGAAACACATGTGGAAGTCTGACAAAAGCCGGCATGTTCCCTGTGCCATGTATGTCAGCAGTCAGTCAGTCTCCGTGCTGTCTGTTTCGTAGGCCGTGCAGTGCACACAGTGCAGCGGGCTTTACAACGTGTGCAGGAGAAGCCGTGAGAAAGGCCTGTCTGCTGTAGTCTGCTGGTATTTTTCTCTGACATAAAATGTTGTTGAACTACTGTTTCACTCTCGTGCATTTGTAAACTTGTATCATTCATGATGATTCATGTTTTTTCATGGTTTGATGTAAGCCATAATAACAGGATGAAGTCTTTTTCTGACTGCTTTTGCATACCTGTTAAACAGCTACATATATAGCTTTGAAGCGGGACGGCAAAATTCATCAACACATAATATTTGGCTCTAGAACTTGGGTGGCACAGGGATTACTCACAGGACCTGCTGGTGAACAATTGTGGTTGACAAGCTGTCTGCTAATATGCTAGCCGGCCAGGAACATGCTCCCCAAGCTTCTTTCTATTATAAACTAACAGGCTTGCTAACAACATTGCTAATTGTGTGTTAGTATCAAGCTAATTATCCTGCTAATGGGATAAATACTAGTGGTAGTTAAGCAAGTTGAATATAGAGGTGGTCAAATAAAATGGCAAGGTGCAACACATGTTGGAATCTACACCATCTTGTTTAGTGACATCAATTTGCATATTTGCCACTGAAAATGAACGTAATTCAGAGTTAATTTGCTCTTGCAAACAAATCCACTGATTGCCACTATTCCACAACTGAAATTAGTTCATTTTGTGGCAAAGCTTTGCCTTTTAAAATGTTTTGTGACCTGTACATAAGAGAAACTGGTTTGAAAATTGGGCCTTTTCTGTATTTTTATTCATTTCAAAGACCTGAGTGCAGCAGAAGCAAGTCATTGTATCTTTAATCGTCAGACATTCTGTTATTCTAATGAAAGCTGCTGTCTACGTCAGATCTGTAAAAAATAAATGACTCTTCTGTCAGTTTCACTTTTACGTTTTGAGCAGCTACAACAACATAAATGTGTATTTATTCAGACAATAATTGCTATTCATGCAAAATGTTGCTGGGCACACATGGAAATAAAATGTTTTCTGTTACTGAAGTGTGACCCATTTAAAATGTTGGCACAACTTGCACTAGAGCATGCTGGATATAGATACCAGGCAGGTTTGTTATATTTGACTAAAATTGACATAATTTGTTAGTTTTAGACCAAGTAATCCAAAATCATTTTGCTGAGTGTACAGTGATGACAAAGTTCCTGCAGGGAAAGCAGAGGTAAGCAGCTGCTACAAGCTTTCATTTCTACCTCGAAACCTTGCACCTTCCCAAAGTGCCAAATTTCCGCCCTGGTTGGTGCAGACTGGCACTCATGCCGTTGGCCTTTGAGAGATTGTGGTTGAGCTGTGCTCAGCTGTATGGATGGCTTGTCTTTAGCTGCAGACACTCAAGCACACCTAACATAAGCTGTCTCCATTCTCTTTTACTGACTGTCTACTGATTTGAATGATTAAATCATTCACAAACCATTCTTGACGTTCCGTTTTCTCAAGCGGCTGCTAATCAGCCGTCCTTCAGTCGGAGGAAGTAATCAGGTAGGGCGAGGAGTTTTTTGAAAACCAGCACGTTGTGATAATCTGTTTTGGTGCTTTGTCAAAACCCTTCTTTTGTCACCAGCGCAGGTTTGAGAGCTAATAGGTGGTGAAAAGCCTGGTCGGAGGCCCAGATGAAGCAGATTATTTCACGAAGCCCGGGGGAGAGGCCAGAGAGACAACCAAGCATTAGCATGCGTGCTAGCCAGAGTCTGTCCCTGGAGGGAAACCCAAGTCTGGCCACGGTGTCCCGACGGACATCCTCTGCAGAGGTTAGCATATCCCTGTCTCGGCTAAGTTGCTGAAAGTTGTTGTGTGTGCGAGACTGTGTATTTGTGCATGTGTGTGTGTGTGTGTGTAGCTGCTGAAAGATTTGTTATTTGGAGCGGTGAATTTTAATGACGTTTGTCAACTCTAATACGCAGAGCTGCCCAGCTGTGGACAAGACTGAAGTTTTTTCAGCTTGCTTTGAGTTTATTTAAAGGAAGTGCTGGTTTTCAAGAAGACTGCAGCAACCTATTTCTGGGGTAAATGCATGTTATTTATAGTTAGAGACAGAGATAGAAGCTTATATACAGACACATCCACAGCCTCATAGTCAGTTTGAGGATTATGTGTTTTCCAGGGAATACAGGAGAAGATTAATAAACTGTCATCACTTGTCATCTGATGTAAAGTGGTGGCAAACTGCATTCATCATCACTTGCTATAAGTCTATTTAGTAACCTCACCACAGGGGCATTTATTATATCTTTGTTTTTCATATAGACCCCATAGAAATCACAAAGACAAGTTGTGTTGTAGCGCTGCTATTGCCATGAAATCATGTGGGTAATCTGGATACGGACATACAAGTCTGTTCCCTGTGCAGGATTATTTTTTATCAATTAAGAAATACTTGTGGCCTAAACAGCACATTAACTTACTCATGAGGGAGTTCTGCACAAATATTAACATTTATGATTTATAATCTTTGGAGGATTATGTGATCGTAAAGCCTGCCAAGTAATTGTTATAAATCATAAAGCCAGCCTGTTGACATTTCATTTAAGGACCAATCTCGTACTTTTTGAGAGCAAAATTCCCTCATTTTTTTATCGACTGAATGTCAGTAAAGAAAACAAACCTTTAATACCATCTGAAAATAATTTATATTCATTGTGAAATTTAAATTCAGTTCTTGAAATTTAGTGGTTGGTGTTATGTTCAGACCTGAATCAAAGGTTGTAAACTATGTGGGACTATGTAATAGAAAAGAAAACCATTATTTTTGACATATATTTGACATAATTATACAAAGAGATAAAGAAACAATTAATGCAGGGTACAGGTTTTTTTTTATTATTTCATAAATGAAAACTTAAGTTTAATAAAAAACCTTTATTAGAAGGAAAATGTAATATATATGAAAATGTATAAATATATTTAAGCAGCGCATTAAACTTAATACAGTTGGGATGCAATATGGAGACAATTAAATGGTTTATTTTATTCAAAATCTGACAAATTAGCCATGGGCACACTTCTTTTTTTTTTTAGATTAAACAACCTTTGTTAAAAAAAAAAAAAAGTGTACAATCCCTCTTTATTCATGACTGTTAAGAATAATTTTATTACAACTCCAAATCAGTGTCTCCGGAAAACACGTAACAAATCTGAAATTGTTCTTACTGAGCTCTGTTATTTCACTGTAAAGACTAATTCTGAACAATTAGCTGTTGGCAGCATCTCTTCAGAGAGAATATGGTGAATACGCTGCATTAGTTACAGTGTCGGTGGGAACCTGGAGGCACATGTGCCACAGATTACCCTCTGCTGCATGAGGCTGACTGCATACCTCTGAAACCCAACAGCCTGTGAAACGTTGCCCTTTCAAACTCCGAATCCCATAATTCAGCAGGACGGGCTGACAGCACCGACTTCTTCCCTCTCACCGTCCAGACTCATCAGCTGCTTCCATCCATCCTGAAGTGAGACAGGCGCAGTGTGTCTGTTCACAGTTCATCATGTAGCGACGACTCTGTCAAGTGGCTTCTTTGCTGTCTCTGTATATGCATGGCTGTGTGTGTGTGTGTGTGTGTGTGTGTGTGTGTGTGTGTGTGTGTGTGCGCTATATTTCTTTCTGTCTCTGTGATCAGATATATTGTGTTTATAAAGTGCTCCAGTTTGCCAACTCCGAGCAGCCAGTGTTTCTTTGTGCCAGCGAGGCCTGTCAGCGGGGTAACACACATAATTGCTCCCTAATTCTCCCGTCAGTGGCTGGGTAATATCTGATTTACAGGTAATGAGCCACATCCCATTCAGCAAAGCCCCGCCTGTAACTCTGTCCCGCTGTATTATCCCCTGTCTTTTCTTTCTTCATTTCTTCTTAAAACATAATCACGACCTTTCTGTTTCTTTGCACTGTAGTGAAAGCTTGCTCTGCATTTCCAAGTCCGGCATTTCTTCTTCTGCTAAATAACAAAGTACGTCCATTCTTGTACTGAGCAAGCTAATATACAGGTGAGTGTCAAATGAAAGGAAAAACTAATATCAGCAGTTCTGGAAACTAGGAAACTAAATTACTCAAGTGCTGTCGCTAAAATATTGAGGTACTTTATTGAGTATTATTATTTCATGCTACTTCATAGTTTCCCCTCACTGCATTTTCAGAGCATTATTTTTCATACACACTACACAGTATAGTCACCATTTCATTTATGACGCATTTGTTCCCTGCAGAAATATCCCATTTATCAACTCTATAACTGACTCTATAAGAAAATCCATTTGTTTCAAGAATTTTCTGAAATAAATTTTCATTTGTCGTATATCTTATACTTTATAACTTATACAACTTTCCCCTTCTTTATTGTAACACTTATCTTTTTATTAGTTTTTTTTCCTCTACACCTGTTGTATGAAATGTGCTTTATAAATAAACCTGACTGAAAATAAGTGGTCACAACCAAATTATAGCAGGAATTATCTTTATATTATTGACGTTTTTGAACTCTGTGAGACTGAACTTCCCAACAGTTCAGTAGGTGAGTGAAAATAGCTGCACCTTGACCGTTACAACACTAAAATGCTGCATACACATGAATGCATCAGTAATAATAACCCAATATTACACTCTGTATTTAACACTTTGAAATGGGCCATATACTATTTTTTACTTCTGATACTTAAAGTAAATTTTACTTTACTTATGTTGAATCAAGGACTTTGCTTGTAATGGCATATCTTTACAGTAATGTATTGATATTTTTACCTAAGTAAAAGATTTGACTGTTTGTTTTCAGGTATCTTAGTAATGTGTTGTGAGCCACCAAGAGCCTCATAACCAGCTTCACGGCTCTTTGACATAAGCTGTGTCCCAATTCAGGGGCCACATCTTTCTGAGGCAGCATTCGAAGATTGACTGCACCACAGTGGTGTGACTAGGCTGTCCCATTTTTTCTGCCCCATTCCTTCAAATGCAGCCAAGAAATGTGTCCTTTTCCTGGGCAATGAAGGCTCCTGTGTGCCAGTTATTAAAATAATATGACAGCAAACAACACTGACAGAGAGCCAGAGGATTACATTTTTAAATGTTAGTATAAAAAAAGTTTTAAGGGTAGCTAGGCAACAGGAATGGCGATGCAACAGTAAGGGTGGGCACAGCTAGTGATGCAACAGTGGTCCTTTGACCTTTGCTGTGTATGACGGCTATGAAGGCCACACCTTCATGGACCATGTCCTCCGAAGGACGCGGCCCCTGACTTGGGTCACAGCTATAGATTCTACAAGTGTGGAACTCCACAGGAGGGATGAACAGTATTCTTCCAGTTTGCCCTCGTTTATTCCCACATGTTGGTCTCAAATTCTACCATGTGGGCATTCAGTTTGGTTGAGCTTTGGTGACTAGGAGGGTCAGAGTGTACTGCATGATTCCCATTATTTCAATGTTTATCAAACCACACAGTGACCAGTCTTGCCCTACTGACTTGCTGTCCTGGAAGAGACCATCAGGATAACCTCTATTGATTTGAAGTGACCCTTTATTCTAAACGAACAATATATTAGGAAACTATAACATAGGAATCTATTGTGGAGGCAAGCGCTGTGCGCTGCTCCTGATGTGACACGGTTATGTCTGTCATTCACTTCCAACGTGGATAAAAGTATAATAAGCATCCTCAGGTCGAAGGAGATTCTCTATTTCGACATTAGCTACAGTTTAATTTGAGACTGTCAGTTCGATGTTGTAAGATTAAAAAAAATGACCAAAATAATCTGGCGGGCCAGATATTATTGCTGGCAGGCCCGACCACTGCTGTAGGGGCTCCAGTTGCCCACGTGTTGAGAATATGGTTAAGGATGACTCATCTGACAATCTGACTAATCCCTGTTACACATCCCTACAGTATAGACCAGTGCCTATGTGTTTTGACCACTGAATTCAAATGTGCATTTGTCTTTGTAATTAGTGGTTTACGTGCTGCAAACCTCGTATAATATCCCTCTGTATGTAGTTTGTTAGTCTGGTGAGATCACGTCACAGCCGGATTGACCAGCTAGTGGGCCTTGGGGTAAAAACGAGCTGTGGTCTCCCACACCACCACCAACTCTCTGTGCATTATGAGTATTCCCTCCATAGATCTACTGCTGCTATCCAAACGCTTGCTTGCTGAAGCAGCCTTTGTGACTGAGGATCCTGCCACCAGCACCACAATAATAATAACTTCTTTCAAAGTCACTGAGAGCTTTTTTTGCTTGTGTTTTTTGATCCAAAATGTCAGCCAGTTATGCTTCCTGAGTCGACCTCTGTTATTTCTAGATATCAGAGAGCGTGATGGGAAGTTAGCTTGACTGGAAACCAGCTTCTGCGTTCTGTTTCTTATCTCACTCTGTTTCTCTTCTCAAATTTCACCTGCTGTGGTAGCACTTCATTTATTGTTGTTGGTGCTCTGTTCTCACTCATTCTTGCTTTTGTGAAAATTGTACAGACTACTGTACTTAAAGGGGAGAATAGGATAATGCCACTACTATTGATAGTAGTCACAGATAAGAAAATGAGTTTTTAATGCTTTTTGGCACCAACAGTTTGTTGGATAACTTTATCGAGACAGTTTGGAAGCAAACTCCTCCTGGTTACCTCAAACAGTTTTAAAGAAACAGAATTTTTTTGCAGAAGCAAAACTTCAACAAACACACGGAAATATGTGAGACTTTTGCAACATTTTCATCTGAGCTGTTCCTGATGGACTCTCACACAGTTTTAGCTGTAAATGTTGGGGAAAATGAGAAGCAAAGAGGGCATAACGCGGAGACGCTCAGATTGTTTAATACCCCGTCTGATAGGTTTATAAGCTTCAGCGGCAGACCAAACAGCAATTTTTGCTGCCATAATTGCTCAATTTATGAGCCAATGCTCAGATATGAGAAGTATTGTGCTGGATATTTATGCCAAAACAAGTAAACTAATCAGATTTAAGGGGGCAGCACAATTGGAAATGGTTTTCATCGCAAATGATTTATTTAAAAAGAGATCGGGTGATATTTTGTGATGGTTGAAATAATCTGTTGCACTGACTGAAATCCCCTTCCAAAGAAAAGAATACAGTTTACTGACTCATTAGTCTTTATTTTTACTGCAGCCGCATTCAGCGTCTGTACATCTCTATGTAGGGCGTGTGTGTGTGAATGAGTGTATGTTTGGTGCAGGTACTGCAGTTACATCTGAAGGCATGATTGCACTTCCACATACTGTATATGCATGTAAAGATACACAGCTGGATCTGAACTCTGCCCTGTGCCAGTTGCACAGTACCTTCCCTTGTGCCGCACTGAGGCCGTGAGACAATGGTATCATGGAAGAAGCCCGGGGCTCAGGATCCGTAGAATTACTCTTGGAAGAGTGTTTCAAACTTATTAAAGTCACTGGCACAATAAAACAGGGCGCTGGCAGGGCTGTAAATGACAGGCTGTGACATTTGAGTGTAGAGCATCGAGTTGATCTTGGAGCTTGTCTGCTGTTGTGGGCAAACAGGTCGCATGTGTAATGAGGAGGAGATCCACAGAGGTCATGCACATGGGAGATGCTCTTGAGACCTCGTGCAAAAAGCGTGTGCGAAGAGATTTACAGACATAACAGGCATCCGCAGTCAGTCTCATGCAGACAGTTGGAGGCAAGTAAGAATATTCTGCCATTAACAGAACTCTGGTTTCCATTTGTAGGCCAAGTGGCCTTTGACAAACAACTGATGAGGTGGAGCATAGACTTTAAGTGGTGACAGTTTAATTTCCCTGGTTTAAGTGCAATCAAAAATAATAAAACTTTAAATGACATTTTATTTCTGTGTGTATATATACATTAAAAATGTGCCGATATATATATATATATATATCTTTTTAGCCCAAAAGCTGGTCCTGTACACTCTTTCTTCCATGCAGCAGATTTTATAACTTTATCTGAAGTCAGTGTGAGCCTTCAGTAGTCTGAGTTAGACAAATTCAGTATCTCTCAAAGTTACCGTCACTTTAGCACAAAATCCCTCTTTTGTGTTACTATAGCTTCACTGCAGCTCTAACGTGGTTAATCTGTGTAATGCACACCGCTGAAGACTCATATTAGTGTCAGATAAGTGTTTGTGTGGAATGGGGACGGTGGATAGTGTGTTCCACCACTCACATTGAAAGCGTGTCAGGGATTGATCTCTTTAACAGCCAGTACGAACTAGAAAAATTATTATAGCAAGCAAAAAGTGCAAATATGTCAGGCTTGTGAACCTAACCTATATTTAGGAATCAGCACAAGTCAGCATAATATGAATTGAAGTATTAAAGGTACTGTAAGCAGATTTTGACACAGTTAAATTAATCATAAACCATAACGTATTTGCCACACAGTTAACCTGGAGCTTTTGGAGCCTCAAGGGTCTCAGGTCCAGGAGCAGTTGCTCATGGTTAATAGTTGGTCAGGCTGTCGAACGTGGATAGATTACTGAATGGGCCTACCAGGCACAGGGCCAGGGGGCTGGGGTCATCAGTGGCCCCTGGGTTAACATTTCTTGTTGGAAGTGACATGAAATGATCACAAAGACACACAAAGTAACCAGAAAGAGATGCAAAATGATCACAGAGAGATGCAAAATGACCACAGAGGACTCAATATGAGCATGTCCAGAAATGACCTCTGACCTTTGTAAATGTATATTACATACATTTTTCTATCCCTTGTGTAAGAGTTGGAAAAAAGACTGGTGAGTGGTTAATTTGGCTTAAGATAGAGAAAGCATACCATAGCCTCTAAAGTTGAATAATTAAACGTGTTGTATTTGGTTTGAGAGAATTGAGGTTTACAGCCTCAAATGCTTTCAAAAATTACATGTTGGACTAAAACTTTGGAAGTGTGAAGGGAGTCTACGGCCAAACAGTGGGAGCAGCTTCACTGAAATATCATCTGATATCCCCCAGTCTCTGCCTCTTCATCCTTTGGTTTCCACTGAGAATTGTGATGTTTGTTTTACTTCATAATTATTCTAATATTCACTCCTTGACGCCATATGGAACTTTTAACAAAGACAGGGTGCAAAAAAAATAAAATAAAATAAAAGATACAGTAACCATTGGACCTGCTGTCATCCTATTTTATCTTACAACTCAAATCAACAGATGCTCAGCCATCAGGACATTGAAAAAAGCTTATCTTTTGTCTGAGCCAGGCTTAAAGGGTGCTGCAGAGTTTGACAGGCAGCATATCTGGCTTTTGTCATGTGTGAGACGACAGAACTATTTCAAAGCAGTTTTTGTCCGTTTAAAAACCAACCTGCTGCAGCCAGCGGGAGCACTGCAGAGAGTGAGCAGATGAGTGAAAGATAATATATTTTATTTTATGTGTTTTGGGAAGAGAAAATGTTAGTGTGACTCCATATATTAAACATAAACCTATTTGAAGCTAATTGAATACAAATATAGGGTCGGTGTATAAAATAAGAAAAGTGGGCAAAGGGACATATCAGGTATTAATGCTAACTGTTATATTTTTCCTACTAGTAGGTGAGATATTCTATGTCCAGACTATTATAAGAAGTGAGGCCCCTTAACATATTTTTCTTGGACAGGGCCCACACACTACATACACACCACATACACACATCCTCTGTGGAAGCTCCGCGTACTTGGAGAGGAAAGCCGGACATTTCGGGGCACGGGGCTACATTATACTATAGTAGCGGCTTTTATGAGACAGACAACACGCCTGGCTCCAGAGGGAAAACCTCATGATGGACAGGCACTTTACCTGAGCCAAGAGCAGGCGGGCTAGGAGGAGGGAAAATGAAATAAAATCAATACTCGAACATAACTTTTTAAATAAACATTTGCACTCCATGGACATTGTTGGCAGTGGGAGCCAGTAACCTGTCCCTATTGGTGGAACTCAACACCAGACCGTTCGCGGAGCACTGGCTCCCATCGAGGTGATGGCTACTGGCAAGATGTGACGTGAATAGCAGGCTATGTTCTGTTTATCCAAGGTAAAAGAAGAGTGAGAGACGGGGTGGGAGTGTGTGTCTGTGTGTGTGTGTGTTGGGGGGGAGGGGGGTGAGACAGGGCTCAAATCCCACAGTAAAGCTGCTCTTTCCCTGAGCAAGGGTTTTCACGGCTTGTTGATCATGCTAAAAGCTGCCTTAACCTCTGCAGGAGTGATGCCTGGTAGCTTTAAGCAACAATTCTCCTCCAAGAGGGAAGAAATGAGATTAAACTGTTTCAACTGCAACAGGCCCGTACCTCCCCCGAACCAAGGTGGGATTCAAGTACAGTGTTTCGTTTTGATAGAAAATACAGGGAAGCATTCAACGACAGAGACACTGGAATTTAGGTGTTAGGCCAACATGTCATCGACTAAAGGGGTAAACAGAATTAAAATTGCTATTTCCTGGCATGGTTCTGAATTTAGTCTAAGAGGGAACATTTTGGTGCTTTGAATTCTAAAAATGAAAAAAGCTTTCATTTGCCAGAGATAATGTTTGTAGGAATAGAGTCCAAATAACTATGTATTCAGGGAAAATCTACAAAAGCATCATTATTTATCCTGTGGATATTGGATAAGACATTAAAGAGTTGCCATTATGCCATAATTCATCATATAGTCCCACTTTCTCTACTGACAGCTACAAGTCAGCTGTAAGACATGTGGGGCTTGGTATTGTTTGAATGTTTCATTTTTTTATTCTTTTACTGAGTGTGAGTTTTGATACCAATACCATAAAGTACTTTTATTGATGCCTTGTTGAAGAAATAAAAACACGTTTTTCCAGAAAAGCTTTTCTTTTATTTAACGAACCAAGTCAAATCTCTCAAATTTTAGTTCTAGGAATCTTTGCCAAATAAAATACAGTCTAAAACTGGCGAAATTACAATTTAAAAGATCAAGACACAGCGGCAAAAAAATGATCCAGCAACCAGATCCAGCAACACTTTGAGCATCAAGAATTTTATTGTGAGATCCAAATAATACAGCCCTTAAAAAAAGAAACATGAAGGTCTCACAATGATCTGTGTTTTTGTGTTGTTTTGTTATTTTGTAGGCCTCAATCACACTCCAAGAGTTCAGGTCATAACAACCTCACATTCACAGGTAATAGTTCACTGTTTAGCTTCTATTATGATTGTTGGCATCTAGATGGAGCCATCTTTATCCTCCGTGGCTAAGGTAGCCGAGGTCTTATAGATAAGGATGCAGGTGAAAGCTTAAACTTAGAGAACACTGCCCAAATCCAGTTCTAGTCAAGGAGGAGTGAAGTAGACAAAGTGCAAGACACATGTTATATTAATTAGGTAAGAGCAGGTGACGCCTATCATTAATGGTATGGAAAAGTGTTGCCAGATACCTTTAGGAAATGGTGAGGCCTTACTCTGATTCACATGCTGACTCTGTATCACTCATTTTTTTCAGCCTGAGACAATCTGCAGTCCTGATCGTCTTTTTCTCCTGCTCAGAATTTCAAGAGTTCAACCACAATCAGTGCTTTTATATAAAAAAGTGAAACATTTTAATTGGAGTAATGACAATTTGTATTCAACTCTACAGTTCCCCCTCAGCTGAACATAGCATTTCATCACCTTTCAGCTCTTTGTTTTGGTTTTAGGGCAAACTTCATACCGTGGTTTGGTCTAATCACTCTCAGCTCTCACAAAGCCACTGTACACTCACTACCTGCCCAGGATTACACAGCAAGCAGCCAAAGTTAGAGACTAGCTGATGAGCACAGTGGAACATTTATCAGCTAAAGAGTGAAATAACCAAAAGGAGAATGAGCACTGGAAGAAACATAACAAATGAATGCTTCTGCTGCTCTCTGTCTGCTGGATGTGTAAATAGCAACTGTTTGCTCACGCATTCACCAAATTAACTTCATAATTCGGCGATGCATCTGTGTTTCTCCAGCTTGTTGTACTCAACAGTCCACAACAGTCAACAAACCATCAATCACTGCAGCTTTAAAATTTGCAACAGATACATTTTGGATTTCCCCATACAACAGATTCAAAACACAGCCCTACAGACATGTAGAGGTTTGATTGCGAATCAAAGCTCTGTAATGATAAACTGCAACTTTCTATTGTTTATTCAAATGCTGCTGTCACGCTGTCGGAGTGATGAACAGCATATTGGGAAATGTACGCTATCAGAAGAGCAGGTTGCGGGAAGGCAGGAGCAGCTAAAGAGTGAATTACGACACTTCGTCTCAGATGGACTTGTGGAATGCAGCGAACATTGCAGACTGATGAGCAGTGTAAGAGTATCTGAGCTGGATTTTTCCTTATAACAACAATAGACAGTCTGGGACTAATAGTCCACAGGATAAGCTGGGTGGCCTGGCCTGGCTGCCGGTGCTGCCCTGAACTGGCCCAGGTGCTGCTGACTACGGTGGAAAAGACCTCTCACTCTCCTCACAGCTGGCTGGACGGACTCACACATACACACACAGCTGGTTCCTGCAGTCACCCAGCTGCAGCAGCTGCCACACTGAGTGCTAGATGGACTGGGTCACAGTGAAACACCTGGAGGCAGAAACGGTCATGGTGGAGATCAGACCGACTCGGGGATAGAGTCATAGATCTGGATTAGATTTCAAATGTTTGAGCTGCTAAATGTGACCTGTGATTGCATTTGTCATTCTGAAGAGAGACGTCACATTCAACTTCAACATTACAGTTCAGTTCATTATATTTGTGCATAATGAGGTTCTCATATTATCAAATTCTTACTTTGTGCATTTTGGAGCAATAATAGGACTGAGCAGTTCAGGAAATCTTTTGTTCCCACTGCCATCCGACTATTCAACACCTCTGACAAAAGCAGGGGATCATGATGCAGACTTAAAGATTAACTGAATACTACTATTACTACTATTTTGAATTTTCCCAAGGGATTCATAAAGAATCTATCTATATGTCTATTTTATAGATTATACTATATGACAATAGTTAGTAAAATACTAGTAGCATCCAATTGTACTTGTCCTTTGCATTTCTCTTTGGTGCAAGAATTTAACAAAAGAAATGGTACACAATTATAAATATAATGACATTTTTATTTGTGAAAAACTAATATTTTAACTAATTTAACTTAATTCAACAGACCTTTGACAGCATCAAAGTATTTGACAAATCAATCATCACACACAAGCTTACAGTTATGTTGTGCTTACATGAACATAATATGGATATGCAATCATTAAACACAACTTTGAAATAACATTCTAATAACATATGTATAAATTGCAAGGCTGTGAGAATGGAGATTCATTTTTGACCTTCAGGACACAAATCTGTGATAAATATTCTAAATCTATGCTTTCAACCATATCCCATGGCCTTCTTCAGTGGATGGAACCCACCTCCACATCCCACATGGCCAATAATTCAGGCCAGGAATCTCACTTCAGCCCAGGTCAGTATCCACACATTCATAACAGACCACGTGTACTGCTGCCTTTTGTTTCTTCTATTGACTGTTTATGCCAGTATTACGTATCATTTAGTGTTATAACTATACACACAACCCGCTTTAAAAACATCCACAACAGTTAAAAGCAGCCAAGAGTACTCAGCTGAACCGAAGTCTCTCTCACCTGTGCTGTCCATTAGGTCCAATAAGGTCCAGTGCTTCAGTTATGTAATGATACCTGGGGAAGCAGAGGAAGGCTGTGGGATACCATCAAAGTCTCCAGTTATTAACAGTCATATTTAACAGAGATATCGAGGCAATGACTTCAGAGCCGAGTCGCTCAATGAAACCATCAAGGGAACTTTTAGGAGCGAGGATGACGCCTCTTCATGTGTGTAATATGACACATGCTGTGTTTGCCATGAGCATGAGGGAAGTTTACTGTCACAATAATTAATCAGGTGGTAAAAGTGAGCAGTCTGAAGTGCTGTTCCTTGTCCATCACGTTTCTTATAATTGTTTGAGTCAAATAACTACTGGAGAACTTTTACCAATGGTCGTGATTTGATTGAGCTACAACACAGCTCTGACCAATGAAAGAGCAGAGGCTGGA
Source organism: Trachinotus anak (assembly GCF_046630095.1). Taxonomy (NCBI): domain Eukaryota; kingdom Metazoa; phylum Chordata; class Actinopteri; order Carangiformes; family Carangidae; genus Trachinotus; species Trachinotus anak. The sequence continues at coordinate 16,379,930 of NW_027273876.1, read as the reverse complement.
CTCATTGGCTGCAACCCAATTCGGGGGTTGAATCCTCCAGCGAAGGCGGTTTACGGCAGTCACCACCAGCTGTGCCCGCCCTTACCATTGTGTCCTGTTGCTTAGTAACTTTGAAAACAGGTAACTTTTTTTCCACAAAAACTTGAGGTTTTAAGGCAGTTGGCCAATGCTGATATTTAAAACTGTAATCCTCAGGCTGTCTGTTGGCCCACCCACGAATGGTGCACCCATTGGAGCCTTTATCGCCCAGGAAAAGAAGGCTGCATTTGAGGGAGCCTTTGAAATGGGACAGTCTAGCTGCGCCGCTGTGAAGCTATCCGTCTACAAATGCGGCCTCCGAAGGATGCGGCCCCTGAAGTTGGACACAGCTAGAGCAACTCACACGTGTGTTTGCAAGCTCTACAGGGTGATGCGTGAAGACTGAAAAACAGGAAGTGTTTTTTTTTTTTTTTTTTTTTTTTGAAGCTTCTGTTACTGGAAGTGAGGGCAGGGCATGTGTTTTAATGCCGTCTGACAGTAGACCAGACACGGCTGTGATTCAGACACAGTCCTGTGGAGATAGATGACACTGGTGAGGACACACTCATCTGTGGTCAGCAAACCCTCACAGAAACACACACTCACACGCATTACTTGGTCACAAGTTCCTGTAGACACACTTGAGATGACACCAAATAAACAGTGAACCCACAAATGCACATAAGGGGTGTTTCTCTCACACCATCTTCCTGTCTCTATCAAATTTGTATTGGTCTCTCTGTCCTCCACACCCACACACACACATCTACCTGCTTTACTCAGAGTTGACACACTTCCTCCTCACACACTGCTGACTCCATCTACACCGCTGTATGTTTGTGTGTGTGTGTGTGTGTGTGTGTGTGTGTGTGTCACATTAGAAGGAAAATCTCCATAAATCTCTAAAAACGTCATGTTCCATCGAGTCTTTTCTCATTAGCTGCCTCAGAGCCTTGCATGTAAACAAAAGTGTCATATGGGATGATCACTATGGAGAACATGACAGAGGATACACGAGTCTTCCCGGAAAACTAGAGCGAGCAGAAAGAGGGAGATTTAGGTAGGATGTGGACATGATTAATAGAAATGTCAGACTTGAAATGCTGAGGCTGCGAGGCCAAGAACAGCTGCGAAAACCAGGCTGGCAGAGTTCACGCGCACATGTGTGTTCAAAGCAAGTGTGTTGCCCTTAAGCAAGGCACTCAACCTGCTAACACTGCTGTGCGTCCAACAGTAGAGGACTGTGGTCACTGGGCAGCTCCCAGGTGTGAATGTGTGGAACGGTGTGAGTGTGAAGCAAAGTTAAATGAAGCATATTGTTTTTGACGGGAGAATGTGAGGTCCACTCGTCCTGGTGACAGAGACTGAGAGGAACATGTAGTGGCTGAGACACGGGCCTGAATGGCCTCAAGATGTGGCCGTTATTCATTTTATTCATTTTTATTTATCTTCACTCTAAGCATGAAAAATTTAACACCTGGCGGAGAGTGAGTGAAAGGTGGGCACGGAGCTGCATTTTATTCATAAATAGCACATCAACACAAGTGTCATCGACTATAAATCACCCAAAAGGAAAGGGAATTTTATTAATATGTGGTGCATTTCATAACTCGGAATGCTTAACATTACATTACAGCATGGAGTCACATGTATGCAAGGATGCAATAAATAGAATAAACATAAATGGAGTGTAGATGTAAATAGAAGAAAAACAAACAAATAGAAAACACAGGACAGTGTAGATCCCCACAGACATAAAATACATGCTCAAACATGAAACGGAAAATCTTTCAGTTATTTTGTTTTGCCTTCATTTGAGACAGACAGGAAATGCAGGCATGGTAGGGGAATGACATGCAGCATATAGTCCAGCTGGCTGGGAGTCGAACCAGAGACTTGTTGCTCAGGGCATCTGAGCCTATGTGGAGTGTGTGCCCTAATCATTCAGCCCTTAGGATGCACTCAAAGTGGTCTCAACATGGTTCCAGTTGTGGCAGAGCTCAAGTCACCCGGCAAAAAGTCAAAATGCAACTCAGCGTTAAATGTGGCGCCTGACTTTTTCAGTCACATTTTAATCAATGAGTTTTGTTAGCTTTAGTCTTTTTGTCATGCCTTTTATTTTCCTGTCTTCCAATCATTCTGGTGCTATACCTGTCACCATCTCCACTGTGTGCACTGTTACCATGGTTACAGGTGTCATACTCATCTATCACACTAGTCAGCGAAAAAGGCTGTGGAGGGCTGCAGTGTCGGTCTGTTTGAACTCACTGTTTGTCGCTCTCATTTGGGATGGTTGTCAGCTAACCGTGCTGCAAGAGTATGTTCATTCAGAATCTGTGTTCAGTTGCACGTTCACTTGATTACTCTTCACTCTCTGGGTTTAGCTTCAAGTAAGGGAAGATTTCAGTGGTTACAGCAATATTTTCTGGTAAAGTTTTGCTTTTTTTTGTTGTTTTTTTGCAGTATTGCAGTTGGCAGGACAAATTGTTGGGACAAAGAGAGAGCAGGGCTGACTCACCTTGCCATATCTGGCTCTATTAATATATCCACGGTCCAGCTGAGTGAATCACAGCAAAGTGGATATGGTCGTGTTTCAACACTGGGACGAGAGCCAGTTAAATCTTACTTAGCATTGTCCAACTGAAACACCTCCATCTTGGCCTTAAGTAAAGGTTTATTGAAAATTTAAAACTAAGAACTATGAACTGCACCCGGATTAATAGTCTACATAAAGGAAAGTGGCATTTCAACATTTTACTGTGTACAGCATCATGTGTACCCATTTAAAAGCACCAAACTTATTTCGTGAGATTTAACAGGACTAGGCGGAACATCTCGTGCAACTTTTAATAAGTAAGAGAGAAAACACAGACACAAACAAGCTACTTCTCATTATATATTTTATCAATCTCTCCACACAATCATATTTGGTAAACCAGTTGTTTACAGCCGCTTGAATAAGGTCAGTTTGCTGTCATCTGTAGTCTGAGACCTGCTGAAGTCGAGGCCCTCAGGAGTCCTACATCCAGTCGGGCCAATCGGCGTGAGAGTTGTGGGAGAGGACGCGTGGCTGGCAGCGTGGCAGCAGAGACCACAGCCACCTCGCAGCTTATGAAGGCCTCCATTCACCGCCGTTCACACAATTTTCATGCAAGAGAGAGACTTCCCCAGCGAAAACAAGCCCCGTTTAAAGAGAAAACAATTGCCCCTCCCTGACAAATTCCTGCTAATTTGCCAGCGCCGGAGAGGCAGGAGAGGAGCGGCGCAGGTGATGGACGCCTGCCCGTCTCGCTGCAGAATGTGTCTTTCTGTGTGTGTTTGTAAATGTGAGTGTGTCCCTGTGCTCGTAGATGTCCAGAGGTGCCAGCTATTCCACCAGTTTCAGCTTTGACACATCCCTGATGCATCCTGTTCTGGCGTTTCACTCGTCAAACGTCCAACATCCCTTTCCTCCAAACACTTACAACGTACCTCCTTGTCAAAAATAAATGTTTTTCTTTACTGCTTTTCTCATCTTATTTCGCATGTTGTTGTTTTTTTTTTTTTTTTTTATTGTGTGCTGTTTGAAAGTTGATTCGAAACCCCAAACTGAATGGGTATTTTCCTCCGGTTTCATTAATAACAACCGTTGGTAGCACACGTGAATGACTTGTTATTGTGTGTCAGTTTAACACGCGATGCAATATGACTCAGAGTATAATTTGACTTTCCATATTTATTTTTCTGCCTTATTAGAAATAGTGCTGCTTGTTCAGCAAAGGACTGTGAGGGTGCACTGTGCTGCAGGAACATGTTCCAGCCCATGGGGGAGGAAATGTGGAGGAAACCTTGTCTCACTTTGTGTGTGGAAGGTGCTCTTGGGCAACTGTGTGTGTGTGTGTGTGTGTGTGTGTGTGTGCGCGCTGTTAATATGTGTGTTCATTAAGCAGGTGGGATTCGTCTTCAACACTTTGGACATGTGTGTTTGTTTGTGCGTGAGGTTTAGGTGCTATGTGATGTGAGGCAGGGAAATAGAGGATTGGCACTGTGTGTGTGTGTGTGTGTGTGTGTATGGCCGCTGAAGTTGGTGGCAGGCGTATTTTATTGCAGCATCTTCTTCTGTAATAAATCTGCTGTAGAACAAATATTTTGCGTAATAATAATTGACAGAATAAATCAGATTTTTTTTTTTCTTTTTTTGTAGGAATGATCTTATTTGGCCATTTGCTTGTTGTTGCTATATCAAGCTTTCATATTCAGTTTACAGCATAATGGTGGAAGATTTACCTTTGAAATTCTTTTTTTTATTTTCTATTTTTTATTTTTTAAACAGGTGGTAAGACAGAGGTAGACATAACGGCTTCTTACTCTTAGCCTGTAGATTTTAACAGCTGAAATGAGAGCTGTAGCTGGCAGATTTAATTAGCTATAGCTACCTAGCTAGCTGAGCACATGTTAACTATGTTAGCCGGATGAAAACGCTGTCTCTTGCTTTAATGTTAACAGCTGACTGTTAACTTAAAACATTGTAAAAGGCTCTTTTTACTGGCCAGACACTTCTCAACCGCTCTACATCTTCGAGGCAGATTGGAGGCTACAGTGAGTAGCTATCGAAAGTGACAAGACCGGCCGGGGCTGGCTGGTTAGCATGCTAACTTCAGTAGAAGAAAAGACGTGATAGGGACAAGAGTTAACGTTGGTGTTGCTTTCCACAGCTGGAGACATCTCTTGGTGAGCGAATGAGGAATGAAGTTTGATCCTGAACTCGCAACGTTTCTCCTCGACTAGTAAGTAAACAGCCTTTAATGCTAACACTGGCTATGAAGCAATAGCAAAACTTACAAATAGCTCCTAACATGCACTTCATGACTTCATACAGTAGGCTGAACAGCTTTGTTCTTGTATTGTAATGTAGCACAGATTAGTCGTAATTAGGCGTACATAAAAATGAGTGAGGGAGTTAGTGCATCCTTACATCATGAACAGGGCTTTCGTTTTAACATAAACCATAACTCCACAAAATATAGTGAGCTAGTGAAATGCTCTTTGTCCTTGCGAGCAACACGTGGTTAGGTAACTACTATTACAGGTGGTAAACTCTTCAGCCGGATGCTCACATTTACATCTGACATCAGATTAGATGAACATTGTTTAATCCTTAGAATCCTCCTTCTGTTCTTTGGCGTTTGTAAAGGCTAAAAAAAAATACCATTATCCAGACTGTTTATTAATGCCCCATGCACACTGTTTCAGCATGCAGAGAAGTCCAAAGTCGGACAGGCTTGCCACACCTAGTTACAGTTGCTACACGCTGACCGGACAGTCACTGTTCAGTGCAGGCGATAAGCGAACCGTCAGTTTAAGAAGGTACAGTACAACTGGAGTGAGATGGTTTAACTCAGAGTTTCTAACCATCTCCCCCTCTATCAACGCTGCACCGCCTCGCACTCACACACTCACACACACTCCCGAGGCCACACTCCTCTCCCCTTGCCCTTGCTCTCCTCGCTTTCCTTTTGCAGTCAGCTGGCATGGAAAAGAAGGGCCCTTTGACTCATGTGGAGGGGGGAAATGATGAGGGTTGGGGGGTCCCGGTGCTTTTGGAGTCTGATAGTCTGGCTTGTTCGTACAGGCTTTTCCTCCAGGGTTTTGAGCAGTCAGAGAGGCGAGGGGAGAGAGGAGATTTCTGACGGCACATCCCCACCATGTGGACTGCTGACAGGGCCGCCACTGAAACTGGCCAGAGAATCACTGCACAGACAATGACCTGTGTATGGTTGAGATAAAGTCTTTGATTACTTAATAGCACTGACACTGTTTCTTTCACTCGTACTGTCAGATGAGGTTGGGTGATATTAGTGTAACCTTTGAGACAACAGATATGTATCAGTTATCACAGTACAGTGATGAAGCCATTAAAGGTATAAAGCCATTATTTTAATGTCTGTGGAACCCCACAATTACCAAAATACAACTGAATAAACATGAAAATGTAACTTTAAACTGTGTTCAGTTTCGAAGCATCTCTCAATAGTAAAATGGAATAGATCTGGGTGCTGTTAGGGTTGTGTCAAAATCATAGGCTGGACCTTAAAAATGCTGTAACCCCCCACCCGAGACAGAAAGTCAGCTTCTCATTAGTGTATGTTTTAGCAGCGTCCATTAAGAACTTTGAAGACTTAAAGTGTTGCATGTTTGGGGGAGTGTACTTCATCACGCCCAGCTGTGGTGCTTGCTTTCTCATAGCACTGTGGCTTCACCCAGGCTTTGGTTTTCTCATTTCAGTTGCTGATAAAGATGTTGCTGAGTTGTAAACACATTCCAGTTTTCAAATGTCCCTTCAGAAATATGGCCAAACTGAGGCTGTTGTTTTGCCGTCCAACTGTAGAAGCAACATAGTGGCTGTAAGATTATATATGTGGGTAGCAGGTAATATGCAACTAAAAACCTTGCTTACATCCATACAAGTATATTAAAAATAAACCTAACTTGTGTGCTATACAACAAAATGACAATAAAGTTGTCGTCGATTGAGAAGTCACATGACATATGCAGCCACATTACTTACTCCATATGGGCAAAAACATATCATATTTAAAGGGATGAATCCGGGGTGTATGATAACATGGGGCATCACTCCATTCACTCACTCCAACAAACTCAAACTGCGCCCCCACCCCCGAATCCCTTCTTGGACCCACTATTCAGTAGCTGTGGACCGCCGTGCTGACACCTAATCCAGAGCCTCCCTACCATAACATTTTCACAAGGGTCGCGAGCTGCGCAATAACAGCTCCACATGAATTGGTGAACTGCTTCTTTATAAGAGGAACGACACACACAATTAGTGTTCATTGGTGGTAGCCTGCCGCCACTTATTCCTGTGTATTTTTACAAGAGTTGAATGTAATCCTGAGATAGTGTGTCTTTTAGAGAGATTGTGTGTGAAGGTTTGATTATATTTTGATTATGTTTTATATTTAATAGGACCTCAGAGAAAGTATAAAGGGATAACAAAATGAACATTTTGTTCGATCAAAATAAAATAACCATTTTCTAGGGTTGAGTACATTTTTGATTTTATTTTTCTCTCAATATACCTTTATAGGAATAAAACCTTTCAAGCAAATATCTCTGATAGGCCAACTCAGACATCCTCTCTTTGCCCAGCAGTGAAACTAATGACAAAACTGGAACAATCTGCTTTTTGAATGGCTACTTTTATTTCTCAAATGCTTCAATCTGCAGCCTAATTTGTCCTGTGGGACGCCACACGCTCCCCATAAAGCCGCATTAGGGCTCCAGTGGCAGGGATAATGAATATGATTCAGACAAGGTGCCCAGCAGCAGCTCCGCCTCCCCGGCCAAGACTGCAGCAGCTCGCCAAGGACTTGAAGGCAGGCGTGCACACAAACACACACACACACATATATATATATTTTACTACTTTTAACATCAAGGTCAGCGTAATTAATCAACCCAAAACAATCATTTTCATTGGGTTTTAATATACATTCTGATTGTCATTACTTTAATTGATAGTGACATCATTTATTGCTTTTCTGTCCTTTTAAACACAAGATTGATTTCGATACTGTTAGAAGCTTTTAGCTTTAATCAGCTCTTTAATGAATAATGGGTTTACAGGCAAACTTTAAAGCTGCATGGGTTAGGCTTTTACGTAACAATGCATCTATTTTATCAGCCTAATTTAGTAGTTGAAAGTACCTGGATTCTTTTTTTAGATTTGGTGTTCTCACTGGTGTTTCTCACTAAAACAAAGTGTGTACATTTAAGACTTTACGAATGTGTTGAAAGCATGCATTTTAAAAAAAATATATTTTCATACTTTTTCACATCCATATTTACATCAACAGTTCTCCTCTTCCCCTCCCTTTTGCTAATGTATTGCAACATTTTTTGCCACATTATTGCCATCAACTGTTGCTGTATACTGTGAAAAACAAGAAAACAGGGCCCACCCACCAAACTATTGCTCTTAACAGGGCACCTTTAAAGTTCCCTGACACTGTTTTTATCATTTTGTTTTTGAGCACCATTATCGTGGACCAGTTATCTCAGTAACACCGTGACGGAACTTCTTCAAATCTGGCACAAACGTTCACTTGGAATCAAGGATGAACTGATTAGATTTTGGAGGTCAAAGGTCAAAAGGCAAGGTCAGTGTGATCTTGTAAAATGCTTTTTTGCCAATATTCAAGACTTCACACAGGAATTATGACAAAATTTTACACAAATGGTTAATATTTTATATGACTGGAAAAACAGGGATGTAATCTGAAACTAGTTTGTCATGTCTGTTAGTCATTTCGCAGATTAAAAAAAAAAAGTTAATGCCGCCTTAAAGCAGTGCAGTGGATTATAAGACAAGGACAGGTCAGTGTTAACATAGGTGAGCAGACGTTCATATGATCTGTCACACACACACACACACACACACTAGTAGCACCACTGCTACATGAGAGCAGCACAGGCCTTTCACTTAGGCATACCCCTCATCCCTCAGCACCTCCAGCCTGTACATCACTCAGCATCCCGAGCTGTGCTGAACAGCCCAATAATACTGTCAATGTCAACACACTCATACGCGCACACACACACGCGTGCACACATAACCAAGTACATGGTCTTGACAGACCCAGGTTTATATGGTTTCGATTAAGAGCAAATCTTTTTGCATGTACACACATGTAGTTGCACACACACCATCTGTGCACACAGTGAGGGAACATCCATCCACACCCCAGCGTGTGCCAGGGAGTTGTGTTGTAAAGATTTATATGACAAGGTGGCAGACAGTGGCAGGGCTGCGATCCTACCCGTCTTACTGCTGATGTTGACAGTATTATTGCTCTGACTCTACTTGTACTGCACGTGTGTGTGTGTGTGTGTGTGTGTGTGTGAGTGAGTGAGTGTGTGTTCGCACAAAGCCTTGTCCACATTCAAACAAATGTAAGTGGATTACAGAAAAATGTTAAAAACTACCTTAACACAATTGATACTCTCGAGTTCTGCTTTTAAGAATATTTCTACACATACATTCACCCACACGCACATTGTGCTGCTCTCTGTTGCCTTATCTGACTCTTACTTACTGTAGTGCTCACTCCACCCTTTCTGATGTGTGTTGGAGCTCTACCCAGCTCTGCCCCCGCACAGTAAAAACAGAAAGTACTTGGTAACTAAGGAGTAGGAGCTCTGATTATCTCTGCTGCAGGCGGTACAGGCTTGGCTGCAAACTTCTCTCCATCCATCTTCTCTTCCATCCCTCTGTATTTTCAACTGGGATGGCTTGTTGCCCAGGAATGACTTGCTTCATGTACGTGGATGGATGCAAGCTGTTCATTTCTGTCTGTAAGTTCATGTTGGCCTGAATGGACACTGAGCACATCAATCAACAACCTAGCAACACCTCAACAACCACTAGAGATCACCTAGTAACACTGTCACTTATTAGCATTGACATCTAATCATCTTTGGCTTACTCATGTACACACGCCACATCTTCTTCACTAGATGTTAGTAGGTTAGTATCTTTTCAGTACACTAATCTATGTGTAACACCTTTCCTTGTCCATGTAAACCTGTCGATTTTGAAGAAAGTGTCTATGCCAGTCAGTCTTACGACAACACCTAAACTACTGTGAACATTCTTATTCTCAGAGGTATCAGTTCATGATAAAAAAAGGTCATTATTTCTTTGTCCAAAAGACTCCAGGCTGCATGAAACACAAAGCCAAGCCGAGGATTTATTCATCATTTCTGACAATTTGAGCCTGTTTAAACTGGAAAACTACTGCAGTGTGATTACTCCGACCAACTAAGACCATGTACAGCAACGATTCCCAACAACGGGATACCGACGCAGTTGTGTGTTTGTGCATGTGTTGCAACTGAGCGCATAAAAAACTGGAAAGTTAGCAGAAACAGCTAGGTGGTAAAATGGTTGAAACACAGTGGTAATGGATAAACAGCTGAAATAAATGTAGCAGATATACAGTTTAAATGTCCAGCTGTCTCACTTTCCACATAGTAGTACAAACCAATCAAATCATTGATGGTTGAACTGTATGAAAACATATTCAATAGTATTAAATCACATCCAGTTTAAAATCAGTTCACCTTTGGAACATGATGGGTGGTATCAGTGTAAGGGTATTTGAGTTCCAAAAATATTTTGGAAACAATGATGTACAGTATCATGACCATAAATGCCTTAGAATGTTTTTTCCGTAGAGTCCCCCTTGGTAGTCTGTTCAAAATATTAGCAACTCGAACATAACAGTACTCATATCAGTGCTGACCTTTAAATTCTCACATTGGCTGAACTTCAGTAACATTCGTGCTTGCCTGTTTCTTGTGCATGTGTGTGTTTACAGTGTGTGAAAACCTGGCGCATTTGACTTGGCAAAGACCCTGCACCTAATGGAAATCTCACCATGTGACAAACCTTTTAGCTGCAGTGCCTGTTGGAGTGACACAGGTCAAAGTAAAAGGAGGAGAGATATCTAATCATAAAATGTAAAAACTGGCGCGGTGGTAATGACCGCTAATGTCTGTCTGACAAGTAGGAGCTAAGCTTGTGAAAGCAACATGAAAAGGCGACTGCTTTCTACAGTCCTGCTGGAGGCTGATGCCAGGACTGCGCTGCAGGCCGGGTCTGGCTGGCAGAGCAGCACTACTCTGTGGTGGTGCTCTGCACTGGTCTGCAGACTGTCTATCTGACTTCACCTCTGTTCTCTACCAAACCACAATGTGAAAAGCAACAGCTCTCCTGCTACTCACAGGCTTCTTCTAATGTGATTTAACATGTGTACATGTTTTTATATGTGCAGTATATACAAGAGGCTCCATCCAGCATGATATTTACCATAAAGTAACTGACAAAATGATTAATGGTATAAAAATATAATAAATTATCTTTTCTGGAAGAGATACAGTAAGTTATACCATAACTTCTTACTGGGGACAATCATAACATTTTACAGAGTGGAACCTCTATATTTAAGACATATTGAATGATTTTATCATTTTTTTCCTACCTTGGTCAAAAAGGTTTCTGATGTAGAGAGGAAGGGGGTCCATTGCCTGAAGGAAATGTATGTGTGCAGTCTGCTGAAGCTTTGCAGCTGAACCATTTGAAATGTCTAAAACAAGAAAGACACGAAGCTTCTGATGTTGAGGTGGCAGCATAAATAAAAATACTGAAAGAAGCTGAGTAGCACTGCTGATAAGATCTGAAGTGCAAGTGCTGAGTGTAGTTGAAATATCAGCTGAAGTGAAGGTGCTGAAAGGAGCTGATGATTCATTTAAAGTTCACACACTGAAAGGAGTTGAAACGCTGGCCAGAGTGTGGGTGATAAATTTAAGTGTCAGTTGAAGTGGAGGTTGTGCTAGTTCAAGTGTATAAACTGAAAGACAATGTCCACTGGAGTGTCAGCTCCAGCGTAAGAACTGAAAGCAGCAGTTGCAGATAGTGAACAGCATAAACAAACCTGAAAGGGTTTGAAGTGTGAGAACTGAAAGGAGAAATGTTGCTTTAAGAAAAAGACATTAATGCAGTTGATATGTCAGCTGATTTGTAAGTGTCAAAAGATAAAATGTAGATGAAATGTCATTTAATCTGTAATGACTGAAAGCAGTTGGATTGCCATTTGAAGAGTAACAGATGAAAGCAGCTGAAGAGTAAGAGATAAATGCAGTTGTTGCAGCTGTGCTGTTCAAGGGTGACAGTTGACAGTTGAATGAATTTTCTGTGAACTATACACAACAATCAAAGAGCATGAAACTCAAACTGCAAAAGGGTTTGTTTTCACTCATTTCTACTGCTTCTACCACAACTGCCCACATCCTAACTGCATTTTAATATACATTATATATTCTAACTAGAAATTTATAACTGCATTTTCCCCGACTTGTGTCACAACCTCTCCAAGATCTGTCTGCAGGTAAATAGGCTTTATTTCATTTTATAATTTTCTATTTATAATTCCAGTTATTAGCCACGTAAGCAAGTTTGTTCATCCAATATTTTTAAGTTTACTGTTATGAGTTCCAATACTTGTGTGGCATTGCTCTCAAACATGCCCCAAACCATCACAAAATCACACACATACACAAGTGTCAGTCTTTTTTTAACTGCCTGTTACTGTTTTCCTGCTGTGCTCAACGTCATTTAAAATAACTAATATGTCCTATAAAACCCAGCAGCAGTAGCCTGCTCAGGTTTACACAAATAATTAGCTGCAGGCAGACACAATTATACGCTGAGAGAAATATGACCTGCCAGAGTGCATGATTGAAACCAAAGGTAATGACCTCATATTGTGGAATTTCTCTTAAGCTCTCTGCGGTAAACAACTAACAGGACCCTTTTTTTTTGTTTTGGAAAACAAAATAAGCTGTGATCTATGGCTTTGAAAAGGGGATTAGCAACATTACATGCAACATATCTCAGTCCGTCACCCTCTCTCTTAATGTATGTAGGCACCATGTTTTTCAGGAACAAAACCAGCAGGGTGATCTGTGGGCTTTTAACTGGGCTCAGTACTGTGTACCTCCAGGGTCTGCGGTCCCCACTGACAGCTTTACAGGCAGCTGATTGGAGGTGCCATGCCAGCACAACAAGGGAGGCCTGCACCCACAGTGGCAGCCATGATGGCTCATGCATTTACTTTGCATCAATATCCAAACTCAAATTTTCCTGGGTGAGTACACAGCCAGACCACATAATCTTGACCCTGCAATATCACATGCAAATTTTTTCATATTAAAAATAATCTAAACAGTACTTTGTGGCTTATGAATTGTGTAATGGCAAGTGTGTATGCTTACCTAAAACTGGTTATTGAACAGTGTTTGGGAAGGCAGTTGAGGACACGCAAGCACACACAAAAGACACCCACCATGAGTGGAGTGTTTGTTGTTAGGGCCCAGGTTAATCTAAATCCTGGAAGATGGTAACACATATGACATATAAAAAGTTTTGATGTATGAAAAGTTCAAAGACCACACTGCCAATATACAGTATATTGGCAATCTTAGTATTTTGAAACAGGAAGTTAGGGTGGAATATCAAAAATGAAAGTAATAACATATCAGAAAGATGAGGAAAGAGTGGTCTAATTTGGAGGGAGGGGCAGATTTGTTCTTTAAAAAGTGAGAACACACACACCTATTGTATGTATATATATATATATATATATATTTTTTTTTTTTTTTTTTCAGCATTTATTATCACGTGGGAGTACAGTATGAACTGTAATGTGAAATTAGATGTACAGGCGAAAAGAGAATTGTAGGTAATTTCATGTGATTTTGACAACTGGAATGTCTGTGCCAAAAACAAATACGACTGTACAGTTAACTGCTTCACAGCTAATGACACACACACCAGATGTACAGAGTGTGCTGGTTTAAGGTTGTGTAACTTTACCAGGAACTGTAGTTCTTTTATTTTTCTCCAGACCATTCATCTTTCACTCTTATCTTTGTTATCAGTGTTATCTTTGTTTTCTTTGTCATGTAGGGGAGTCATGCATCCTTGCAATTAGTGCCAATTTATTAAGTTGAAACATTTTCAAGTCTATTTGCCTCAAACTGTTGCACCTGGTGCAAATTTGAGTCCAACTCACAACTTTTCACTGGCTTTGTCTGCAACTGTTCTAAAACTCAAAACATACTGGACCTAAATAGTCATTCTTTGGGATTTCAAGAACAAAATTTGGTATTTGCCAGGTTTCAGTTTCAGTTTGCCTCAACTTTGGCAAGTTACTTGAATCTTTGAATTACTCAACAGCAAAAGAACATTTATATCATAATTACATTACTTTCTGCCATCACCCACAAATCCTCCACACTACATCCTCTGAATTTAGCTGTAGAAATAGAAAGGCAGGCATTAGAGGTTGATTCTGACCAGCTCTGCAGAGCTTGTGTCTGTGACCACTGGCTATAGAAGACACAACATGTGAATGTAAGGTGCATTTCTCCTCTTCTGGTGAAGGCTCCGTGCCAAGCTAACACTTATCACACCAGTCTCTCCAGTGAATGCACTGATAAAACCGACATCAGCCTTCCATTTAACTCCTGTCAAAACAAGCAGGAGGATGAGGTTGGGGTTGTTCAAGGGTATGGCTCATACACAAACAGGGGAAAACAAGAGTGTTAAAGTGACACTGCAAATCCACATAGGACACACACACACACACACACACCCACACACACACACAAATACCCACACAGACAAACATAGAACACATATTGGAAAAATAGCAGTGACATCACCGTCACTTTACCTACCGTCGACATGCTCCTATTTAAGCACAGACGGCTGCTGCATGCCACTAGGACATAAACACACACTTTAACATACCACACCCTCACACACACCCTCATACACCCTCTCACACACACACACACACACCCAAACACACCCATGCCACCACCTATATACCCACCCAGCGCCACAAACATAGTCACCATGTCTTTTCTGGAAGTCTGCCCCTCCTTTCACACAACACACTCTCAACCTGCCCAAAAAACACGTAGCAACCCTTGAATGTGTGTGTACGTGTGTGTGTGTGTGTAGTGGAAACTTTCATTGGTCCAGAGGTGTCGCCTTACAGACTGACGTCACGAGTTTGCTCTCCTGACATTTACCGGAGGTTTCCTACTTGTTGCTGGTCTTTCCTCTCCTCTCTCTGTCTAACACTTTCTCTTTCACTCTCTTTTTTCACTCTTTCCATCTGTTATTTTCTCTACTTGCACTTTCTTCGTGTTGTTTGTTTGGATATTAATTCTCAGAAATGGCTACAAAATCCAATCCCCAGTGAATGTTTTGCTATAGTGCTCCATGCTAACATGTTAGCAAGCACTGTCAACAGAAGGTGATTCAAAGAATATTTTTTTACATTTGTGAAGTTAATTTAACTAATATGTGTAACTATTCTGATTTGGAAGTTAGTAAAAATACTTTAAATAAGGTAAAATAACATTTCCCTGGTTTTTTTGCTGGGCTTAAAATCCTCCCATCAAACATATAAATTTTTTCTTGCCCAAAACAAGTTAACTCAAATAGAGCAACCATATTAGATAATAATCCCAATCATTTTATACAGTAAATGCATTCTACCTCATCAGGGGCTAGTCAGATTCTGTATGGATGAAAACTGGACACTTTGTCTGAGTGCTACAAGATTATATGAGTTGAATGAAGTGTACATTTTTATTCGCTTTTGTACCTGACCTCACCAATATTGGTTTTATAAAGCCAGGAAGACTATTTCCTCACTTGACAGCCTATAGTCTTCCTATGCTTGTCGGGGGGGTGATGCTGTAACAGCATGAGAGCTGCTAGTGCTCTCATGACTCCCTTTCCTGCCATCAGCAGTAGAGCTGATTGATTGCATGTATTTATAAATGATTAATATTTTTGGCCAGACCTGTTGTCCATCTTTGGTTTCAGAGGAATTTGTAATTTCTTAGAGAGGTTTAGTTGAAGGTGGTGTTCCTTCATCCATGTGGATATGTCAGAGAGACAAGCCGGGATTCGCAAAGAGATTATAGGTTTGTCTGGTGGGAACAACAGGTATAGTTGAGTGTCATCTGCATAGAGGAAGCCATGCAACAGGATAATTGGAACCAAGGAGGTGGTGTATATTGCAAAGAAAAGGGGTCCCAGAACTGATCCTTGGGGAACTCCAGTGGTGAGGGGGATGGGATAAGTTGGTCACAGTGATAAGTGACACACTGAAGGAGTGTTATAGCAAGTGAGAAAGGATTCAAAATAAAAAAGCGCTTTGCCTGAGATGCCCATGTCGGAGAGTACAGACAGCAGGCTTTGGTGGTTCGCTGTATCAAAGGCAGCTGATAGGTCCAGGAACCTAAAACCTAAAAACTGAGGACTGAACAGTTCCTAGCTGCCTTTAGAACAAATGCTCACAAATAATGTAAATATAATATATATATATTTTTTTTTTCCTTTCATTTATTGGGTTGCCAGTGGGTAGCGCTAGAGAGTACGCTGCCTCCCTGCTAAGGCAGTGGCGGGGCAAACCCTGTGTGTAGATGGATTCATTGTTTTTCTTAATGCAATAGCCTAAAGCACTTCTCCAAACACCACAAATAGTCTGGTTATGTGTGAATTAATAAGCCACGACACATCAGTTTGTGATATTTTGATATGCTGCTTAGTGTACTTATTTTTACTTTGGAGAGAGCCAGGCTAGCTGTTTCTGATGCTGCCAGCCTTTGTGGTAGGTTAAGATAGACTAACCTCAGCCTGACTCCAGGTCAACACTGACATAGAGACATGGCGAGAGAGTGGTTATCTAGCTTTTCATCTCACTCTAGGGAAGAAAGTAATTTAAATTTAAAAAGAAGAAGTGACCAGTTTGCAACAATGACTTAACAACACCCACCCACTCACTCACCTAAACAAGAACATGTTAGACAACAATCTAGTTTTTGATTGACAAGTGGCTGAGTTCGCTGATGGCTTCCTTGACCTTGGACAGAAATATGTAAACAGTCTTGCTAATCTACCTACACACTGTCTGCCTCTATTTCTGTCTGTGTCTCTCTTTCTCTCTCTACCTGGGCCACTTTTATTAGCTTCCTGGTTGGCCCAACTGCTGTGTGCTTTTTAAAGAGCGGTCAGCAGAGTTCACAATAAAGTAGGAACATGTGTACAGACAAACACTCCCCGCGCTCCCTGCTACTGTTGCTACACGCTCACGCCATCTAATTAAATTGAAAACGTCAGGTTCGATTATTGTCTAAAAGGTTTACTCCGCAGTAAAAGCTTTCGACGCGTTCCGAATATCACAGAAAATGTGTTTTGGTTTAACTGGTTTTCACTCACAACAAAATGACGTGTTGAAGGAAATCTGTGTGTGGTTTTATTACCTTAACATTTCTTCATGCAGCAGATCTCTCTCGATTCTTTCCACCGTCCCTTTATCCACCACTTCCCCTTACCTCTGCTCTTCTTCTAATCCCCATTTTTCTTAATGTTGTCCCTTCATCAACACTTCCCTCTCTCCTCTTGTCCATGCCCTCCTTCTGTCCTCCCCCTCGTTTATTCATTTTCCTCATGCCTCACCAATCAGCCTCAGGTCTGGTTTAGCGCTGAAATCAACCCTGTGATTTAGAGTGACACTGTTAATCAGGGTTCAGCTAAAGTTGGACATGGCCCTCTTCAGACTGTGCATTACACTATGAGTGAAAGTGGTGTGTGTCTGTGTGTATTCAACCAGGAAAACATCTCTTTTGTTTGCTGGCCAACATGGCTGGTGCCACTGTCACTCTTTTATCAGCCAAATGGATATTTAGGATAAAATACCTACAATGACTATTGGTTTCCTGCCAAAGTGACTGGTGTTTGTGTTACATACCAGACACAAGTAAAATGTTTGTGCGTCTGGTAGTAATTTCCCACTGTGGTGTCTTCGTGCATGACTGTGTGTAGCTATTAAGATGTACTTTGTGTGTGTGTGTGTGTGTACGTGTTTGACAGATATGGCTTTTTTAGCATTGAAGCTGCAGATAGCTGACACTTTGACCTGCTATGCTTATGAAGTGTTTAGTGGACGGTCTGGTCACTACAGGACACTAAAACAGCACTAAAACTCAGCTAAAAACATATTTTGATTGGATACTGAGAGCACTGAATGGAGGAAGGCAGTTGTTTTTAATGGAAAATGTGGCCATGTTCACATTAACAGCTATGAAAGTAAAATGTAAAATGTCAGGTTTTCCAGCAAACCTTGGTCCCCACATATGCTGACCTTTACGAGCCACATCCATGTGACTTTCTGACAGGCAGAGGAGAGAGTTTTAGTGGTGACAAATCTGACAGCAAACAAGGAAAAGATAACTAACAGTTGAATTATTAAACCACTTGGAACGTGAGGACTTAAACACTCAAACAAGTGACATCTTGGTCTAATGTGCTTCAACATTCTCTATCACATGCAAACTATGCATTTTACTCTGGTGTAAAAGGGGTTGGTGGTTGGACTCCCGGCTCCTCCTGTCCACATGTCAAACTGTCCATGAACTCAAAATTGCTCCCGATGGTCAGACAAGCAACCTGTGTACGCAGCCCATGTATGAAAGGCACAGTCGAATAAAATCTGCTCTTCCCACACAAGAAGAGCTTACCAAGACAACACCTGTGAAGGATTTGCGTGCCCCTCAACTTGCTATGCCGCTGATCTGACACGCTTGACCTCTAATAGGTCTGATACTTCGAAGTTGTTGTAAATAAATCATGTGCCTTACTGAACGTACTGACGTGCTTTCCACTTTGTCACGGTGTAGGAGTGAGGGTGCAGCACACGCTTTAGAAAACGACCCTATTGAACTCATCTGTGGGTTGAGCACTGATACAGATGGAATCAGGATACAGTTAGATTGTGGGTTGCAGACAGGGAACATTACAGATCTGCCTGAGATCAGACATATGCAGTATGTTTTGTAATAAGTCTTACAACAAGTTGTTAATTTGTTGTGATAAACACACTGTATTTGTTTCCAGGGAAACTAAAAACTGACTTGATTCGGCTGTGGCTCAGGAGGTAGAAGGGGTCTTCCATTAATCGAAAGGTTCGATTCCTGGCTCCTCCAGTCCGCATGTCCGCTGCATGAATGTTTATGTGGATGCCTGCATGTAGCTTGTAGTGTAAAGCACTTTGAGTGGCTGATGAGACTAGAAAAGCACAGTACAAGCACAGTCCATTTACCATTCAAGGTATTTTTTTTTTTTTTTTTGGATTGTCCTTGTATGTCTGCTTTGGTCAATCTATGTCAGCCTTTCTCAATGTGTGGTTTGTGGACCACAGGGGGTCACTTGCAGACCACTGGTGGTGTTAAAATATCGTGTATTAAATTTAGTGTTTCTCAAACAGTTTGAAAGTGACCACAGAGTCTACTAGTGAGTAGTGCATATGTGCTGTTTTCAACATTAAATCAGCTCAAACATTATTATTTGAAGTGGCTGTTTTACTGTGTTGTTGGACTTCACTGTTTTGCAACACCACCCACGCCAATTTAAAGTTTATGTTTTACAGTTTGCGCCAGAAATGATCAGCGAGGCATTTGAAAGGAAATGTGGATGAAGCTATTGTTTATCCTGCCCTGGGATTGTATAGTTGCACCACTTGTTGCAGTGCAGTGTGTGAGGAGTAGGCGTTGCTGTTTCTGTTGATTAAAATGCTTCCTCAGATTGGTGTGACCCAATAGCCGAGTTGTTAGGGTGCATACCACACGGTTGCAGTTATCCTGAGCGGTAGAACAAGTCCTGGCCGGTGTTTACTGTCTCTCTTCATTGCTGTATACATGTTAAATACAATGAAGTAGTAGTCCTATAGATTTTGGGGATGTTTGAGGAGTTAGGTGGTCTGTGAGTTTTGTTTTAGTGGCTTGGTCGTCCTTGGTCTGAAAAAGTTTGAGAAACACTGATCTGTGTATATATTTCACTTTATCAGTTGGAGGCAAATATGTAAAGTAATCAGAGGAAGAGATGACAGAGTGTTCTTGACTTTACTTGTTAGTTCAAAATTTAGTGTGTTTTAGATTCAAGGACTTAAATAGATTTCCACTTGCTTTTAGAATTGACAGTGGCATATTTAACATAAATAATATTTCAACAAAGAATATGAAAGAAAACAAATAACAGGCAGTGAAACTGACTCAACGGATGTCTCTGACTGGCCTCTATTACATATTTAATTAGATTTTAATATGAGCTTTAGCAACTGATAAATATTATTCGCCATAACGACTTGCTCTGGTTCAGCAGTGGGGTAAAGGTAAAGGCTTTATTATAGCTTTCCACCACAAGCCAGACAGAAGCCTTAACTCCCCCAGCCTTAAAAATAATCTGCCAAGGACTGAACACTGCCTTAGAAAAATAAAAATACATAAAAGGAGCGGTTTGGCTTTTACCCAGCTAGACCCCGGGACTGAGCTGTAAGACACAAGCGCTGTAAATGTTCAGCACCTGATCATGTGTGTGTTTTGGACTTCCACATCCCTCCCCATTGTTATGGCAGGAGGGCGGAGAGGGAGGGGGGGGGAGCCCACCGGAGTCGTCGCTCATAACTGTGGGGCAGGCGGATGCATGACGTGATTGACAAGTCTGATTCTCCCTCAGTATATTGCTTTGGATTTTTTAAAACCCTGGTCACAAGTTGACATTTATTTAGACAAGGCTCCTTCAGGACTGCCGAGAAGCCACAGAAACCAGAAGATGTCTGACGGAGACAAGTATTAAACGTGTGTGTATGTGTGTGTGTTTGGTCTGACAGGAAAATATTAAAACCCAGTTGCTCTAAACTAACCCACATACCTGAGGAGCTACGTAGCACCTTCTCAAGGTAATTCAAGGGACAGTATGAAACTTATGGAGGGAGGGGAGGGGAGGGGAGGGGTGCAGAAAATGGGAAGATTATGTTGCCCCCCCCCCAAATAACTTTCACACAGTCCCTTAGAAAAAGAGCGAAGCAGCATGAAGAGATGGCCAGGGCAGATTGAGAAGCAGTGAATATCAACTTGTGCTTCTGGTTTGGGTCTGGGTGTGATGATGTGTGTGTTTGTGTGTGCCTTGGAAACAGATGAAAAGTCAACTAAGATGTAATAAGCTAGCTGCGAGAGAGTCTTAACGTCTTTGGTAGAAAGCCGGGCTCTTGTTTCAAAGTGCAGAATCTGCTGTAAGCCCCCGCAGACGCAGACTAAACACAGCATCGGCCCTATTGTTGTTCTGCACTGTTACAGCCCTCCCTGGAGATTTAGCAGGAGCCATAAACCTCGGCGGCTGCGACAGACAGCCAATAGCCACGCTGCTTACTAATGACCCAGCCACCGAGGTCACACCACAGCCTGATCACGAGCATTCATACAGCACTCGATTGGAAAATGATGGGATTTGGAGTAGTTTTTTTTTTCACAGTTTTCAGGTATGCCGGTGAAACAAATCCTCACTAGTTTCTATTGCTTTCCCAGTATAAATACAAAGTGGAGGCAGGAATATGGCATGGTTTCATTTTATAGCAGAACTACAGTTGGTGATAATCGATTCAACATGTTCACCATGTCTTAACTATTGTATTTTAAGACCTGGACAAAATGTTTCACATGTCATTTTTTTTTCCACCTAATACATGACTAGTCACTCCATCTTCAATTTTCTTTTTTCATCAGTTTCCATCACGTGCCGTTCTGTGGTTTGAAGACCATGTATACACAAAGTAGCCATTACGGGAAGGAAAAGGAGAGAGTTTACTGGAAGAGGAGGCCTATTACTGAAAGCATGGAGTTGGATCAGTGGATAGGTTGAAGGTCAAACAAACCCTACGCATTTGTTCCGTCCATTACGGTGGACGTATGGGATGGTCGCACATGCATTGAGGCCTATATGCATTTGTATATATTCTGTGTGTGTGTGTGTGTGTGTGTGTGCATGACGACTCCGCCTGGCTCTGGGTTTCATCGCCACCCTCCACTGGCATCTGTGAATCATGTAATCTACCATGTTAACTCAGTGATTACCTGTTATTACACAGAGGTCCAGTTTCAGTGACACCATTCAATCCACCATCCAGTCCGGGTGTTTACAGCCTGTCAGCACTGGCTTCTCTTTTCTCCGTGCCAAGTCTAAAATGAAAACAAACATCCTCTTTTGACTCAGAGCATAAAAGTAAGATTAACTTATACTAGCAGAGGCAGATAGTGAACATGATATGGCTGTAATTCTGGAGAAAGGTTTGAGCTGATGTTTTAAAGGGCTACTGTGTCAACCAGTGAGAGAGAGAGCGAGCGAGCGAGTCATTACTGCGCTACGTGCGTGGGCATGCATATGTGTACATGCTTGTATGCCCATGTGTGACAAATCAGTCTATAAAAGTTCTATATATTTACAGTGAACTTGAGTTGACGTGGAGGAAATGACCAGGCTCATTTGCCTTATTTCACCCAATCATCATTTACAATATAGAGGGCGAGGAGGCTACTGACCTTAAAGCTGCACCAATCCCTTTTTTTTTTTTTTTTTTTATGCTAACAAAGGCTCAAATGACCATGTGGAGGGGGGAAAGGGCTCATAGTCACGAAGCCACTGAGAATGAATGCAGTTCCCCTCAGATTTACAGTGGATGTAATATCTTACAGTTTATTGTTCCGGTGTCACGTCCCGCAACTTTGCTGTTTGGTTCACCCTCACCGCTCTCATCAACCCTGTTTCCACGCGCAGCAGGGAGCCGTTTTCAGCTAAACACACGATAAACTACTTGCCCGCCACCGAACAGCAGATGAAGTTGGTGACTGGTCGTTGGAGCATTTAGCAGCTAAAGGGCCAGATATTTTTGGTTGGTTCCAAACACGGTGAAAGGAGAGTAAATATTGACTATTGTTTATGAGGTGACACCAAATTAATGCTAAAGCTGATCCATGTGTGCTAGATGCATGAATTTACTATTGTTTGCTAACACATTCACCAGGTGGCCAAAAAAGCTAATCTCTCGCCCCTTTAAAACCCCCCCTAACATCTGGCTTTTTTCAGCAATGGAAACGGGTGCGATCAGCATTTATACCTGGGTCAAATGACTCTGGTATTTAGTAGACACAGGTATTTATCAGCTCCAGCTCTGATCTGCATTAATGTAAACACATCACCTGGGTGAACCCGCTAATTTTCGCCCCCTTTTTTTGTCTTTGAGAGCACACAAAACACTGTAAAGCATGGTGCTCTTAAATGACAAAAATCACCACTGCTACGCTACAGTTGGGCCTGCAAGAGTGAGCTGCAATGGCAACTAATGGCTCACTTTTTTTGCCCGTGTCTGTGTGTGCTCTGTAACTGCATGTGATGACATCCCTGCAGTAGTGTGTGTGTCCTAGGTCGAACCAGAAAGGCAAATTTGTTATTTACTCAATGCAAAAGGTGTTAATCACCTATTTTTTAGCTGGTTCAATCCACTTATACCTGCCTATTTTGGTGTAAAAGGGGTATATGTATATGTTTTACATATAACTGAAATCAAATATCTTAACAAATATCAGCCTCATTTTCTGTTCATCATTATTGTGTGTTATTCTAAATTTATAAAAAGAAATTATAACTATGAAAACAGCCATCACATCAGTGTTTTCTACAACTTCCAGTTTAAAATGCATGTTCAATATTTTGGGATCCACTTTTGTACCACAAAATAAAATAAATAATTTAGAATTTAGATCAGAAATGAAATGATTAGATTTCTGCTGTTCAGAATAATTAAATAATATGTGCTACAGAATAAAGAAATCAGAAAGGAGACATTTTCATCTGCAGTGTGAACACAGCCGATGGAAACAGTAGATTCCACTGTGGAGCTTACATGACCAGCTCAGGTTTCTGTCTCCACAACGGGTGGTCGGTAGTCTGGATCCTCTTTAATACAGTGCGTTATCCTGCCAGATTGTGTTCCATATGTGCGTGTGCTCTCCAGTGAACAAACTTACTTACTTAGTATGAAGCACACATACGCACTTTATCCCCCTGCTTTAGTCACCTTGTGAGTCAGTTATTGCGCAAAAAATCTAAGGGGAAATCTTGACGTCTGCCGCAAAATGAACACCAGCCCCCTGCGGCATGAAACACAACTCCCAGCATGCTGTAGGGATAAGAGGGAAAGGAAAGCTGGGATTATAGTGAGAGACGGTGGTCGGACGAGATGACCGTGTCACGTGCCCCATGATTTTATGCTTAACAGGCATTGTTTGACCCATGGGTTTAGAGAGGACTTGTGCTTTTAACATATTAAACTAAAAAAAAAAAAAGAAAAAAAAAAGACATGATTAGAGAGTTTTGAATGACCCACATTTTGGAAGACCCTGAAGTAGCCAAAGGAAATACAACAAAATATAAAATCACACACAATTTTTATTTTTTCAATATTATACAATAGATATCATCTAATTTTCTAAACTTGACGATATCTGCCGTGATATTTATATGGATGTGTAAGTGTGTGCCCTCCATCCCACTTCCATTTCAGTGCCAACCCCTCGGAGACCTGGATTTCCACCTCATATAACGTCCCTCGTTGAACAGGAAGTGTTAGCCTCAGTCTCCATCGGCCACTTCGTTCTCTTGGCTTAAAAGAAACATGTTTAAAACGCTGGCGGTGCCTGTCGTTGCTGCTGTTGCCAAGCAACTATTGAAAACCTACTTAAAGTGCTTTTTTTGTGTGTTAGTATTTTAACTGCTAGCACTTGGCTGGAACCAGTGGCAACAGAACACTATTGCCATTGAAAATAATGAGGCAAAATGAGGCCGGGGCTACAAAAACATGGACAGGAATCATTTGAATTGGTTCAATACATGTCAGGAATTAGTATTGACTTCCCAGGTACAACAAATACAGCAGAAATTAAAGGATAAACTCCAGTGGGAATTTGGTTAGTATGTCAATTAAAGATAAAAATGATCAATTTCTGGTGACATTGATGACTATTTCCAGCTTCCAACCGACTTCACCCTCGAGGACTACACACTAGTAGGACACCAGTCTCATTAGCTTGTATGTTGCCCATATCTCCGTAGCTTAGCAGCAAATTTGTGACCACTTTCTTGATCCAGGTTTTTTTTTTTTTTTGTTTTAGTTATATACTGTAATAACTCTCTAGGCTTTTCCTTCCTTCAGCTTTTTACAGCTACATGATGCAGCTTCAGTTTAGACACAAACATTTTCTCTTCTCGGTTGTCTCATATTGCATTTAAAACTACAACTCTGAATGTTCATATAGTGGAAATGGAATGCGATTGTGTCTTTACTCTTCAGTTCAAGTGTGTTCAGCACTTTTTAACGTTTTCATTTTAACCTGTTTACAGTGTTTACACCTGCAGCATAAGCAAACACACTTCATTTTTAAATACACGGCATGGAAGTTATATTGAAAACAGCAAATCAAAAACATAAAATAATGAAAATCATTATTAGGCAACAATCAAAACATATTGCTGCAGCTCAAGAGCCCACTTTATTAGTCTGCATCTGAAACCTAAACCACCATCAGCCTCTTAACAACCATCAACCACTGCTTGTGTTATTGGAACAAAAGATTAAAAGAATAAATCAGACTTTTACAGTGGGAGCATTCATGTATTTATTAGTGGAGTATTAGTAGACAGATTGCAGTCTTCTTTCTTAATTACCTTAACAGGTATACCTATACACTATTACAACATAAGATATTTCCTAATAAGTTTTTTCATATTGGTTTCTGGAAGTCCTGCTAAGGATTCTAAGGACTTTGCACAAGGCACAAATATGGCTGATAACTTAAAGTTTTATTCTGAAATCTGTTCAGTAGTTCTTGGGATGAAACCTGAAAGAGGTAACTGTGATTTTGTACCAGTTTGTGATGGAGACTGAGATAAATAAAATTAAGTGAACTTCATCATCTCATGGAATACCTCTGGAAATAAAAGCAACCTTAGCGGAGAGCGAGACATTAAAAGAATAACTCAAGAGATGCACTGTAGGTTATGCTAAGAGGGTGATCTCCCAAAGCTCTAGTAGGAAGGCATTAATAAGAGAAGAAGGATGGAAGAAAAGAAAGAGAGAACAGTTGAGGATATGAAGCAGACCGAGGAGAGAAAAAAGGAAAACACTGCTCTGTTTTATTGTTTGACTGAAGTCTTAGCTTATTAAGTATTATTATTTTTGGATGTGGTGTGACCTTATCCCAGCAGTACCTCCGGCTTGGTCGTGTGTTCCAGCGAACGCAATTGGCAGCGTTTGTCAGTCATTCTCAACACTCAGTCCACACTGAGAAGCCGGTGGATTGGAACCCAGGACCTTCTTTCTTGCAAGGCGACAGCGCTAACCACTATGACTTACTGTCCCAACTGTGGCCATTGTTTCAATTAACAAATTTAATTAACAAAATCATTCATTTAAGAATTGGTGGAGGATGTCTTAAAAAAAAAGCAACTATACCAGGTCCTGCTGGACTCCATGCTGCATGCAGGACATGGTGGAAAAGAGAGAAAGGAAGAGAACCTTGCAGAGGGAGCATCAGACTTCATTCCTTTACTCACCAAGAGCTGTCTCCAGGGGCGGAAACCAGTGTTAACCAGTGTTAACTCTTGTCTCTGTTACTTCTTTTCTTCTACTGAAATTAGCACGCTAACCGCCTAGCACCCAGCCTGCTGGAGCTCTTTCCAATTGTGACCCCTTGTAGCCTCCAGCCTGTGCTGAAGACTGCAGCAGAGCACTGCTCAGATTATTATAAGTTCTTGTAAAGACAAGAGACTGAAGCGCTTGTTAAGAAACAATATCCACCATCTGCTCCTGGCAAGAACGTTTGGTGGCAGAGAAAATTTACTAAAAATTAATAAATTTACTGAAAAAAAATCCATATAACCAAGAGGGGTCCACTGCTAATTGGTTCAAGGTTTTTAAATGAAGCCTCTTTTATACAAAATCAGTTTATAAACAGCGTGTAGAAGCTGATACCCTCTGATGATTGAGTTACTCACTTGCTTAATAAATGATAATGCTGGATCATTCAAATTTTGGTGAAAGCGTCACATCCACGGATAGAATCAACTTTTTTTTCTTTCTCTGAAAATGACTGCAGTGCTTTTTGAGACTACTTTTGCTGTGAGTACATGTTGCATGTACGTGCATGTGTTATGTATTTATGCAGTTTCCACGATCATGCTTTATTATTATAATTATTACTGCTCTGTGAATGTCCCTCACCATCTCCTTCTTGACTTTAGCCAGAGCTCTCACCAGAGGTGCACGACTTAAACAGAGGGGAGCGAAAATCTCGTCAGTTTGTTGCTAATGTGTGTGATTTATTTACATGTGAGTGCAATTAAGGATCCGGCCATGTGTGTCGAACTTTTCTTGTGCTCACTCAAAGAGGCGCTAGGTTACGTCCTGGCTCAGATCTTTCAGTGCTGAACCACCACTCTGTTATATTTAGTTATATTTTGTGCGCAGAGCTGGCTGAAGGCCCGTCACATGTAGACCCCAACGTTTGCTACAGCCTGTTTGTGTATTTGTATGTGTGTGTGTGTGTGTGTGTGTGTGTGTGTGTGTCATACAGTGCCAGGTCTAGGTTTAATACTTTTTCCACCACAGAGATGTGGTGGAGATGATAAATCTTAAAACTTATGATGTCCTGCATTTTATCTGTGTAGTATTTTCTTTATGTCAGTCACTTTTAGAAGTATCGTATAATCTGTGGTGCGCAGGCATGTGTTTGCCTGATAATGTGTGTGTGGTGTGTGTTTGACTGTTTATGTGCAGTGGATCAGTTACACGGTCACCTGGATTCACTATTAGACAGCATTTAAAATCTGACCCCACTGTCTCCAACCTGTTTTCACATCCTAGAGCCGCAGAGCTCCATTTCCATCTGTGAGAGGGAGTGTGTTGGCATTGTATGCATGTGTGTGTGAGGGGCCACTCTGTCAAAAGAATGAGTGAAATTCAGATTGCGACACAAATGCAAAGAACTGCAGGCTGTACATCTTTGCAGACAAGGCCAAGAGTTGACAAAACCGGCATTTATCCGTCACTCAGGTTTCTAGAAGAACTTCTCTGGAAAACTGAGTTGGCTACCATTGACTCCCTCAGATATGCTGAATTGACTTTAACTGTGTTTTGAAAATCTCAAATATTATCAGAGCAGACAGCGTGTGCTGAGGGAGTATCATATAGTTATGATCTATTGCCACGGTTTAACCAGGAAAACTCCTGCTGGATCCTAGAGACAGAAACATACAAATATTAGAATCAGTGTATTTGTGTGTGTTTGGGGACAGAAGGGCGGCTGACCCCGGCACATACCTGGCTTTGATCCTTACTTTCAGATGAGCCGCAGAGGTGCAGCGATGGGATCCCAGTGCATAAATCATCAGTTATTTACTACCTGATCAGAGCTGTCCCGGCCATAAAGCACAGAGCAAAAAGTTCATAAAGTCGTCAAATGAGTTTATTTTTGAACAAATCTAAGAAGGAGATGCAGCTTGTTCCAACCTGTTTCCCCAGATGACAAATGAATTTTTAAAGATTTATTACCTGTCTAAAAAAAATGACACACACATTCTCTGCTACTATTCAATATTAAAACTAATAGAATCCATTTAGCCTCACTATGAAGAGTTATAGACTGTACATGGTTTCACAGCTAATTTAGGCTTTTTATCTGGTGTGGCTACGAGGCTAATATTGGGGGTAACATCTTAGTATAATACCTGAACGCTTCATTTATATTATCATGAATTTCCTTATACAAGTGTGAGGAGAAATCAAATTTCACTTTAACTTTAATTCTCCTCATTTCTTTTTCTTTTTAAACAAAGTATGTAACTTCTGCTGCTAGGAGTCGCTCCGTCAAAACATTTGCAAAAGATGGTGTTGCGTGATGTGGTGTTGTAGCGTGGGATCACGGGAGTTGTTGTCTTCACCACCATTGCCGTTAAACCTCTCCCGGTTTTGATTCCTTGAGTGTCGGTCATTCAGAAGGCTTTTACCGGGAGCTGAATCATCCACAGAGGTCTCCTCCTCTCCGAATAAAACAGACCAGGTGATTATAACAGTAAAAAAAAAACTGAATAAAGTTTCACCGCTGATGTACAGCAGACACGGGACATCAGGGAAAGGTTGGGAGCTGAGACTGCTGCTAACCTCTGTTTTGATTGTTTCTTAGATAACTCATGAACCAAACGCTCAGGAGGTTTTGAACAGCAGCCGAGTTGTCCTTTTGTATTCTATGACTAATAGACCAGGGGATTAATACCAGTGGAAACACTGAATAAAGCAGTTTCATGTTAAAAATCAGTTATTCACTGATGCAGTTCAGTGGACACAGGATATCTTGGAGGGGCTGGGAGCTGAGCTGCCTAACATTTACTTTTTCTCTGATAACTTAGATCCAGATGTCCTGTGACTACAATCCTTCATCCGGTTAAAATACACAGTTGAAAATGAATCAATTTTGACGACTAAAATTAAAAAAGAGTTTTTTCAGGTTTGAAAATTGCTGGAAACATTTGGGATAATGTAAGTACACACCTTAAAAAATATATATAAAATAGGTCTAGTTGTTTTTAGACATTTTAATGTGGAAAAGTTACACATCATAACATTAACTATAAAATAAAGGTAAAACATATTAGAAGAGCACCCCCTCCCTCCTCGCTGCAGCCTTCCAGGTAAAAATGTTTTATGAAGATGTCAAAGCCCAATAATTAACTTTTCTGAAGACTGTGACAAGCATTTACCCGTCACACACACACACACACACACACAAACTATGACACACACACACACACACTTGAAGAGGGGGGGGGGGTTTGAGCCTGACCAAAGAAAAACACCAGCAAAGTTGACGTGACAGATCGAAGTTAACTGATGTTGTCACTGGCCTCTACTGCCCGCACAAAGTGGTGCGTGTGTGACTGTGATTGTATTTGTATTCGTGTGTGTGTGTGTGTGTGTGTGTGTGTGTGAGCAGTAAGACCCATTAGTGTGCAGTAATGGGAGGGGATATTGGTAGTGTATAGGTGTAATTACCTCAAGCTAACATGGAGCTCAGGCCACGGGGCGCCTCCAACACAAATATGAACTGCAGAGCATAGATACCACTTTGTCCTCCTTCACCGCTTGACCTGGAGGAGAAAGTTCAACAGGGCCTATAGTTCTGAGAGTGTGTGTGATTGTGTGTGTGTGTGTGTGTGTGTGTGTGTGTGTGTGTATGGGTAAAAGAAGAGAGTCCTGGGAAATAAAGATCCTAAAGAGAAAGCTAGGGGAAAAAAAGGGCAGAGAAAAAAGACGTAGGTGTGTTGGACAATGTCTGTGCTGACTTATCTGCTGCTTCTGCTATGACTGACTTTTCTCCTGTTGTTTTCCTTGTCCATGATAATCTGCAGAACTTTTTCAAAATCCCCCATTCCCATCATCTATCTGTCCATCGATCCACTTCTCTGGCACTCTTCAAAGCCCCTCTCCAGCCCCCCCTCCAATCTTTTCCTTTCCTTCTACAATCCATCAATCTATCTCCACCTCCTCCCTGACACAGGGGTTGGACATCTCACTATTGTATTTGCTTTATGAGAACATCTGTTTAGCTTACTGGCTCAACCCCTGGTCTTGAAAAGCCTCCAATAAAGCCTTAACTCAGCCTCCATGTGGAGCACCACCACCTCTGTTAGCTGGGGGGCATCTCAGGCAGTACAGTAAGTGACCACAGCTTGCCCACTGTTAAGCTCTGCCGTATGAAGCTGTTGTCACTGAGCCAGCTCATGAGGCCTCTCAGGTGTTGTCAGTGGAGGACATACTGGACGTCCTCAGCTCATTGTGTTTCAGGCTGTGAACAGCTAGTTGCATTTTGAAATGTACAACTGGACCCTTGTCTGCCCAATCAGCTTCCCTTCCATTTTAAACACCTACACCAGCTATGTACCCACTCACACTTCTTTCAGCTTATGTGCACAGCTGCACTGATTGTGTATTGTGTTGTGAGCAATGTCAAATGCAGGGGTGTGTAGTAGTACTGTGACTAATAGATGCATGTGTACAACTGATGCTGTGAGACTGCTGCGTGAGGAGACAGGCACATCAGGTCTGCTTTGCGAGCAGCTTATTATGACCTATAGTTACACTTTATTATTAGGTGACCTCTAGTGGCCATAGTAATTGGATGGATGGATGGGCTATTTGTTTCCTTTGTGAAACTGACAGTCTTTAACTGTGTCCCAATTCAGCGGCCGGATCCTTCAGAGGCTGCATGAAGGCCAGCGGCGCAACGAAGCCCTCCCATTTCAAAGGCTCCTTCAAATGCGGCCAAGTAACGTGGCCTTCTTTTCTTGGGCAACAAAGGACTCAATTGATGGATCGTCCTATCCCAAGATTCATTGCCAGTCATCAAACAAACAACACCGACAGAGACCCGACTTTTAAATGTAGGTATTGGGTTTAAGCTCAGTTAAACAGCTAGCGGCACAACTGTTAAAACCAAGAGCCTTAAGACCTCATTTTTTTGTCAAAAAAAAAAAGTTACAAGGTTGCTAGGCGACCGGAGCCGCGCTTTGCCATGTAACAGTAAGGATTTGCCACAGCTGGTGAAGCGAAGCAAAAAGCCTCTGTAGGCCAGACCATCTGATTTTAGTTCGGCCTGAATTGGGAAACATCTTATGTTTCATTTATTTAACATCATTCGACAACTTTGTAACTATGACAGTGAAGGTCCTTTAACTTTAAGGAAGTACTTATTTTAACCTAAACCATGATCTTTTCCTAAACCTAACAAAGTTTTTGTGCCACAACCTAATGAAACTAGTACCATAATGGATTGTTTATTATTGTTACCATGACGACAAAGGTCCAGTACACCTGCTGCTGGAACACTGCATTGGGACATATCCGAGGCTAGGGACAAATTAATTATACTGTAATTTAGATTTGAGGACTTGTTGGCTGCTGCTGAGCTACTGAAGTGTTGCTTTCACATCTTGGGCAGTGTGAGCTCTCCTTCTCAGTGTGAAGGAGAGCTCAACAGATTATACACTTCAAGTCTGTTAACAGGTGTTGGGTAGGACTTCTACATGTGTGAAAAAAGTTGTGAAATCTAATAAATAGCCTTAAGTGATAATCTCTCTATGTCCCTCTATGTAGTCTTTTGCAGCAAATTCAAATGTATGCTGTAAACTTTAATGTCTTACAGTTTTGCACCATTCGTGTTTTTACATGCTTATAACATTTCTTCTGACGGGGGAGGGGGCAGTTGCATGCACTGGAGCCAGTCACTGTGTCATTTTATACTTCCATTGTAATGTTCCAAAATTGGAAAGTGTCAAATTCTGCACATAGGGGCTTTAAAGTTTCTCATTAACAGCAAAGATTTATCAAAGATTTTATTTTCAGTGCTTTGGAAAGACTGTAGCTAAAGAATGATACCTAACGGTGCCAATGAACTCAACTGTGTTAATTAAAAACAGCTGCTTTCATTTTAGTTGTAGCTTTATTCATTTTTGTTGCGCAGCATCTACCAGTTTGTTACTATTGTTATACATGAAACGATTATTTATGCACAGTGGATGCAAAGTGGGTATTAATAATGGCATCAGGAAGCCTTGCAAGAGACATGATGCAAAGTGTGTAGTAATTATGCAGGACCACACTGAATGACATGGTAGGAGTTATCCGTGTTTGGCCTTCAGATATTGTCAGATTGTAACAAAGCCAACTTGTTACCGTAAGGTTCCTGGTTCCTGGAAAAGCTGAGGAAGTTTGGACTTGGAAAATTGATGAGCAACCCTCGCTCCTCAGTCAACTGGATGTAATTTTGTGTTTTGTGTTTGCGCTGACGCATGTAGCTGCGCTGGCCTGTTACCAGGTGTGAAATTGTGTTACTGTAAAACAGGGAAAAACAACAGCAACAGAAGTGGGGTGGATGAAGAAGAGGAAGGTGGGGTGGAGGGTGGTGATGGTGGTGGTGGTAGTGGGGGGGGGCGGTTGTCCAGAGATTTATAGAGCGTGGTGATGTCATGTTTGTGGTTTGGGACATTATGTCACACATGGTTTCTATATCAGTGGGCCGCTGCTTGGCCTGAGTGGACAGAGCTACAGACCCAGCAGGAAACACATCTGCAGATTCACGCTGACCTCTGGTCAAGCTGCAGATTTGGTCTCAGGTTTGTTGGTAGGGACAAACAGTGTCCAGGGGTGAGTATGTGTGTTTTCATATTTAGATTTGTGCTTGTATTTTTGTGCCACACGCCTTTTGAGACAAATTATCTTTCATTTCAGCACAGTGTTCTTTGATGTCCTCCAGCAAACAACTTCAGCCAAGTGCTTCTGTGTTTATTTTTTTCACACAGGCATTTTCCCCAGCAGGTAACTCGTGCTGTTTTTCCACACACAAATTAAATCTGAAAAAGTTATAAACTAACATCAACTTGGCGGGACATCCTGTTAAACACAGCTTTCTCCCGGGAGAGATGGCACAAGTTTAGCGTGTATTCAGACTTGTGTGTCTGTCCATCTGATAGATCTCAGTCCAGTATCCACTTTTATTTAGCTCTGTTTTGGTTTCTACCAACTCCTGAGGGAAAAATCTGGCTCTTTAGCTGCTAAATGCTCGACTATGTTTACCAGCTAATCCCTGACCTTGTCTGTCTCCTGTTTAGTGCTGGGTTCTTTAGCAGAAAAGAGTTGACTGCTGTGGTTTAAAACTTGATAAAAGCAGTGAGAGTGAACCAAAGTAATAATAAATAAAATTTCTGGCTGTAAAGCCAAACCAATGAGCCAAATGTAGTAATTTGACCCATTGTTACTATGTCACCATTAATTGGTGCAGCTTGAAAGTTGAGAAGTCATCACTTTTTATTTCTTTTTGGCCATACACACTGCCCTACATTACTTAGCAAATTAATATTATTGATATTAATATTTTTACTTTAATCCTTAGATGTTTGGCTTACTTTTCTAATACATGAGTGGCTCAGCCAGAGAGGAGAAACTGGACTGTATCTGAGTCCTGAGTTCCACTTGCATGTCTGTATCTGGGACCAGTGACTGGGGGCCAAACAGGGTGGAGATACAAAAACCATAGAGACAGAGGGATGGGCAAAGGCTGTTTTCACTCACCCGCTTATGCGATCTCTATTACTCCTCTGCCTGTTTCTGTCATCACATCATGTCAGTGCTCAGTTTCAACATACTGCTGACTTTATGCACATATTTGTGCACCTGCAACTCATATTCATAGAGACAGTGGAGCAGGAGAGAAGGCCATTTCATGCTTTGTGAGATTCAGAAAATGATTGGTGATATTGATGATTTAGCCTCAGGAACAGAGGCAGACAGCAACACAGAGGAAGATGTATGTGGTGTGTCGGATGGATGGAATTACAAGAACTCGTGCTACTAATATGACTAAGAAGAAGACAAAGAAATGGAGATATTGTAAGAGCTGAACTTGATGTACAACCATTTAGTTTGTCTCCTTCAAATTGAGGACTCAATTTTTGTTGTCACTGATGCAGTTAAATTGCATTAGCTGAGTTGTCTAAAATGGCTAAAGCTGCCATACACAGGCCGCATGAGGACAGGGGTTGCTTTGGGTGAGTTGTTCCACCAACTGGTAAATTTCAAGGCCACATCCCAAACTCCACAAACACATGGCTGTGCATATGAATGGCCCTCTTGCTTCAAAACTAGGGTTGGGTATTTTCTCGCTTGCAGAGGGAAAGGTTAGCAAAACCAGCTGACCCGCCGTTTCCTCGGCTACCAGTGTTTACATAACCAACACACTCATATGCTCATGTATGTGCAATCGCAGGGACCGTGAGCCTCCCCAGCAGGCTTTATCTGCAGTAGAACAAATCAATCATGTGTGTATGCTTGTGTATGTGGGGGTGTGCCTTCTTGAGTGTTTGAATTTGCAACTGTAGCAGTCATCCCCTCAAGCTTTTGAATTATGGATTATTGTATTAGCCGAACTATCGTGAAGTCAGGCGGAGCACGTTCTTGGGAATAAATTGGCTTGACCCTAGAAAACAGTTGTGCTCTCCAGCGTTTTAGTTTCAGTGGACACTGCTTGGGTAAAGTATTTAAAACAAATGATGGCAAATTAAAACATTCACACATTTTAGTCCATATGCTGCAAGTAAAACATCATCATTAAAAATCTGTTCTCATTTTGTGGCTAGGCAGATGAATCAAGATAAACAAACAAATCATTTTCTTTCTTCCTCCCTCCTCAGTTCTTTCATTTTTCAAACATGATTATGTGTTGCTCAATGTTACTCAGGCTTCTGTGGCTTTGGCAGTTGAACTTTGTGTTACTGGCTGCCGCTGCAATTGGTTACTTGTGAATAAAAGACAAGAAAACACTTAATTTCAATGGTGTTGCTGTTTTTTACTTATGGACTTACGGTTTAAAAAGAATGCTGAGGTGGGTCAACAAAGGGTTAAGGTCATTAGCTAGACTTCTAGACAACCATTTCTACATTTTGATTGGAGCACATGTATATATATATATAAATATATATATATATACATATACACACACACACACACACACATATATATATATATATATATATACACACACATATATATATATATACACTGAATGGCATTTGTTTTGTGGTTTTGCAGCATTTACACTTGAACAGAAAATGCATTTCCACATAAAACATTTGCAGATCCAGTTTTTCTTGAATGCATGAATGCAAGGCAGTTTGAAACCTGCCTTGCATTCATGTACTTCAAAGCCGTCTTCTTCTTTGCCGGTGCAATGCCTTTGTTCATGCATTGCTGTGTTCCTTGGCAAAAACTCCACAGGGAACTTACAATGCAGTTGCTGAGTTTTTCCAAAATGTATTTTTCCTGCAAACCAACAAAAACAGCCACATGATGGTCATATATTTTGAGACAGTATTTCTGAGACAGTCCATGGCTGTAAAATTGAAATGCAAGCACGAAAAGTCTTTAAAAATATTCAGCTACAATGTTTTTACACAACAATGACAGTGATCTGTCAATTACATAATTTATAAAATTAAACCTAACATTCATAGCTAAATGTCACGCAAACACTTACTTTGTAACACTGGACTGACATTATTCTTCCTATCAGTATTGCACCTGGTCCATTACAACAACGAGTTGCTTGCTAATCATAGTCGGTTCAGTGGCATGTTTTCTTTTTCCAAATGTTGCTGTGTTCCTCTCTGTTATCATAAAGAGAGCAGGAGGAAGGTGGAGAAATGGTTCCCACATGTTTGAATATTACTCTGTTCATTAGCAGTGTGTGTGTGTGTGTGTGTGTGTGCGTTTGTGTGTGTCACAGAGAGCTCTGATTAATTGGTCCTATCCAATAAGCTCTGGAAACACCAGGGTTCAGACCAGGCCACTAATTGTCATAATCCACCTTTGTTTGTTTCGACTGCTCGACCAGACTTCACCATCTGTGTGTGTGTGTGTTTGCATGTATGTGTGTGTGTCACCTACACTCTCGACAGCACATGACTTGGCATCAGCATCTCTTCCTCCTCTGTTCCTCTCTCTGTCTAGACTGCAGCAAAGAGAGCAAGAGGTAAACCGAGATGCAGAATGAAATAAAGGCAGACAGAGAGAGAAGAAATCACAGAGAAACTATGCTCTCTGCTCAGCCTCTTTGTGGCCAGGCACGTTTGCCAAATAGATCCCAGTGGATGCTCCATTCTCGATAGATGGTTTAAACTGGTGTGCTGCTCGCTGAGGCTCTTTAAAGCCTTTCAGCATATTAATGCTGTGCTGATTTTGCATGGCACAGGGCCTTTCATGATGACGTCCTCCCCCAAAATGAAGTAGTCTGTTGTATGCTCTAAAAGTAACATAGCCTACTTAAGTGTTTTTGACCAAGACACCAAACCTCTAGCTGCTTCTATCTGTAAATAGCCTGTCTGTCTGAATGCATGCATGACTCTTCACCTATCTGTCTGCCTGTGTCCCTTCTGGCTTTTGTGTAGGACAAAAAAAAATGAAAGTTTTCCAACATCCTGGAACAAATGGCAGACAGGAGTTTCAGAAACATTTCTATGAAGGTACAGCCATTTCTACTGTCTGTCTGCTGAAACTGCTGATCTGCATTAAAAAATATGATGTAATTATGATGTCACACATAAGCTGTGACACACAGGTATAAAGAAATACTGAGCAGATCAATCACAGGCTGTAAGGAGTGTTGCATGCCAACCATACAAATTCACGGTAGGTGCATCAGTTCTGTTGTCCCTTTTATTGTCTTTCCAGAGTGAAAGGTACACAAGTAAAAATGTACAAAATTGATGAGACTTGTGTTAAAGTAAGCCGCTGATGATAGCAAGCGTGGCTAACTAGATTGTTGCCCACAGTAGTAACCTAGCTTTACTTCCATGACCATGAGTTAGCATATCATTAGCTAACTACAGAGGAAGTTTCATTCAAGACCAACACTTCCACTCCAAGGAAGCTGGTGTAACACCAGCCCTTGATGCTACTGAACCAGAGTTTAGGGAAACGTTAGCGGGTCTGCCCTGGTCTGTTATAGATTTGGCTGTACTTTCTCCTAAGAGCTGAAAGCTAGTGCTTTTGGAATAACCACAATGTAGTAAAAATCTAACTTCTGTGTGGCTCTTCTAACTTGTTTCGCTAGTGAACATGATTATAAAATGATGATTTTAAATCAGTATATCAGCTAGAAAAGTCAGCCAGAGACAATGTTCATTGATGAGCTATAGCTAACTGCCATTTGTCCTCATCGTTTCCTGTATTGTCAGTTGTCCTGTATTGTTTTTAAAGCTGGGAAATGAAGTCGAAGCTGACAGTTGTCATTGCAGCTGACACAGTTGCCATTGAAAATCATGAAGTTTTGCCAGCCTCTGTCTAAAGTTGGGGCCTAGTTGTTTCAAAACACATCTTGAATTCCAGGTATTAAATCTGCCAATCCTATTGATGTTAGCTGCATCTGGGACCTGCAAAAAAACAAGGATGCAAGTATAGAGAGCAGCTAGTTGGCCTAAGTGTAGCCATGTCTATAGGAAAGAGCCCTTCTAGAGACAATTTATTTCTCTGGATCAGTATGATCTCTGTGGACAAAACCCAAGGCCTCAACCAGAGATCATTCTTCCCTCTGAAGCAACTCTGCCTCCTCCTGCCTCTGCAGCTGAAACTTCAAACTACAAACAAATACAGAATGAATAATAGTGATGCAACAGGGATTAGTCAGACACACACAGTAAGTGGTGACAGATTATTCATCTCTGTATTCTTTATTAGTCTCCACATCTCCATATATCATCGGCTGATTGGTTTGTTGCA
The DNA here is from genome assembly GCF_046630095.1 of Trachinotus anak. Classification (NCBI taxonomy): domain Eukaryota; kingdom Metazoa; phylum Chordata; class Actinopteri; order Carangiformes; family Carangidae; genus Trachinotus; species Trachinotus anak. The sequence continues at coordinate 16,342,059 of NW_027273876.1, read as the reverse complement.
AGTCAGCCGGGCGGGGGTCTCTGACTGCCTTGCAAATAGAGCAGAGCGCCAGGGTTTGGCCATGATAAATGTTGCCTCTCCCCCTCTGACCCTGATAGATAGGACCTCCACTGAGAGAGAAGGAACTCTTCCTCTCTCTTGTGGTACTCCATCTTGCTCTGTGTTGTTGTGGAATCTGGGCTGATCCCGCTGTCCCCTCTCACCTACATACCCACACACAGGAGATACAAACATCTGTCCCAGTGATGAATGTGAGATACTTTTGTATTTGCTTGTTTTGAGACTGGGCCACAGCCATCCTGTGAGGGAAACAAATGTGTCTCTAGAAAACCCTAAATTCAAAAATCATTGCATGGGGGTCTGAGGTAGGTATTCTGGGCTGTATGGAGCAGCACTGTACACATGAAGAGAGAGCAAGTGGGTGAGAGACATTTCTGTCTGTGGCAAAAACCACCTTTAATGCATTTCCTCTACATCTGTCCTTAATTTTTACTGCAGGAAGTTACTATCTGTTGCAGCTGTTAAGTAAGCATGTGCTCTAGGCATGATATAGCTATACAGGATAGCATCAGGACACTATGTGTTACTTTACTTAAGGATAAAAAAAATAAATTAAGTGATAGTCAGTTGTGCTAATTGGTTGAAAGCAACTATGTTTTTGGAGCAGCTTCCAAGATTAAAGGAGCTATTTGTAAGTTTTGTTATTGCTGCATAGCAAGTGTTAACATTAGCAGCAGTTATTACCAGTCTAGAAGAAACATTGCCAGTTCAGTGTTAACTCTTGTCACTATTATGTCTTTTCTTCTACTGAGGTTAGCATGCTAACCAGCTAGCCCTGGCCCATCTCATCACTTTCCAATAGCGACTCACTACAGCCTCCATTCTGCCCTGAATACACAGCGCTGCTCAGATGGCATATTAAAACCTTGTCCTGTAAACACAACAATGGCACAAGCCATCCAGTCCAGGCATGGACACATTTGTCTCGAGAGAAAACTTACAAATTGCGCCTTTAAGGGATCACAAAGGGATATTACAGTTCAGCCCCAGGGGTCATGAATGTGTTTACTGAATTTCACAACAATCCATCCAACAGTTGAGGCAGCCTATTTCACTCAAAACAACAAATATCAACCTCATATTGGTGCTAGGGAAGAAGTCAGGGAATCGTCAAAGTCTTTAGAATTCATTGTCTGGAGTCCATCAATGTCTGCGCAAAACTTTGTGCCAGTCCATTCTATAAATGTTGAGATAATTACTGAATAAATTAAAACTTCAACCTGCCGGTGGTGTCAGTCAGGGAATCACAACAGGGAATCAAAACAGTATGCTTCATCATCTGGAGAACATAGACTTCTGTGCAAAATTCACTGGCAGTCCATCTAATAGTTGCTGAGATTTTTCACTCTAGACCAACATGCTGAAATTAACATCCCTTGAGCCACAATGTTGGTTTGGCCCAGTTGAAATGGTGGAAATTCTGGCATAAACGTACCCTTACTTGACTTAACTAGATTACATGTTGAACAAGGAAACCAGGAAAAAAATGCTTCTGCATCTTTGGACACGTTATGAGCAAAATAGTTGTTTATAGATGGCCACATGATGGCACTATCCATTCCAAAAACTGAAATCTGTCAAGTAGTGTTTGAGATATCCTGACAACTACCAGACAAACAAGACTGAAAACATGAGGTAACAAACAAGCAAACAGTGGTAGCAATCACAGTGGTCAGCATCATTTCCTCTAGTTTATTGGTCTGTACTCTGGTCAGACCCCTGCACTCTCTTTCCCTCTCTCTAACCTCTGACTTCGACCCAGTGGAGTAACAACGGGCCTGCCTCCCGTCCCTCTGACACCTCGTAAACATTGACAACAGCCCTTAACTAGCAACTAATCGCTGGCCTGCACCGGTGTGGACGGGTGAGCGGGAACCTGTAATTAAAACTTTCCCATGGACAGCCAACCGGATGCGGCACCTGTTAATGATGACATGATGTCACTCTGTTACCACGGCTACTGGTCCAATTAGTAAACAGAAGTGTTTTCCTAGCCTGCTTTTTTTTTTTATTGGGGGCCACCAACAAGACTCTGTGGCTTTCCTGCTCCTGTATTTTTCTTTAGCAGTTGTTTTTGATGGCTAGCAGGAACATGGAGCAATTCCCACCTCTCTGGTTTCTAACACTGCTTTTAATCACACTTGAATGGAAACATATCTTGGGAATTTGAACAAAGAAGGGGAAAAGCAGTCAGTACTACTGTCTTTACAAAGGAGTCCCCACTGACCTTGATAGAGGCCGGTTCACAGTCTGGAAGTATCCCCATCTAATTTCGGCATCCATGAGTGTCATTCAATACCTTTGGCTATTTTCACTTTAAAGGACCCCTCCTTTTACTGCCCTGGAGGTTACTCTAAGAAAACACAACACTAGAACTACAAAAACCACCTAAATGGCAAGCAACCCCTAACACACATTGTTCTAATGCCGGCTCGAAAGGTTCACTAGCAGTTCACTGCCGCCTATCCACAGATCGAGTGTTAAATAAGGCATTATAATCTCACCCTGGACCTTGAGTGAGCCTCTCGAACAACCCTACAACCCTCTTAACCACCCCTCTCCCCAAACACCACCCCTCCCTTTTAGGTGAGGCCATTAAAATGCGCCTCCATTTTGCACAATAATCAGCCGTTTTAATCATGCATATTAGTCCTCCAATAACTTTAAACGTCATCTAATCCCCTAAAAGAGGCAGTGAGAGAAAGCTGGCCCTCATGCCTAATTTTACCCCAGTGGCCTTAGTCGGGCGCCTGGTCTAATTCAAACTTTACGTGGCCCCAACACTTTTGAGAACAATGTGGAGGCCTTTAGGGAGCAACTACAGTGACAAATGAGCCCAAATAGGTTTGCTGCTCTGTGACTGTCGCTGGAGTTAGAGTGGCTAATCTCTCAAAGTTTTACTGTGTGTCAGTGTTCGTGTGTGGTTTTGGACTTATAGACCATGCACGCTTGGGAATCTGTAATTTAGTCCAAACCCCCAAGGTAAATTCAAAATGTCCTTTTTTCGCTTGCTTGAACTTACTTTAAATTGTGGATAAAAATAATTACACTGGGCTTTTGTGTTTATGTGGTGGCCCTTATAGAAAGTACAGAGATCCATTTACCCTGACTCCATAGTAAGTAGATCTAAATTACAATAGTATGAAACATTAAACTAGTTTCTGACAAAAGAAAAAAAAAGACCACACTCTGAATTCCATATATTATCTATAAGAGAGATGGCTAAAGAGCTAGAAAAGATTCATTCATCATTGATGCTGCAAAAAATTTGGGTTCTACAGGTGTAATATCTGCATAAACATGAGTGCGTGGTGTGTGCTTAACTGTGTTAATTTACAAGTGGTCAGACATGCATCTGAATACATACATATTTTATACCTCCTAAGTGGTATATTTTTGTTTCCCTTCGTGTTCTGCTTCATGCAAATTATTGCAGCAGACGTCTATGCTTCTGTCTGACTTCACACTTCTCCTCTAGGTCTCTCCATCCGGGGCACTCATGACACTCACCCCATGAGTCTCAGCACTCACTTTCTCTATGGGCACGGATCAAATGCACATGCACACTTTCACACACACACATACACACACACATACACATATATACATATATAAATCTGCAAGGGAAAACACTTTTACTAGTGGGTAAATGTAGTTAAAGATGCAAAATGATTTTTTTTCCAACTACAGCAGCTGGGTGCATATTTTTCCACAGATCTAATAACATACTGACTGTTAGGCTATTATCATCTATTATGTTACCCACTAAAGTCAGTACATACTGTAGGGTACAATAGAAATTCCTTGATGTGTCTAATATTCCATACTGTAAATGTGCAGTGTAGTTATATTTAGGGGCACGAATGGGCTAATGGGCATTGTTGCACCTATTCAAAAACGTGTAGTAATGGTAACAGCATTTTTTGTTCTATTAAAGAAATAACCTGCAGCAATGTCAGTGGAGGGAGTTTAACATCCTCCTTATGAGCGGGAGCAAAAGGATTCATGTGAAATGTAGTGAGCAACTTTTAGAAACACACCGTCCTAACAGCAGCATCTTTAAAGTTGCACCAGTTAACATTTTTCCATTAACAATAGGACATGTGAGAGGGGCTGCTAGTAGTAGCTAACCCACACAAAAATTATAATGCAGCTCTGCAGTTCAGCTTGTGTTTTAGAATCTTTTTACTGATTGTTTTGGTTGCTGATGTGATTCACTCTCACAGCTCTCATCACCATTGTTTTCAGCAACAGGCAGCTATTTTCTGCAAAAAAAAAAAAGCCTGGATAAACCCACTGTATGCTACTTGCCTAAAATAGCTGACTGGCAAAGTTAGCTGGTAAACATTTTGGAACATTTAGCAGCTAAACAGCCAGATGTTTCCCTCTGGAGTTGGTGGAGACCAAAACTAAACTCAAAGGGGAGTAATTATTGGACTTATTTGTGAGGGGGGCAGAAACATTACTGAACTCTAATAGCTTTGTGTCTGCTGAATGTGTAAATAGCCAAATGTCTTGTACTTTATAAGTTGTTAATATGTCAGTGTTGTATTTATATCTTTTTCCACTGGCCCCAAGTGGCAAAATCAGTTAGTGCAGGTTTAAAGTTACAGATATATTAAGAATATTGTTTATGAAATTTGAAATACTGTATTTCCTGTTGAAATGTGATGCTGAGGCAGCACACATGGGGGAATTGTTTAAGGGTGGAAACTAATGAGGTATGCATAACTTAGAACCAGAATGGTATTTTCCAAACAGAACTGAATCCACTAAAAAGATAAAACTTTCAAATGAATAACGACATTTTTATGTAAACTCAAAGTTTCTTCCGTAACTGTTACAGAATGTAATATGTGTGCATTATAGCATGAAAGAGATTTGCCAACAATAAGAAAAGATTAACATTCATTTGTTTGCGACTTGTAGAAACACACACACGTGCACAAAGCCACACAACACACACTTTTGTGATTCATTCATCCCACTCTGTCCACGACGGCTTCCAACTTGCCTACTTGCCGTAGAGCCCTCCTGCTGTGTCCATACTGATGTATTTCACTGAGCTCGGTTTCACAGACAAACACGAAGAGCACATACATTCCTCACTAAATAACTACGCTTCCTCCCTGATCCTCTTTCCATCTCGCCTCCTCTCTTTTCCCAAGGAAATAATTAAAAAGCCCTGCTGCTCTCTGTGATATTCCCCTGCTGACCCACTGCACTGAGGCCAAACATGGAAGCTTTTGTTTTATGTGCTTGTAAGGTCTTGGCATTAGGAGGAAGCACTGGTCTTGCCAGGGATATATATCTGTCTCAAACCACATCTACGCTACACACACACATACTATACAGTAGTGGCCATTGTAGCAGCCACAGTTCATGCATTACTCATGAATCCATCCTGGATTATTGCTACATACAGGAGAAGAAACATGAGTATACTATAGCATAAATAGCAGTTGTGTTCTCAAGCAATTTCTTTCTTGTATGTTCCTGAAAATGACTTTTCATTATTTTAGAGAACTTTTTATAACAATCCTATGACCAGACAAGAATGTTATCAGAAACCTCTTCAGAACCCAGATTAACGTTTTTCTACATTCACTATTGCAAACGATCATGGTTAAAGTTGTATTCCAATCTTCTGCATATGAGTCAAAATCTATTTGAGAGCATGTTTTTATTGTATCTATTTAATTACTAAAAACATTCCGGTATAGTTTGTGTATAGTGACAAATTTATTAAAAACCCAATCATTTTAATGTATTTTCTGTTTTCTCTTTGACTTGGACATTTAAATTCTACCGAACACCTTAAAAGAAAATATGAAAACTGTCTTATAAAATATTTATAAGTGAAAACATGAAATATATGAATAACAATTAAACTGTAAAATATCAAATCTGCTAAATAATACTAATAGGAAAAAAAGAACAAATGCAAGAGACAGAAAGAGTAAAGCATGATGGCTTGGAGAGGACGCAGTACAATATATGTATGAACTCATGCCTCTGGACACAGATAGACCTGGTCTCTAGTGTGCCACATTAGTTCAAACTAACAATGAAACACGGCTACACTCTCCAGTGATGATGAACAGATCTGTCTGTCTCACAGCGTTAACTTTCATACTGATGTGTGGTCCTATGCTGGCTGACTGTTTGGTGTGAGATATTCTATTTCCACATTTCTGTTGTTTTTAACAGGCACACAAGGTATTTTATTACTTTGATATTGTCATAACATGACATATTGTCTTGATAAAACATCTGAATGAACCACCACGTCAATGATTTCTCATTACATATGTAGATCTTATATATGGTATAAAATGTATTTCGGTCTGGTTGAGAAAACAGTCCCACCACAGGGCTCATTTCGTTCATTTAGTTTTGGAACCGCTTTCAATCATATCAAATGACCATGGATCAAATGGAGTTTGACCAGTTGTCATGGACTTCCACGGTCAAGAAGGAACTTCAGCTACTTCAGTTTCTCCTCAGCCAACAAATATCCTTTGTTGAAGCATCAAATCATTTATCTTTAGTTTTGGAGCCATAAACAACAGTTAATAAAAGTAAACTATAAATGATCTTTATGTTCAGAATATTTCACCACACTCTACATCATATAAAAACACCACATTAATGATTTGCTGTTGCTCCCTCAGCTCATAAGCTCCAGTTTAACCATTCATTCTAGAAGTGACGATCATTTGGAGCAGAGTAGAAGTGGACTGAGTCATTCTCTAATTTTTAGTCCAGCAAACTTGTTGGCAAGTTTCCTTGGATGTTAGCTTCTGTAGGAAATGAACCGTCCTCCATTGATGTGTCTCACGCAGAATGAAAAGCAGGGCCACACACATGCATCAGCGCTGTCACAGCTCCTCATTTACCCAGTCTAAGCACATTCACTGTGCGTCCAGGCCGTGTCTTCCCAGGCGCTCAGATCTGCAGGATGAGCTCATACTCGGCCAGACCAAAGCACTTCAACATGTTCTTATAAAAAGATAACTATTCTCTCGAGACCTCGGAGCCAGACTGACTGAGTATATATGCACTGCTTATAAGGACCACAGCCCCTCCATATTAGAAAGCTTTAGGCAAGGATCATGGAGATGTCAGGCACAGCTCATTTTCTTCTTCAGCTTTCTGTTTTTGATAAATCCAAGGTTTTGTCTTCAAAGTTGTAGTGTGCATCAGCAGTGTGGAAAATGCTGATGATGTGATTTCACTGTTGCTTTTGTAGAAATTCTTCACACCTTCCACAAATATTGCAACTGTTAAAAAACTTTTTTTACTTTTTTTATATCATTCATCATCACTGAAATGCAACAGGAATATTGAATACATCTGTTATCATAGAAATACAACTGACCCCTCAGTATATCCTCTTTATATATATATATATATATATATATATATACAAGTATTTGTTACTAGTAAAATTACAGACCAAGAAGTGTGTGCTTTCGTCAACTGTTGTGTTGTGTAGATGATATTGTAGATGAAAAATAGCATAGGCTGTACTGTACAATTTGCTACATGAATAAATTTCAACCTGAGGAAATAGTTTCTAATTAGCATTTTCAGAGTTCTTAATTCCAGCATAACTTTTCATACAGTGAGACTTGCCTCAGTTATCGGCTGGCACAAATTGTAGACATTGAAGCTGCAATAATGGATTATGTCATTGTTGCATTTACAAGCTGTGAACACATCATAAAGTTGTTATGCGAACAGACTGTGTTAGCAAATAGTTTTCTAATTTCAGCTCTGTTTTGGTCTCTACCATGTCCTGAGGGAAATTTAAAGTTTCACTTCCTCAACTAGTTACTGGTGGTGAGCTAAGGTAGTTAGCTAGGTGACCTATAGTAGTTAGTAGTAGGTGTATGATAGCTTTTACACTGAAAACAGCTACCTGCTGCTGTTGTGTACAAGGCAGATCGGATAACTAAAAAAATAGCTAAAGGTTGGTTCTCAAACTGGGGGTTCAGACCTGCGGGGGGGGGGGGGGGGGGGGGGGCAGACTAGAACACTTTTTTTTTTTTTTAATTATTATTAGTTTTTTAATTATTTTATTTTTTTCCTCATCTTTGTTTCTTGTTCGTGAAATAGTGGATGATTAGGCCTCCATATTTGGTGGAACTGACCACCATGCATTAGCGCATGCATATACAACCTGTGAGAAGGAGACACAAGTGTACAGGCTTTTTCTACGGCGTCACAATCCAAAAAGTTTGGGGACCACTGAGCTAAAAGAAGAGTGTGTAGAGCTGAGGGGAACTGAAGATTTGGGTGCATTCACATCAGACACAGTCATTTGATTCATTATTAATTGAAAAAAAAATACGGATTAGTGCTGTGCAATTTGTGTTGCAGACACTTGATTAAAAAGACACATTTTACAGATGAAAAATACTCCTAATGCAACTTTGATGATTTTCACCAAGACAATAATAAGTTTGTACGGCAGAATTTATTTTTCTCACGCGCCATAACACAGACTCAGTGTTCCTGCTCGCTCAGCCGTCAGGCCTCTGTGGTGTGTTGAATCCCAGCCAAACCCGTTCTGCTGGGACTTGCACTACTCTGAGGGTCCCGTCGCGGTTCCTCTGCAACACTGGATCTTTATTAAGCAGGTCACTCAGCAGGACACACACATACACACACCTCCCTTAAGGACAAGTACATCCTCTGGCATTACTGTTTGTCATTTAGTTAGTGAAGAGCCAAAGTCTGATTCCGCTTTAGGGAAATGTAAATTCTGTGCATGCATGTGTATTTGAGTGTGTGTGTGTGGATTTAATGAGAGCCACACAGCGACAGTGCTTCAGGGGAGGAGTGGCTTGTTTCTTTTTTTTACTTTGAACTCTAATTTACACCACCGTGAATACTCATGGGGGATTTACAGATTCAGTGTGTGTGACTCTCTGGAGATCTTGAATTTCAGAGTCAGAGGGCACATAAACACTGAGAGCCAATCTTTTTGTAGCCTAAAAGTTTCCTTTTCCACAGCATCTTTGCCCCACTTATATTATTTCTTACCAAATTTATAAAATGAGCTGAATTGTTTTTTTTTTGGTTTTTTTGCTCCGTGGTGCTGAAGTTCTTTCAGAAGAATTGAAATTCAAACACGAACCTCCCACCTAACTGTCAATCTTTCAACCAAACAACCTACTTTTGGAAAGGTTTCTCATTCAGTGCTACAGTCTGCCAGTACCTCGAGTAACAGACACAACAGACAAAAAACAAATATAATTAAAATATGATTATAACTGGTGGGAGTAACATAAATCTGAAGTACTGTTAAATTATCAAGGACACTGTCCTCCCAAGAAAAATCCCCCAAAAAAGCGATTATGGCTCATGGAGAAAATAGTTTGATGTTGCAGAGCCACATTGGGTCAACACAGCAGATTGGTTCCTGCTTTATGCCACGTACTTCAATAAGTCTAATTTCAGCGTGTAGATCATTGTTTATCATTAAGCTATTTAGCTTAAACCCGCTGACTTAATGATAACAGATGGAGTTTTACCTATGCACATACAGTATTCCCTCTGCAGTCTGTCTCAATCAATTACCCTGGTTTTAGTTATACTCCACTGGCTCCCAGTATCTTTTAGAATAGATTTTAAGGTCCTTTTACTTGTTTTTAAAGCTCTAAATGGTTAGGGACCAGCTTACATTGCAGATTCTCTGTCATTTTATAATCCTTCATGTGCTCTTAGATCTTCTACTGCCAGGCTTTTAAATATACAAAGAAGCTGGCAGAGCAGCTTTTTCTTTTTTTTAACTGTACTCCAAAGCGATGCCAAGAGCTATAAGACATGCAGGGTCTGTGAACATTTTTAAATGATAACCGAAAACCTATTTATTCTGGCTTTCAATTCATTCTTTCATATTTTACTATTCTTAGTGGTTCCTGTTCTTATTTTCATTTAAATATTTTATCATCTACTGTCTTTCTATTGTCTAATTTCATTGACTCCTATTCACCCTTATTTTATTGCACATTCAATTTCTTATTGTAAAACACTTTGAGCTAGAGCTCTTGTATGAAAAGTGCTCTATAAATAAAATTTCTCCTTCTTCTTCTTCTTCTTCTTCTTCTTCTTCTTCTTATTATTATTATTATTATTATTAATAATTACCAAATATTGCCTCCTATTTGGCTCCCCTCCAGCTGGTGCTACCTAAGGTGATTACTTCATGTGCCTAAAACCAGCCCTGACAGTGGTGTCAGATGAGAAAGGGGATTTACATTTGCAGAAGTAATTTGTAATGGTTTTGGAAGACACTGTCATATTACTGCCCTGACGTGGGTTTCAGATCAGAAAATGCTTCTATGTGTTGTTCAATTCACATTCAGTGTGTTTATAGTCGCTTAAGTACCCAGATTACCAGAAAGCTCATTTCTTAAATGTCATCTAAATGAGAAACCTGGTTTCCATAATCATGTAGGAGATTAAAGAAACCTGATCTCCACAGGTAGATTTAGGAGAACACAGATTTCTCTGCCATGCACTGTATATTGATGACCAGGTTTCTAATCAGTTGTTTATAAGTACCCTGCATGACATGAAGATAGGAAAAAGTGAACACATGGAAAGTGTAATATTGTGTGCAATATACAAAAAGTAGATTTCAGCCTTTTAAAACATGACTGTTAAATTATAAGTTTCAGCTGAAGGGAATAATACAGTTCAACAGTGGAGTTAGTGCTATGATGTCATCTTATTGAGCTTATGTCTGCTTTAGTTCATGCTTTCTCATCATCTCATCAAAACCATGCAAAATCATGAAAGGGAATACCAGAGCACTAACAATCATGAATGAACATGAATTTTTCTTGGTCAAAAAATTATAGCTACAACTAAGTTCCTTGCTCTGTGCAGCAGTAAAGTCCGGCCCAAAGTAAATTTTCGCTTCTACTTCTGTGCTTTTGCAGACCTTTAATTGTTCCTCTGCTGTGGCTCAAGCCTACAGTTGGCTCCACCATTCAGAAATAATGAGATACCAGTGCCAAGCCTGCGGTCAGCTCCACCACCAATCAGAAGTGACCCAGCAACACAAGAGTCAGTCCCGGATCTGATGGTTCGGTCCAAGATGGCAGAGCGCCAGTGAAACATGTCCTAATGCCATGATTGTTTTGTTAGTAGATGATTAAATTGTGGTAATAAAACATCAAACGCCCCAAAAAATCAATTTTTTACAGACAAATGTTGAAAATTACTAATTCACTCAGATTTCATGGGCATCTGATTTGCAGGAGCATGTGCTGGAACAACAAGACTTTCCTGGTCCCTGAGTCAGTATATCACCCACTACAGTATGAGGCCAACTTGGATGACGACACTGTTGGATGAGAAATAAAGACAGGAAATAAATGAGAAATTTACTTTCACAAGAGCAAGTGATCAGTGACCGATGAGGTTTGGGCTCCGGAGACATTGGACCCTCCCAAAGATGATAATGGATTAAAAAAACAGCAGAAATGATACACTCCAGGAGTACTGTGTGACCCAGTACTGAAAAAAAACAGGTACGATGTGGGAGATTCCTTTTATGCTAGTTTGTCATTGATTAAGCATGGTTCATTTAATAAATCTTCTTTTCTATATTATGGAATCAGCTTGGTAATTGTGACCTTTTGTGATGAAATGTGGGTCTCCCCGGTGACTCTGTGTGTAATGATTCAGTTTTTCAGTAAAACTCACATGTAATTACCAACATGCCAAAGTGTAAAACATAAAACAGACACCCTGTTTTCTTGTTGCTGGCTTTGCTGCCCTGTTGGCTTGACTTGTGTGGGAAAGATTAGTGCATGACTGTATTCCACGTTACAGGAAAGCAGGAATGTTAAAATATAAAAGAAGTGACATTTTTAAAAGGAATAATCAACCGTTTTGACCTACAACCACTGAAAATAAATATATATCCACTCACAGGCTACTGTTAAAGGAGCTATTTGTAAGTTTTGCTATTGCTACGTAGCCAGTGTTAGCATTAACAGCGTATTTACCAGAGGAAACGGTGCAAGTTCAGCATCAAACTTCATTCCTTTACTCACCAAGAGCTGCCTCTAGCGATGGAAAACAACATCAATGTTAACTTTTGTCTCTATTGCGTCTTTTCTTCTTCTGAAGTTAGCATGCTAACGAGCTAGCCCTGGCCTGCTCACTTTCCAATATTGACTCACTGTAGCCGCCAATCTGCCCTGAAGATATAGCATTACTCAGTAGACATATTACAATCTCTCGTCTTGTAAACGCAACAAGCAACAATCACCAACAGCTGCTCCCAGTAAGAAACCGTGTTCAGCAGCAGAGAGAACTCATCCTGTCAATGGCCCCTTTAAAGTGTGAAGCGAAAGAATGGCGAACTTGGACAAATAATGAAATCTGTAACAAAAAGAACGACTAGATATCTTCCTTGCACTGCTACAGCTGTGATTTAGCTTCATCTCAGGTATGGACCTTAGCATATAAATAAACATTAAATAATTCTACACTATCATTCACCTCAACCCACAACCAGCTGGGGGCTGGACAACATTAGAGACAACATAAGCACAATTTCCCTATACTGTGGCTTTGTAATTATAAGGTTTTATTTGTATCCTGAGTGGTTTTGAGAAACTGAGCTTTAAAGTTTTCTTGCTGTAAAGTTCTTTTTATTGCTCAAAATAACATATACAAAATGTAAAAAACCTAAATGTGTATATAATGCGAAAATCCCAATGAACATAAATAGGTTGTTCTTTTTAGAACAGATGTTTTGCAGTTGGAGTCTCCTGACACTGAGAAGTCACCTTTTGCGTGGAGTCAATCTGCAAAAGCAGGCCAGAAGACTATGATTTTCTTTAGAACAAAAGACAATTCAGATTTATTTGTTTTAATACATAAAATAAGTCTATTAATTAGTTAAGAGATACACAGAATGGTATACAATGTTTGGGCCCTGGCTGCAATTCAGCGACATGCAGTATAAAGAAGGATTTGAAATGAAAAATTGGGTTTACAAACAATGTTACCAAGAGTCTTATCAAGCCTGTTTTATTTAGTTTCATTGTATAAAGGACTGATGTAATGTTTACAGTAAAATGGAAACAAACACAAGCTTTATATGGTACACTTGGTGTTACAATACAAGCAACTCCTTTCAGATAATAAAGTAATTTGATCCACTGGTCATATAAAAATATTGATTATAGCAGCTAAGTTACAGTGGAGGGATGAGGATGCTAGCTTATTAGAACTAGTATCCAACAGAAATGTACACAAATTAAAGAGATAATGCAAAAATTAAACTTTCAGCCCTCACAACTGTCAGTCTTCACTATATCCTAACTATGCTATGCTACAGGCAGTAGCAAAAAACAAAAAAAAAAACTAATGTATTGTCCCTTTAAAGGGCAATCATGATAATAAATAAGCTTTGTTACAATGAGGAAATGGATCTTTCATGAACAAATAGCACACCCATGTGAGAAGTTAGAACTGTTTTGGTTTACATTGAAATGTTCATAAGAGGTTTCTATATTTGTGATTTTTCTCTCTGGGTTTATGTGGGTGGGGCTCAGTTGGATAAAGATGATGTCATATACTTCTGTCACCAACCAATGTGCACAATTTTAGCTTTATTTCAATCAGAATCTGATGACAGTTGCGGTTTGTTAAGAGTTTATTTAGTCATGTTTGATATTATTAAGAAAAACCTACACTAACAACATATACATTGATAGGGGGGGCTTTAATGGATATCAGATATTGTATATATTGTTATTCAAACTTTGAAGTGATGTCTTGAAGCTGGCATGTCCTGGGATGGCTCACTGCCCTCCAACTCAGGATCTGTGCCATGCTAAGAGAAATATTTTCATCTCCGGTGGTTAGACTCCTCAGTTTGCTGGCCTAAAATAGAAGATGAGAAATATTTTAGATTTATAGTCCCTTTTAGCTGACTACCACCTCCCGGCAGCGACTCATAACCCTGGAACATCTGTCTCGGTGTCTGTTTAGAAAAGACAAGTCACATCTCCTGTTGTCCTGTCTCTTGGCAGTTTGGTTCACCTGTGTGTATGTAGTCTAAGTATGTAGCAGAATGAGCCATCTTTGGCCATTGCTTAAGCCAGAGGTATGTTGACTCTGTTATTTTATTGATATCTGCAGCTGGAAGACAAATATTGTCGTCTTGCAGGTCTATTTGCCCAGACTTGGTCAGAGAATGTCTGAATCTCTTGTGGTACCTTTCAGATGTTAACTAAGAGTGGCCAAGGCCAACTGTCTGACTTCAAGGTTTAAAAACAAAGATGCAGTTGCATCATCTACCCTCTGCTCTCTGTCTAGCCCTTGTCCTCATATGATAGAAGTCCCATTCTCAGAGGAAATCTCCCCCTCAAATACTGTTACACTAGTAGACAGTGCTGTTTTTCTTGTAATTGTTGTAGTTGATAAAGTTGATAAAGTCTCTTTATAACCATTTTGATATAGTTAATACTCGAGAATAAAGAAATCACAAACTTCAGACCATAAATAACTGTGCTGTATTTCACAGTAAACTATCCCGTGGTTGCTGAGATATTTCAGTTCAGACCAAAGTGATGGACCAAGAAACTGACCAACCAACATACCAAGTGACTAAAGACCAGATATTTGGTGGAGATCAAAAACAGAGTTAAAAGAGAGTGAATATTGAGCTTACATGTATTATTTGAACAGAAACACAACTGAATGCAAATTTCATCTCTGTGTCTGCTGGATGGGCAAATATCTACTTTAGAGAGTGAACATTTAAGATGTCTGAAAATACAGCTTCCAACGAATGATAATGTTGCTCCATATTCTGGAGGTATAATTAAGCAACTGTTTTCTAATACGTTCATCATGTCAACATAAAAGGTGGTGACATGTCATGCCATATGTGCTCAGAACTTCATGCTGCCCCCAAGTGGCCAAAAAAATCTGTTATTGCAGGTTTAAAGTTTATTCAAGTGTGCTATAAAACACCATATAAGGCTCTGAAAATATTTAGATACAGTATGACCTTGTCCCAAAGCTGGTCAAGAAATCAAGTCTTGTTTTTGCTGTTCTCCAATGGTTCTCCAATGGTTTAACTTTTCTTTGTTGCAGTGATGAATATGTGCACTCCAGGACCCTGTTATCACAATGTGTGGGTGTGGTTACAGGTGCAACAAAGTTCACGTATGACCCCACCCATCCACACAAGAGAAGGCAGTGAAACTTTGCTTTTCTGTCTACTGTTTAACCCTTTCATGCATGAATTATGAAACCCTCAGTCAGGATTTTTTCCCCAAGTGTTTTTATTTATCTTTAGGCATAAAAAGAACAAATTATTATTATTTTTTTTTTTTTACACCAATTATTTAAGGAGTTACTGAAATGTCACATGGAATGGACATTGTGCATCTGAGGAACAGAAACAGAAAATGTGTGTATTCAAATCAATGAATAAAATGATAAAAATCAAACAATATAAAATAAATTGTATTTGTAATGCTGATTAACACATTTACACATATTCTAATACTCACTCTGAACTCCTCAGCTCAACAAACATAAAACGCATGTGCTTCTACTCTCAATTGAAAACTAAAATGAGTGTTTTAGGGCGGCTGTGGCTCAGAGGTAGAGCAGTCGCACCTTGCATGGCAGCCACCGCCATCAGTGTATGAATATGTTTGATTGGGTGAATGAACACTTGTAGTGTAAAGCGCGTTGAGTGGTCAGAAGACTAGAAAGGCACTATACAAATGCAGTCCATTTACCATCCATTCACCATTTATTGGGAAAACAAACAAAAATCAGTGCAAAATACAGCACAAATACAAAAACAACTCCCATGGAGCTCTATTATTTCAATATAAATCTACTGTCCAGTGAAAACCAGATACAGTGAAAATAAAGGACAGAAGTCCAGTGCAAAATACAATACAAAACAACTCACATGGAGTTGTATTATTTCAATATAGATCTAACTGTCCAGTGAAAAAAAATAATTTTATTTCCGTCCACTCAAGTGGACATCGTGCATGAAAGGGTTAATTACTCTTTGAATTGGTGAATGGACTGCTTTTATACAGCGCTTTTCAACCTGAGAGGGTCAGTTTGGGTCACACTGTTTTGCTCAATAACATGTGGACATGTGGACAGGAAGAACAGCCAGCAAGCCACCAACCCTACAATTAACGAAGGTCCTGAGCCACAGCCGCCCCAGCTGAACAATGTTGAAATGTTACGCTGGATTTTGTCTTCAGTCTGTCCACTCCAGTGGTGTTGGCACCCTTCCTTCATGGTCAGAGAATATTCCCCTTGGATGAACATACAGCAGAATACCAAATTCAAGCAAAATGGAGACATTAAAATACGTTGTTTGTATGCATTTTAAGTGCCTTCTCAGCTAGTTCTCTAATATTTTACTGGAAAAACACCAACCACTTGCCTCACCCACTCGCTTTTCTCAAGCTCTGAACTCCTTGGCGTGTCTGCTGTGTCTCTCCCAACAGGGGCTGCAAAAACAGCATTAGCATACGTGGGAGGGGATTTTTTACCATTACTCAGAATCAGATAGCGCACAGTTGACCGTGACATAATTTTATTTATAATGGCTCAAGACCCAGGACTGTATAAATGTCATATCCTTCTATCTGGGCTATCTACATGTCTGCCCACAAAGCATGAAGAAGGAAGGCGTGGAGGTGGAATATGCAGCCCTGGCTGGCTGGGCAAGGACTGACCCGCGACTGGTTAGAATGTAAATGTAATTATACAGTGGGTAGTTTTAGCCAAGCAATCTGATTGGACAATGGTGTGGTCAAGCCTTAGTGATAATTCCCATGAAGCACAGCTAGCCGCGTTTGATCGAGAAACGCAGTTGGCTGCCAAATTAAGGTGCATTAAAATCTGTGGAGCTATTGATCCAACTACTGTCTTTCATTTTTCTGTTGTCCCCTTCCTTTCCTTTCTCTGTGGTTTTCCTTTTTTTTTTGTTTTCATCTCTCTTCCTCCATCCAGGCCCATGCAGCTACAGTGAAACCTGGGTAGCACATGTGTTTGATAACATCATTTGAGTTACGGATCAGGCCCTGGTCTGTGCTGCTTACGTAAAGCCATAACAAGGCCCATTTAGACAAACAAAATGAGGTAAATTCACCAAAGCCATTTTCTATTTATGCGTAATTAGACTAATTTCTTCATAAACAAGCGAGAGAGAAAAAGGCACAGACTGCATTTTAGATCGCTTTTGTGGGTTTAGAGCTGATTGCAGATTTACAAGTGGTTGATATGCCACGGTGGCACACATGCACACACAGTGCCACATTAAAATAAGTCACTGGAGGACTGCACAGTTCAGTTGAAATTTACTGTCATTCCACCTTGGTTTCAGGGCACAGGTTCAATCTTAAAGCAAGAGCAGCACAATAAGCAAAATAGTGCAGGATGAAAAAAAAAAACAAAAACTCAACACACTCTGGGGTTTTGACATTACTACATAAATACTGGATAAAGGTGAAGAGAACTGTCTGCACTACTACTACTGGAGTGAATGCAGGATAAAAGCATTAACAAGTAGGTACAGACGTTTATCTCAATGTCAGACTGTGACAAGGTACAAAGCTGCGAGAGGTGGAGCCACAGCTGGACCCACCTCAGTGGAATAAATAATTACTGATTTTATTCATCACACAGAGAAGACACTACTGTAAGTGAACCAAATTGAAACACAATTTAATTCAGTCATAGTTGTGACGCTGGATAGGTCACGTTGTCATTGCAAAAGAAGGAGAAAGGAAGTTGTGGAGAACTGTGAATTACAAATCTCTCGGAATGCCACACAGATACAGGCAAATACAACATGTTTATACTGTAGTCATCGATGCCTATGTGCAGTCTCTCTTCTTCCTTTAAACTTTAAACTAACTGTGTTTTCTGGGCTGCACTCGCTTCTGCATTTATATCACTTTAGATTAACATGCTGTCTCCACTGCAATGCTCTATTCTGCTGTTTATTGTGGGATAAGTTGTTTGATTTACACACATATGATGTTGCTGTTGCAGTTT
The DNA here is from genome assembly GCF_046630095.1 of Trachinotus anak. NCBI lineage: Eukaryota > Metazoa > Chordata > Actinopteri > Carangiformes > Carangidae > Trachinotus > Trachinotus anak. The sequence continues at coordinate 16,323,912 of NW_027273876.1, read as the reverse complement.
TATTTCCATTTACGTCTTCATTGAGTTTTTGCATTAGTATATCCACGGGTGGATTTGTAACAGTTCACTTGAATATGCCAGACACATAAGCGTGTTGACTGTATAATATCATGATGTTACCACAACTACAGAATATTTCTGGTAGCTGCTCCACAACCTGTCCCATGTAGAACCCCACAATGTCCCAGTATTAAATAAATAAAAAAGACATAATGAAATAAGTAATCCTGTGAGCATTGTGATGATGGGTAACAAAACCAAGCTCATATCCCAGTGACCAGAGAGTATAGTGAGAGTACAATATGTAGCATTTGAGTATTGTATAAAGACAGACTTCCTTGGTGGCTGCCCCGGTGTGAGTCGGCCCTCTGTCTCCAGCTAAGGCTACTGCAGGTTCACACAGGTCACAGGTGGCTGCATGTCGGGGCAAGCAGCTCCAGATGGATGTCAGAGGACACCTCTCAATTTCACAACTCACCTCTAAGATAAGTCAACACAGCCGCGAGAGGAAGGGCAACAGTGTCAGAGGAAACTCCCTCTTTTCTCATTGTCTCCCTTTGGCTGCTTTTTTACACGGCACACAAAGCATCATAGTTTTCTCCCTTCGTGTATTTCTAATCACTATGAACAATGTAAAGTTGTGTGGTTTTTATTTTTAAAGCCCAATTCTAGTCTGGATCTCATTAATGACATGACATCTTTTTCATGTCATTGTCAGCTCACATGGATTGAAGACTCATGTTACATCCTAGAGTGCATATGAACAGTCATCCAAAGCAAAACAAAATCCACAAAATCCACATTTAGCCATTTTTCTGTGTCTGTCTCTCTGTGTCTTACTAAAAGTTGAAACTTTTTCAATGGAATTCGACCTGGGAAATTCCCTCTTTTGACACTCTGACAGCTCTGGTTTGTGTTGCTCAGGATAATCAGTGAATTCTAGAGTGGAGCCGAACCTGTAATTACAAGGGAAATTAGCAATAGGCAGTAATTTGTGTCTATATACAGCCTGGGTTTGACAGGGTGGGCGGGTTGACTCAAACTTTTTCATACAAAAAGTGTGTAAGTTACAAGGGAGGAATGGCCAGGATGTTGAATGTACTTCATAATAATCCTGAAACATTTAAATCTCCATCCATTAGAGCAGAAATGAGTATTCTCTATACAGTTTATATTATAGAATTCATCTGAGATCTAATCCAGGTAAGCAGAGAAGGACTGCAAAGACAAAATGAATTTGCAATTCCATTCCTGCATCCCTGTATTTTCTCACTTCCTTCCAAATTACCTTGTGACTGTGTAAAACATTGTTCAGTAATAAAGCTTTTGTTGAGCTCTTGAACAAAACTGCCAATTTCTCTCCTTTGAAGACCTCTGAAGAATTATGCTGTGACGCTTGTAATCTTGAAGCCATTTGGCTTCAGGAGAGCCCGTTGCCCAGAACACAGTTAACACATTCGGTCCATGTGGTTTCGAAAGCTCAAACCGGTTTTTAAATGCTCCGTGTTGCTGAATCACTACCAGCTGCCACAGTCAGCATCACGCCAGGTTAGTCACCCACTGATGTGTTAGCAGCTGGCTGTTACCCAGGCTACTGCTGCACATGGTTTAGGTTGGTTTAGAAGAAATGACAGAATCAAAGCGCTCAGTCCACAGAGAAATGCACATATTCAGAAACTGAGCCTTAAAATGAGCCATCAGGACTTCTGTAACTTTATGATGTCACAACAAAGCAGTCACAGCTCTCGGCCATGCCCCGAGCCCAGCCCACCCATCTTTGCCTTAAATCTGCTATATTTTTAGTCATCAACCATTCAGAAAACAGTCAGCCAAACAGAAGAGAGGCTCAGAGCCTCTCCTCTGATTGGCTCAGCAACCTGCTGTTACTAGTTGTCACTAGTCAAAATGGCAAACTGTGCATCTAATGGCATTGAAAACTGAACAAAAAGCAAAAATTCAAGAAGGCTCAGTCTGTGCTTGCTGTTTGGTGCTGGGCAGGTAGTGGGTTTATCTGAGTTTTGTTCTCCATAAAAGTAAAACACTGTGTTGTGGTGAGCTGCAGCTGGGTGATAATTCTTACTCATTTGTGACGTTGGTCATACAAAATATCGATCAGTGCAGCTTTAAGGTTAAATGTTTTTTGATTTACAGTTACTATTTTTTTTTCTCATGACCATTGCAATATTAATGATGCACAGTTTACACAGTTTCATCATCTCAGGATGCTATTAATAACTGAAATACTTTAAAGATTAACGCCATATAATTTCTCCTCACGTGGCTGTTAAATTGGGGACATGACACAAACCTCAAGATACTGTAATATCAGAGAGCCAGTCTAACCTTCTAAACTTAAATGCAGCATTAGGCCATTCTGCTTCCTAGTGTTTTGCGTTATTCTCTCACTAAAATACTGTTGATATTGTTGTCAAACATTGCAGGAATTTAATGACGGATACAAAAAAATGTACAAATCAGACTCTTAACAGATCAGATTCTTTGCAACAAGAGTCACAAGAGCCATCCCTCCAACAGCATGACTCCTCTTACAGTATTATTACATGTTTGATACAGGACTGATGTTACAGAAATAACAACCCTTGAGCAACAACATTCACTGTTTTACACCATATGGCTGACAAATGATGTGTGTTTTCAGCCTCTCTTTTTTCTGACATCTAAAACAATGATAGCTGGTACTGGAGGGTTACAGATTTTAAATTTGGCAAAACAAAATCACCGGTCATGCATCGATACTGATGTTGGCAAATAGTTTGGGTTTGGGTCTTTAAATATTTCTGGAGAAAATGTTGGATTCTTACATCCCTTTTTCCAATTAATGTCAACTTTGAACTTTTTATAGCATTTATACCATGGGCTGCTTTTCTTTTTACTTCAGACTTTTGAGTGTCGGTTGTGTAACTCTAACCAGATCTCCTGTGGTAAAACAACTTAGTTGCTACGTTTGTTCGTCTTGTGTTTTGTCTCGTTCTGCTTTCCAAAAGGTTGCTATGATATTTGTCTCAGCTCTGGACACCTGTGTGGGTGGGAGCACCTGTGTGTGTGTGTGAGTGTGTGTGCCAGCTGCTTGGGGGATAACAGCAGTATGTGATGACAGGGCACCCAGGTCTAATTAGAGGGGTCTTCCAAAAGCTGCAGTGCTGATGTCAGTGACATTGCAGCTGCGAGGGTCATCTATGTCCACGCACACACACACACACGGTATTAAATTAAAGCTGTTACACACCTGGAGGGGCAGGAGTAGTGGGTGTGAGTTCTGGGGGTTGGAGGGAGGGTGCTGAGGTGTCAATCATCTACTCTAGCTGAGGGAGATTACGTGCTGACTCAGGCAAACAGCTGATCAACAGCAGTCATTAGCTCAGACCGGGGCTTCCCCACTCATTGGGCACATAGGTATGAGAACAGCAATGCACCTGTGCAATGTATTTAGATGAAAGACTCACAAACTTTACAAAGACTTCACAGTGAAAGTGCATTTAGCTTTTAAAAAGTGTTTTCGAAGAGTAGTCCATGGTTACAATAACCAAGGGACACTGACAAAATAGGTTTCCATTGGAAACATGAAGTTTCTGGTAGCAGTTTCTGAGGAAATTCCCAAAGGAATTGGGTGTGAATCATTTTGCAGTTTCACATTTTAGGAAATTAATATTTGCCAAGCGTCAGATGAAAAGATTGATACTACCCTCATGTCTGTGTGTTCAGAAGAGTGCTGGAACCAGAAGGTGGTTAGCCAAGCTAAGCATAACAGCAAATAGCAGGAAACAGCTATCCTGGCTCCAAAACTGGAAAATATGCCTAATAATTCCTCTAAAAAGGTCACTAATAAACAGGTTTTATACATATGAAAAAAGAAATGTGAAAACAATACATTTAAGGGACACTTACAGGACACTGCACAGAATAGTTGTTTGTCAAGAAATAGCCCTAAAACTATCCTTAAAAGCACAAATTGAAATCCTTCATCAATCCCCGAGGGATTATTTATCGATTTAGTATTTATCGATCTATCTATCTATTGCCTATTATCATGTAAATGTCATGCCTGATTACACTGTAAATTGCAAATGCTTCTTTGGCTTTGATTATTCAGTTTAGAAGAACCCATTACCCTGGGTCGACATGAAGTTATGTGCATTTGCACATTATGACTTTTTGATCCAGATAAAAGCAGCTACAAAGGTAAGTAAACTGGGTGATAATCAGGTTTTGACAGACAATGATTGCTGTTTGATGTCCGCACTAGTGCACCCCTCCTAATTTTTTAAGTAAAGTCATCTAATTATGGAACCTATATTAAGTAAATTTTAATTTTTAACTTGACGTATATACTGTAAGTATGTTTGACATCAAAACACAGAGGTCAACCTGGACAACACAGTCTCAATTGTCAGATAATGATTTTCCTTTAGTAGTGATTCAGTGAAGAGAGTTATCAACAGGAATCAAGCTTATCAACAGGAAGAAGAGTGGCACCAAAAAGTTTCGCTGTTTTGAAGAGTAACTTCTGCTTGATGTCAGTGTCGGGTCATACACCAGTCCATGCTGCTTACAGAGTTTTTCTGAAAACCTTTGCACCAATGGATGAGTACATTTTAAGTATGTAGGATTTACTTTAACTGTTACCCTGCATTACAGTGACCAGACAAACAGACGAAACTACGGAAATTCAAACAGAAATTTGAAAGAAGAAAAATGCTGTATCTGTAACACAATATGTAATCTCACTGTCTCATTTCTTCTCAGACAGTATTTTGTTTGAACCTCCCACACTGTGCCCATCTTCCTCTTCCCACCCACAGAAACCCAGATTCTTGGAACAGCACTCAGTACCACAGCCAAGTCTCCGAAGACTGACTTCCTCCAAAAACACAGTAATCTTGTTTGTACTACCAATTTGAGGGTTAACAACACGATTCTGGTGTTTAACTAAAAGCCCTTTATCATTCCTCGGCTGACCTCAATGTCCCCACGGGGAGCTAATGATGACATCATTAACAAGCGCCAAGTGTTGTTGGCTGATAATCCCTGAGATCATGTACTGTAACTGACGAGGGCAGGGACAGACGTTGGGCGTGAGTGTGAGAGAGGAGGAAAGAGATGAAGAGAAGGAGACAGACACAGGCAACAGCACTACAGAGTAAGACACCGAAAGGGTTAGTTCACCCAAACTAATTTCAATTCTGCCAGGACTAGAAAATAAGATTTAAACAAAATGAACAGCAACATCTTTTCCCAGAGATCGTGTTTCTGTTACCTTGGATAATAACCTCATGACCTCACTTTGAACAGTTTTCATTAGAATTACCTTATACCAAAGAAATAGTCCCTATGAAAACTGTTGGCAGTGAACAATCAACTGCATCTTTATCACTGGTTGGAGGATTTTTGGTTTCTTAAACAAACTATTATGATTTTAATACACTTCAAGTCTATTTTCCACAATCACAGTGACTATGTATTGGCCCCTGACTTCCTCTAAAACATGGCTGACCCACAGCTCAGTGCTGTGCCTGAACACTTCCTGTGTAGCACCAGAGCTGCTGCCGGCGCTCTGCTAATGTGCTGTCCATGCTCTGTGTAGACACAGTGTAAGGGGCATAATGTTTATGATGCTCATCTTCTAGTGTGTTACAATGCGAACATGTGCTCATTATCACCAAAACAAAGCACAGCTCAGATTGATGGGATTGTATTTAGTGTCATAAATCATCATAAATCAAAGTATTGGACAATTCGCCAACACTAGTACTACCCACCCTGGAGGGAATACGAACGTCTGATCCACATTTCATGGCAATGCATTCAATCATTGTTGAGACATTTCATGCAAAACACAAATCACCAAAGTCTTCATAATTAATCCACTGGGCACCATGAGTGTCTGTACAAGATTTCATTGCAATTGCTCCAATAGTGGTGGACCGACCAACTGATCCACACTGCCAGCTATGGTGTATAAAACGTGCCACTGACAAACAGAAAAAAAAAAAGTGCTAAAAACAAACAGAGCCACCTTCTCATTTTGCACTTAAATGCGTCCAACCTTACATCTGAGAGACCCACCAGCCAAAGATGCACTGGACTCTGACTTTGTTGGCAAGAATGAATGGAAAGCTCGAGCACAGCCTGAAAGAATGACACGTCATGTCCAAACAGCGTTCTGGTTGACGTAACTGCACAGATTCGGTGAAACATGATAGGCCAATATACACGTAGCTGTCATTATTATGTCACTGTCATGATAGTTTGTCTCAGACAGGCTAAAAGGATCTTTCTTTACAAGCAAAACAGTAACATTATCTAGTGGTATTTAAAATGCAGCTGTAATGTCAGTGAATATGCTGCTGTCATATCACATTCTCTACAGAAAAGCTTGTTATAACTTTCAGGAGCTACTTCCTTCAACTACTTCTGTACCATTTGGGTATCATAACACTTAAGTTTTTGTTTAGTTAGCAACATCTGTTTTCTACATTGAGAAAAAATTACAACTTCCTTCTAAGCCTCTTACTTGTACAAAGGTATTTTCTTTAAATGTGTTTTTACCATCTATGTAGTCCCTGAACATATGACAGCTCTGTCAGCATTCATTCAGAACAGTGTGACACAGTAAACACGCTTCCTACTTAGATGGCACACGTGTGTGTATGTGGTGAGTGGGATCTTATCTAGGAGCTATTGGCTGACACACACACACACACACACACACACATTATCTTACTTTCCGGTTCTTGCCTGTTCCTCAGTAAATAAGTTAAATGATGAGCTGATAAAACAGCAGCAATGTGATCACAGGAGAATTTAATCTCATCCCACTCAGCTGTGAGCGTGGAGAACGATGTTTAGAAGCCTTCTATGACAACAGCAGGATTCAGTTCCCTGAAAGGCCATACACAATATTCCTGCAGAAACCAAACCCCAGTACCTGTCGCACATTTCTGAAGACATGAAATTCTGTCAAAGGTGTAAAGCAGAGAAAAAGAGCAGCAGAGAAATAGAGAGCACATGTTGTCAATACTTTTTTTTATTTATTGCCTGTAATTATCTCCTTCCTGTATCGGACGTGCTGAGGCACACATCTCTTATTGCTGAGCTGTGTCCTGGGCTTTTACATGGTCCTTTACTGCCTCCATCAGGCTGCATTGGGAAATGCAGCTTTTTAAAATATGTGGCATTTGACATTGTGGATGTTAGGTTTATAGGATAAACTTCTGCTAGGATATCATCAGATAATGTAGATGTGTACCTCTGTAGTTATCTAAGAGATGTCAAAGAGCATGAAAACACTTGTTCCAACTTAAAACTGTTGTATCTGGTGTAAGTGGCCTGATATGCAAAACCTGCTGTCATGTGGAAAACTATCCCCTGCTGAAACCTACCACTACACATTTGTATTAACTACTCCTCATACAGTTTAAAGTTTATCTTACTGTAACAGTTAGATTTTATATAAAGCTGTATCCTGTAAAATATATATGCTATGAAGCCTATAACAGCTTAATTACCTGACACAGTTGCAAAATTGTGAAGGGAAAAGAAGAGAGAAAAAAAAACAGTGATATGTTTCCAGTAGAAATATTGAATACAAGGAATCAAGATGTCAGGAAAACAGATGGAACCTTGAAATAAACAGGGAGTTTCTGTTTATAGATCTTACATTACAGCTAGAGTTCAACCAAATGTGGGAACAGGAATAGCTCCTCCCCCCTTTTCAAAATCAAATGTATAATGGACTGAGAGAAAGTTCCTCCTCCTCTGCCTGTTTATTAGGTTTTTAAAAAAATCACATTTGATGCTAGAATTGTACATCACTCACAGATGAAGCAGTATAAAGTCTCTTTTAAGGAAGCAATATCATTTTAAGCAGACCATCATATTAATAATAAAGAGATTTACATAGAGTTTCTTTTGTGTTTATTTTACTACCAATTTGAGCTGGTCCAATGAAATGAATGGGCTGATATATCATCAGCTTACTGCAGATTTCTTTAAACTCCCAAATATCAATACCATCTTAAAAATCCAGCATTGGTTGGGCCATACTAAAGCATTACAAATCTTATTTCCTTGCTGAAAACAAAGCTTCCTCCACTGACTGCAACAGTGCTTAAATTCGCATCAGTAGCCAGCAGCAGTGGCAGGAATATGGGTGATGTACTGTATTTCCAGCGCCACTGCCAACATACCCACAAAAATACAAGCTGTCATTCAACTGCATTTTGGTTCTTTTATTAATACTGTCATCAATCAGGCTCTGTGTCTTGTCTCTGTGATTACAACAAATCTCTACCTGTATGACTGTTGACATTAAAGACAGATTGGTGACAGTCACACAGAATATACCAAGACTTCAGGAGAGAAAGCATTTGACCACAATCATGAAGACTTTTGTGATGGAATAAGCATTACCTCTCCCCTCCCCTGGGACGCTGGCTGTAAGAGGAAGCTGGACATGTTAACAGATTACAGACTTTAGGTCCTGAAACCCCATAACACATATTATATGCATCAGCACAGGAAGCATCACAGGCCAGCTCTCTGCCAAGACTACTCATACACCTGACAGGAGAGAGACATCTGACAGGAGTTTAAGAGAATAAGAAATATGTAAATAATTATGTTACTGTCTACCAATTTTTAAATGTCTTTTCCTGTTGTTTTTCTGACGAAACCTAGAGAATAAGTAAACACAGGCTTCATGAAAAGGATCTCATGAATGTGATATCCTCTTGAGTTACATAAAGCTGTGGCTGCTTTTAAAGCCAACATGACTTGGTTGTCAGTGCTTTTCATCAACACTTGAACGCACCTCCACACAGTGCCTAGCCATGTTTTTTAAATCAGTGCATACTTTTGACAATATTATGACACCAGGAGAACGAACCTAAATGTAACCTTCACTGTGATGGATTACCTATTATGGTGAGATTCAAGAATGTGCAAATGAAATGATCACGCAACATCTGCAACAGTCGCAGCAGTGATTCAACCTGAACAAAGATAGAGAGAGACACAACTAAAATTCAATAAACTGCTCTCACCTGACTCCTTGAAACTTTTTTTTTTCGTCTTTGTCTGATCAGCCCTTTGTTTTTGTTTTTTTGACAATGGGCCAATCACATCTTTCAATGCCTTTATTAAACAGTGCATTTATTTAAAAAAAAAAAAGATGCCAAAATGGATAAAACAAAACACAACAGATGGGCGGTGTTCGATTGCTTGTTGAGGTTCGGTCGGGGCCAAAATGCCAAGATTGATTGATTTGTCTCTGTCCAGCCCTGTTAGGATACCTCATCTCAGGGGAAATATCCGTGTTAGTGTCAGGACTGATCTAATACGTACTGTATGTGTATGCAGAATGTCTGCCTGTGTGGATTGGGTGCTGCAGGTGCCAAGTCTGCCTTGAGTTTTCCTTAAGGATTTATGGGATGGGATTTCGATCATTAGAGGACAGTATCCCATATCTCATCCCAATATCCCATCAGAGTTCAGGATCTGTAAAACAGGAAGGATCTCAGAGAACCCTGTTAGGATGTTGATTTTCTTCTATAGTGGTTTTATATTTTAGAGTGGGTTGTCTAGAGTTTGATAACTATTGTGTCACAAAAATCACTGCTTCCTTTTGTCATGGAATATTAACACGAGGAGCTGATTGACCAAAGTTAATTCAAAAATGTCAATGTTAAATATGTCCACATTTTATTCTTCATTTTCATTGAGACAGGCACGTAAAGGATCTGAACATTGATAGCAAATGGTTATAGAGTTAGATTTGTACCTGTATGAATAAAAGTGGATGTTATTGGCCGAACAGCTGTGAATGAACCAAGCATGAAGCATGAATGAAACACCTGATTCCAATCAGCTAATACAAACTTGACCTCAGTGTTCTGGCTGAACTCAGGCTTTATTTTTTGATGTTGGCCCTCATCAGTATCATTTACCACTTTGGAAACATGTGACTTACTCATCAGTGTACCAGCGCCCACTGAGAGAGTTGCTGTGGCTAATCGGTGCCCAAAACCCAATTCATTTTGTAGTGATTCACTACCTGCTGACCAGTTTCTAACACACCCAGAATATCCTCTAAGTTGTAAAAGGACTTCTGTTGCTCCTTTGAAAGGCTGCAACAGCTCACACTAATTTCTACTTCAGTTTATTCCAAACAAACTGAAAACATGTATCACATCCTGTGCAAGAGAGGTTTAGTGGAAAACACCTACCTGGTGTAAATAATGTGGCCATGACTTCACTCAAGAACTTTTTGAGAATCAAGATGAAAACTAACATTAGATATTTTTATCACCTGTGATTCATGACTGTTGGCATTAAGCCACATAAGCTTATTAATTATTCATGAGTTTTCCACTGACATTCTTGGAGAAAATGTCATAAGTCATAACACTCTTTTCAACACATACCAAACAGCTGGCTTTACTCTCTGAATAAAATCCACCTCTGCCATGTCCTCCCAACGTTTCACTCTAATATAAATATCATGTGGCACTGTAATTGGATCATTAACTGTGTATCTAATCACATTAATATCTTACATTTTCTGTCTGAGGGAAATTATAATTAATTGTATTTGATATATCAGGGGATAAAGAAAGCACGTTCTGCTGCGATCTCCACAAATCAGCTTTGTATTGAAGTTTCACAGTGAACCATGTTCAAAAAATAAACTGGAGCGTTTTGTGCCATTACACTCATTGTAAATCGGTGTGGATAAGAGCAATCAGAAAACTGAACCGGCTCAGTTTCCTCTCCCAGTAGTTGGAACAAAGCAGCAGCAGTGCTCAAATCTCCTGCCAGACAAAACTGCAGAAGAACCCTGGAGCAGATGTCTGATGGGAGAAATTTCACAAATTCTGCCAAACCTTCAGGGAATTTCACACTGACAGACGACAAGAGATGCCAGAAATTAGAAACAGAGAGCGAGCCTGAGAGAGAAAATGATGCGGTAGAAGCTTACCAACAAGAGTGGAGTTGAGTCTTGCATAAGAGGAACTGTTATCCTTCAGCAGGACTTGCAGTAACTGGCAGCCATTGTGGAGACACTTAACGGGGCTACCAGCTATCATTGATAACAATGATATCCAGACCCAATGGCTAAACTTTTGTCAGAAATTACTTTATTTTGAAACGTTATCTGTCACCGAAGATAAAATGTCCGATGAGCACGGCCACAAATTAGCGACTATTTCTCTCTCAAATGAAGTAATTAGAGACTACCCATTATTGGCTATGTAGCAACAACAAAGACTTAGAAATAGCTCTTTTAACACAAATGTAAAGCCTATCAAGTCATTCCTTCATGTCGTGCTTGTGAATTATCAAGAAGAAGAAGCTGTCAAAAATCTTTTGCAGATTTTTGTTAAAAGAAGAAATTAAATATTTGTGAGCAAAACTATAAAGCTTCTCAATTAGTAATCTATTTTTCCTTGGAACTCATGATGGATAATAAATCAGCTTTAATTATTTATTGATTACATTATACTTAAACAAATTTGGAGTAAAATGATACTGGTTAAGTGAATAACATTATAAAATCTGCACAGCTGTGTGAATTTGAGGAAGTTTTGGTGAAAAGGAACAAGCACACGTGCTCTGTAAGTGTTGAGATGCACAATTTAAAAAATGAATTCAAGAAACTTGTGCAGTTTGTTTATATTGTTCTTGGCATTTTTTTTTTTTTTTTTGCCTTTTAACAAAACCGAGAATAAGCAGTGGGCAGGCACTCTGTACTTCCAGCCAAGCTTGGATGTTAAAGCCAACAGAGTAATAGGATATCATTTGGATAAATCCTGGCATTTTGAACTTTTGGAAAATCAAATGTTGGTTATTTTAAGGGGAATGAATCCTCCCCAGGCTCTAGACACACGCACACACACACACACACACAAGCTGTTCCTCTCTCTGCCAAATTACAAAGAGGAAGATAAAATCAGCTGACTATATTCGACAGATTTTTTTTTTGTGTGTGTGTGTTCATTTTTCTCTTTGTTCTTCATTTGTTGTGACTTTATCAAAAGATCTTGATAGGTTTGAGGGCCTCGTGGAAAACGTGTTGTTTCTGGTGTGTAGAGCCTCATGAATGTGAAGTGCTGTATATTAAAGCTACATATATTAACTGAAAAATCTGGATTTCTTTTTACACGTGGATTTCAGATTGTGCCTCCATAAGCCTGGTCTTAAAATGTTTAGATTGTACATTCAGTAAGCCTCAGACTGTGCACAACTGTCAGAAAGCAGCTGGTTGTCTGCCTCCACATCATCTTTTTTAAAAGATGCCACTTTGTTGCACTCCAGGCAAAATGCTGCATTAATGTAGCTCAGTATCCAGAGGAACTGATAATCATGATTTATGTCCCATGCAAATAGTCAATGTCAATGTGTGAAGTGCTGTGGTCTTTGGAAAGGTATAAAATAAGAAATTACATTTATATATTACACTAATTTACTAGAGGAAACATGTTCCTGGCCATTTGAATGAAACGCCTGCCTCTTTAGATTCTGCCCAGTGTTCACTGGTATATATTGAACTAACTTTTGTCCCTCAGTCATGTAGTGCTGAGCTGGTCATGCACAATGGGTTTGAGCTTCTTTAATAAAAATAGCGGCCTGCTGCTCCTGGAAAGCATGATTGCAAGTTGAGTTTTCAAGCCATAAAAACGAAATTAATGATGTAAGAGAGGCTAAGATGCTCAGTAGAGCTGAGGAAAATTGCAGATTGGGTGATAATTTTCTGTGGAGTCATCACTTCTAGTCATTTGATCTACTGTCAATATAACAATATTGATTTGTGCAGCTTTAAGGTTTAGCTTCAGCATGTGGTCCTGTGTAAATGTTTACGTGTTTTAAATCATGTGTTTCAGTACGCCATAATTGACTTGCATATACTTTGCTGACTGGTGCGACTGGATGCAGAATATTTTGGACTCAGGACCCAAAAACCCACTGATTTGGCAAGAGCAGGATATTTGCAAGAACACACAGAACTAGTGATGAAAACTGGCTTCAGGCTGCATTCTGGGAACAAATCACAGAAGCTGCAACCGTGGTGTGTCACTGGATCGACCAGCACTCTGAGGAACCAACATAAGCACAGCTCCATACCATAAATACGCAAGTACAGTCATAAACACAAGTGAAGTAGACGTTAAAATAACAAAACTGCTGTCCTGCTATGTGGCGTCCACACTGTAGGGCCCCTGACTCCTCTGTTTGTCTTGGACCAGCTTCAGCAACACACCGATGACCCCTGTAAACTCTTTTTTTAGGTGGATACTAAATAAAGTATAGTTCATGGACATTAAGAATTTTGCAACATAAAAAACAGAGCCTCATTTTTTTAAAAAGTTTATTTATATCAGGGATCATGTACAAAATACATTCATCTCAAAAAAGAGAAAAGATTCCTGTGCCAGATTTATCACTGATCTCCATCTGCAGTCTCTGGGCAGGTGAGGGGAACAGTAAAACACTGAGAAAACCCAATATTACAACTGCAAACCGGCCAACATCCTATTCACAGGTATACACTCATACACAGACACACATACACAATACACACTTCATATGCACAAACTGCACTGAGTGTCCATGTCAAGGCTTTCATCTTCAGTTTGTCTTGGTTTGACAAAGCTGAGATATTTGTTTGGTATGAATATGTATGAACAAATCTTTAACACTGACTCTTTAGCCCAAGCTGAGTTTATACTGAGTCATCAAATCAAATCACTGATCAAATCAATAGCTTTTAGCAGGGGGACTCGCTGGTGTCAGTGAAAGCACTCTCATGAATAAACTTGTTTTAAAAAAATGCAAGAGCCACAGAAACATTTGTGATGTGACAACTCTGTAACTGTTAAACCTGTACAAGCTGAACTTTGTATTGAACTGAATGTGACCCTTTGGGCCAGCACCAATTTTAGCACCCAATATGATAGCAGTATCAAAAGTATGTGTGCAGTTACTGTTGTACAGACTGAAGTGATTTTCAACCCTTTTGCAACTGCTTAGCTTAGAAAGAAGTGAATAAACAACACGGCCGGTCACCATGAATCGTACCTGAACTGAATGAAACGATTCGAATCAGCAAGTGATTTGGAATTTCCACCTCTATCACTCAATATCTAACGATAGGGTATACAATACAGTACATCTTGTCCACACAATACATATAAATATGTCAGAATTTCACTTGTCACTTCTCTTTTCATTCTCATCAGTTATTAGAGAAATCCGATGCTTAGTGTTGGACGGAGGACTACGGTGGCCTTGAGAGGTCAACAGACTGCAGCTTAAGGAAACACATGCAGATAGACAAAACAAAAACAAATGCAGAAGAGATCTTTTCAACATCAATTTGACAACACATGCTGCAAATAGCCACGACACAAGCAAATATAGGAAGGCACTTGAATTAGCATGTGTTGCACGTGTTTTCTTAAGTTGCAGTACGTTGAGCTCCCAAGGCCACCACAGTAATAATAATACAGTAATAATGTGAACATGCACAAAACTGAATGAAAAACCTGCATTTTGTTGCTTTTTTTTTTCATTAAAAATCTGTCCACATATTTTCTAGACAAGCCAGCAGGTGTCAGATCGACAGACATCAGTGAGATCTGTTAAATCAATAAAACAATGACGTAACTCAGACTTCTGCCTCTCTGCCTGACTCTGGCTCTCTACCTGTATTTGAGCTGTCTCTCAGTCTAGTTCAGCATTCACTTTGTAGTCATCACTGTCAGGGAAAGAAATTCCACAGATATTCATCATACAGACAAGACTCTCACTTTCCACACAACTGTCTGTCTCACCATGCCCCTCCTATTGTCTCAGTTTGCATCTCTCACTCTGTCCCTTCCATCATCAAAGGAGTTTTGTCATTATCCTGCTTTGAACCTCAGGTTCCTAATTAAAAATCGAAATGAAGAAGTAATTCTGTCTTAAATCCACCCTAAGGATTAAAGGCTTCAAGAAAACTCCACCCCACCACCCATTTTGCTGGACTCTGTGTGGGTTGTGGTTTAGGGTTAGGGTAATTAAATCAGTGTCTTTTTGGATTTTTGAGCTTTGATTTGGTGGCAGCACTGCTGTTTACCCTGCGGTGCACTATCAGGAGAGGCAAACCTGGCAAATGCATGGCTCCAAGGGCAATAAAGCCCCTGATGGCTCTTCATGGTGGCACATTTTACAATGACAACTTTAAACCCATTTATACCTCCCATGGTCAAGGTCAAAGGTCATGGTCACGGTGACAAAATGTGGACCTCACAATACATGATTTTATATCTCGAGAACTGTCCAACACTCAAGGATGAACTGATCAGATTTTTGTGGTCAAAGGTCAAAGGTCAAAGTCAGTGTGACCTCACAAAACACTTTTTAGCCATATCACTCAGCAACTATAACAATTTTCACACAAATGGATCATATTTTATATGACTCTGGATAAACAGGGATGTAAACTGAAACTACAGCAGTAGTGGAGGTGACAATGTTTGTGTACAATGTTCACATATGTTCTGTTGTCAGTCCAACATCTGAGACTACCAAGCTGTGTTCTCATCTGGTCACTATTTGGTGGAGAAACAATTACTATTGTTACAATGGTTACAGTTAACAACACAGATATTTTGACAACTCAACCACTGCTGCTGTAGTTGTCACATTTTTGTATGAGCCAGAGATACAACCTCACGTCATGCCTCCAATAAGTGCCATAACACACATAAGAAGAGATGAAATTAGTGAGTTTATTGAAATAGTATCTTCTGACAGTGAAAGTCATCCTCAGTTGGCTTTTGTCTTCCAATTTCTTTCTGTTGCCTCTGTCAACTCAGATTTGTCTGTGATGTAGTTTGGAAGCAGTCTAAAAACATAAATCTGAGCACCCAGGGTCATTTGTTTCAGCCATTGTTTGTCTGTAAAGCAGTCATGGAGATTATTCCATCATACAGACCTTATTGTAAGTTTGAACACTTTCTAAATGTTTAAATGAGCTCAGTGATAGACAAGCATTGGAGTTTTGACAGAGGGGGAACTTGATTTGAGCTGCTCAGCAAACCGAGCAGTGATAAACATTCCTACATTGTAATTATCCATTAACGAAGAAGTCAAATAGCAGTAGCTGTTCCAAAGCCAGGCCTCACACCTCAGCCCAACTCATGTATGTCTATGCATGTGCATGAGTGTGTTACTATAAAAAAATTGGGGTTGGCAGTGGCAGCAGATTTTTTGGTCATTAATTAAATGTAATTGCAGTTTAACCAAACTGTTATCAGCTTCTCCTCAAACAAGCATTTTGGTTGAAACTCAAGATCCTTTTCTACATTTGGCATCATCTGCTCTACTCACACTTTATATAAACACTTTATAAATCCTTCCAACAACGAGTGTCTACACACACACACACATATACAGTATCTTTAAGCTCCAAGCAATTGAGGCACTTACTTATAAATGAGGCCTGTCTCAGATTATTCATGGAGGCTGTGCAACAAAACCACAATCTGCCCAAAGCGAAAAGCCAGAGAGGTAAAGAGCCTTAGCCATGATTTTTCTTTTTGATCCTTTGTCTGGAGAGGGAAAACTTACATAAAGGAAATATTAAGTTTCATATGTTCTTCTTTCATTGTAACTAGCCAACTACGCCTTATATATCCCCATATAGGTTGATAATGTGAAGAATTTAATGCTCTGCATGAAATGATTGTTCAAAATAACCCCCGTCAGGTATTTAAAAATGCTTCACTAACATGCATTTTCTGCCAGTTCTTAGACTAAAGTAATGTTGTGAATGCACATATCTTTAACTTAATCCCAGGACACATACGTCTTTGAAACCCATCAGTATTTATATACAGTATTTTGTTCATATGCTACCTTCATAAATTTGCACAAAGTAATTGGAGCATTTGCATGTTAGAGAAGAATCTGTGACAATTTGTAATGTTTGTTATTTTTGTATATTGCATGTTTGTTTACATTGCAGTCATTTCTACTTGAGATGGTGGGACATTCTTTGTACTGAACCCTGTGGCTGGTTGTGGCTTTTACCTTCTTGCTGTGAGGTGACAAGAGTCACAATTGCTGAAGCTGGGATAACATAAAATTTCACATTAAAAATGTCTAACCTACAAAAGAAAAGTTAAATTGAAATTTAGTAATGTATGTCAACTTGGAGGTCAGTCAGGTAGGTGGGTGGATTATAACGCTTGCGTCATCAACGTTTCTGTGCTCATTCCCTCCCATCTCCCTTTCAGACGCTACCATGAGGCCATCCTCCCTCCATTTTTCGTCGGAGTTGAGACAGTTTTTACATCGAACACTTTCGGTGGATTTCTTTCGACCAAACCACAGTTGGTGATTGTTGGAGCAACGGACAGACGAGCCAAGACGTTTTTGGTGAGTTTTCTTTTGTTTTTCTCTCGAGTTTAAATATGATTTGTGACGGTGGTTTAACAAGGCAGTTAAGCTAGTCTTTGATTGGTGAAAGAGAAAAGCTTGAATTCAAAAGGTGCACCGTTGTATTTTTCTGTTTAATAAGGAATATAGGTTTAAGAATATTTCCTTTCTTGACATTTTGTGAGTTTATTTTGATTATCTTTAGACTAATTAAGTTGAGAACCCGCAAACTCGCCGTGGGGGGAGTGGGGTGCGCCTCACATACACCTGACGTCAGAAACATGTCACCCAGCTGTAGACTCATCCAAATAAAAAATGCCAGACCTTTGTGCTACTTTTGGATCCACTAATGCAAGAAAAAAACTACGCATGAAGGGAAATTTCATAGGTGAGAAGTTGTCCAATATTTTACTGTTATGAACATGTTGAATTTGATTTATCATCATAAATAATTCATATATGAAGCTAACATAAAGTCAGGTGACTGTCCTGATATTTAGTTAAGCTAACTTGTCTAAAGTAGTAGAGGTAGGTTTAAGTCAAGCTTGATTTTTCTAGAGGCTTCCTCTTAAAGCTATGACTTGGTGTAGTTTAAAGACACTTTAAAAGACAGGAGCCATTCCCAGACCTCACCAATGAGAGGGAATGAAATGGATGAAAGACTGCAGAGCATTTGGCGTTCGAACGGCCCACTGGTCAACCAGAGTCCCATTAGAAACTCAGCACAACAATGAGGAAAGGAGGAAGGGTGATGATGAAAAATGGATGTATGTGGTGGATGAATTCCATATGCCGCTTTCCTCTCAGACAGGAGCAAGAGACCTGGATCAGGTTTCCCGTCCCAAACCCCAATCCTAGACCATCAGTGAGAAAGCAGAAAAACTGACCACAAATCAGCATCTAGGGTTTCTTTATCCTCTGCCATCAGAACTTTATGTATTACATATTTGCCTAGTCTTTATAGTTTTATTCAAGATGACAGAAAGAAAATGATGTAGCACACTAAGGTTTTGATCAAAGACAAATTGGCACTGTTAACAAATAGGCTCTGACACCCCAGGGTCATGAGCAGCAAATCCCGTTTTTCACACACAAACACGTGATCAATTCACTTCACATTAACCCAATATACCATGACTTTATCTCTTGTTTCAAAGACAGATGAAAACCATAAGTACAATATTAAACACAGTTGGTTAGTCCAACTACTTCAGTGTACTCTGATAGCCATTTGGAATTCCTATAAGCACTAATTCAGTATTTATTTTGCATTAGTACTTGGAATTCTTCACATCATTAAAGGTGTTCTATAACATCTTGTTGGTGCCATGGCAAATCAGCAGTGCTGCTGATCAGTGCCAGTCTCTGGTGCCTCATGGCGGCTGAAATGTCAAGCTTTCCAACTGGCTGAGTTGATGAAGCTCTGTGTATTTAATGCTCCAGACTCCAAGGCTCCCTGAACTACTCACTGTGAGCACATAAGTTAGCTTCCCCAAAGTCCAAGTAAACACTAGCATAACATTTGAATAGTAGCAGGGTATAAATGCTGATGTGGAGTTTGTGCTGTAGTTGTTGACCAGGTAAGGATCCTCACATGAGTCTGAGCTTTGTGCTAAGTTGTTGGTTGCCAACAAAACAGCTGCTTATATATTTTTGATGATATATCAGCACTACATCTTTATAACTGTGTTTTGTTTTTTTTCATAGTTGATACCCACTTAGTGTGGAATATGGACATCAACACCCAATATTATGTTACAGGTTTCCCAAAAACTAATTAAAGAAACAAGAATGTACATTGACATTTTGGAAAGAAGCTACCTCTGTCTCTCTATTTCAGTTCTCACGCCACCAGTTTTAACTCTTGCCCTAAAGCAGCGTTCAAACTGACGGTCACCCTGTGTGAAAAACCGCAATCCTCTCATTCATTTCGATGGAGCCAGTCTAATGAGGAGGTGGGGTCCAAACTCAGAGGGCTCTGGCAACATGATGCTGCCTCATCTAGAAGAAGAACTAGATTCGGCATGTGCTGCAGCACAATCCAGGAATGCTCTGCATTGGCCACTCATGCATGCAAAACGCACATTCCTGGTAGATTACTTTGTAGTGTGAACACTGTCTATCTGCTGTTTACCCCACGATCTTAGCGACAAAGGATAAAAATTGTGGTGTAGAGTGTAATGTAAAATCCTGACCATATTACAAACAGTGTATCTGATAAGCCTTTAAAAGCATTAATCTGTATTTTATTGTATCACCAATAGTTTAAACCTGCAATACCCAATTTTTTTTTAAGTCATGACAATGGAAATCCTGTCTTGTTTGTATTTCAGCCGCCTCTCCAGTTGACCTATATGAAGCCATGTTGGTTCTAGATTTGTAATATGACTGAAAACCCTCGTTTTTGTAGCCTAAATCTTTGCTGCATGGTTTGTACTCTGCAGTATACCCCAGC
The DNA here is from genome assembly GCF_046630095.1 of Trachinotus anak. Classification (NCBI taxonomy): domain Eukaryota; kingdom Metazoa; phylum Chordata; class Actinopteri; order Carangiformes; family Carangidae; genus Trachinotus; species Trachinotus anak. Next base: position 16,304,018 of record NW_027273876.1, on the reverse strand, counting down.
CTGAAGGTTGTGTGTTTTTCCTCAGATACTGCAGTATTGCATTAAAGAAAATGAAAGAACAAGCTGAAGCAGATAGGCAAAGCTCAATTTTTTTCCTTGCACCATTGTGATCAACATTTTTTGGCTGGACCGCAACAAAGGGGTCCTGCAGTCAACATCAGCAGCAGAGGGAGGGAGGAGGACAGAGGAGATGACTAACAGTGACCGATGTCTGTGTTCTTCACTCAGTGTCAGGAATATTATTTAGTTTATTAACATTACTTCCAAAGAGACATTACTGAGTTTATATACAGTGACTCTGCTCCTGTAAACATTATTGCTGCTACTCTAAAGACTAATTTTGTTTCAACTAATCCTGTTCTATTTTTTTTTTTAATAATAACCAATATGAGTATTAATAAAGAACCAGATAATCTGTACTGTATTGATGAGATAAGATACACCTGATGGGAGAACATCCACTGTTTCACTGCTACAACCTCAACCTCAACATCCCCCAAACAATTAGGGAAAACCCAGCATTCACATTCAGTGTGCAAACATTTGACACCTCAGTATTTGTTCATTTGTCCAGGCTCGGACTGATAATCTGCGCAACCGGTAAAATGCCCGGTGGGCCGGTCCACATTTGGGCCGGTAGCCTCTGATTTTTTTTATGCAAATGCAAAATTTTTAAGTTATTTATTTCTGTAGGCTACATAGGCTATGTTCAGCGGCCCATGAATGGCCCCGCGGCCCGTCAAATTCAGTTGCATCCATTTGGCTTAGGGGGTTGCACAGGCCAATATACCTTATTTGCCTCTTCTGGTCAGGTTTAGAAGCAGGAGCGTGTTACGATCGCGCCCCCTACCCCCACCCCTTAAGTGGATCGGCCCATGCAGCCGCTATGTGTATGGGAAAAATTTACGGTGATAGAGTATTGGAGTGAAGAATAATGAGAAAATAAATTATGGATGACAGAGGCTCCAAAAAGAGGAAAGGGGGAGTGGAGAAGGTCTGCGAGAAAAAATAATAAAAAAATAATATTGTGTGATTGTTATTTATCATCAGAAACCTGAAATAAGACAAAACGCTTACTTCCTTTTTTTTTTTTTTTCGTTCAGTGGCCCTAATATGCTGTCATACTGTGATGCAATATGAGTTTTTATTCTTCTGTGTTCTTGTAATAAGAAACATGGTCAGTTTGTTTTGTGCTGTAAAACTGGAACTGTGGGAAGTTTAATTTGAAAAAAAACAAAACAAAACAAAAAAACTTCTGTCTCTTCATTAGTGGTAATGTCAGTGTCATTCATTTAATGGCCTTGAAAACAAGAGTATTCAGCATTGTAAAGCAAGTAGTATAGCAAAGTAAAAACAGGTATTTGTGTGGATGTTCAGTTGCTGGAATAAGCCAACCTGTCAGTAAGAACATGTTTATAGGTGTTTATAGGTATGTGTCTCCAGTGCTGCTCACATCAGCCTGAAAATGCCCTGACTCAGGGTCTTATACCTTCTGATATTGTGCCTTTAAATTAATTTTAGCCTCCTCTGATGCCTCCTCTCATTTCAACAGATCTGGGTCAGTAGTTCTCTTCTCCTACTGACACCTGTCTGAAAAAGTCCTGCCTCCCAAGTCTTAGTTATCAAAATGTCTTTTAATGAACTAACCTTAAAACTGGGTCTCCAGTGCTACTGTATGGGAAATTCTTATAAGTAACGCTGTTCTCTAAGATCATATTGTATTGTGTATTATGGAACACTACTTCAGCAAACAAGCAGATTATGGGAACCGCAATCCCTGTCTGCTGACATGTGTGGGCCCCTAAACTGATAAGAGGGCCCAAACCACTGTATGTTACCCTTTTAAGATGCTGTTTCTGTCTACATAGGCAGGACAGAGTGTAACTATGACAGATTAAGTGATTCACACAAGCTGTATAAAAACCTACATGATCTCATGTTCATTGCTCATTTGGCATCTCATGCTTGGTAGCGCTTGCAAATGCCTGGATTAAATTTACAGAAAGACAAGAGTTGATTCTGTTCTTTATTTAACAGAAATTGCCACCACACTACTAAAACCAGCCTGGAAAATGTTCTTACTCAGTATCTTATACCTTATGATATTGTGCTTTTAAATTAATGTTAGCCTCCTCAAACATTTCCATTTCAAAAACTCAGGGTCAGCACTTCTCCTCCCCTACTGACACCTGGCTGAAAAAGTCCTGCCTCCCAGGTCTTAGTCATCAAACAAATTGTAATAACATTTTTATAACTGTGTCTCTTCAGTGCTGCAAACATCAACCTGGAAAATTCCCTGACTCAGGGTCTTGTACCCTCTTATTTTGTGCCTTTAAATTAATGTTAGCCTCCTAAAATGCCTCCTCTTGTTTCAACAGGTCAGGGTTAGTAGTTCTCTTCCCCTACTGACACCTGGCTGAAAAAGTGCTGCTTCCCAGGTCTTAGTGATCAAAATGTGTTTATTAACCTGGTTATAACTGTGTCTTTCCAGTGGAAAATTCCCTCACTCCAGGCCCAGCAACCTCTGACAGTTTAGTGAATCTGACGTTAACGTCCTAGAAATGTCAATGAACTGTCTTCTGCATCAAGCAGGCCATTCCTTAAATTATCTACTTTCTCATTAGACACCATTCTTTCTTCATGACATCTACATTTTGGGTCAGTAGTTCTGCTCCATGCTGACCAAGCAAAACTTCGCACATCTCAGTCATCCAATTGTTTATCTTTGCTCTTTGTATCGTACTTGAGCAACAACTGCTCCTACATCCACAGAAGTTGCAGTACCTCCAACCTGCTGATAACACAACAACCTTCCCTTCTGCTGTAGATCAAGCAGGCTATTCCCATCCGTATCTGTTGAACTGAGGTCTGACAAATTTGTCTATGGTTTATTATGAATTGACTTGACAAAACTCAACGTGTTGAACGTGTTGTTCTATATATGATGTCTTTATGGAAATGTGTTTTTTTTCCTTTAAGCAAGCTAACTTTGTCTCAGAACTTTGGAAAAGTAGGTATTCCAGTACTGTGATCAAGTCTGCAGGCTCACCATGGTGATCGGCTCAGACCAGCATCTGGTCATCCAAATCTCCGGCCTCCAGCAGACCTGCAGTCTTTATATGTAATACTTATTCTCTTTGCTTCATGACAAGGTTGAAGCAATAATTTAAAAAACACAAACAAGATTATTGTTTCACTGCATTGATTATTTTTTTTATAAATAAGATACTGTCTTAAATTATTAGCTGCACATGAATCTTTCAAATTCATGCATGCAGACAAATTAAAGGAAAAACCTGATTGAATAATAATCAATAGGGATGCCTCAATGCAGGACACGAGGGCTGATGAATGAATGCTTTGATGAGTTTGAAAACTATGAGAATCATACTGTGCACTGTGGCTTCCAGAGTCACCAGATCTCAACCCAGCTGAGACTCTCACCAAATGAAAGACTGGAGTCCAAACCTGCAGTACACTGCAGCTCAGAGACTGTTTTACCTCTTGACTTCAGTATTTCTACGTCATGTTTCTTTAAGCTTCTATTTCACCACTTTTCAGGGGGAAATGTTGTACGTTTCACTCCACCACATGTATCTGACAGCTCTAGTTACTGGTTACTTTACAAATTAAGGTTTTAGTTAGAACATGTTGTTGTGCGTCAGTAGTTATCAATTATGAATTATGAAAAGCATGTGGTCTCCCCCACCCTGAATGATCTGAGTCCCAACAATGTTAATAAAATTAAACCTTATACAAAAGCACACACACACAAGAAGAGATTAATTGATACTACAGCAAACAGGAGGCAGTTGTGGTTATAAAATCAGGATTTCACCAAAGGCGGTCCAGCCATATGCGAGGTTTTGACCTCGTCTTGTTCAAAACAGTGACCAGTTTATTCAAATAAAGAAGACAAGAAAGAAAAGGAAAGAATGAAAAGAAAGCAGGAGATGTGTGGTTTAGATAGCAGAGCGCAGTCATAATGGGCTGGTATGATGTATGAGCCAATTTAAATAACATAAACCTTCGCTTCATATGGAAACTTGACACACATGCATGCTTACACACACACACACACACACACACACACACACACACATATATATATATATATATATATATATATATATATATATATATATATATATGCACATACAGTGGTCCAGAACATATGGCATTAACAAACAAACATTACCCTTTGCTACTCCACGTGCCTGACTCCCTGGAGCCATTGGAGCCATAGCTACAACAACTGGGCTACTTCAGTCTATTTGGCCAGTCCACCTTAATCTACATCAGTCGAGCTACAGGAGCCACAGGATGTTGGCACACAATGAAAAACAGCAAAAGAGAAGTGCAGAAATTTCCCTCCCGCTCACCGTACCCTCAACACATCCCATTCCTTCCTCTAGTTCTCCATTTAACATGAAACTCCTTCATCTCTCTCACTGTGAAAAAAGAGAACTTCACATTTAAAGCTGTATGATTTTTTTTTTTTTTTTTTTTTTGGCACATGCAGAAGAAGATAAAAACTAGCCCAGCCATATTGTCACCTTAGTAAGGTGAATGCATACATTTGCCTGTTTCCACTTTGAGCAGACATGGTGCGGTTGTGTTTATGGCCACCTAACAAACACAAGTCTAACAATAACTCATTTCAATCAAAACCAAAACAAAAGACGGTGTTGGGTGATGTCTGAAATGCCGTGGGCTCATGGGAATTGTATACCAGCACCATTGCTTCTCCCGGTTTGGATTCCTTCAGTGTCAGTCACTGAGGAGATTTTAACCGCTAAAGGCACTGAATAAAGTATAAGTGAGATTGCTGCTAACTTTTGTTTCCAGACATTCGCAAGGTGGTCCCCCTCTACATAACAAACAGACCAAAAATACGTATAACATAGATTTCATCATTTTTAGACATTTTAATGTGGAAAAGTTACATTTTATAACTGTAGGCTCTGTTTTGGTCTGTTTTGTCTCTCTAGCTGCTAAATGCTCCACCAGCTAGTCACTTACTTTGTCTGTCTGCCATCTGGTGCTGGGCAGGTAACGTACAGTGAGTTTATCAAAGCTTTCATCCTCCTGCCACTGATTTACTCACCGTTGGCCTCCATCCCTCGTCCATCGCTGGCACCAGGCTGGCTGAACACACTGGCACTGAAACATGTGCTTTTGTCAACTCTCTGGTATATTGTTTTTGCTCTGAGGGGGTCCTCTGATAAACAGGAAGTATTTTATTTCCAGAGGGGAAGCTGGGTAGTGAACATGGTTCCACCTGCAATGTTTGACTAAAAAGGAATTAACAAAAAGAAAAGCCTACAGCGATGAGAGCCTAGCAACAAAACTGTAGACTGAATACAAAACAAAGAACGCTGGGACTGCACACATGCATTGATAGCTACACATTCACAGAGGCAACCAATCAATCATGCAATCAAATATGAATGTGTTCCTAAACGAAAACTCTCACACACACATGCACAGACCACGCAGGTGGCTTACCATGATAACAAACAGCATAATTAGGAAAATGTTAGAAGGCACTTTCTATTTCACATATCAGATAAATGAACGCAGAGCGTGGAGGTTTCAGCGATCAGGAATATCATCTAAACCACAGCCATTTGCCAGATGAAGTAGCGTCTGGCTGACTTAATGACAGAAAGGTGAGGTCGCCTCAGTGAGCACGGGGGAAATGTAATGGTAAAATAAATAAATAAATAACTGGCCCACAGCCATATACAATACCACTGCCTCGGGAGTTTGAGTTTGAGCCAGGACTAAATGTCCTCTGTGTTTCTCAAAATTAAAGCTGCGATTTGAATGAGATGAAAGATTGAATTCAGATACTGGATAAGCAAACCAAACACTGCAGAAACTGAGAATGGAAAGCTAAAACCGGCAAAAAAAAAAAAAGTAAATACATTTTTTTTTTATTTCATGTGCAATAACAACATTGTCCGCGCATCTTGTAGTTAGATGTAGAAGACTTTCTCTTGTGCCTGGCACTGTTCTCAGCGTTCTGCTGGTGGTGTGTGTCTCTTCCCTTCCTGCCCTCACTCTCCGAGCCATGTGCCCTCACTGTGAACGTTTGGCGTAGCAGCAGCAGCTAACAGATGCCTTTGCGGCACTCCAAAAGGGCAGCTAGGAAAAGCAATCTAGCCTCGCTGTTAAGGAAGTGCTGGACACCCTGGACCAATGCGACACGGCCTCCATCAGGTGAGGATAAAGAGCCGGAAAACGCAGCCACACAGGGAGTTGTTTGGTCTCTTGTTGGCTGCAGAAGGCGTCACCCAGCATCTCATTGGGAACAGGCACAGGAGGCTCCACTGGCAGGATGAGGGGCATTGTGCTACACCAGGCGAGCCTCTGTTTTCACTGTCAGACTCCATGTCTTCCGCTGGGAAAAGTCACTAAGAGCGTAGTCGCTGAGAGAGATGCAGATGAACTTCTGCATTGTGAACAGCAAAGATGCATCACAGATGAAAGTCTTTATCAGAAACAGAGTTGGTGAATGTGTGAGAGAACTTTTATGTTGAAATAACAACTAGGAAATCTATTTTCTTAATTTCTCCAGTACAGATAGCAGAACGGATAACATTGGAGCGTATTGTTGCTACAGTCTCAGACACAGAACTCAGAAACTGAACGAGCTTATTTAGAGACTATGGCTTTAAACGGTCGGTTCACTCAAATCACAGAAAATATGCATCATTTTTCTACTTACCCTCAGTGGTATTTACACATACATATAGTTTCATATATATTTGTCCATTCTTCTGTGATGTACTTGTTTTTGTTTGGTTGAAAATAGAGAAAATGTAATGTTTTTTCTCTTAGTGTAGTTTTTCCACTTCCAACATGGAAATGATATATTGAAATTCAAATCAATTCTTCAATCATGGCAAGTTGAAGTCCTCTAGTCTCCCCATCCTGACCAGCACATAAACTCCTAGTCTGGTCAGCTGTATTGGAGCTGAGGAGGATATCCTCCAGTCAACATAATGGCTCTGGTGAGTATTAATCTAATGCTCCTGTCTGAAGTATGGCGATGGAGGCTTACAGAAACCTGGCTGCGTCAGTGCATGTCTTCAGTTTTCTATGTCTCGCTCTGTTTTCTCTCTGTCCCAGTCTAACTTTTCTGTCATCCCTAATCGATGCCTCTCATTTCTTTCATTTAGCATGTCTGTCTTTAAACCCTCTTATTTTCAGATCGCCTTACCGTAAAATGTGCATTTTGAGGTTTTTATTAAGCAGAGATTTAGGAGAAAGTATTATGTCTAGATTGGCCTGAAAGGGAGTAAACAGAGACAAAGGGGAAAGGGAAAATGTGTAGGATAAAAGAGCAGACAAAGAAATGATACATGTCTGTCAGTAGATTGCTATTCATAGTATGTCAACAGTGAGAAAAACCATGTATTTTTATTTTATCTGACTCACAGGTTTTGTGTCTCCCTCTACTCATTTTGATAGATTGTCAAGTAAATGCCTCTAATCTCAAATTCTGGACGCGTGAAGTTGATGCTAAATATAGCTTTAGTATTTGGAAGCAGTTAATTCTGTCTTCTAAAGGATTATGACAGGATGTCAAAACTCGGTGGTCAGATTGAGTATACTGTTTGTTAATATAGCTGCATTCAAGACTAACAACATCCACAATAAAAGCTGTGTAACGTCCCTTCAAGTACAGTGTAGTAATGCACCTGAGGCTGTTTGCCACAACAACCGCTCCCACTGCACTTGAGGGTTTGTACAGAAAGGTGAGATCGAGTCATAGTTGAAGCACTGGCTTTTCTGGTTTTAGGAAGTTTACATCACATATTTTAAAACATGCATTGATGAGTAAAGCGGCCAGTTCTTTCTGGACCCTCCCTTCACAAACATTTCGTTGTGGCTCTTATGTAATTATACTCATTTGGTATCCAAATCAAAGTAAGAGGAACCATTATTTACATGATCAGTATCAAGTTCCCATGTGACCTATACCTGATGTAAATGTAGAGGAAGACACAGTGATCCCAAAAATAAGAGAAGCTTAATCCATAATCCGAACCAAAGCAGCACAGATGCTGTGCCTTTCAGGGAGGCCAAACACCCATTGGCCAAATGTAGATATGTAGCTTTAAGTAGAGCAAACAACACAGAGGAAGATATTTACTATCTATACCCAACAAACTTCTAACTTTTAAAGGTCTATATTAAGACTAGAGTATAGACCGGAACACAGTTTGATTTATAGTAGTCTTACATCTCTAGAAATTAAAGTTTATGACTTAACAAGGCAAAGCTAGATTTGTATTATGTGTTGTTTATCATCACACATTTAAGTTTTCCTTTCTCTTCATTTTCAGCTTGAACTACTGACCATTCCTTATTTCATTCAGTTTTTAATTTTAAATCATTTTTAAATACAAATCAATATATCAATAGTCCTGGTTCAGCAAAATGAGCTATTATGTGTGTTTTTGTGTGTTGTTAATGAGCCAATGAACATGTGAACATTGAAGTCCCATTCTTTTTAATACTGAAAGATTATGTAAAAGCTGTCATTGAACAGTTGCCTCTGTTATTTACTGGCCTTGATGCTTTGGTAAATAATTAACAATTTAGTGGCTGATTCATAACCCTCATAAAATCAGAAAAATTAGTGATGTGATTTGACAAACTTTAACCTTTCAGTGACTCCATCCTGGCTGCTTGATGACACTGATCTTTTTACTTTCTGTTTCATATTGAAAGTGATTTTAGGAAGGCAGCTGGCTGCTGTGAAACAAACAATTCAGGTCAAGTGGGTAAGCCTACGTACCAGATTTCTAAGCTGTCAAAGACAAAAAGGGTTTGGCATATGAATACTGGCAGGTGTGACAGTAACATGTTACTGAACAAGCTGTGAACTGCCAAGAGTCTTGCAAATGCAAATAAAAGCATTTTGTGAAAATGCACAGACAACTGAAAGGACGAACCATCAGGTCAGTAATTCTAATTTAACTTAACAGTATTATCTTTACATCCTTAACTCAATTATTGACTAACTTGACATAGTGTGTATTTAATGTTTAAAATGTTGCTTGTTAATGCATAGATGCATTAATATTAAGATTTATCAGATTTTTTTATTTTCTAATGCAAATTGGAAAGTCAGCTTTCCAAAGACTATAGTGTATTTTTAGATGGCAAGTTCATACTGTCATCTTTTTGGGACATCACAACACAATTAAGACATTTTGAGAAGTTAAAGGAACCAGTTGAATTATAAACTCTCAGTGCTTTTCCCAACTAGGGATATACTGTATGTAAGTTTTTGCTATTGCTAACATACCAGCCTTGAAGAAAAGCTGCAAGTTCAGTATCAGACTTAATTCCTCTTACTCACCAATAGCTATTCCAGTCGTGTCAGTGTTAACATTTTTGGCTTTAATTTCTATCAGTTCCTCTTTTCATCTACTGAAATTAGCATGCTAACTTGCTAGCTCCAGCCCAGTTGGCCTGTCTTGCCACTTTCAGACTGTCATTGTGACGGTAGCATCCAGGCTGCCCTGAAGAAGTAGTACTGCTCACCAGCCATATTATAACCATTAGTATTGCAAAATACAATAATTATTATTATTATGCTGATTGCCCCGTGAATCTCAACAAGAAGCCATGTTTAGCAGGAAATATCCCCTTTAAAACCACAATGAGTCAATTTATTTTCATGTAATTATAGAATCTTTCTGTTGGTATTTGTTTTTGTTTGTAAAAAAAAGATAAACTGGACAATCCAGGTGAAAGTTGATATAGTCAATTCATCTCATTCTCATTTTTGGTACCACCACTGGGGGTACCACAGTTTAAAAATTCAAAACCTACAAGTGGTTGCTTTTACTTATTTGTTTGTTTTGCTTTTTGTCAGATGATGAATCAACACATATAAAAGTGGGAATATAAGTCTCTTTATGACAGTATGCTTCGGCAAAGGACTACTTAGTTGTCAGAAGGAGGTAACCACTTTGTTCTTGTTCTAAAACACCTTTTTTTTCCACAAAGATCATGCTAGTATTTTTAGTATAAATGTTCTGGAGTAACAAGTTGTTCATCCATTATCTCGTACAGATCAACCAATCAATAGACTGCTCTGAACATCAAATTTGAATAAACTTTTGAACCCCACTGCATATGGACAGGGTGTTAGTTATCACTTGAACAGGAATCATGGCAAGTCAGTCAACCACCCAGTTTCCAAAAAAGTTGGGACACTGTGTAAAATGTAAATTAAAACGGATAACCTAACATAAACCCGTATTTCATTGGAAATAGAACAAAGTCAACATATCAAATATTGAAATGCTGAAATTAAAAATATATGCTCAATTACAATTTGATCCCAGCAACATGGTTCAAAAAAGTTGGGACAGGGGCAACAAATGACTGGAAAAGTTATGTAATACTAAAAAAAAACACCTGGTTGAATATCTCACAACTAATTAGGTTAATTGGCACCAGGTCAGTCGATGATTGGTTATAAAAGGAGCCTTCCAGAGAGGCAGTGTCTCTGTGCAGTGAGGATGGGGAGAGGTTCCCCACTCTGTGAAAGACTGCATGAGCAAATAGTGCAGTTTCAGAATAATGTTCCTCAGCGTAAAATTACAAAGAATTTGGGAATTTCAGTGTCTACGATTCATAATATCATTAAAAGGTCCAGAGAATCCACAGAGAAATCTCTGTGTGCAAGGGACAAGGCCGAAAACCAATATTGGATGGCTGTGATCTTCAGGTCCTCAGGCAGCTGCATTAAAAACAGACATGATTCTATGGCGAAAATCATTGCATGGGCTCGGGAACACTTCTGAAAACCATAGTCTGTGAACACACTTCTTTGCTGCATCCACAAATGCAGGTTGAAACTCTCTCATGCAAAGAAGAAGCCATATCGAAACATGATCCAGAAACGTCATTGACTTCTCTGGGCCCAAGCTCATTTAAGATGGTCTGAGGTGAAATGGAAAACTGTCCTGTGGTCTGACAAATCAAAATTTCAGATTCTTTTTGGAAATCATGGACACTGCGTCCTCCGGGATACAGAGGAGAGGGACCATCCAACTTGTTATCAGCGCACAGCTCAAAAGCCAGCATCCATGACAGTATGGGGGTGTGTTAGTGCCCATGGCTTAGGTAGCTTGCACATCTGGGAAAGTACCATTAATGTTGAACAGTATATGCAAGTTTTGGAGCAACATATGCTGCCATCCACACAGCGTCGTTTTCAGAGAAGCCCTTGCATATTTCAGCAAGACAATGAGACACCACATTCTGCGCACATCAAAACAGCATGGCTCCGCAGTAGAAGAGTCCAGATGCTAAACTGACCTGCCTGCAGTCCAGACCCGTCACCCATTGAAAACATTTGGCAAAATACGACAAAGAAGACCCCAAACTGTTGAGCAGTTGAAATCCTACATCAGGCAAGAATGGGACAACAATTCACTTTCAAAACTCCAGCAACTGATCCCCCTCAGCTCCCAGAGGTTAAAGAGTGTTGTTAAAAGAAGAGGTGATGCAACACGGTGGTAAACATGCCCCTGTCCCAACTTTTCTGAAACGTGTTGCTGGCATTAAATTCAAATTGAGCATATATTTTTCATAAAACAATAAAATTTCAGCATTTCAACATTTGATCATTTGATATATTGTCTTTGTTCTGTTGTCACTTAGATATGAGTTTACATGATTTGCACATCATTGGATTCTTTTTTTATTTACATTGTACACAGTGTCCCAACTTTTTTGGAAACCAGGTTGTAAAACCAATAGTTGTTGTACTGCACCTTGGTGAAAGTGTAACTAATAAATCTTTTTACACATTTCAGGCAGGGACTGTGAAAGCTCTGGAAAACAATCAGCACACAACACCCAGTGGACTGAAGCACCAGCCTTGTTCAACAGAAGGTCACTGAGTTCAGCTTTGTAATAGATTTTGCATTTGAACATATTTCCTCAGATTTAATAAACCAAAGACCTTCTGAAAATGCCCAGAGATCTACCACCTCATTTGTCTGATCTACTGAATAGACTCCATGAATCTGGGAGATCATTTATTGATCTGTATGAAGACAAAGAAGAAAGAATGCGTGCCATTGCAAGCAACCTTGGGGAGATATCTGAAGATGTAACAGATATGCAGCAATTCCCACATGCAACCAGAACCCTCGGAGCTGTTGTTGGTGGAGTTGGAGTCGTGGGGGCAGCTGCAGCTTTGTTCAGCGGTGGAAGAATTTTAACATTTGGAGGAACTCTAGCACTTGGTGGGGGTGTTGCCACTGTTATTGCAACTCATGTAATGAAGGTAAGGACAGAGAAAATAATTAGAAAAAAAGTGGAAAAGTTGGGAAATGAATTCATGACAATAATTGAGCTACAAACGTATGACCTGGAGAGAATTAAGGAGGTGTCTGAGGAACTGGAGGAGAAATCCTCTGCATTAATGACAAAAACGAAAGCACAGGCAAAAAATATTCTGTTGAGCATTGAACAGCTTCAGCAGCAAATCATTCCAACTGCTAATGAACAGAAAAACTTCATAAACTGTATCGCAGATATTGCCTTGCATTGTCAAAACACTGTTAACGAGTTTGCAAAGATGAGGGAGATGTTCAAGGACTTTGACGAAATGTAAACAGAATAAAACTGTGCAACATTCAGTCGTGAATTGAAGTACTTATGTGTATATTAGTAGAGTTTGTTGGTTTGACACATCCAGCCCCAAAAGACTTAAATGTTCACTCAGTAACGCTTCACGTAATCAAGAATAATGTCAATATAAATGTCTATATATGGCTTTATAATATTGTAAGGTCTTAACCTTCCCCTGTAAAGTGAAGTTGTTTTTATTAATATAGGGAAGAAAGAAATGGAAATGTCAGAAATGCTCCTTTACCTCTCATGAGTTGGAGGGGTGTGTCAGTGTGTTTGATTGACAGCAGCTGACAGGCTGCCAGAGAGCTGGTTCACCAAAGAGACATTGACAAAATAAACAAACTTGCTCTATTGCCTCCATGTCATTTCATTCATTTCAAGTTTTTATCTTCATTTTATTTTCTGTACCATCATTTTACAATGGGCGTATGTTTCATCTTTCACTTTTGTTGGTAATGTTTCAAAGAGTTTTCTTTGCTTTAAATTATCAAGGTATAAACATGTTTACTTTTTTAGCATGTGGACAGTTGAAATAAAAATGATTCAAGTGATTTTCTGTTGTTCTGTCTTTTTTAAACCTACGGTACAATTTCATAGTTTAGAAGCAGATTTTTTCACAACTTTTTGTTTGAGTTGCTGTGTAGTCGGCTGATTATTCATAACGCATGAGAAAGCCAAGGCCCTATCTGACTGAGTATGCTACTGAACTTCTTGTACAGGCACTGGTACCCAGAGTGCCCAGTGTAACCTCTGTAAATGGCCAAAAAGGCAGCTCACGTGACTCCATTATTTTAATAACTGCCAACTGACTCCCTGCTGCTGCTTACATTAAGTTTAAGTCACTAATTCTCACCTATGGAGTGGCCACTAGCACAGCACCCAGGTACCTGAACTCCCTTCTTGTTCACTGTGATCTGCAAATGAATAACTACCATCACTGCGAGGCAGGAATCCTCATTCCAAAGAGTTCTCTTCTGTATCATCCTTCAGTGGTGGAATTACTTACCGAACTCTGTTCCATCAGCAGGATCCCTTGGAATCCCTGTCATCTTCCCAGAGCACTGTGTCATCTGATATGCTCTTTCTCTCTATCTAGCTCTGAAACCTTCTCCAGCTCCAGAACACATCACTTGCTCGGCACTTATGTATTAGGCTACTCCATGCACCCGCAAGCCTTGTGGCTCTATCTTGTACTGAGGCGCTACTGTGGCTTGGGTTTTACCTCATTTGTAGGTCTCTTTGGACAGAAGCGTCGAAATGAATAAATGTAAATATAAATATGTCACAGAAAACAGATGCAGCTGGCCTTTTTGCCAATAGGGTTCAGTGAATGTGTCACCTTTGAACTGTTACCTTGCCATAATAAGCTAATTCTGCCCCAGTAGCCTGGCTGTGATTTAAATTTTTAGCAAATTTTTGAGAGTTTAATCTGGAACCATTTCTTGACTGGGAGCAGTTACTTCCCGTTCATTAGTGAGCTTTCAAGGTGAGTGCTTTTTTTTTAACCTTTAGGACAGAGTCTGGCTATTTCCCTGTGTTTTCAGTCTTTTTGTGAAGCTCAGCTCTAACTGCATAATCAGCACACAGACATAGCAGTGATGTTTATCTTCTCATTCAACTCTCATCCAAAACAACAAATAAGTGTAGTTCCTTTAAGCATATACAGTATGTAATATGGCAGATGACAGTGTGTTATTGTAGTTCTGACTCATTACCATTCATCAGTAAATGACAATATTGGTCATAGTGGTGCCCCTGTAACAACACAGAGAGAGAGGCAGACCCTCTCGGCTAAACTGAACATTTCACACATTTAAAGGACAACTGACCCTGCTTGTTTGTGGTCAAATGCAATAGAGATACATTCTTTTAAAAATCACATTACATTGTGGCTGACTCCACTCGACACCCTTGTCATATGTTTCCACTTTTGCTGTGATTTTATTCCTCTTCATTATTCATTCAAACAGAGCCGCAGCAGTGGGCAGCACTTGTAGCAAATGCCTTCCATCTGTCTCTAATTGCCTCAGTAGAAGTATTTAACACAAGGTGAAGTCATTAACACATGGACACACTTGTCAGATGTGGAGCCAGGCGGCCGTGGGCGAAAGAGCACACAACAGCAGACTAAAGCTCAAGCAACATCCACTGCACTCGAAGAAGTCTGAAGGGCTCCTGGCCAACATGCTGAGCATCAAATTAATCCTCAAAATACCTGAAGTTCAACGTTTAAAAAAATGCAACATAGAAAATATAGAGAAACCAGTTTGTAAAAGTCTTCACAGTTCAACAACTAGTGGTTTTTCATAGATTTAGAGTACAAATATTCAATTATACAATAAACATGAATAAATTGACAAGTAACTTTCTATTCACAATTCAGTATTTCTTTTAAATTATGTTACTTTATATATAATATAATTATTAATTAATAATTATTTAAGACCCAATGAGGTCTTGAAAATATGAAATCCTTCGACTGAGATCAAAAAGAGATGGCCACGGAGACTGTCGTCATTAGGGTTTCACAAGAAAATTTAAAAATCACAAGACTGAAATGTAATATACTATAGAAAACTGTATACTGTAATCACACTTATCATCATCATCATCAATAAAAGTGGGAAACCATTCCTAAGCTAAGCCAATAGCCCCATCTGCTGTTCAGCTGAGAGCACTGCATCCATCCAGATGCTCATGAAAACAGTTAGCGATGAGCAGTTAGTGAGAAGCAGAAAGAACATAGAGTGGAACAGGCCTTTTTGACATTTTGACATGTCACAGAAAGAAAAGCTGCTGAATTCCTGCTTTTACCACTAAGACAAGTCAAGATATCTGCCATGAGCCTCTTTTTGACATATCTGGATAAATGAGATGCTGCTACTTACCTGTTTTGTAACGTGAGAATGTAATTTTCTTAAATGTCACGGTTCATATGATAAAAAAAGCAAAGCTGGTAAAATATATATGAATTTACAATATTGTTCCGCTTCCAAACAGTTCAGTCAGTTGAGGTTGCTAATACACGCAATACCATGCACAAAAGTACACACAGACTCATTCACACACATGAAAACAATCTGGAAATACAAATATTATAGAAAGGACTACTGATGATGTGCACATTGATGTAAGCCAGCCAGTAATCTTACTGCAAGGAAAATAAATGAGGAGTAAATCAACTCTGCAGTTGGAGAATGCGAATCAAAATATGATGAAGTAATCAAACGCAAATAATCAAACTCTATTTGGTGTCTGATTCTGTTTGTGCTTCAATTTGTGGAGCCAAGACAATGGCAAACATGATACCAGTTAAACATCACCACAGAGCTGCTGGTGTGGCTGCAGACTATTAGTGTGGTTACAGCACTTTTGTTTGCTTATTCATATCTGACAGCTGAGTGGCAGTCAGAAAAGCTGTAAAACAAAAAAGGTTTCAATTTTTTCACAATAAAAGCTCCAATTTATGATCTCCAGCGAGGTTACTCTACGTGGCACGCTGTACTCTATGCTTAGCTGTTGGGAGAAGCTCTTCACACATCTACGTCACAGGGCTTCCCTGCACGTTTATCTGTGATCAGCACATGGCCAGTGTAAACATTTGAGGACATCCCACACCATCCAGCTGTGTAGTACACCTTCACGTGCCAAGATGTCACACGTGAACATTACACATCTGCAGAGGAACAAAAATATAATCACAGAGAGAATCGTGGATCCTCCATTGGTGGCTTCCACAGCACCTCCTTTCTTGAGTTCAGCAGGAAAATTGAAAGAAATGTTCACTGCCCAAAAACATGAGACAACATACCCCAATCACACATACACACATAACACTGCAACTGTTTCCTGATACACTGAATATCCTTAACTTTGTCCTTTAAAAATTCCCCTTCTGTTTCATTAAATCCAATCATCATTTGATCTCCTGGTATCCTGTTGTTTACAGTGTTTATAGCTATAATCCATCCTGTGGCTTATCTGACAGCGTGGCTACTAAGTGATACAAGAGATCAGAAAAAGGGCCCCTAAAACCGTGAGTAATGGCCCCTAAATGAGGGGATCATCATTCCTGTGTAATCGCCATGAATTTGATTAATAATAGGGGAGAGACTGGGCCATTGATCAGCTTGATGATCTTGGGAATTTGATCCCTTTTGTTCGACCTGATTGATTGGAGATCATCCCGGATTCATCTTAACGGAGGAATAAACACGCCGTGTTGATTTCGGTGTTAACTCTGAGTCACTCTCCAAACAGTGTGTGTGTGTGTGTGTGTGCGTGTGTGTGTATGTGTTGGGTGAATTGGGGGGGGGGGGTTCAAGATGACCGGGCTGCGTTTTGTGGAAATGCGCGCATTAACAGCCGCTTTAGAAAACGCGCTTCATGTGCGTCACGGCTCGGCTGTTTTCGTTTGCTCTCTCGCAACTGGCCTCACACTGATAACACACAACTGGGCCGGGAAACACGTGATGTGGAGCGGCATCATAATGGGAGAACTTTGTTTGGTTGGCCGGCTGATTGGCCCCTGTTAGAGCACGACTGTGGTGCAGCAGTGCCTCCGAAAAAAACACCAATGATTAAATAATTAAACACAAATAAAGATATATCCTCATTATGTAACCTTTATTTAATGTATCTAAACATTTATTACTACCACATTTCTATACACAGCATTTCAATTATGTATTTATTTCACTTTCTATTACCTTTTTTTTAATTTGTTCAACAATGCAGATGTAATATGTGGTCAAAGGGGTTATCAGAAAACAATAATTAATAGTAGTTTCCATGGTTAACTCCAGTCAGAAGGTTTTATACTAAAAATGATCTTGTAGCTGCAATAAAAGCTTAGAAAAGCTTTCATAGCTCTACAAATATGTCTGCTTTCTGCTAAAAGTCTGTTGAAGGGGACAAATCTGAGACAAATAGCCTCTAACCTACTGTGGCATGCTCATACAAATGAAGGGGAATTAGTCATTTATTTATTTTTATCTTTATAGCTGACTCTCGGGTCATTTTCACCTCTGCTTTGTGTTTTTCTTTCCACCATCATCAATCACGGCCCAATCATCTCCCGGTGTTAGCTGAATACAGGGACAGACTGTCATCAAAGGCAGCGGGGTCGCCCTTATCACCCACCGTCCCTCAGGTGCAGAGCTCAGTCCACTCTCACTAAAATGACAGCAGGAGCTCTGCGCCTCTGGCTCGTCCTCGCTCTCCAGCTGAGATGCGTCACTCTGCTCGCCATCCCGCGGGACAGGGGCGCGGCAGAGCGGCGGGACGGTTTGGATGCCACGAAGACGGTGGGCGAGAAGCTGGACGCGTTGTTCCACCTGAGGGATTTGCCCCGAGGTCCGGCGGTGGCTCCTCACAAGAAGGCGCCTCAGTTCATGTTGGATCTCTTTAACGCGGTGTCAGTCTCGGATGGGGCCCCGAAAAGCCAGAAGGAGATTCTGGAAGGAAACATAGTGCGGAGCTTCGAGGATAAAGGTGAGCAAAAGCCTGTAAAAACTGACCTTTACGCGTGAGATACGACTGTTTTATGAGGATGTATTTTGGAAAATATATTTAATTTACTAATCTGTAGTCAAACCTTTTGCCATCTAGCAGCAGCAAATACTGGAAATGTGTGGATTAGAGTGCGTAAATGTTATCCAAGAGCGCAAAAACGCACAGCCATGCGTCTGTTTAACATACAGTTGTACAGACATTGAAACTTTTCTTTAAGAGCAGAGTATTTAATCGTGTCACTAAAGATGTGTTTGGTATTTCCCCGCCTGCAGGTCATGCTGGAGAGAGGTTTCACTTCTTCAACCTGTCGTCTTTCGGCAGAGAGGAGAGAATGATCAAAGCGGAGTTTCGTTGGTTCAGAAATAAACAGAAGTTTTACCTCGGAAAGTCACATGGGCCTCATTTCTATAAGGTACAAATCTTACTGCTCGACATTATTTAATTTGTGCTTAGGTAGATAAATGAAATCTTCATGTGTCATGTCTTTATATTTAGTCCAAATTTGATCCCCCAGAGCAAAAAAGTAAACATCACCAATGA
Organism: Trachinotus anak; assembly: GCF_046630095.1. Taxonomy (NCBI): domain Eukaryota; kingdom Metazoa; phylum Chordata; class Actinopteri; order Carangiformes; family Carangidae; genus Trachinotus; species Trachinotus anak. The sequence goes on along the minus strand of NW_027273876.1, from coordinate 16,285,286 downwards.
CCAAAGATCTATCTGACAGACAGTTCTTTCTGAGCAGTAGTTTGGTGACTGATTTACCACAAATAAGAACAGTTAACCTGCTTAAATGTTATAGTTATTTGTAGATATAAGTCTTTAGCTGATTTTTGGAAGTGGTGATGAGATGGACACAGTTCAGTGAAGTGACAGATGTATGTCTTGACTGTCCAGGTGGATCTGTATGAGGTGCTGGACAGCCGAGTGAAGCCTTGGAGAGGAAACCTCATCACATCCAGACTGGTGCCTCTTTACACACAGGGATGGGAAATCTTCAATGTAACTCAAACGGTAACAGCCTCAATAGTTTTGTTTAATTTGAAACCAAAAAGTATGGTACAAAAAGTATTTCTAAAATAACCTGTTGAATCCTGCTTTGAATGTCAGGTGTCTAAGTGGATCCATAACAGCCAGGAGAATAACGGCATCTTGGTGGTGACCACACTTCCGTCTGGTAACTGGATGGAGTCAGTGGTGTCCTCATTGAAACAGAATGCAGAGCTGACAGACACAAACTCGTACCTGGTCATATTCTCCGATGACGGGAGGACAGGAGCATCAAACCAGTCATACCTCGGTAAGGTGGTGGTCATGGTGTGGGCGTGTTTGTAAGAGTGGATAACACAAAGTATGGGCACGAGAGGGTCTTTATCTGTGTTTACTTTGCATTTCAGTAGCAGCAGTACAACAGTAGTATGTAAATGAAATGTGAACATTATGACACCATGTCACTTACATGTTTCATGTTTCTCTTGTAGAGCAGTCAACCTATAACTTGGATGTTTCGATAGCTGTGGAGTGGTTTTTAAAGTTGACATAGTGTTCAATTCAGCAAATTAATCTGTGCTATGAATATTTAAGATGCCCAAAAAGAAATATTTCTTATTTATGATACTATTCTAACCCAATGTGATTATCTTCCTCTTTCCATAGGGCAAGCTCAACCTGCAGCAGCAGCACCTGAGCGCCATGACCACCGCAGCAGGAGGCGACGTGCTTCTCCAGGTTTCTTACCCCAAGGCCACTCCCAGTCATGCCAGCGGGTTCCCCTCTTTGTTGACTTTGAAGAGATCGGCTGGTCAGGCTGGATCATCTCTCCCAGGGGATACAACGCCTACCACTGCAAAGGCTCCTGTCCGTTCCCGCTCGGGGGCAGCCTCAGAGCAACCAACCACGCCACGGTGCGCTCCATCATGCACGCACTCAAGCTCTCTAGCAATGAAGTGGGAGCACCCTGCTGTGTGCCTGACAGACTCCAGTCCATCAGCTTGTTATACTTTGATGATGAGGAGAACGTGGTTTTGAAGCAGTATGACGACATGGTGGCATTAAGCTGCGGCTGTCACTGACTGGCTGTGCACTGTTTCACACTGGGACAATGAGGGATGGGGAGATGATTGAGTTGATTAAAACACTGTATTTTTGTGCATATGTTTAAATATTGTATTATTTTGAGAAATAAAACAGCTATTCCTCAACTATTAATCAGTGAGTCTTTGTCCTGTTTAGTCTAAGGTTTTTAAGGACAGAATGAACAAATACATTCATGACAAACCTACTACGATCCTCAGTTGAGATTAGTTTTTGTGCTTAATCTTGGGTTAGTACTAGTTGCTACAGGTTGAGAGGGGGAGTTATTTAAGTGCAAAGTTGGGGCCCCATGTACCCACTTGAGGGTCTTCCAAAGACCCCTGGAACTTGATTTGGATGCCTCTCAGTTCAGTAACACTGAGCCATCCCATGTTAGTATCCATAAAATATTAATGTACTTTTTATCTGGGATTAAGCTTTTTGACTTGCCAGGGTGTCAGTGTTTGTTTTTGATTATATCTCAATAGGGCTGCAACAAAAGAACATTTTCATTATTTATGAATTTGTCGATTATTATATATATATTGACAGATTAATTATTTGTTATTTAAAGTATAATAAAAGGGTGAATAATACCCATCTCCATTCCCCCATGCCTAAGGTAAAGTCTTTAATCAGAATCAGAATCAGTTTTATTGCCAAGTATGTTTCCACATACAAGGAATTTGTGCTGGTGTTTGGTGCAAACAGTAACATAAATAGACTTAGAGTAAAATCAAAGGTAGAACTACAAGTTAAAAATTAAAATAAAATTAAGATAAAATATTTACAACAAAGTTGTGGGATATGTCCTGTTTTCTCAAACCAAAATCCTGAAACCCAGAAATATTCAATTTACAAGTAGGAGACCCTTGCTTTTAATTGACTAGCTTTAAATGTCAGTATTTTGTTTTTGTGTCGATGCACACAGGTATTTTGATTTCGTAATCAGTCACTCTTTTAATCAACATTGTTTTCACTGTTTTCAAAAAACAGATGCAGAGATTAGGGAAGTGTAATATCAACAGTCAGAATCTTGATCTCACTGGGAGGATGAACATGTAACATAAATATTGAAGATGTAAATTAATTTTACAACCTTAGCGGTCTCAACATAGATTAGAAACTGTATTGAATGTGTGTATTTTATTAAAGGAACACTTAAAACCTCAGATGGAACAGCTGCACGGTCAATAAGAGATGATCTTGTCAACCTTCAAGAACAGTAAACTGGGGAATTTGTATCTATGCTCTTATTCATTGTAGAGTAGTGCAGATAAGTAAAATAAAGTAACATACAGGTTGTCACTTATCCTCTTGTTCATTCCGGACTTTATATTATTTGACCAACAGATGGCAGGAGAGAGGTCTAACTGAAGTCTATAAACCTAATCTACAACTGCAACTCTGCACAGAGTAATTGTTCACTCATAAATTTATTTATTATTTTCCATTAGTCAAAGAGTTAATTACCCAATAGTATTGTGTACATTTTAGGTTCCGTTGCCCACCAAGAACCTTATCCAAAAATTAATTTCACTGTTATGTTATTGAACAATATTTGAATAATCAATCATAACAATTCTTAAAAAAACTTTGTTTATCCGTTGTTTAGACGTGCTTTAATTGAAAAATGAGTGGAGTAAAATCAATATCAGTAGTGCAACATAAGTCTGTAAAAACAGTTGATTTTTATTGGAATGGATCACAGACACAATACAGCCCTGCTTTACTCTAGTTTAGAAAAATGCCAATGCAACAAACTTGCAAAACCAATTCTCCTTTATGTCCTCTGCTTATTAAAAACATTAACTACAATAATGCCAATTCAAGCTTTTAGACAATATAAATGAATTTCGTGTTGTATCAAACATATTCAACAGGTATAACTGCAATTTCAACTTTAGCATGCAAAATATTTTGATATTTAATTGTGTGGACACAATCAGTTGAAATCACTAATAAGTAAATCAAATATAATTATTTCAAAGAATTCTATTTGTTTCAGGTATCTCTAATTATAACTTCAGTGACTGGAAACTGTCTGGTGGAAAAAGAATCTTAAGGCAACAAAATTTGCAGGTAATAAAACGCCACAATACCTGAAAAGTAGTACAGACCTGAATACCACTTTAGTTGAATACAACAAACTCAGCATTTACAATAAATATTTCACATTTACATTCAAGCCTTCCCGTCTCTGTTTACACTTAAATACATTATGTACATGGATTGTCCATGTCCCTTATCTGTCTCAAAAATTGCACATTATCTTACACAAATACTCCAACCCACATTCAAACAACAGCACTCAACAGCAACTATCATTCATCCACAAATTCATTATCTCCTGTCAGTTCACGCTCAAGTCAAACTCATTCCCTTTCATAAACACAGTAGTGACCTCATAAGCTTTCACAAAGCACACAGTGCTTCTGTGTCTCATGAAAGTTTAAGGCCAGTAAAGCAAAACAAGGATCAAATATCAGTACTGAGAAAACACGTAACCTTGAAGAAAAAATCCACCCTTAAACACTTTAACACTGTTAAAAATTAAACAGTTATAGGCGATGTACTTTGCATTACGGGGCCCATTTTGTTGCTTATGGTGTATTTTTCTTATTGTGTATATAACAGTGAAAAATCAAATTGAGATACTCCATCACAGCCAAAATGATGTTAAACAGCGTGAGATTTTTAGAAAACCGAGTGGTTCTTTCTGGAGTTGCCATCTTGGACCAACATCAGCAGTCACATAGGGAAAAATTCATCAAAGAAATACTTTCACTTGCTTGAAATCCTTGTGGCAAATGTAGGAAATAACTAACTGGAGTAAAAGTAGATAACACTTGATCACAAAATAATTCCTGGTATGCAATGAACATCACAATTTGATGATACAGCATATGAGGAGGGTGGATTTTTCCTTTCAAACTTCATGGCTTATCAGCTTGGACAGTCCAGCTCCTCAGTGCCCAGGAACTCCCCTAACATATGGTCCTGTTGACCATAGACAGGCTCTAAATATGGGTGTCCCTCCTTACAGTGCATTTGTCTTGACCTTTCAAGGTGTCTCTGCTCAAACTCTTCCGGTTCCTTGTGAGGAGCTTGGGTGGTAGCTTTCTGAGCCATAGGGGATAGAGGCACTGGGACAAAACCATGGTAAACAACCAGAGGTGGGGTCAAGACCTCCATGGGAGATGCCTGAGGAATAGCCCCCTCTGGCGGCTTGACTGGCAACTGCACATAGTTTCCTGTTTCTGGATCAAAGAAGGTTTTTGTCTTGACTTGTACAGGCATATCTACAAAGAAGTACTGCCCTGAGTCTGGATCCTGGAGGAGCTTACGTTGGGTCATAGGGAAGGACTGCGTAACAATAGCATGCTCAATGCTGGACTGGCGTGAAAGCTGGCTGGTGTGGCTTGACTGACGAGACAGGGTCGAAGCGTGAGGTACTTCGGCACTGTACGCATCAATACTGTGACTCCTTCTCAGTGGGTTGTCTCTGCTTGCCTTGTCTCTGGCTCGGCCTCTCTGCTGAAACTCATCCATAATGGATTTCTCAATGCGCTGGGTCCTTGGATCAAACTTCTCATTGACTGACATATCAGCACTAAGCCTGCGTTCCTCTTTATCTCCTAAGTATCTATCAGTGCTTTGCGATCGGTGGAATGGCCTGTCTGACATGGGTCTCTCGCCGACATGAGCTTTGTACACAGGAACATTACTGATGACCCTATCAGTGCTGTAATGTCTTTTATCTGGCTTATCTCTAATATGTCTGTCACTGCTGCGGCCTTGCCTTTCTATTGCAACAGTGGGTAGTGCTTCTTTGATCCGGTTATTGCTATCCACTGACTCATGGCTTTGTCTCCGAGTGTTGTGGTTCATTTCTGCTCTATCATGATGCCGGTTTTCACTGTTGTGGCTTCTTCTTCCATGGAATAGTTGCTCATTTCTGTCAGTGCTGGTTTTACCATGATGGTTTTCTCTCTGATGGTGACTGTCTTCCATTCTTTCTCTGTGTTTTCTCTCGCCACTCTTGCTATTCCTACTGCTGCTGCTACTTTTTTGCTCAGATTTGTCACCTTTGTGTCTATCTGTTCTGTGTTTGCTGCTGCTTTGAGATGAATTGTGGGTCTCTTCCTTCTTGATTCTTCTATTTGTCAGCTTTTTGGCTTTGAGAACAGCCTTTTCAGATTTGGGTAAGACAGCTGGTGGTTTGGGTAACCCTGTCTGGCTTTCATTAGCACTGCAGTTGGATTCAGAGTGTTCGCTGGGAACCTTTGACACTTCACGCCCTGCATTCATTCCCATCTCATCAGCTGTGTCAGCTGTGCTGGTTGTTAAGCTCTCCACGCCTTCAGATGATGGACTCACTCCAGAATATCTGTCTTCCTCCTGTGGGACAGTGAGGAACTGTTGAGATTGAGGTTTCTTTGGATTTTCATTTCGTAGATTTGAAGGCGAGAACAGCAGGGAAGGTGAATGGTTTGATAAAATCTCTTTAGGTTTCAAGATTTCTGCTGGAATAAAGGTGCTACCACTGGTGGTAGTTTCATTAGCCGATGTGAGCTCTTCCTTTACTGGATGTAACTCCTCCTCTCCCCTCTCTGAGCCACTTAGACTCCCTCTTGGTGACCAAGGTTGTACAGTCTTCTTCAACTTAACACTGAAAGTGTTGTCTTTGACTTTAAATAAGGCAGGGATTTCCAAAGTTGGTGAAAAGGTGTTAGAGGGTGACAAAGGTGTCTGATTGCTTTCAGCATGAGTTACATTGTGGTCTGTAGTGGTATTTTCTCTTTCTTTGCTGTCATTGGATGGTACTTCTGTCTCTTTTTGAGGAGATGTTATCAGTCGCTTTACAACCTCTGGCTCACTTTCATGCTCACTTAAAGAATAATATTCCATTTCAGTCCTGTCCGCATCCTGTTTCATGTTTCGTGAGACATTCCACATTTCCTCATCAACCTCCTCCACCTCTCCAATCAAGTTCTCCAGTGAGTGGTAAACATTTGACTCAGTCTCAGTATTTCTGTGCAGTGCACTCTCCACAGAGAAATAGGATGATTTTGAGGACAAGCTGGCTTGATCGGGCGGGCTCTGATTGACATTAATACCATTTACCAGTAGTAAGGGTGATATTATGTTTCTGGGCTTTTCACTGAGAGCCGCTGTATCCACATTTATTTCCTCAGTAAGTCTATTTATTTTGTTGGGATCATCTTCTGCTACTAGATTTTTAGTTACATTGTTATCTGTTGTGATTACATTGTCTGTTTTTAAAGGGGCCTTTCGCTTTATCTTGCGTGCTTCTTGTGCCTTGGCATCGCTGTTTTCAAATGTGTCTTCCCTTGTGGGCCTCATATCTACTTGCAGGTTGTTTGCCTCATTTCTATCTCCCCTGAACTTTGGTGATAAGTACAGTCTATTTCCAGATTGTGGGTAATTTGATGGTAAGATGGGCTCACATGTAACTGCATCATTTGCAGTAATGGATTTTGAATTTGCATCATTTACCACATTCCACATCTCTTTGTCAGACATGGTTTCACTTTGACTGGGAATAGCTTCTTTTGTGAACAGATCAATGTCTACTTCTTGTTTTCCTGAGATGCTCCTCATCTCATGTATGTGTATATCACCATTCTCGTATTTCCCATTTTTGTGAAAGGCATCCTCATCTGTTGCATCTTTCAGACTATCTATTTCCTTAGTGATGCTTCCATCTCTTCTGTTGCTTCCTTTTTTGCTCCTAGGAGGAACAGGAGGAGCATCTAAGGTTTTACTTATAATTTCAGTAGACACATTTTCTCCACTGTCTTCAGACATCTGTCTTGCTAAATGTCTGAAATTCACCTCATCTGATTCATAGCTAAGATTATCACTTAGTTTATCATCATGTTTAGCTTTAGTTTTAAGTAGTGTGTCTAGCTCATTTCCAATCTTGTCCATGCCTGGTAGAGCTATCCTACCACTTGATCTGTGAGTCTCACCAAGTCTAGGTTCAGTTTGGGACAAAATCTGCCTCATGTGATTGTGGTCTCTCAGATCGCCCAACCTCTCTTTTAGTTCTTTCTGTTTTAGTGTGGAAAAGCTTCCATTTGGTTTTTCTTTGCCCTCCATCATAGAATCTTTCATAGTTTTTTCACGTTGCTGTGCCTTTGTTACATAACATTCATCACTAGTGTTCTCATCAAATATTGGATTCTTATCTTTTTCTGTGGATTTATTCCTTCTCTTCTGCCTCTCTGAGATGACCTCTTCAAGAGCCATTTTGGCTCTGTCATAATTGTCATTTATAAGTGCTTTGTTTACTCTGACATTACTGTCTGTCTTTGTGAAAGCCTCCTGCTTTTTCTGCTCCTTCTCTTTCTTTGCAAATAGTTCTCTCTTAGCCGATGTGTTTCCTCTCATGGACAGCATGCCCTTCTTTATATTCCGAAGCTCCCGTGAGATCAAATCATTCTTAGCCCTGGCCTCCTCATCTAGGTTAATAACCCCCAATTTGTTCTTTGCATTCTCAAGAATATGATCACCAAGCCTTGCTCTCTCCAGCTCTTTCAAAGCATGTAAATCATTAATGATATGCTCACTATCTCTTATTTCTCTTGGTGACATTATCTCCTCATCTGCCTCTGTTCTTGCGTTCACATTCAGATCACCTTCCTCACATTCCTCTATTTGTTCATCACCCGTCATTGCATATCTCTGATGTTTTATATAATTGTTCTGTCGGGCTGAGAATATACTTTTGATTTTCCCTTGTTTTGAGACATGTTCATTTTCTTTTGGTGGCAAATCTAGTTTTGCATCCCCAGACTCACCATTTGTGTGTTTGTCAATGTTATGTGTTTGCTGTTTGTCAAGAGCAAATTCAATGTCAGATTTTGCAAAATTTCTCTTGGGAACTGGTGGAGGCTCTTTCTTGACAGTGCCATTGGTGCCAACCAGTGTTGCACCAGTTGAGTCAGTTCTAATTTGAGATGAAACGTTGTTTTCTGGTACTGAACTCCCTCTTGTGCTACTAAACCTTTCCATTGAATGGGAAACCTTCTTATCTATGTCTTTCTCCTTCATTACTTCTATGTCTGCAATTGGCTTCTTGATGCTTTCTGACTGACCCTCAAATAGAGCTTTATTTTTTGCTGCATTAATTGCTTCCCTAGCTGCTCTGATGACATCCATTGTACTCACAGTTTGGCCACTTATATCTTTTTGCTTCGAAGCAGGCTGCACTCCAAAGTCTTTTTCTTTCGTGTCTTTCACTGGCTGTTTTGCTTTGTCTGGCACATTTAAAGGTCTTTCCCCTACAAATATATTTGATGACAACCTCTCACTCTCAATTGCATGGGGTGAAATTATGGGTGAACGATCTTTGTTGACATTTAAAGTATTTGGTGAAAGCTCTGTGTTTGTTGGCAGTGCTTTTGGGGAGAGTTCTTTGTTTAGCATGAGTGGTGAAAGTTCATTTGTCTCAGTTGGTTGGTCTACATGCACAGGAGCACTGTTGCTCAAAGGGACTAGAAGATATTTCATGTCACTGTCAGCAGGGCTGGCTTTCTTGTACAAATTCAGAGAGGGATAGTTTTGCTTTTTAGCCATGGGACTCTTATTCTTTTTTGAGTGTATAAAGGGGGAGATGAGATTCTCCTCACCAATACCACTGCTACCTGCAGCCTCCCTTTTGGTTTGCAGTAGATTTGATAACAAATAATCATCCGACAGAGGCCTGTCGGTATCTTGCTTTGTAAGACCAGCAATTGGGGTGCTGACAGGTTCCAAGTTAGGACTGCAAACTGTTTGTCCATCTTTTAAAATGGCAGGGGTGCTTAAGCCAGATGCATTGCCCTCAGAGCCAGCTTGTGGATGTTTCAAATGATCTGATTGTGGGGATTGGATGCCACCCTCAGGCAATTCTAAAGTTTTGAATTTAGGTGGGCTGTAACGGCTTTTAACCCTTTTCCTGTTGTCTTTGAGGTTGAAGAGGATGCTTGAGGCAAGTGATTTGTAGTTGTCCCGTTTGACTGGTGGTTCAGGGGTCACTTTGGCCTCAGAGTGTGGCCTAAGTGGAAGGTCAAGGACAGAGGGCGAGAGGACTCCTTGAAGGATTTCTGATGTTTCTGTTGGTTGTCTGGAGGGAATGAGGGGAGTCATCAGCTGGCAGATACTGAATGGAGTAGAGGCCAAAGAGCTGACTTCCTCAATTGCTTTCACCTCCACAGATCTAGCTTCCTTTTTGACCAACAAAAGACTTTCATCCACTGCCTTTGAATTATTGTCCTGACTTGGTATTCCAGGCTGACTGGCTGGAATAGCACTTTTTGCCTGGGACCTGTTGCGCCTCCAGGGGGCAGCAACCCCATCCCCTCCTTCTGATGAACACCTCTTTTCAGATGGAGTGTCTGAGGGCTTTGGCAGCACCTTTGGTGGAGGAGGGGGATGGATGGGTTTAGGAGCAGTGGGAGGAGGGGACTCCACTGCTGCTTTCTGGCATGACTGTGCGTCCTCTGTGTGCAGAGTCTCTTTTCTGTGCGCCTCTGTTAGCTCCTTGTAAAACGGCAAATCATACCACTTAGGGATATTATCTGCGGGACGAACAGATGTGGCTGTCTCCTCCTGGCCAAAAGGAAACCGCTTAAAATCTCTCCATGTTTGGAAAGGGCTAAACTCACTGTGGAGGAAAAAGTTCTTGATGTTAAGTTTCCTTAGTTTGACAGTGGATTTCCCATTTTTTATCTTTGAGGATTTCCCAGCATCTTTGCCTGTTTTGCTTGAGGAACCATCTCTAGAGTGATGGTTCTTGTAACGTCTATCTGTGAGATTAGTGTGATAATCCGAGGAGAATTCTGATAGCTCTCTTTGGATGCTGCGAAGTGCCGACTTATCCCATGATTCCCCATTAGAGTCTCCATTTTTGATTAACATCCCCTCACAGCTTCCTTCTGTGGCACTTAATGCCTTGAGGAAAGATGACATGTGGGATATATTCTTCTGTTGCTGCTGTTTCCATGGCTGGGCACCATTTTTGTCATTTTTGTTTTGCCCTTGCTTTTTAGTTTCCTTATGATGAGTCTTTTTAAGAGGCTCCCCCACTAAGGGTTTGTGGCAGCTGAAAGGTGAGTATCCATACAAGAAGTCGTCATTATAAACTGCATCATCTCCAACGCAGAGACTGCGGAAGGCTCGATCTGTGAGAATGCTGACCTCCCGATCAGTTTCATCCATGAACAAGTCAGTGAAGCCATTGGGGAAGCGATGGTGAAGCATGCTTCCCATCCGATGGCTCATGTGTCGCTTTTCCACACAGCTCATGATGTCAACAAGTCTCTTTCTGTCCTGGGCATCACCTGTCTTGCCTCCTCTACAGCAGCTGCAGCTCTCTAGGTCCTTTGGTATTCTTCCAGCTCAAGTTGATAAGATATGAAGAGATGGAATATGTAAACTTTCTAAAAAAAAAAAAAGACAGTAAAATCAATGTCAGCATTTAAAGGCTGTAGTTTTAAACTAATCTACTTAGCTGCAAATTGTAAGCAATGATTATATTAACATCTTAGGATTTCAAAAACATTGTGAAAAGCTTGTTTGATTGACATGATTACTATAAATGGTTTTGAACTCTATAGTTCTACTGTTGACCTTTATGTACACATCACGTGCCGGCTTCAGCCGTGCTGTCGCTATGCAAGCAGCAGACAAACACTTCATACCATGCACTTGGTTATTTTTAACACTGTAAGTTGTGAGCACTAAGCACACTGTTTGTAGCTATGAGAACAACCCCTACTCCATATATAGCAACAGTATTAGAAAAGATAAACATTTCCATTGTGCATTTGCTCTGCAGTTCAAAATGAAGGCCAACATTTCACATTGATCCCCTTTATATGCAATCATAACTTTTTCACATTTAATGAATTTGTTGGGTTAATTAACAGACAGCTCCTCTGCAAATCTCTAGAACCATATTCATGCCATATTCATAGAGGTTTACACCACAGAGCACAGGAAATGCAAGTAAATCATCACACCATTCACAGTGCACCTTAGCAGCTGCTCTACTGTAGCTTACTTTAGGTATCTGGGTGAGGTCTTAGAATAGCTCATTAACCCATTTATATGCCCTGACCTGGGAGCACAGCCACTGGCATATAACTCAACTCTTCATCTATCCACACAACCATGACTCTCCTTATAAGCAGATGAAATCAACTGAGACTAATATAAATATAGACATTCCATGATTCAGCAGTGTATTTTGTTGTATATGTGGATTAAAATGATAAAATTTTAAATAGAGTTTAATAGTAGAGAAGCCCTCCTCTTGCCCTCTGCCTTCATTCATGGTCAAGGATGATTTTAAGAAAAACTCTTGTAGGAAAAAAAACTGCAGCCAAAATATTTATCATTATTATGTTTATCACTATTAAAGCAAAACAACCCTGTTAGAATTGCTAGAACCTAGAGGCTTTACTGTATCTTGAGCCTAACTTACAGTATGCTATGCCTTTCCAATAGACTTTGGTCGCCAACTATCTTCCTGCTATCATAACCACAGATCAGTTAGCAACCGCGGTACTTTCCCCGCATCTGCTCATGTATTTATACTCAAGGAATGAAGTACCCCAGTTATACTGTATAAAGGCACAACCACTAGAATGTAATTTTGTTTTTTCCTGATACATGTGTACTTATAATGTAAATAATATAACAGTAGATATGTGTAATGATTTCATAGCAATAAAATGCCAACAGGTCCTGTGGCCCTTGTGCTTTAGGTCTGTTTGGCCGTTGATGTTTATGCCACAAATCAAACTTTAACTATCTTATATTGGGTGCATTTCATTACTTTTCATGTCCTAAAAAACATTTGTAAAATCACACTTGTGCCTCACCTTGGTGATGAGTCTTTCATGCTGAGTGTAAGGGTCTAATCTTGAGTCTGGTATCAAACACAAATCCTCATTGCAGAATCCAGTGCAGTACCACCTGCTGAGAATAAATTCCAGTTAGCAGTTGTCATTCATGGTAAACAAACTTTTTTTCTATAGATGTTGAAAAAACAAAGAAAACTCCAAAAAGAAAAAAAAAACTCACCAAAGTGAGTCAAGTCCTCAGTTCCATGTTCAAATGCACTGGTGTGGCCAGGCTCCTAATAGCGAGCTCAGAAGATACCAAAATAGACGCACAAATTGGTGTGGCCAAACTGAGCAGCAACACAGTACGCAGCTAGCAAGCTCACATTGGAATAACCAGTGGGTGTCGAGTGGCAGGGCAAGGCAGACCAGCAGGATGAAATGGACACTGTCATTGGTTATTTTTGTATCTAAGCAGTGAAGGCTGATAGGTTCCCACATGGACCCTTGCTTTAGTGTAAGGCACCTTTGATGACAGAGGGCCTTCATGTCAGTGACGACGAGGCATTGATCAGATGAATCTTGGTGGAGACAATGAACAGGGGTGGGGTCCGGGTTGCCAAGACCATTGGCTAACACTTAGCTGCTGACTCATTCCGCCTTTGTCACCCAGGGAAACAGGCTCTCTGATATAGCCCATTGCGTCATATATCTCCAAATTAGTGTGACAGTCCCTGAAGGGCCGTTTGGTAGCTGGAGGCAGATGTCTGCTGACGGATATGAGTTTGGCAGGGCTGGCCTAATCATTGTTGTTTAAGCTCTGTTTACAAGGCCATGTTGTGGACATGAAGATGTGTGACTGAGTAGTCTAGTTTTAGGACCAAGGCAGCTGTTGTTGCCATGAGATTGAGCTGAAATGGAGGGGGCATTTTGTTGACTTGGTACCCTACATGAGTCATAGAAAGTCAAATGGATGAAGTCAAATGCGCAGGATGACCCCATGCATTCCAAAAATGGAGAAAGTGGAGTGTTTGAGAAATACTGTGCAGTTTAACTTATTTTTATATGTTATGAGAGCACAAACTCCCTGTTAGATATCCTGCAGTATGTTACCTTTTTCATGACATTAGTTATTAGTCTGTAAGTGAAATTGTTTTTGAATTGTACCTACAGTAGTATAATTAATAAACTTCAACAGGAAGTAGTCCAAAAACACACTAAATCAACGTTTCTGTCGAGACCTCTCTGGCCCCTACAACAACTCCATGACTCCATGGCTCCAGCAGCACCAGCATCCACAGAGCTGTGCTCCATCAAGGTGCCATATTTAAGCCAGTCTATTTCTGTCATGTTGTATTTCATAAGGTAACAACCTGCTTTTCTGCTGACTGCACCTCCCACACTTCGGCTAATCAGTCAAACGCACACGCTGCACATGTTAGCTGACTAACTTTAGGCAGCAGTATGTGCTATTTTCTGCAAAAATGGTCTTCACATTCGACAATTTTCCGCTGAATGGACAGATACTGTACATTTGTACTATGCCTCAGTCAAAGTGTGTGAATCAGGTTAAAAAGGTCACTTAAAACTGTTCTTCTTTGATCACCAATGGATGGAAACATTTCCACAAATCATGTTAAATTAGTCTCTTGTCTGACAAATCATATGATTATTGCACTGTAGATCTAGGGTAACATGGTGTTTCTACCAGGGAAAAGTCCCAGCATTGTTTTGGGGGGATGGACTTACTTGCTGAGCAGTGTGGGAATATCATGTTGTGAGCAGAGACACTGTGTGTGAGAGCATTTTTTCTTTTTTACTGTCTGCACTCATGTCTTTCCCAGAATAAGGCCTCACGTGTGCCTGCCCTCTCCTTCCCCTCTCACACTAAACTTCCACCTCTAGCCTATAACTCACCTTTCTCTGTCTGTCTCCAACCTTCCAACAGCAAATTTGACCCAGTGTGTTGCCAGCTACTTATTCCATATATCCTAGCCAAAAAGCTAATGCATGCTATAATGACAGTTAAAGTGAAATTCAGACCAAAGACTTTTAACGATGAAACACTGCAAACTGTAAAACCATAAACTTGAAAGCTGGTTGTTCCATCATGTGGAGAGTAATGATCACTTTTTATCTTAAGAGATTACAAGTTAGGATTACATTATTAAACGAAAAATTCTGCTCGCAGTTCTTACTGGAACTGGTTTGAGGGATTTGCTTCCTTCAAGCCTCATCAGGTGTTGGACCAAAGGATATTTTGACTGTGTGTTCAATGTGAAGAGACTTATCCAAGAAACTTTTAGCTTGGTGCAACAGCTGGAAGCTGGGCGTAGGTGGCTAGACTCAAGTTGTTTCATTTATGTTGTGTCTTCTTCTCTATCTAGCTACAAACTGGTAAGTTTACATCTACAGTAGGAAATGACCAGGGTTTCTTCAGAGTTTGGAGGGCTTCACTGTGAGCATGTGACTTCTGAGGAGGCTAATACATAGCTAGCTGTTCTTGATCGTCTCTTGGCTGGCTGCCTTGTTAAAAGAGCTATTTCTGAATCAGAATCAGAATCGGAATCATTTGTAAGCTTTTCTATTGCTGCATAGCCAATGTTTGCATCAACAATTAGTTGTTCACTTACCAGTCTAGAGGAAACTGGTTGTGGGTCCAGCATCAAACTTCATTTCTTCACTCAATAAGGGCTGTTTCCAGTGGTGCAACATCAATGTTAACTCCTAACTCCTAACTTGTGTGCCTTTTCTTCTACTCAAGGTAGTACGCTAACTTGCTGGCCCCAGCCTGTCTCATCACTTTAAGATAGCAAGTCACTTTAGCCCTCAGAGGCCGTATTATAACCTTTGACCTAGAATTAGCAATAACTGTATTATAACCTTGTCTTCTAAACGCAAAGATGGCTAAGGCTCTTTTCAATCGGCAACCACTGCCACCGTCCGGCGGCAGACGAAACGTACTAAAAGCCCCTTTACACCACGTCTTGTTCACTATTCTTAACCAAATTTCCAGGAAACATGCATACATTCCTGTTATGTGAATGTTAGAGGTTGAGCATGTTTAGATAAACAGCTGGTGGCACTAATTCTTCAGGTACCATTAGACTATTCCTTGAGTTCACAATGTAATTAAAAAAGCACCAGTCATACCCTTAAAGATAATCAGGTAAAAAACATGATGGAAATGTGACATTTATGTTTATTTCATCAATTCATTCAGTTCATCTCCTCATTGCTCCGCACAGATCTGATATTTTCAACTGCTGCTATTTTCTGTCTCTTCAGAGGAACAGAAAGAAATCGAAATGCTTCATGTACACCATGATTTATTTCCAGAGTTTCCATTGCACTTTGCTGCATTTAGTTTGTATCGATGCATCAGCTTTTCCACATCAGCCAAGCCATAAAATCTGAGCTGCTGGAAATATGTAAGAGTAGGTTGATGCAGATACATTTACTGTGCTTTTTTTCGAACAAGTAAATGCACTGCTTGATGCCCTGAGCCAGTTAGTAAACAGTAAGAAATTAGACATAAAGATAGGGAGACAGCTGTTGTATTTAGCTATAGTTTAGTTCAATTCAATTCAATTCAATTTTATTTGTATAGCGCCAAATCATAATATACAAAACATAACTGAAATATATGGACTTTTGATTGCTTTTCCCTGCAAATACTCGTACAAAGAGAAAGAAAAAAGCAGAAAGCAGACAAGCTGGACTGTTATGTTGGACAACAGACATCCAAGAATGAAGGCCAGTCTGGCAGACACAGGATCTGACTTTTGTTTGTGCCATTATGACTGACACCCACATGTGTTTTGGTTGGCTGTGTGACCATGAGGAGTAAGCCAGCAGCCTGGCTCATGCTCCTTCATGCCCACTGAGAATTGGGACAGGCAGGGACAGGAGGGTAGTAAGGACTGACAGGCTAGTAAACTCTGGTATGGGAGCTCTAGCACTGCTGGGGCAAATCATATATAGTAGAAGATATGACGATTTAGAATATCACATATGAGACACAACACGCAATTCAATTTGGTACTGGTAATGAGTGAGTGGGCAGTTTAGTTTTAGTCTTCTGTGTTAAAAGAGCATCTCTATTACTTTTTAACATGACATCAAAAACTCCTAACATCAAATCTCACATTGAATCATCATTTCCTGTGTGAGGTGAAATGAAAGTGTTAAGTAGGCCGCTGCAGAAATGAAACCCTTTGAAGCAAATATCTTCACTCATGTCACTCATATAATATGTTGTTTTTAAAGATGATGGGTGTTTCCCAACAGATTTCATTTTCAGTAATGTAAGTAAATCGGTATTCATCAAAGACATCTAGGACATCTGATTTCATAGATATAAAAACAAAACATATCCTAGAATGAAACCACCAACTCTTGTATGACGGAACGTCACTGCATACACAACCATTATTTGCCTTACGTCAGGGGCGCGATGACAAGACAATAACTGATATGCTCGGGGCTGAAACGGCAGTCGGCTGACAAATCAGAACAGATACATCATCACCACATGAAGAAGTCACGAAAATCAGCTGCCAAACACACTATCATCTCAAGTCCAAACCCACTGGGTTGGATCCAGTCTAGTTTGCATGGCGACCTTGACCTATGATATTTTATTGGCAGTAATAAGAGTATCATGTCTGCTGTGGCAACATCTGGCCCACAAATCTTTCCACCAGTTACCCAGAATCAGTGCCAGCCATTTAATGCTGCAGTAAACAGTCTGTGCATATGAAATATAGGAGAGGCTAAAAGTTATGGATACAAACACCAGACACATAAAACTTATTGAAACACCTTAAACTTTCAAAGATGTTTAGGTAGGTTTAAGAATCACACCATTTAGTCAACAGTAAATTATATCAAAGCAGAAATTTTGTAATATGAAAAAAAAAAAAAAAAATTCCAGACTAATACTTTAATGAGACTTTTTTCACTATTTAATGGTTAATGCTAGGGTCAAAAATAAGCCTCATTAAACTTAATGGGCATTCAACAACTGTCAAGTAGATGCCTAATCTTTTAATCAATACAGCTTTGAAACCTCAGGAAATCGCTCGTCATGATATACCATCTGAGTAAAGACTCACAGCAGCTCAAGAAATCAGTACACTGCCCTAGAAACACAGAGCGACATGAGAGCATTTCAGACGTGTGGCTGTCTGTCAGCTGTCGTCAGGACTGTCCTCATCACTGGTGAGTACAATGGACATCCATATGTTGTTGTTAAATAGTAATGGTCCTGAACCTTATACAGTGATGACAGTTTTAGGCTAGAAAGTAAAATGATAAAGCCGAAATGTAGTTACATAAGCCAACTTTAAGACTTTGTAACATCTGTTTTACCAAATTAATAATATTATTCAATAGAAATATGTGATTTCTGTTTGAACTGGATATAAAATTTATAGTCTGCAAGAGAAATTTTAATAACTGCACACTGGTTGTGTAATCTGTGGTGTCTAGACGCTGCAGTTGCCACACAGATACAGTCATCTAGACAGCAACACCATCTGGTCAGTGAGTCAAAACTAACCTTAGCTAAAGCTAAAACTAACTCTCTGCCAAAAAAAAAAAAAAAAAGCTGTTATAGAGTTAAGTAGCTATAGTTAAATAGCCATTCAACTATTGTATAGTTAGTTATTTCACATAACTAAATGAAATATTAGCTAAAACAAACCACAATGAAAAAAAAAAAGCTAAATTCCTGTTAAAGCTACCCAGCTTAGCCTGTCTCAGACTGGAAATCACAGTTATGCTACTCTTAACTCACATATTAATTTCAAGATAAACATTAATAGTAGACGATCAGACAGACACACAATTAAACAATGAGACATTATGAACTTAAAATGATAATAATTTATTTCTTGAACAATCTTGTTAAATAGAGAGGGAAACCTGAAAGAAAACATTTTCTTTGCATTCAGTGACGAGCTGAAAGCATAGTGCAGTTTCTGCATTTGTAGGTATTACATAGATGCTATATGTAGTGATTTTTGTGGTAGAATAATCAGCTTAAAAAGATATCATATGAAGGCATTACATCCTTTTTGTAATTATGTAGTTTGCCAGTTTAATGAAAGTCATACACTGAATTAATATTTTTTTTTGTCACAGAATGTTAATGCAGTATTAATTGTAGAAGTAGTTGTTTTTATTGTCAGCCTATAAGTCTTGCGTACTGTGAGCTGTTAGACTGTCAATGCTCTGCTTGCTGGACATGACACATTATGTAAGAGGTCACACGCTGGTCACTGGAAACTTTATCTCCAAACACTCAGGACGCGTTAAGCTGAAATTACCATAGACTGATACACAAATCATTCCATGAACTGTCACAGGTTCGGCACCTGCAACAGCCAACACAGCTGCAGCGATCAAACTCCCGCTTGTGTCCTTCAGCAAGGTACTTAACCTGCATGTTTCTACTACTAAGAGACAAGGTAAATAAAGTGTAATCCTATAACATGCTGACAAATGACTGCTGAAAAGGTCACAGGATAGTCACTTTCCTTGTTTATTGATTGGCTGATTTCCCCTAAAGCTGCATTTACTTTAGTTCTTATTTAGGATCCCACTTACAGCAGCAACAGAGCAGGTGCCGGGGCTGCCAGAGGAATGCCACTGGTGGTTTTAAAAATGTGAGATAGCCACTTGCTGAGCATGTATGCTCTGTCTCAGCAACACCCTGCTCCATTCTCAGTTACAGTCATACTTCACCTCCCACAGCACCACTCCACTGTCTTTTGACCTCTGAACAGGAGCAGCTGAGTGCCTTGCTCAAGGGTCTCTTGGCAATAATTCATATAATTGTGCGTTTCCTCCCTATACTTTCCCTTGCATGTCATAAACTTAAAATCCCACTCTTGCTGCAAAGACATACATAGTTGATGTTGTTTTCTGAAAAAGACCTAATATGTGCAAGAGAATCTAACACAAGTTACAGCAGCTTTATTTACACCTTTAAAATTTCAGCTACACAATAGCAATAAATGTTCAACAAGAATGACTACCGAGCTCTAATTATGAAACTATGGAACTTGTGTGCGCAAAGCCGAAGAGAAAATGCGAACCAGGGATCACCTAAAAAACACTGAGCATGTGTATTTTTGTTTGGACCTTGGCATTTCACAAGCTTAAATCTAAAGACAAAATTATCACTCTTCCTCACGGTAATCTTATGTATGTACAGTCTTCTCTAGAACCTTCCAGGACCTGCAAAATATTCTTTTGTCGTTTACTATGTTTTCTACCATCATAAAACTGACACTGAATCCAGATTCAAAACCAATGTGTTTGGTTTAATCTAAAATCTACCGTATGGGTTGTAGCTTATGTGTAGTAGTCTGTATTATCTAAACTAATTTCCAATAAATTCAATTTATTTGTCCTAATATATTTTGCTCTTTATTTTAAACCATAATATATTCATTTCTCTCTCTAAGAGGTGCCTGTCTCGCAAAGGAATACAAAGGAATATCTAAACACATGAACCTCAATTTAAAAATGCATGTGTTTGGTTAAGACATAAATCAACACGGGGGCTCCTCGGTCACCACAATGGGGCACATGTTACTAGATAATCATTGTTAAAAGTGTGGTTCAGGTAAACTGTCGATCTAACTAGCAGCTGGCACATGTCAAGCTGTGTCTAAAATAATGTGAACTGTTTGTGTTTACTTGTTAGTGCATGGCTTGTGTGTCACTCCTAAAAGCCTTGTTATTTATGACTTAATGTATTACTATAAATTTTGTGAATAGATTTCAGATTCCTAGATTTTTTTTTTTAAGTACTTCACACTGAGAGTCTCAAATCTATGTTCAGGTATAGAGCCTCTAACAGCGCACGTGATCTTTACTGTATGTTATTTGAGGCAGGGGCCAGAGGTCAGAGGTCAACCCCTGTAAAACACTCTGTCTCCAGTGGTCAAAATCTAAGGCAGGCAACTACTGCTAATGTGCCTTTGAGCAAGATTTTTACTTTTCTGCTGCCCCGGTAATGCTTTAAAACTAGATACTAAAGCAAGTGCATGACTGAGCATTGTGCAACAGTTACTGCACTGAATTGTGCAGTAAGATGTCAATGAGCTGAGTCTTATCTGATGTAAGGGACAACATAGTGGTGTTGCCTCCTTCCTGTCTGTCTGAACAGCCTGTTTTTGTGACCTGAATTGAATCATTAATTGTGTGTTTCAGAGTGTCTGCTGATGGGTGTGAGAGGAGATGGAGCAGATTCTGAAGAAAAACTGGGTGGGTCAACAGAGGAACATAACATACTGAACATACTGCTGATTCTAAGGTAGATTAGAGGTAATTTCATAACCTGCATACTAGAGGGGTGGCTTCCTGTAAACAGTCATTGAGCAACAATAGTTGCACAGTAAAGTCTTTGTAAAGGTTTTATGTTTTAGAGCAAATCATTAAAGGGTTAAATGACAAAAAGACATATAATTACTGAACCCTATTGCCATTTTATTGTTATCTTGGTATCTGATGAATATATTCTGACAGGAATATTGATGCTGAGAAGATTAGTGGTTGATTAGAGGGGCGGGACCAACAGATGGGTTCATGAGATAAGTGGCAGGAGAGGAAAGCAAGCAGAACAAACATGTTATGCAATTATTTTCTCTCTAATCTTTGTTCCTTTTCAGTAAATGACATTGTCATTTTTCTTTTTTATGAATCTAATAATCATTCAAATAAAACATGGTGGGGAAAAAAAAAATCGATATTCAGTGGTCGTAAATGGTGACTGATTTATTTTAATGGGTCACAACACGGGGACACTTAAGTTTCAGGTTGGCTCCATATAATGTCGACCTACCTAAATTAATTTATCAAAGTTTGGTATAAGTTTTCACCACTGAAGTATCAAGTGTAATACTGGGTCTTCCACCCTCAGTCTGGTGGTTCCATTCATGTAGAGGAACTAGCTCCAAGAGTTTCATTGTTTGAAAATTCTTGCTGGAGTCCTGACAGCTTTCAAACAACTGGAATGACTGCTTTGCAAACAGGACGCCTGATGATGATATGTATGTTTTGTTGAGGAGGTCAAACTCCCATGAGAGTGTTGGCCCGTTGACCAGCACTACCCCCACCCCCCTCAATGATTCGTAGATGTTCAGGATTCAAATTGCAAACACGAATGCTGCAATCCAATATTTGTAAAGGAGCATGAGACCATGACTGAGACCTTTATGTTACACAGAGTAAACAAGTTGTGAAATCAAACATCTTCTCCTCCTCCTCCTCTGGCCACACAAACATACACACACGTGCTGTTCAGAGTGTCAGGAGGGCTAAACATGAGCTGGCATTACTCAAAACCGATGGTCTGCTCCGTTGTTGTTGTTGTTCTGAATCTTGTTTGTTACTGTCCATTTCATGTCCGCTGGTTGTTTTTCCTCCAGAAACTAAGTACGCCTGGATCGGAGCTGGGATCGGCCTGTTCTTAGCTGCTGGATTCATTATCATCAAGGTCTACATCATCAGGAAACATGTGTACGAGAACACCACAGGTGAGATGATGGACCAAGTGGTCACATTAAAGTCATTTACTATTGTAATTTGTGAGCTGTATAATACAACATCTTATAATACATTTTTAAATGTATCTTCTGTCTAAATACTTCTGTCTAAATGACAGAAAATTTAGGGAGCAGGAGAAAACACTGAGCTTTTCATGCAGCGTAAACATCATGGTTTGTCATCATGTGTCAAATGGTTTTATTGGTTTTGTGTCTTTATACAGATGATTGTATGAGAAGACCCAGAGAGGTAAGATGTTAACCTTAAAAACTTGTTATTACAGTGACATAATCATTATGATACAATCAAACCAAACACAAAACGAATGAATTGCTTTTGTGTTCCTTTGCCTGTTTTTATACATGACAATCATTGATGACACGACACAAACAAAGATTGAATTAATAATCAGTAAATAATCTTTATTTACTCTCAACCACAGCCTCACTTGCTCACTTTGAGCCATCTCAGCCAATCAGAGAATCCCGTGGCGGCGGAGTTTCCTGACATGCAGTGTTAAAGGTCAGGCAGAATGATCTGCAGGACAATGTGCACCCTTTGTCACGCAAACATCAACATAGACCTGCTGTACATCTTGTACTTGTTCCTAAATAACATGTATCACTATGGTTTTCATAATTTATGTTGGAAGAGAAATCGCCACAATTTATTTTTCTTTGATTGTGTTGTTTAATAAGCTCAATAAAAGAAGTTCTTGTAGAGCCTGAACATGTAGATTTTGATTATTTGCTTTTTTAATTTTTTTTTTTTTTCTACTGCTCTACTGACACACATACTGCACTTTGGCACAACTCAGCAGAAAACTTCTCTAATTTCAAACATTTCCACAAGGGGGCAACATTTACCTCAAAGAAAAAGACACCGGAGGAGCTTTGTAAATGGTTATTTGTATTTGATTACTTCAAAAAATTAAACACATAATACTGATTGACAGTTGATCTCATTTGAATAATGACAATGTGCTATTTTTGTGACACCATTCCCACCTCTGGGTTTCTATACATTGCTGTGCTTCTAATCACTGAGCATTTCATGGATATACCTAAAGTACAAGAGAAGTTCTAAAAGTACAAAACTTATCATTACATGGTAAGAAAACATTATATTGAAACAGCTTTAGTCACTTGTTCATAATACACTTAAAAAGAAGAAGTACACAGGAGAATGCAAAACATTTTCTGTTCCTCATTTTAAGTTTGTTTTCCCAACAAAAGTGACCACAAGGTCCATGTAGTAGCTGTTCTGGTGCTGTTTATCATATCACATGACCTTCGTCAGCAGATGGCGTTTGCCCAGTTTTCACAGAGCTTTAGCTGTTCAAATTTATTTAATTATTCATTATTTTTTTATGAGCTCAACCCCTCAACCCTTCAACCAAACAAAAACTTTTTAGAAAACGAAACTTTCAAACTGAATAGATATAATCTTAATACGAATGTGTATTAATATTATATAAATGTAAATTGTATCTTTACAAACACATTTTTTTTCAATGTCCAAATGTCTGTCATGTTATTAAGCTAGTTGGTGACTTGTGTTGTAATAGTGGAGATCTAGAAATGTAAATGTATTGTCCTGTTTCACTTCAAGCAAGTTTAGTGTTCAGGCTCAGGATACAGTGTTTTGGCACTGTTCCACCTCCGTACCATATGATCTACATCATCCTAACAAGGAGTCTGAGTACTCTGCCAAGTTTCTGAGACTGCCTCCTCCACACCAGATGAAGAAGAATCAATAAAAACCGTTGCTAATATACTGGTAACTCTATATCCAAACATAGAATAATAACTAACAGATGTACTCATTGCTGAAGTCTAAGTGTTTATTGCATAGTCACTGAACTGCTGCTGCACTCTGGTTCTTTCGTCTTCATGAAAACTTTAGAAACATCTTTTTTGGTGATAAGTTCGCAGTTTACACGTTTACTGTCCGCTTGCCATCTCCATCCTTCATCCAACAGAGAATTATCACCCGACCCTGCAGTTTCTCTCAGCTCCACTGGGCATTCTAACATCTTTCAGTTGATTGTTCCGGTTTTACCGCCTCTCACTTTTCTGTTTCATTCTCACAGCTCTCGTTACCTTATTCCCAGACATATAACACAGTTGCAATAAGAGAAAACGCTCTGATAAACCCTCTGCACACAACATACTCAGCACCAAACTGCAGACAGACGGAAACTAGTTGGTGAATAGCAAATAAATAGCATTTAGCAACTAAAGAGTTGCATATGTCCCTCAGGAGCGAGTAAAAAAAAAAAAATCAGAGCTAAGTAAATATTTACTCTCATTTTAGCTGTGATTTTGGTTTTACTTTGTTTGACTTTTATCCATCATGTGGACAGAAACATGACTCCAATTGTGTAAAGGCAACACATTGTTAACACATGGTACAAGAACTTCGACTCCCCAGTCCTCCTCAACTTTATCAAACCTTTTAGCCTGTTTTAGCTCATTGTTCCAGTTTTGCAGGCCACAAACTCTGCTTTAATAAACTGTTTTCAGCCAAAAAGCTCTGTTAAATGATTGTGTACTACCTGGTACCAAAAGACAGACAGACAACACTAGCAAAAAGACACGTAAAGAAAGCGAAACCTGTAGCAAGCTTTGTTGTCGTTTGTTGTTTTTCTTTTTAGTTTGTGGAGACTGAAACAGAGCTAAAGAAGTGTGAATATTGGACTTACATTCATCAGGTGACCAGAAACTCTTCAACTCTGAATGAATGCTAATGACATGCTGTGTCTGCTGGATGTATAAATATGCAGCTGTTTGCTCATGTGTAGCCATAACAACTTATGCTCCAAAATTGCATTTTTCTGTGATGTGCAACATTATAAAACAGAATTGTATGCAGAACTGATGATAAGCAGGGAAAGCACAAAAGCAAGGACTTCTGCACTGTGTTTACAGCCCTAATTTGGTAAATCCCACACCACATTTTTCACAGAATGCAGTAGGTTATAAAGCTTTAGTAAAGTGGGGACTTCTTTGTGGAGGGATCGGCTTTGTTTGTCAGACTGTCGCCAGACTAGGAGCACTTATGAGACTCTGCAGTCCGTCTCCGCTATTATCTGTAAATCAAAAGTGTCCCAGATCTCCACAGTGCAGCTCTCTGGGGTTTGATAAAAGCCAGAAAAGTGTCCCAGAAACCCTCAGCTGACAGACTGCTGCACAAAGATTCACTGTGGGATCCTGTTACATGAGACACGAGATGATGGGGGATAGACGCAGACACACACCGACATACACAGACACAACATTAACCATGAATTTCAAGGGCCAGTTCTGAAAGCGGTATGAGCAACCGCATCAATTTAGCACTTAAGGAAACTCTAATGTAATTGACTAACCATTACTAACTTTAAATACAAAATTAATCTCCATAAAATGTTCTTCCCCATCATTGTATTGGCCACAGATATGCCCACACACAAACACAGACTGGAAACCCACTCCCCACCCCCCACCCCCCTGTGTCAGCATGTGTGTGTGTTCCAAAATAAAAGCCCTGACTGAGGTCTGCGCCTGCTGCCCTCCACAGCTGGAAGTGTGATTTGCTCGGCGTCAATCTCAACAACACACTCCTCCCTCGCCTCCATCCTGCACAGGAAATTACATTTCCCACTCACTCGCCAGAACCAGAGGTGTGTGTGTGTGTGTGTGTGCATGCACATGCGTCCTTGCATATACTCACCTGTCTGGTTCTGTCTGCTCTGTGTGCACATGCATGTGTTTGTGCGCACGTGAGTGTGCCAAATGTGTTTTCACTGTGTGTGACAGGAGGGGGGAGGGGCGAAGGGAGGTTCTGAGTAGAAACAGAGTGGCCAATGTTTCATATTACACTCCTCGGCTGAGGCGGGGAGGGAGGGTGGGGGGGGCGTGGGGGGGTGAAGACGAGGGCTTCTTTTCTTCAGAGGCATTTAACTGGGAGTTTATGGAGGCTGCAGCTGTGGAAAATGAAGATCTCCTCTGTGGTCTTCGCTCTCCTTACTCGAGCACTGTTTGGAGGTAGGAAAAGTTTATTTTGCTTCATAGCAGAGAGGATGTGGTGGAGACTGAACGTTGTCCAGTATTTTTCAGAGAAGCTTTGCAGAAAACATCTGAGAATCAGGGAGGATGTTGATGGTGATCGGCGAGGAGATGGGGAAAAACATTATTGTTAGATAAGATGCTGTTTTGACTGCTTTAAAACTTCTATATGTTCTCTCCAGTCATGGCTAAAATAAATACACACCCGCGAAACTGCAGGGTGTGTTGGCAAGAAAATAACAAGTTTTTCAAAGTTGCATACGTTTGCAGAGATGAGAGGGGATTCCAAAGTGAAAATTGGTGGTTTTCCCGTGAGTGTTTGAAAGTAAAACAGAGCTTTCAGTCTCACCTGTGCATTCATTTACCGTGATTACCAGTGATCTGCTGTCAAAACAGATTATTAAATATAGCAATTCAAAGTTTCAAATCATCTTTCAACAGCAAAACAATACTTTGCAACCTCTCAACTATATTGTCCAAAACCAAATGAAAGAGAAAAAGGGCAGTGATTTTAATTATGTGCCGTGCTCAAAGCATCTGACCTGTGTGACAGTAAAATGCTTGCGCGTCGTGGAAAGTGTGGAATATGACATTGCCCAATGGTGGAAAAACAGATGAGTGATATATTGTCATGCAACGCATTCGGCAATAAAGTTTGTTCCTCAATTATTCACCCCACGTACTTCGTCACATTCCAAAAACAATACGACTGTCAGTGTGAGAGGGAAGAAGACTGTTGGGCAACAACACCTCACTGCGACTATATGGATTTCAGATATGACTCACACAGTAGTTTCTACTTGAAGAACAAACCTTCAGCACATTTCTTACACTGATTACTGTTCTTTCACACTGTTTTGGTGATCAAGAGACAAGTTCAAGTCGGCATTAGCTGCTTCTCTTTGCATAACCATCTTTAAACCATTACACTGTGATTTTCAGGGGGCAATTGAAAGTGGAATGAAAAGGGCTTCCATCCCCTGGGCTAATACAAATCTACTTTTAGATGAGATTTGTCCTTATGGTCACGTTTTTCCATCACATTACACACAAATTTGACACCATATAGAAACTTTTGAAAATGGATCTAAACTCCATGAATACGTGATGAATCCCAAACTGAATCCCACGATAAGATAAGCTTTCTCATTTTCCCCAAATGAAAAGTTGTGCAGCAGCAGAGAAGAATTTATTCTTCAACTTGAAAATAGCAGTTGACAAAATGGAGAATAATGTACAATAATAATGCTTTTTGATGTTGGTGATTGTCAAAAGCTGGGTGAGTAATTGAACCTTGAGTGGAGATTTTTTTTGTCACTTGCTGTTTCTACATACAATTCAATGAAATTAACCAATATTTTCTTAACTCTACGTAATTAGATTAAATTAGGTTTGTTAGTTTTAAAGAATCACCTTAAAATTATAATTCATCCCGGTGAAATTCAGCTCAACTCTTCATTACGAGTTCAAGTCTAGCCAGGTCAACTCAAGTTGAATGAACGTTGAACGTTGAAAAGAAGTGGGAAACAGTTTCTTTCTTCTGTTTTGGTTGACAAACAACAAATTTGTGTGTTATAGCCACTACATGGCAACAAGTGGGAGAGGAGTACAGACACTCTGCTCAGTAGGTTGCTTAGGGTTAAAGGTCGAGGTTAAAGGTCGTATCGTCTACTGCTTCTCTCCACTGTCCCTTAAACTGTGTTTCAAAATAGTTGAACTTGTAATTTAGCTGTTGTCACTGATATGTCATTGTTTTTTTGTCTCAGTGCAAACCTTGGTGAATACTAGATTAGTATAGTCTGAATGCGGCTGTTAGCAAAACAAAAGCAGAAATGATTAGACTGTGCGTCATGTGAATAACTGACTGTGTAACTCCCTCACTACTGAAAGAATATAGCTGGAAGGGACTTGTAACTCTTAATGTCAATATGACTGAACAGTTGTTAAACCTTTCTCAGTTAATTTGTTGAGTTTTAGACCCGAACATCTGAGTAGCAATACAAACAAAGGACCAAAAATTGTTGGACAGGAAAACAGCTGAATGTGTTAATAGAGATGCCGCACCTCTGTTAAACTTGCTGAAACCAACCTGCAGTCAAAGCAAAAGAAACATGGCTTCACATGAATTTCGTTAAGAAATAAACTGCAACCAATGCTCTGACATCTTTTCCAGCTTATGTTGGTGTCATATTGTGATAACATCAGTCAAACAAATCCAAAAGTCTTGATACTGCAAGGTGTGGGGAGGTACACTTATTACTATAACTTGTCTATAACTTGCTTCTCCAGATTTGTGTTTGGCCATCAACGTCACCATCACCCCATCCCCCTTCACAGTGGCTCAGGAGGGTCAAAATATCACTCTCTCCTGTGTTGTGTCCCAGCGGCGCCGCAATTCCGCTTTACCGGTAGTGAAATGGACCTTCCTACCAGCGGGGACAGACCGGCTGGAGGATGAACTCCTAATAGCCCGTGTCAACATGAGGAAGGCTCGTTTCTATGGTAACTACACAAAAAGCTTCCCATGGCCGAAACTGAAGTTGACGGTGGTGAAGCAGGGGAAGATCTTTGACCTGCTGATCTTGAACGTGTCCGAGGGGGACCGGGGGCTCTACATGTGCCGGGTGCAGGAGTTTAAAAAGCACCAGGACCGCTGGAAGGCCTCATCCAACTGCACCGCTGCTACTGAGCTCAGAGGTGAGGGCTGGATTTATTATTCTGCTTTGCTGGTCACATACACTCAGTAAGCACATTTGCTAAGTTGCACAAAAGTTGCTTAGGCCAAGGTAATGTCCACACTGAATCCAGGCAAAAAAAAAAAAAGAGTGTACACACCTTTGTAATTATAAGGATATAGTGCTGATAGGGTCTTAAGTCAATGCTTCACACAAAGTCTTTCTAGAAAGCAGATAATTCAATGGAGTCCAACAGTGATGAATTTTTATGTCAGACAAAAATATGAAAGATTCTATAGAAACTCTACTCCATGCTCAGTATGCTCCAGAAACTAGTTTGCCAAATGACTAAGCCAGATTAGAGCAGGTCAGACCAATGGAGGGCATGACATGGGCGCTCCAATGTGCACAAACCAACCACTACCGCCTCAGTCTGAACTGGTGTTCAACATTAATTGAATTGAACATTAGACTAATTTTGAACTTGAGTTCTTTATTGTTGTTCAGTTTTACATAGAGTTGCCTGTTGCAAAAGAGGTAGGAAGAAACTTGCTAATTTATTTCTAAAAAGTTAATCTTTAAACCTCAAACAACAACAAAGAGCTTTGTGTTTAACTCTCCTATCTTTGATTGTTTAATTCTAACATTAAGAAGAGTACTACAAATAATATATATATATATATATATATATATATATATATATATATATATATATATATTACTTTTTTGCCTAAATAAATTAAAATATACACTCACTGGCCACTTTATAAGGTACATTGCTAGTACTGGGTTGGACCCTCTGTTGCCTCCAGAACTGCCTTGGCATATATTCAACACGGTGCTGGAAACATTCCTCAGAGATTTTGGTCCATATTGACATGATAGCATCAGGCAGCTGCTGCAGATTTGTCGGCTGCACATTCATGATACAAATCTCCTGTTCCACCACATCCCAAAGGTGCTCCACTGGACTGAGATCTGGTGACTGTGGAGGCCATTTGAGTTAAGTGAACTCATTGTTATGTTCAAGAAACCAGTTTGAGATGATTTGAGCTTGTGACATGTCGTGTTATCCTGCTGGGAGCAGCCATCAGAAGATGGGTACACTGTCGTCATAAAGGGATGGACATGGTCAGCAACAATACTCAGGTAGGCTGTGGCATTTAAATGATGCTCAGTTGGTACTAAGGGGCCCAAAGTATGCCAAGAAAATATCCCCACACTATTAAACCACCACCACCAGCCTGAACTGTTGATACAAGGCAGGATAGATTCATGCTTTCATGTTGTTGATGCTAAATTCTGACCATAGCAGCAGAAAGCGAGACTCATGAGACCAGACAATGCTTTTCCAGTCTTCTGTTGTCCAATTTTGGTGAGTCCATGTGAATTGTAGCCTCAGTTTCCTGTTCTTAGCTGACAGGAGTCGTACCCGGTGTGGTCTGCTGCTGTAGCCCATCTGCTTCAAGGTTCGACATGTTGTCCGTTCAGAGATGCTCTTCTGCTTTTCCTTGGTTCTAACGAGTGGTTATTTGAGTTACTGTTGCCTTCTTGCCAGCTTGAAGCAGTCTGGCCATTCTCCTCTGACAGAGGTCAGCTTCAACAAGGCTTTTTCAGCCAGAAAACTGCTGGAGTTTTGAAATCTTCAGACATCTTTCTTTCTCCATGCACCTTGGAAGTAGGTGAAGTTGTGCCAGAAACCTCTACTTCACTCGTAGGGATATGTATCACGTCACCCAAGTGCACGCATGTCCACATGCTCGAGATTAACAAAATGGAGACCCACACATAGAAGAGCAGCTCTGTAGTCATACTTGAGGTCAAAAACTCCACAAGGAACCTTTAAGGTTGAGCAGCCTGTATTTAGCCTAAGAGGCAAAGCTCAAGGCAGAAAAAGCTGGCAAAGCATTTGCAACTGCTCATCAAGCAAACAGATTTTATTTTGATTTTAAGCTAAAGTAAACACAAGATGATAACTGAAGGTGACTCATATGGACATATCAAATCACATCGTCTTTCATCTGGACTGAGGAGGCTGGGCAGTAGGAGAACACTGTTTACAGAGGCTTTAGTAAGAAAATTAACCACAAACCATGAAAGTGAGGAGGACAAAGAGAATTTTGAAAAGTGCAGGACACATGTTCCCCCTATCCCAAGTGAAAATGACACCCTTGCACTCTTAACCACAACTAGACATGGTGAGTTCAAATGATTATCAGTGTCAGTTTTGTCATAAATCTCCATTGCTGTATGAGATTTCAAAAGAATCCAGTAGCAAAGAAATGCCTGTGTTTTAAACAACTGGGGTTAAGAGTTGTCAGAACTAATACTGGGCTCTTGAGCCAAGACAGGTTGGGAACGCCTGCATTAGGCTGCTGCCATTAGTTCTTGGTAGAAGACACCAGTAGCTGTAGACTAGTTTTTCACAGAATGACATCATTCACTTATAATAGTGCAGGGTGGAGACTTAACAGCTATTTCTGCAACCACAACAGAAGCAATGACAAATGCTGGTTTGATAATAGTAAGACCGCAGATAGTTTTAAGCAGATGCCAGGTTGGTCTACTGAGATATTCCATGGCCAGCAGCAGAAAACTGTGACTGTTACTGAGCTGCTTCCAGCTGTGGACACATCAGACTGTTTGAGGTTTTTGCTGGAGGTTTGAAAAAGATCATAGATGCCCTGTTAGATTTCTGTCAGTTGGAAAGGTCTCATAAAATGACTGCACTTAACCTGAAGGCTTAAGGCTTACCAACCCTTTGTGTAACCACATATTTGTTAGCAATTCTGTTAATCACCTCCAGATACATCACAGTTTAAGTCAAAGGGTTTGTAGGTAAAACTGAGATCTGCAAACAGTGAAATGCTAGAAAAAGGGGAGCAGTTCTTAGTCTCCAGTAGTAGCAGTTTCTCTGACCACAACTGGATGATGTCATTCATCTGTCTGAAGAGCTGGTGAAGTGGGTTCACTGAGCAAAAGCACTGTCCTGCTTTTGATTTTGGAGGGGAAATGTCATTGGTTAGGAACAAGCCTGAAGATAAAAGAATCCTCCGCTGCAATAAGTTGCGGCTTAGACTGAGAGGATGATCTTGGAGAAAGAGCAGAGAGAGTGTGAGGTTTCAGCGCCGCCGCTGGCATAAGAGACGTTCACTCAACGGAATGGATGACACATCCACTGGTACTAGATCCTGCACAGAAATCCCTTCACTTTCATAAAACCAGATGCAAACTTTAAAAGCTTTGTCAATTTTTCCTCCATGCTGCTCATTTGCAGATCAGATTTGTAGATCATATTTTGAGACCTTTGTCTTAGTCTCGCTCCCCTCAGTACACCTGTCACGCCAGGCCGTGCATGCAGTTTGCAGTGATAACAGTTGCAGACTTACCTTTTGAGATTCAGAGAAGTTTTTTCAACAATGGGTTCCCTGATTATAGACAGAGATTTGATCACATTTTGTAGTAACTTGTTGGTAGGTCAGCAAAATTCACATGTGCATAGTGATTCAAGTGGTTAAATTACTTTTTTAACCATTTTTTGTTAATACTGACACTACAATTTTGGGACATACAAGTAAAAAGAAATTATCTTTTAACTTTTATTTTACCATTGCTTCTCTCCTTTTCACCATAACCGCTGTGAAGACATGGCCAGGCAATGCATTCAGTCAGGCAGTCCACACCACACATTTGACTTTTGTGTAGCGCATGTGCAAAAGCTAAGAACATAAGTGCTCACACAGCAACAACATCATCATTAAATATGCCTCCTGAATCTCAGCCAGGGAGGAAGGATTGCCATGGCCATACTTAACAAGAGATGACATTCCCATGTTTCCCATGAATAATGGGGTGCTTGACCTTTTTGGTTTGTGTTATGGCGTGAGCAAGTAGGCAGTTTTTGCAATAAACTGGCATGGGACCTTTTTGTATTATTTTGTTATACTTCTGTATCATATGTACATTGTCAATTTGACCCTTTTTTTTAACAAACTACTTTACTTTTTTAAAATT
The DNA here is from genome assembly GCF_046630095.1 of Trachinotus anak. Lineage (NCBI taxonomy): Eukaryota > Metazoa > Chordata > Actinopteri > Carangiformes > Carangidae > Trachinotus > Trachinotus anak. The sequence continues at coordinate 16,252,766 of NW_027273876.1, read as the reverse complement.
GCTTTAGTTGACCAAACTAGATTTCTACCCACAGAAGCTTTGCCGTAGTTCAACTTCTACCAGTGTTAAGTAATTGGTAGCTTTCAAAGTAGTTTCCCCAAAGATTCTAGCTAGCTAACAGCAGCAAGAGCATTTTTTTTTTAATTGTATTGTTAGTTTTGGTGTTCGAGAGTATTCTAAGTATTATATGGAAAAATGTAAGATCAGACTGTTATTTCCTAAAAACATAACCCTGTTTAGCTTCTTGGCTAATTTGTTCATACTTTCGAACTGCATGTTTTCATTTTCAATGTTAAAGCAATTAAGGCTATTAGGATGGGGACTATGAATTTGTCAAATGTAGCACAATCTTGGGCAACACTGCCAGGGTTTATTAGAGTGTAAATGTCCAGGACCATCTTTTACACAATGAGGGAATACTCCACAGTGGATGTGCTAGTTGTGAACAGGGATTTTTTTTTTTTTTCTTTTTTAACATAACTTGTAACTTGACAAACTAATGTAGTTAATTAAAGGAGCTATTGGAAAGTTTTGCTATTGCTACATAGTCAACATTAGCGTTAACAGCTGTTCAGGTCAGCATTAAACTTTATTGCTTTATCTCACATCTTTCCTTCGAATGAAGTTAGCATGCCAATCAGCTACCCCTGGTCAATCTCATCACTCTCCAATAGCGACTGACTGCAGGCTCCAGTCTGCCCTGAAGAAGAAGCAATGCTCAGAGGACATATTAGAAACTCTTTCATTATAAAGACAACAATGGCTGAAGCTCTTGTTAAGCCACCACCTGCTCTTGGCAAGAGAAAACATCCTGCAGCAGAGAAAACTTACAAATAGCCCCTTTAATGATGCCTTTGGAAATAATGCTTGGTTACTATTTGGTTAAGCTAGTCAGTCAGGCATGCATCTGTAGCTTGGTTGAAAATGGATATAACAGGTGCTTGTAAGAAATGGAATGAACAGGTGTGTTTTTAGTTTTGGAGAGGCTAGAAAAATAATACCGCCCTATGAGCTCTGAACATTCCGAGTATCACTCTTATCACAGCATGTGGATAAATCCAAAGCTTGACAGACCTACCATGCCAAATTAATGTTGTTAAGATATGACAAGACATCACTGTTTGTGTGAGGGGTTTGGTGAATGATCAGTTGCTATAACCTGTGTCTGCAAATTCCAGCTTTTGATCTTGAGTGAATCACAGTGCAAATCAGAATCTGAAGACAATTCATCAACAAATTTATTACCGCGTTAGTGTTCCTCCCCACTTTGAACAACAGTAGACGTTGCTCACCACATTTTCCATGGAAGCATTTCTACCGGCTGTGACTTTTGAGGTGTCCACAGCCAAGTCTAGGCTCGGCCAGACACACAGTCCCCACTGAGAGCTGTTGATATTGGCCCCAATGAGGAGTTTCCCTCCCAAAAGTAGAACAGACAGAGAGTCAGGAGAGACTCAGCAAAACAGCAACAAGAGATAGCTGTGCTGAGGAAGGTAAAGTTTGAATGTTTGTCTGCAGTGACAGTCGAGTGGGCAGCTGGCTCGTGTCTGGCTCTTAGCGTTTCGTGGTCAAGGATGTGGAAAGCTATTTTCATCCAAGGAAGTGCCGGCCCATTATGGTTTCAATGATAATAATAAAAAAGCCTACTGCGACAGTTTTGGATGAATACTGCAATTATGACATGAATGGCAATAGATGTAGAAAATACAAACATTGTTTATTTTTCATTCGATGTGACAAGAAGCTGAGCCAGAGATTCACTATGAGACCAGAACACCTCCCTCATTCAACAGACTGTCGAGACTCTACCCCCACCACAATTTTGCAGCCTCATACAATGTGGATATGAAATGAGTTATATATGGATTTTGACTTATTTTCTATTTACAACCCTACTTTCCTGTCTATACCATCAAATTTGATTATTTTCTCCACCTGCATGTTACAAATGACTTAAGGTTAAATCTTTCTTACTCAAAATCTGAACCAGATTCTTATGAGTCTGGTTCGGAAAATCCAATTCCATGTTTCATCCAATCTTATTGAAATATTGTAATCTAATCGGAAAAGTTTTGAAAAACCATGAACCTTGGCTAATTATTTTTAGATTTCTATTAAAAAGAAAAAAGAAAAATCTCAGGAGTTTGAAAGCTAAGGAATAACATAATAGAAATTAATGATGCAACAATCTAGTTAAAAGCATTTAGTCCAATTTAAATTTCCTTACATTTTCTCTTCATTTTTGTTACCTGAACCATTTCATGAACTATTATTGCCTAAAGAGGATCCTGGTTTGTCTAAACTTTTGTATTTAGTATTATTAGTAATATTGTCATCTTGGAGAAGGAACCACACTTATTATTTGGTTAGCTAGGGACAAAATACACATGAAAATCAGTTTAGATTAGCTTAGTCTAGCATAGCTTTTTAGTATGGTACTTCCATAGAGTTGAAGCACATGCGAGGGGGAAAAAAATGGTCAAAATCAATGCGGCAGGGGAAGAGATATCCTGATTTTTTTTTCCTACTTTGAGTTTAGTGTAAAAAATGCTGGATCCTCCTTTTCCCATAACATAATTCAGACTTAGACTCAGACTCAGACTCCAAGATACAATAACCCTATTAACATCATCATGATCATTTGTAAACTTCAGGAAGCTCCTCCAGGGCCAGAGAAAATGCTGTTTTCATAGGTTGACTTTTACTCTTTAATGAGTAAATGATGATGATGTGGATGTGTAAAATCTGTGGAGTGCCCCTTTAAACTGATCTTTCCTTTAAAACAAAACCACACCTATAAGGAAAACAGTGACTTCGAGGAAAACTATTTAATTTTGTCACCATTTCAATTAAGACTAGTGAATATTTAACATTAGTAATACATACACTGTCCAGGATCTTGGTTGGGTGATGGAAATTTTTTTAGACCAAAGCTCTAACGACACAGGAAAACGGTGCTATTTCTGCCCATTGGACCAGCAGGTAGAGGCATTTTTTCCACACTAACAGTTGACAGCTATGATAAACATCAGCTACACTTCTGAGGAGTTAAAGCCCCTGTGGGACCATTGGTCCTGGTCCCCACTTCAGATGAGAGACAGCGGATGACTGAGACTGCATGTGCACGTTTGTGTGTGTTTGTGTGTGTGTGTGTGTTTGTGTGTGTGTGTGTGTGTGTGTGTGCGTGAGACGTCAAACTGATGGAATTCTTGTGGTCGGATAACATTAGGTGACCAGGTGTTTCCACAATCTGTCTCACACACAAAACTCCCATTACTCTACTTACTACTGCTATAATAAACACATCCAGAGAGGTCAGAGGCTTCGGTAGAAAAACTGAGTGCAGAGCACAGTGTGGATACAGCCTCCTCTTGGCATAAACAAACCGAACTTCTCCGTATTTCTATAACACATGTGGGCGACTATACGAGTTAACGAGAGGTACACAGCACACGGATGTGGCATGGGTTTAAGTATAGTAAGAATGTGGACTTCTGGGTTCAGAATCATCACAATTGTGAGGTCAAGCTTAAGAGTTTCTTATGTCCACTTTAAAAAAAGTGGACATAAGAAACCAACAAAATCGTCCTGTGTTTGTGTCCTTAATAGAGACACAGTGAATGACTGTACGGAAAAATGCTAATTCTTAGAAGACAAGATACAAGAGGATGTTAAAGGGTGAATTATTTGAAGCTTTGTCAAGACGCACAACACTGCTGTGTACTTACATTCATCTCCAGTCATTTATAATACAGTAAATTAGAGCATTGACTGACTCAGTGCATAATGAAGTCAAAGAGGATCATTATTCACTCCAGTCCATGTCTGTATATTGATGTTTACAGTGTTGGGTTTGTTGGGGCACAAAAAGAACCACAAATCTGAAATACAGTCAGCAACTGAATGCAACGCTGTGGGTCTGATGAACAAAAAGTAGTTTGTTGAATGTTTCCAGGGTTATGCAGCCTTCCGCCATTCAGAAGTGGCTCTAAAAAGAAGACATTTTGTAGATGAGGATAAAAGGCAGTTTTATGGCACAAAGTGTCCAATATCTGATTGTTCCAGCATGTACAGCTGCCTCTGGCAGAGCTGCACAGAAAACTCCACATAAACGTCATAGATGTTATCAAGATTTACACTGTGAATAATTTACTGTGAAGGAAGGATAGTGCTTTAAATCAAATCATCTGTCATTTGAAACAACTGGAGAACGTCTGTTTGAAATGATAGCCTGAGACTACAGTGTTTGGATTTATTTGCCACAGTCTTAACACAGATATCGTGTCATATTGTCATTGATTTAGTATTTTCATTAACAAGAAAATTACAACATCAGTGTTGTGGACATAAAATGTGCTTTGCAAATGACTCAACTGCCAAATTACACACTGTGGACCACTTACCAGTTATGAGTTCATTTAAGACACCTGTTAGACATTAACACATGACACAACACAAGCGTTAGCTTATTTGGCCTTCTATACTAATTACAAACTGCGTATGTCACAAGCTTTTGTAGTTATTTTGTAGTTAAAGTAGCTAGTTAGCTAAATCAACCTTGTCATTGTTTTTCTGTTCTTGGTGGCCATTTCAAAGTCCAACAACTGTGTTTACCCTGCGCCAGTGATTCCCAACCTGTGGGCTGTGAAGGTATTGCAAGTGGGTTGTCAAATCATTTGCAGTACACTTTATGTACAACTTTTATGTTGTTGCCAACAGATCACATCATATACTTGTTTGCTATCTCAGTCTGATTGCATGCTGACAGATTACATCCATGGTATCAAAATGGATCGGGACAGGAAGAATTAAAAGAAAAGAGAGTCAAGAGACAGATAACGGATCCACAAGTGATCTAACCCATCAGACAAAAAAGAAAGATTGAGCTCTCCTTGCTTTCAGTTCAATCCTGAATGTTTGACCACTATCAAATAAAAAGCACTCTGAGATGCCATTTGGCCTCTGTATTGTAATGGGGTCAGATGTGGACCATCAACATTTTTGAGATTTGCAAGTGGGCCACGAGTTGGAAAAGGTTGGGACCCACTGCTCTACAGCATCAAGTTGGACAAGTCAAGTGGCTCTGACATTTTTACCATTATGATTTAGGTTGATAAAACACATGTTCAAAATAAAAGTGCTGCCTAGCACATTTGAAACTGTTTAACCTTCGAGCCTATTCTCCCTTTAAAAATGTTTGAGGCCAGTGTTTCAAAGAGCAGAATGTAGGTCACATATGGTCAGTGAAGGGTTAGTGGTTTCACATATGGGACCAAGTCCAAAGGTAGGCTATGTAGCTTTGCTTCTCATAAACATCGTTTAACTTACAGATACATGTCAATCGATTAGTTTGATTGATCAAAAAAACCTGCTGAGAGCCAACAGCAGCGAAGGAGCTTATTTCAGGGAAAATTTAAACCATGTGTGGTTGATAACATGAATGTAAGAGTGAAACTGCATAGGGTTTGGGCTAAATGCTAACAGTTGCTTAGTGCGATTCGTTTTCAAACTGGCAACACTTAAAGGATGCCCAGTTATTTCTGGCCTTGCAGAGTGAAAATTAACTTTAATAAATGTTATCCTATAACAAAATGAGTAGTTTGAAAGTAGAGGTATAAGCAAGATGCAACATTTTGCAGAAACAGATTCCTGAGATTAAATCTTAGTTTTCTCAGAACTACAGGCTTTGATAAACATCCCACTGTTTTATGTGATGTTTGACAGTTTCACACAGCTTACTGGTCTGGGCTTTAAACCTAACCTCTTTTTTCCCTCATGAAAGCTGTGACAGGGAGCTCATCCCAAGTGTCCAGTTAGGTTCTTATTTTGGAGCGCGCATCCTCTTCCTTATATGAATTTCCCCAAAACTAGCAGGAAATATCTCCTCATCTTTTCATTCACAGACAGTTATTGAAAAGGTCTTTTTGTGCGTAGATGAGGTGTGTGTTTGGATTGTCTGAGACATTGCTTGCTGGTTTGCCAGTTAGTCAGTCACCAGGCAGCGCAGCCAGTCTGCCTGTGGGAAAGTCTCCAGCCAGCGTGGTGGCAAGCCTGTTTCGTCGGCAGCTGCTGGTGGTTTGAGGTATTTCAAGATGCCCTAGTGGGTGTTACTTCACGAGCTTCCTGCCACCAGCTCAGCAAGAGTATGGTGGTGTTAAGATGACAGTGGTGAGATGGGGTGGAGAAATGAGTGAGTGTGTGGGCCAAGATTTCACGTCGAGCATGGGAAACAAGCAGCACATAGCTGGGATTCTCATTACAGATACAGGCTCCATTCAAAGGTCGTTAATCCCCCACTGGTGCTCTTATTTGATTTTTGGGGTGTAACAATTGTGCTGGGGTGTACAGTAAGCCATATCTTACCTCGCATTCAATTTAATAAGCTTATAACTTAATGCATTTTAAAGTGTTGTTGGCAGGCATGTCAAACAGTCAGATTTGACATGTTTTGCTCAGGCTGTAGGGCTAATTACCGTTACCCTAAATACAAAAACAATCCAAAATTTTAGCGTTTGAATTTTATTTACAGTCATGTAAAAAAAGGAGTCTGAATTCTAGATTTTTGAATGCCTGTAAATCAAGTGCACCAGGATCTTAATGTTACTGGCAACATTTTAATATTCATGTCACAGAAAGAAAAAACATGTCTGGAGTGGGACATTCTCGGCCAGTGTGTGGACAGAGCCAAAATGGGCATAGGTTGCCTTGTTTTACCACAGCAGTTTGTTATGAAGGTGAAAGAGATGGTTGGGCTCAGAGCACGGGTGGATGTGAGGTAAAAGTTTACATTTTATGCATAACTGTAAACCAAGTGTTTGGAGATGATGAGCTATTTATCCTTTCCATCCAGTAAAGGTTACGGTTGAGCCCTCTAGATAGTGAACCAGAGACAGGAGCAGGCAGGGAGGAGGCCCACCTCGGCTCGTTGTCTTCCTACAATTAGCTTTATTTAAACTCTAGCCAGTGTGTAATCAGGCGGTAGGGAAGCCACAGTGATGACGATGGACTTCACATGTTTCTCTTCTCTCTTTCTTTCTCCCTGTAGTGCACGTCCTACCAGCCACCAAGGCCAAAGACAGTTTGTGGAGCTTGTTTGAAGGTAAGTTGTCCTATTTTTAGTTTGTCTCAGTGCGTTAGCACGTGTGTGTGTGTGTGTGTATGTGTGTGTGTGTGTGTGGTGGGCTGGCACTGTATCGTCCTTGGCAGGCAAAAATAACTCAACCCAAAGGATATACTACAGTGCCTTAAATAGCTCAGCAAATCATGTACTCCTTTTTCTTCCTTCAGATTTTTGTGGGAAGGGAAGCTGTTATGCTGGTGGACTAATGTGTGTTTGCACGTTTTTGTGTTTCAGATGTGTACCTGTGTGCAGTGCTGATCTGCTCAGTGGGCCTGCTGTGCATGTGCATGTTCACGGTGACGGTAACCTGCCAGTACATACAGAGGAAGCAGAGGTTAAAAGGTCAGCAGCAACAACAAGATGACTCCCCACTGAAAGTACAATAACCTTTGTCTCGGCACCAGTTTTAATGTTTCTATGTGTTATATCTTTGCAGATAATTATCACTTGGTCAAAAGCCCACAGAACAGGTAAGATTTTAGGACAACACAGCTTCACATTTAAATAAAATTCTCATTAAAAAAATATAAGAGTTACCAAAGAAAATGATCAATCAGAATCAAAAGAATCAAATGGTCTTAACTGCACTGAACCTCTTGTAATCTGTTTTCACTCTAGCTCAGGAGAGACAGTTACCAGTGTGGTCAGTATGTCTCCTGCTCTGCCTGAGAAGGAGAGGAGGTATAGGAAGAAAAGGAGCAGAGACTACCAAGAGGAGATACCACCAGAGATACCAGCCAAAGGTAAGGTTTTCTGTGATCTGATCTGAACGTGTTAGGAAAAGTTCACTCAAAAGAAATAAGATTATAATTCCTGCCATTTGTATTTACAAATATTTTGCTCGTTATTTTCCATAAGCAACACCAGCAGAAATAGCTAAATATGAACACCAGTCCCAGTTGAGGTTTACCCAATACCCGTTCATTTTGTTGCTTTCCAAACATGAATCCATGCTGGCAGTAGAGGTCAACATCCACCCCCTCCACATATAACCTCTTGAGTTATGGGCCTGTTTCCTGAAGTTGACTGGGAAAACATTCTCAACCCTAACAAACCACAGCTCTGTCACACCAAGTCTACTTCTTAATTAGCATGCAATCTATCATTTTTTCCCTGAATGAATTTTCTTTTTTTTTTTTAAGTTATAGTGCGTTAAATACTGCCCTAAGAGTCATCATGGTGTGTAAGATATTCCAAATCCCCTGTTACTGTTGATGTTTTAAAATTTAAGTAGTAACTGTGTTGACAAGAAAATACTGCTGTTTGAGGTGGGGTTTGAAGCAAATTAGGACGAACCCTCTAACTGTTCTATGCAACTAATTCTGCTTTTTAAAGCAGTATTAGTTTTTCAATCTGTACACCTTCGAGTCCAGCAGACACTGAGCAACATTAGCATTCACTAGCATTAAAAGCACACTAAATGACATATTAAATCTTCTTTATTTTATCAGTACCCATGTAAAAGAAAAAGACTAATACATACTCTTATAACACAGCAAAGTGTCCTTTTAACACTGCACTTTTTGTCTGAATGAAATGAACAGGGTAAAATATGTTAATTAGTTAGCTTTACAGCTAATTTGCTGTAAGAAAGTGAATACACATATTTCCCAAAGTGTCCAACTATTCCTTTAAGTTGCAGGCCATAAAACCCAAACAATGAGCCAAAAGTTGCTAAAATGCTGTAAAAGCTGAGAGGAACCTTACAGGGTTGGGTAATAATTCTTTGTGGGTTCATCTTTAGAGGAAAATCCTCTGATATTACACATAGTTCTCTGATCCTGGTTAATATGAAAATACAGACTAGTGCAGCTTTAAGCTTAAGGGTTGAGTGGTTCGCATGTTCAGAAGACCAGTGACTTTAGAAGTGGGATTGTTAATATATTTACATCTGTGTCTAAACCCGATGTGAAGGGGAACTGTCGTTGAAGTTTGTGGTTGTGATGGAGAGATCTGGTTTTTGTTGTACACATAAATATACTGTATACACTATATCTGATTTCTGCAAAACCACTCACTTTTGTTTCGCCCCTGCAGCTCCCATTGGAGACAAAACAAGGAAACCCAAACTTTTAAAACCACAGCCAAGGAAAGTAGTGTTGGTAAGCACCATTCATACCTTTTTGTAAGATGCTTGCTTTCATTGTCATTAAAACATTGTTGTCAAGCAATCAGGAATCTACCCATTAATCATTTTGCAGGGTATGCATTTGTACTTTTTGCTTAAAACTCATCATACCGTATGTAGCAAGGCATTCGTGAGCTTGCCATTGTTATTGTCCCAAATATAATGGTGAGCACCCAACATGTAACAAGAATACCAGAAAATGTCATAAAATGTGCCACATAACCCAGGTTTAATTTTATAATTGTCACCGTGTGGCGACTTGGCATTTTAATGGAACAAAATGCCGCAAGAGGTAATTGAATTTTGGCAGCTTCAACCCAAAAGTCCTGTAAGGTCTAGCTTCTGCACGCAACCTGCGCACATTTACCAAACCAAAGCTGTAAACCAAAAGAAAACCAATGGCAGTTTAGAAGATCAGCAGATTTCTTCCCAGTGCTCATATCTGACACTGCAATGTCATTTGAACAAACAGGGTAAATCTACAGCATCTTCAGCCCTGTAATTAGCTTAATGTAGTTCTGCCAAAAAAAAAAAAAAAAAAAATCTTTCCCAGCCTTCCGTGTCCTTTTCTCACCACTAATACCACTTCCCTTCCTTGCCGCTTCCCTCTTCCCTTCTCATCCATCATTATTTTACTCTTCCCTCCCTCCCTCTCCTCCATTTCCGCATCTCCAGCCGAGGATAGTGGAAGAGAACCTGACGTACGCCGAGTTGGATCTGGTGAAGCCGATTCCAGACGCCAAGGCATCGCGAAGCGGCACCGTGTACGCTCAGATCCTGTTTGGGGAGCAGCAGCTATGAGAGGGACAGACACACCACTAGTAACTGTGCCTTATGTAAAAAGTATTTTCTATTTATGGTCTGTATTGTTTTGTATTCAAATGGATTGTGAAGGGCAAAATGTGTAACGTCTCAAAATTAAAAAAAAATTATGACAAAATTGTACAGATAATTTTATATGAACTGATATAACTTCCTTTTATGTGAGACCAAGATGCAAAAGGGAAATGTTTTGTATACTGGTCGTATTTTTCTTCTTGTTGAATCCTGTGTAGCTCTAACTGGGAACACAATAGAAGACTATGATGCTGATATAGTCCATGATTACAGTCAGAAGGGAGGTTGGATGTTTGAATTTTGAGCCTCCCTGATCATATCGAACATGCTTCAGTCGATGTTGTCCAGCGGTGTGTGCTTACGTCAGGTTTACTCTGGGGTGAGGTGATAAGGATGCTGATGCCGCTCTCACATATGTGAATTAAGCATGGAGCTGATTAGCAGGAGGTAATTAGCTCACAGGAGTGTAAACAGCTCTTAGTTGTTGTTCAGCTCAAAAAAAAAAAAAGGTACGTACGTAACTCCCTGCAAAACCACAAATTGTTGTTTTTACATTTATGTATGTTTAGAGCTCTTGGTAGCTGTATTTTTTAACCTTTTTTGAACCAGGCCTTCAGTCTCTGGGACTTTCCCGAGCTATGCTAATTGCCTCCCAGCTTTAGCTTCATGCATAATGTGATTTACTTCTAGTGTGTTCCCAGCATCATCTGCTCCACAACGTATGTGTTCAGTCTGGTTTTGTGTGTCAAGCTGCAGTTTATAATGACCACAACTTCACAGAGTTGATATTAAAGTAGCGATTAGCCCCCCCCACCCCCACCCCCCACCCCCCAACAGGCAAGTATGTGAGACCATGCAAGCCCTTTCATCTGGTGCCAACATCAACTTAACAGTCTGTTTGCAACACACATATACATACATGCAAGGGTGGAGTTACATATAAGATCAACAGCCTGTCAATCCAAAACCTGCAAACAATTGTGACACCTGATCTTCAAACAGGGACGAATTAAGACCTGTGTCTGGACTATTTCACATTAATTTACAGTTTACTTAAAATTGTAAGGTGATTTTGCTGTTTGAGATAAGAGCCAAAGGCCATATCAGCTGTAATCCCACAAAGTGTACCTCTGCTACGGTCTCCTTGCTTTCTCACTTTCCACGAATCTGAGCGTAAAAGTGCTTAGGACTCTTTTTCCATTTAATGATCCTCTGGATTCAGGCATGGAAAAAAGCAAAGGAGAGTTTTTTAAACAGTGAACTTGAAACCCAGACACAAAGGCACCGGATCCCTCCCTTCCCCCAAGACCACCACTATCTTATGTGGAGTTATCCATGCAGATGGAGCCTTACCAGAGAAGAAGTTGCACTTTCTTCAAGATGCTTAAGTACCTCTGAGCTCCATCTTCAAGTGGTGTTTTGCATTGTGCGGTTGTCAAGCGTTAGCTAATAATCTGGTAACCTGTAGTTTGAGAGAGTATGCAGTACCTTGAGTAAAATGACTTGACTCCTCTGTAAGACATTTACGGATGAATGCATATGTGGTATTTTCTTTAGAATTACGTAACCACCTTCTGAGAAACTATATAGTAACTATTGTTAGCTAGTTAACAGCTGATATGCACATAAAATTCTGCCTTTTTCTGACTTGTCCTCAATCACAATATTTTATCAATGTCTGTTTGAAAATGTTGAGAAAGTCAAGTTGTATAATTTTAGCTTCAGTCAGCCCAAAAGCTGACTTCCAATATGGCTGCCTCTCACGTGAAAAAGCCCGACAAATGCAGTACAGGACAAAGATTTCTATCTACCACTGCAAATTTTTAACCTACAGCAAGCTTTATAGTTATGTACTTGACATTTTTTGTTCCACTCACTATATATTACATTACAATGTAAACCACTGTTGACCTCTGCATTTGTTAGCATTCCAGTTTTCCATTGTTGTTCTCTTCTGGTCATTCCAGTTGCACAGTATGTATTATCTCTATATAAAATGTCTGAAAGTGACCTTTCAGTGGTGGGTAGAAGTGTCTTAAAAATGCCCTTAAACTGTGAAATGTAAAGTTTCTTCCTGACCACATTGTCCTTAATGGAAGTCTAACTCGAACCATGTGTGTGCATGGTGCCTCTCTGCTCTCTCCCTCTCCCTGTTCCCCTCTCTCTCTCTCTCTCTGCCCACCACTGACCTCTGCCTCTGTCGACATCCCTGCATTTCTGCTGTTGTTCATTTTGTACATTTGAGCTGCGCAGTTTGTATCAATAAAGTGAATAAATATAAAAGTGGATGTAAGCGGTACGCTGCCAGAGAGTTGTTTTTAGTCATGTTGGCAGTGTGGCTCTTTAGACGACAATAATTCAACCAGGACTGAAGTAACGGTCCAGGCTGAAAGGCAGTATATAGTTATATCGCTGGGCCCCTGCTTGCGCTATGCTCTAACTTCATGCTCTCATGGCCCTATACCCATCAGCAAAAGATCCTATAAACACATGCAAATAATATACATTGACTGTTAGCCATTAGTGAAATAAAAAAAAAACAACATCTACACAGGGTTTGAACTCATATTTCCCAGCTCCAGACATAAAGAGTAGATTTGAGAAGGGTGCATTCTGGAGCTTGGATGGGTGTCAGCTACTCCTGTGGCAGTGGAGGCGCTGTAATGAGAGAGGGGGAGATTTAAACGTGAGGTTTAGTTTACTTGGAACGTCCAAATTATTTTCTAAAGGAAAAGAGAGAGGAAGCTCACTGCGAAAGACAAAACGAACCCCAGAGGTTTCATAAAACAGTCTCACCCAAAAAGAAAACACATGAAGTTGATAGAAAAGACACAGGTCAGTAGTTGACTTGGTTTAGAAGGAAATGGTCCAATAGCAATAAAATATAATAAGTAAGGTACAGAAAATTGTGAAAAAGTGTTTTAGTGGGTGGAATTGTTGACAAGGAAGCTGAAGGTGGGAAAAGAAAGGCAGATAGAATCCGAGGTGTGGCATAAGTTAGTGCAAGTTGCCTGTCTCAGCAGACAGCAGGCTTTTCAGACGCTCCCTTAAAAAAAGGAACGACAGCAGGGTTTTCAGACACTCCCTTAAAAAGAAGCAACTGATGTCACCAGTAAAACAGCCAAACAAAACCTATTGTTACAGCTGAAACCATTGAGTGTGCCTGCGCTCGTTCTGTCCCATGCATGCCACTGTCAGTCCACAGACATACAATGCGTAGTAAACACAGTCTACAAACAACATATCCTGTGTGGTTACAGTAATGCATAGCTACAGTGGCCTCAGGGCAGAAAAGAACATAATGAAAGACTTCGGCAAGCAGAAATCACAAGAAGTAGGAATTAAGAGTAAGGCACCAAACTAGATGCCCTCTGAGCAACTTGTATCTACTGTCCAATGTTGACCGGTCAGTCCATTTTCAAAGGCTGACATTGTCCTCTGTGATCCCCTCTGTAAGTATACAGTACTACTCTAAGGTCATGTCTTCAACCAGGCCCGTTGGGACACTTCCTACTGGCCTCCAAACCCAATGGGCTTCCAGCTCAAGTGTACTGAGGACCCCTGTTGAGAAACAGCCTCAAAAGAAGCAATCGACTGGGCCGTGCGACTATTTACTTTGGTCATCCCACTTTTCCCATTGTCCAGTCAGTTTAAAAATACACGCTCTGTTAGTCTAGTCATAAATTTGAAGGGAGACTGCTTGTTTTCCAAGTTCCTAGAGGATGACGAGGAAAGAAAACATTAGGAGAAACAGAGGGTTTTTTTTTTAGTTCACTGTGTTGCTGCATGCTAATAGACAAACTAGCTCTGAAAATGGGAAGGGAAGCTGGTTTACTCCTTTGCAGGTCTGTTAAATGTTAATAATCTGCTATTTTCAAAGCTGGCATTTGTTTCTAGAAAATTGGAGGTAATTATGTCAGTTGGCGTTGATGTTTAAAAAAAGACAAACTGGCAGATGTCGTAATGCAAGTGAAATGCATAAAGAGCCCTGTGAAAAATAAAAACAAAGCAGCTCGTCACAGCTTATTGAAATTTTCTAACTGCCTGCCTGTTTTGAATCCAACGGCTTTTTCATCCTTGTTTCTCACTTGGATGTGTTTGACAGACATGCAGTAACTGACGAAGCATGTCATTGCAGGATTTATTAGTCTGCAGCATGACTGTCATCTCTCATTGCCATGATTCACTCTGCTGTTGTATGGAGCTCTAGGCCAAGCAGGACTAATGAGAAACAGTCTCGGGCTCACCGGCTGCCTGCCTGTCACCCCTCTAGTGGTTAACATGAGCCTCAAGACATTTTCATGTTTTATTCTATGTCATAAAATACAGTTCAGTAAATACCGCAGTCCTGATTTCTTTAAGCTATTTCATCTCTTAACAAAGGCCGGTTGCTCAGTGGCGAAATGACACTGAGGGCACACAGGATGTGTGGTGTGTGCGTCGCGACTGCCGTTGCAGATCTGCTGTGTTCACACCAGCTGCCTATTGTTGCATCGCTGATACTGCCAGCTCTATCTGTCTACATAGAGGTTGCAGGATACTTGAATGTTGGATTTCTCTTCATTATAAATTAATTTCTGATTTATTTTTGACAGAAGATATCTCATATTGCCACTGTCTCCACATGCAGCTGCTAAAATGGTTAAAAATATATATCTATTTCTAATGTCTGCGTTATATTCAGATTCAGCCTAGACATAGCAAACTATAGTGGAAGGTGTCAGTTGCTGGTGCGATGTCAATATGACATAAGCAGGTCTTTTCTCTGTCTATTTTTGCTGCAAGATGTACGTCACATGTGAAAAATAGGCAAACTTTTAGATCACAGGTTGCGACTGCAGCGCATGATCTAGAAGTTTGCCATCTCACCCATGTGGTACGGCATAGTTTTGTACTGAATGAAACATGACAACTTGGACTAGCAACAGCCTTAATATACTACTGAACTGAGGACAGTCAGAATGAGCGCAGTGCATTGCGGCCGTGTGAATAGTGATGCATTCACTTACTACTGCAAGTACTGAAATGGATTGACGCATTGACATGTTGTTGTTTGTACTGAAATGCATTTGACTACACAACTATATACTGTATCTGATGATATTATTATTATAAGATTCATCTAATATAAACATACAACGAACGTATAAGACTGTTGTCAACCGCCAAACAATCTTTTGCTATGTAGAGGAACAGTAAAACTTTGACCAGTACTTAAGGCAAAAAGAGTTATATGAATGAACTGACCAACAAACACAAAGAGCTTTGATGATCAGTAAAATACTGAGAAACACAAAGCATCCACTACCCAATAGCTAATATAATGGAAAGTCAGGATAATAATGACTGGTAATGACTGATCACCTTATAATTTAGACTCTGAAACAGCCATTTGCGTAAACAGCACCGACAAACTCATCCTTTCCTAGTCAATACATTCATGATGCAGACAAATACCACATGAGTGACTTACTCATGTGACTAACCACTTTCTCCAATGCCAAGCCAATATTTCGTCAAGTCCAGGTTTCCTGAATGAAACGTGGAAAAAAAGAAAAGGAGCTCTTTGATCTTCCAGGCCTGTAGCAGAGACAACACAACAGTCACATAAGTTAGAGGAAAGGAAAGCCACATCCATTCAAAGCTTAGATAAACACATGAATGTCTCTGCTCCCATGGTGCCAGCTTTCCTAAACATATCCAACATGCTATCACTCATCCCTGCACAAAAGAAGCTTTAGCCTTGTACATACAACCATAGCACATAAAGAAGACGAAGTATGCAGAATCATGCTGGAGAGGAAGAATCACAAAGCCCCCATGACAAACGCTGGAGCCTGGCCTCAGCACTGTGGTTCATTCCA
This sequence comes from Trachinotus anak, assembly GCF_046630095.1. Taxonomy (NCBI): domain Eukaryota; kingdom Metazoa; phylum Chordata; class Actinopteri; order Carangiformes; family Carangidae; genus Trachinotus; species Trachinotus anak. Next base: position 16,236,817 of record NW_027273876.1, on the reverse strand, counting down.
TGTGTCTGTATCTGAGAGGGATAAAGACGCATCCTTCACCCTGAATTTATGTGTCTTTTATAACTGTCTGTATCCTGTAACGGTTGACTGAGCGTGAAAAAGATTATCCACTTTTGTGATTCTTTAACATCTGGGACCTCCGCAGTCTTTTATGTCTGGTGTGCGTTCAGTGACAACTTACCATCATGTATGCCATGTGATCGTTCTATTCCTTTTGTGGTTTGGATAGTGTTACGTTCTGTCTTCGGGTGACCAAGACACAATGTGAGAGTAACCCCATCTTCCCAAAGTCCCAAGTAGCCTCCAAAATACCATGCTGGCAGCTCCAAACTGCTGTATAAAGGATAGTATAAGATGCAAACAGTTGTGTGGCTGATCGGGACAGGGAGGAGAGGAGCGCTCCCTTCACATCATGTCCGCGCCATCTTGGCTCCTTATATTTGACAAATGATTCCAAAAGGAGCTAATCAGCTGCAGGATCTGATGCAGTCCACCAATCATTTCCATATGCACACAATCAATCACTCCTCATGCTGCCTTTCAAACCAAAAGACAGAATAAAACAGACAACTAAAAAAGCAACGTGACTGCAGTCTTAACAGATAGAAATACACGTTTAAAGCATTCTGGTGTGAACTGTGGTTGCAAATGCTTTGCTCAAGGGTATTTTAGCACTGGATGTTAAAAAAGAAAGAGAATTACTCACTTGGACCAACTAGCAACATCAGTGCTCCAGATACACTGAAATCCATGATTTTCCACATGTTCAGTTTATAGTAATGATGGTGGATGGTGTCTTTGAAGTTGTTTTAATCAACTGCAGGCGATAGAACACATATATCAAGTGATGAGGTTAAACCTGGCAATCATGATCAATAATCACATAAGCATCTCCATATTTAATTTTAACCATATTTTGTGGAAATATAATTTACAGCAACACTTAAGTTAGTATTAGTATTAGTACTGGCTGATATGTTTGTGTACAAAACCATGCTGATGACCAGCAGGACGGTGTTGAAAAATGCTGTTGGGAAAGACGACAGGAATGAAGGAAATGAGTGATGAAAGAAAGGAAATCCTTGCTGGCAAGACACATGACATAAGTTCTGTGGCTGTCATTATTAATTATATATATATATATATATATATATATACTGTATATATAATGTATATGTATGTATGTATTATCTGCTGCTATTCCTGTCCTTGTATGTTTGATCCTCCATCATTGGCCTTACTTTTTGGAGGGTACACTGTGCTATGCTTTGGCAGCCATGATAGGGGTCCTATGCCACCCCCTATATAGGTGCAGTTCTTTTTTTAGCTGGTTAGCAACAGTAGCTACCTCTTGTTAATCAGGCTGTGTTTGAAAACACATTCTATATGCTATATCAGTGGTTCCCAGCCTTTTCCAACTTGTGGCTCGCCTGAAAATCTCAAAAACACTGGCAACCCACATGTGCAAATATGCTAATACAGTGATCGGCCTTGATACTACAAAAACAAAAACAACAAAAAAACAATGAAACGAGTTTTCAGTGTTTTTAAAGATAATTTCCTCTTAAAACATTTTAAAGCATTATTTATATCTTCTTCTTTTCTTTTCACCAACATTGAACTGTTTTGCAAATGGTTTCATGGCCCACTTGCAAAAGCGTCACGGCCCACCAGTGGGCCCTGGCCCATCAGTTGGGAGCCACTGTTCTATATAATTCACTATTTTGTTTATTTCACTTGAAGGTCTGAATTCCTAGTGTGTCAATGTTTCCACCCTGAAAAACTTCAAAATGGAACAAAAAAAGCAGTCAGCAATAGCATGCTCACTACCTTCAAGTGACAAACGCAAACTGGCTCCGTAAGTGTCCGAAATATCTATTTCCTGCTCACTGCTGACCTGGTGATTGGGAAACTCCTCCGTTCAGACAGGCTCTTAGGTAGCACGTGGTATTTTATGCTCTTTATGCTCGGTGTCTTCAATCTGTTTTCCTCATGCCTATATCATTTTTATTTTTGCTTTTATTCGATGTATTTTGATTTCAATTCATTCATTTGATTTTATTTCTTGAATTGTGAAGCACTTTGTGACTAGTGTCTGTGAAAAGTGCTATATAAAAAAACTTAACTTACTTAACTTACTGAGTGAACTATTGAGTGTGTATTTTATTGGGAGTGGTGAGTGTATGAACTATTTATGGTGTAGCTCGATAGCTACAGTAGGAAACCCTAGCTCACCTTGTATTTGTTGTTTAGCTAGCTTTTTAACTACTGTAATTTATCCTTGCTAACCCTAGTTTCTATCTGGTTTACTAGTACACCTGTGGTTGAAAGCAGAGAAAATAACAGAGCTAAAGAAATAGCATTTTTTCACATACATTTCAAGATAAATCTCATTTTCTCCCTATTTTCTTTCTTTCTTTGCTTCTCTATCCCTCCCAGTCTTTGTCAAGCTCACAAATGATTGTCCATGCATATAAACACAGGCACACACACACACACACACACACACACTCCCACTGCTCACATTTCTTATCATTAGACGTAATCTGAACTGCTGTATGCAGTACCTCACTCAATTAGGTCAGCACCATTTCCTCCAGAGTGACCTGCATTTCTCCCGACGTGTATATCACACTGCTGAGGGAAATGACTCAGGCTAACAGACCATATTATACTGTCGCCTGCTGTTTCAGGAGAAATAAATGACCAAGAAAGGGCAGGAGGACTTGGGCAATAAGAGAGGAAGTGAGAGGGGTTTGGGTTTGTCTGTAGTTTAACATTACAAAAAATTTGCCATCTGTGGCCACTTTTTCCACACTCTGCATTACCACGGCTGCTTTTGCTCTGACAGCCACTGTGGAATCTAACTCCTAACCCAAGCAGATTTTCTCCTTTCTGTAGCATGATTATTTTCAGTGCAGTGATTCAAGTTTCAAGTTAAAGTGTTTGCGTGCACACAATATTTCATGTGATTCCATAAACGACCTGAGTTTGAATAATTTGTCACCCTCTGATTATGAGAAGCTCTTGTTATTCCCAATACGGCGAGTACTATTCGGCGTTCACTTTAAGAATCAGGCATTTAAGTAGTGTCGTGCAGAGTTTTCTAACCAACTTGGCATAAACACTAGTAATGCAATTCTGTGGTTAAAGTTTAAACAATGACAAAAACACACAAAGTGGGCTGTTTTTTAAATGGACTTTAAAGGCCTAAAAAAAAGGCCTAAAAAAGGCCTTTAAAGGAGCCATTTGTACATTTTGCTATTGATACATAGCCAGCATTAGCATTAACAGCTGTTCACTGACCAGTCTGAGAGAAATGTTCAAACTTCATTCCTTTACTCACCAAGGGCTGTCCCCAGCAGTGGAAACCAATGCCAATGTTAACACTTGTCCCCACCACATGTTTTCTTCTGCCGAAGTTAGCATGCTAACCAGCTAGCCCCAGCCCATCTTGGCACTTTCCAATAGTGACTCACTTCAGCTTCCAATCTGCCATAAAGATGTACACGTTGCTCCCAGGGCTCTTGTCCTGGCAAGAAACCATGTTTGGTGGCAGGGAAATCTTACAACTAAACCACACCAAACTAGCTGATGGGTTAATGGAATCATTCTGTCTCTCATTTTCTGTCTCTCACTGTCTATTTCTGATATTGTGGACATAAGAAATAGTTACAACATTGGTGCTAACATACATCTTATGAATGAAATACTTACTTTTTTTTTTCTTTTTTCTCTTTAACACACTTTTTGTCACCTTCTTAATACAACCCAAAATCAGAAAAAGTTGGGAAGGTATGGAAAATGCAAATAAAAAAAAAAATGCAGTATTTCTTAAACTTTGACTATTCTTTCATTGCAGACAGTATGAACCCAAGATATTTCATGTTTTCTCTGGTGAACTTCATTTCATTTGTTAATATACATCCATTCCTGCGTTTCAGGCCTGCAACACATTACAAAAAAAGTTGGGACGGTAAAGCATTTACCATTAGTAGTGTTGCCATTCCTTCTCACAACACTTATAAGACGTTTTGGCACTGAGGATACCAAGTGATGAAGTGTTTCGGGTGTTATTTTGTCCCATTTTTCCTGCAAACACGTCTTAAGGTATGCAACAGTATGGGGTCGTCCTCACATTTTTCTCCATTCTGTATTGGGGACAGGTCAGGACTGCATGCAGGCCAGTCCAGTACATATACCCTTTTCTTCTGTGTAATGTGTGCAGCATGGTTTTGCATTGTCACGTTGAAAAATGCATAGACGTCCCTGGAAAAGATGTCATCTTGAAGGCAGAATATGTTGCTCTAAAATCAGTAATGCTGCCACCACAGAAGTGTAAATTGCCTTTGCCAAGGCCACTAACACAACCCTATACCAGGACAGACCCTGGCTTTTGGACTTGTTGCTGATAACAGTCTGGATGGTCCTTTTCGTCTTTGGTCCAGAGTACACGGCGTCCATTTCTTCCAAAAAAGATCTGGAATACTGATTCGTCTGACCACAATACACGTTTCCACTGTGTAATGGTCCATCCCAGAGGCCTCTGAGCCCAGAGAAGTTGAGCTGCTTCTGGACATGGTTAACATAAGGCCTCTTTTTTGCACAGTAAAGTTTTAAGTGGCATTTGTGAATGTAACTCCATATTGTAGTGCTTGACAAAGGTTTGCCAACCCCTTGCCCATGTGGTTATATTAGCTATTGATGAATGACAGTTCTTGATGCAGTGCCATGTGAGGGATCGGAGATCACAGGTGTTCGGCTTAGGCTTGAAACCTTGCCCTTTACGCAATTAAATTCATGCAGAGTCCTTAAATCGTTTCATAAAATATTGACTGTAGAGAGAGAAATATGCAATCTTTCTTTGGGGAACATTGTTTTTAAACATTTCAATAATTTTGTCTTGCATTTGTTGACAAACTGGAGATGCTCTGCCCATCTTTGCTCCTAAAAGACTCAGCCTTTTGTGGATACTGCTTTTATACCAAATCATGAATTGCCCTTGTCCCAACTTTTTGGAATGTGTTGCAGACCTGAAATGCAGGAATGGATGTATATTAACAAATGAAATGAAGTCAACCGGACAAGATATCTTGGTTTCATACTGTCTGCAATGACATAAAAGTCAAAGTAAAGGTAAGAAACACTGTGTTTTGCTTTGTTTTTTGTTTTGTTTCTTTTTTGCATTTTCCATACTGTCCTAACTTTTTCTGATTTGGGGTCATAAGTAAAGACAATAACCTACAGTGATTGTGCATCTCAGTAGCCTATTTTGTTTTTCTTTGGTCTGGTTATTATCACAGCATCTTGCACCTGATACCACTTCCTGATAACCATGGAAATACCCAACAATGACCAGGGCCTGGTTACATGATTTCCAGCACTGTTTTATAACAAATATTAATTTGCTTATTCTAAATTCATGAAATGGGTTTCCCTTTTTTCCTAAACAACAGGAAGAAAAGTAATTGCAGAGATGTTTTGCCCTGCAGCCTTTTTAGGGACATCTGACTGGGAACTGTACTGGTAGAGTGATATGTGACTTGCACGGAAACAGCACCACCTAATGACAGTTCCATGTTACTGCGAGGCTAATTTTAGTCAGGTCACGGCCGAGTAACATCAGAGGTGAGACTACAGTATGTGATACATTATACTTACTGCTGACAGAAGTGTGTGTGTGTGTGAGTGTGTGTGTGTGTGTGTGTGTGTGTGTGTGTGTGATATCACTGCAGCCGTGTGACTGCTGTATCACATCAAAGCTTGAGAAATAGGTCAGACTGGAAGCTATTTACAAACACAGGAGTTGGAATTAAAGGCCAAAGGTTAACTTGCTGTCTTATGTGAGTCAGGTCAGTGTGCTGTAAGTTTTAATTATATTTTTATTTAGTATATGTTGTATGTATTGTTTTTTTTCCAAATGAATATGGAGTGAATATGAATTTTACTTGTATGGAAACACAATTTTTGGACACAACTTTTTTATATTGAAGAAAAAATTGTGTCGTCTTGAAACTGAATTATACTGCATGTGCTTTCAAATCACTGATTCAGCAGTGTTTGTTGTTTTTTTTATTATTATTATTTTTAACCAATTTAACCAAAACCATTTTTAATTACTGTAATAACTATACTATAATATATATCCAGAAAATGATTCTGAATTTGGATGAAATTCATAAAAACAAGGGGTTTCAACACACTTTTTAAATGAGTCTTTGTGCCAACTAGTCCAATATTTTTGGGGAAATGGAATAGAGGAAAAAAGTGCAGTTAAGATTTATTTTTCATTTATTTATGTAACACCGTGCTGATTTTTTCATGCGAAAATTATACTGATACTGATACACGGCACAAAATAAATAACATGATTTATTGCATTGCATCAAAGCTGCTTTACTTATTACTACTAAGTACTGCCCAGCATGAACCAGTGCACAGTGACACTGACAAGTAACACTGCATTACACAGTATGACTAATAGTTTTCCATTGGGTCATCATAACCTTGAAAAGGCCTCTGTAAACATGCAAAGCTGAATGATTCAGAGATATGAAATTACTCATTCTCAGACTGAAACTGTAATAGCTAATGCTTTATGATAAAATCAGTTTAATTTGGTCATTTCAGTGCAGAAATTTATACTAAAAAATAAAAAATAATCAGGATCTAATATTTGATCTAGTTTGTTTTTATCAGCCTTTTTGAGCATTTCTTAAACTTCACTCTGAAACTTTCCACTGTAACCCAGACTTGTATGGGATGATAGGGTAACTGCTTTTTTTAGAGCCCTGGCAACCCTTGGGCTGTTGTGGAAAGTCAGATCCTCCACTGCCTCATACAATCAGTAAGCAACACAGACATCCTCTCATGTCATTTTTATTTAAAAGAGAGTAGTCCTAGAAACAGTTACCGTATTTTTTCTAAATGACTTCCAAATGCAGACACCGTTCCTGCTGTAGCTGCTCCCTGCCAATGAAGTGCACTCAGACCAGACAACAGTTGCCTGGAAACAAATGAAAACAAATGCCATTTCCGGGCTTGTGAGTCCAGACAGCTACTGCACAACATGTCAGTTCTTTCCCTGTCGACAAGTCATTTATTTTTATTAACAACTCTCTACAGAAGAATCTTGATGCAGAGAATCTGGAGTCTCAATCCTTATTTGTCTTTTTCTTGGTATTCAATGCACTGGTTCTAAGCTGCAGATTTATTAATGCTGGTAAGGAATAGAAGTTTCTTGATTCTTAATTGCTTTACAAGAAAACAAAGAATGTGGTTTAAAAACCCATTTATTCACCTTAACTTTTATTTATTCTGACTGACACCACATTTGAAGTGCCACATTATTGTTGTGAAACAGTACTGAACACTGATTGCACATTGTAAATACACTATAGTAAAGAGCTTGAAATGTGTTAGTGAATTTGCTTTGTCATGGAACAATGAGAGATAATGTTTCGCGTATTTCATCTAGGGAGAAAGGTAAAACTCGACTTTGTCTACTGTTACAGCTGCTGCACGCTGTTGGGAAACATAATCTTGCAGACCAGTTCAACTGTCAACTCCTCTGTCACAGCACTTTGCTGAATACTGTTAACTACAGACCCCGTCACTGTCCACTATCTTCCGTCTCCCTGCAGCAGCATGGCCAAAGGAAAGAAAAGCAGACAGCCGAAGGGAAAGACAATCACCTTGAAAATGGCTCAGAACTGCGTGGCGCTGACGCTGGATGGTAAACGGCGACTGGACCTCAGCTTCAAGGAGATTGCCACGGTGCCAAAGTGCATCCAGAAGCTGTGTGACATCGATGAACTGGACCTGAGCAGGAACCTGATCATAAAGATTCCAGATTTTATTGAAAATTTCATCAACATCAGTGTTTTGGATCTGCACAGTAACTATGTGAGTATGGCAGGAAACTGAGGAACAGATGCTTCAAAAGGCATCTTTGATTTCTTTGATTATATAGTTTTTTTACTGACTAATTCTTTACCCTAAATACTGTTAAATAATATAAATAAATAAATAAATAAATGAATGAATATCTTCTTAGGCTCTGAAAGAGTTGGGTTTGGGAGTCTAGAAATTTAAAACCAAAAGCCTCCATTACCCACTGAGAGTGTTTTCAAAGAAAAGTTGCATTTTGGGAAGTGTAGGATCCAGGGGTTGTTTACAGGTCAATCTACACTTAGGATTTGTACTTTTTACTCATCTAGTGTGATGCAGATGTCTTCTTGGGGCCTTTGATGGTCCTAATATATACCTTTTAATAGTTGTGTGTTCAGTGTTATTTTGTACCACACACAATGTTATATGCAGGGCTGGATTTATCTTCTACTTGACCCTCAGGTAGGATGTGACCTGTGGCCCCCAGTTAGTTATTAAGTTAGTTTGTGGATATTTGATGAATGTGTTTAGAAAGCAGTCCATGGAAGCAGAAGATAAACTGAAATAACAGCTTGAAAACTACATTTTAAATTGTAGCCCCTTTACAAGACATGGCCTCCAAGTTACCTAATGATGCCGATGTCATTTCTGTTCGTATTGTGCATTTGGTGGTGAACACAGTATTAACAGTCTAATTGGAAACTCAACAAATTACTACAGAAAGTGAGCACAGAGTCTCTGGGCCCCTGGGTGTCACGGGGCCCTTTCATAATGGATAAGTGTCTGGCTGGATGCCATGGTGTCAGATAAGGAAGCATTTTCTGCATAAATCTGCACATTACATTACACATGATACATTAAAGCAGAAGAGCATGAAGAAAAAAAGAGAACATTTTCAGGAAATGGTTTTGTTGTCTACTACAGAACGTGTCCCTGTTCGTTTTGTAGCTAGAAGAACTCCCTGTGACTATCGGCCGTCTGCAGAACCTGCAGGTTTTGAACCTGTGCAACAACCGTCTGACAAGCCTCCCCAGTGAGCTGGGCCTGCTGAGTAAACTCCACACACTGAATCTGGGTCTCAACCAGCTGGAGGCTCTTCCCAGCTCCATCGCAGCCTTGAAGGAGCTCCGCCAAATTGGCCTCTCTGACAACCGATTCACCCGCGTTCCAGTCTGCCTCTCGAGGATTGACAAACTGGAGAAGGTCAACCTGGACAGGAACCCCATCCTCACTGAGCTGACACCCAGCTACGAGTCAGTAATGACAACAGAGAGGCTTTACCTGGTCACAGAGAGCTGCCTGTGTGAGGACTGCCTGGATAAGTGTCAAACTGCGAGGAAGAAGATGGAAGATGTGGTGAAGAGCAAATTAACTGAGTGAGCTAAAGAAGACAGGGAGATGTAAAGATTCTTTTACTTTAAAAACACAGTCATGCAAGGCATGTATGCCTTTCAAATGATTTATTTCTCATTTTAACTCGCTGTAAACTTGTGCTGTAACCGTACCCACAAACAGTAGCTTTAACTGACACTACAGCACCATCTGCTGTTGTAACACTGACAGTAAGGCTCATCAAAAAATCTTAAGACATGAGCACGAGATACAGTGGGCTGAATGCGCTATTATGAACTGCTGAGGGACAACTGAGGAGTATGGATGCTTGCTAACATTTTTTTTTTTTTTACATTAACAATGGATGAAATGACTATAGTTATAAGCTCCCTGAGCCATCCTGGGCTTTTTAGTATCTTGGTACATTCTCACCGCTCTCAAGTCATTCTGAGCTAGCAATTTTCAGTGAAACAGCTCTAATAGCTCTCATGCTTGCTGTTTAGTTATACACACACACACACACACACACACGCATCCGCATTCACACAACAGTGTGCTACCTCTAACCTGAGTCACTCTCCGGGACATATTAAGGGTCAAGTGTCTCGCTGAAAGGGCAACTGCCCAGCTCTCCCAGTTCCCGTCATACCTCAAAAATCGTCAGCTGTTGTTCTTAGAAAACACTACTTGCCAAGAAGATGAAGGCCAGAGCGTCTGCCCTCTGTTCATTCCCCTTTAACTCATTACCAGACCGAGATCAATTCGTTTTCACGTCCACACAAACAGTCAATACAATCTGAAAACGGCATAACCTCAGAGGTCTGTGTCATTCAGTTTTTACCACTTCACTGAGCGAAAGAGTGCTGAGTGGACTGGATTAAGATCTCAGTAGATATGGACTCATTAAGAAGGAGGCAGCCTGGTATTGACTCAGCCATATTGTGAGACTAAGCAGCGATACAGTAAGACATGAAGGACAGAGAGCAGAGGCTCCCTCTTTAAAACCCAACCCATGAGTTGAGATTATGATGGATGTGACAAGTCAACCATGCTGCTGTAAATAAGATGTTACAGTACTTGCTATAACCACTATTTTATTTATAGTCGTACAGCATCAGTTGTGTGGAACTTTCTGGTTTGTCTGTCACAGTTAAAAAATGTTTACACCACATTAGTGCAGTGTCATGAATATTTCTTAGTTATCAAGTTTCAGGTATAGAATCTAAGGTTTATTTATCTAATTTCTTCCATTTACTTCCCATCTACTATGTAACAGCATGAATGAAATCTACCTGCATCCGTCAGCGGTTTCAACTGGTCTTATTGTGTGATCTTTATTTAAGTAGCTCGTGCAGCGAGCTAGAGGTCCGTCACAGCTGAACAATCTAATGCTCCTTGCCCAGCGCTCCCGGACACATGGACCCTGTCAGAGCTATTGAAAATCAATTCACACACATGCACACACATATAGATGTGCTCTCTTTTTGTTTCGCCCTGCTTTTTAGCCATTCCTTCAGTCTCTCTCTGGGCATCAATCACCCAAGCACACCTAGGAAGACAGAATGAATGAAACAGAACAGAAGTGCTGCATAGGCAAAGCACTGTGGTCACAAATAGAATGTAATTCATTTTGACTGTGTGGCCCTGGCTCCATAATTGACTGAGATAGAGGGCACTTGGACTTTGTTGCATTATAAGGAACGAAACAAGGAACTCAGAAAGTCATTGTGGGGCTGTCCATCAAGTCAAGGTCCTTCTACCATTTATATTTGCTGTATCAAAGGTTCCTTTTAAAGTACAATATAATAATTCCCACATTAATTTTAAGACACGAGTGGTGTCTCATTTAGGTGCATGGCTTTACAGTTATCCAGCTAAAGTCAAAATCAAATTGGCATTATAATAATGCAAATTTCTTAAATTGGTAGTAATTGATTTTTTTTCTCCACTGGGGCACATCACAACTAACTGCGCTCAACTTGTGCTGGGCGGGTTTTAACCATGAGTTTATCAGAGGTTATTCTGTGAAAACAGATGCCTTCACTATGGGGAAATGAGGCTCATGAGAGCTGCGAGACTCAAACAAAGCAGTAAAGTTGTCGGCTGTAACACCGAGGTAAGTGAACCTTCTGGAAATGTCTGAATTCATGTACAGATTTGTCTTAAAATATGACCAGATCATCATCAAGTTACATGACGTTACAAATATGAACAAACGCTTTTGAATTTCCCCAAGGGATCTATCTATCTATCTATCTATCTATCTATCTATCTATCTATCTATCTATCTATCTATCTATCTAACACTTGTAACACACAAATCATTGTATTGTTCTTGTCCATATTGAAAAAACACTTCACAGTGTAGGTTGGGAAAAGTAGTGAACCCCTCAGCTAAAAGCTAATTGGAGTCAGGAATTATTTAGAAAAACCTGGGGCTGGTTTCAAAAAGATATTTTAGGCTAGTCTGTAGTGTTAGCTCAGTCTTAGTTTTGCTCATGCACGTAAGACCATTTAACAATCATAAAGACTAACTAATTCTAAGCCAACAGCATTAGACACCTTACCGCCTGGCTAACTCAGGCCTAAGAGCTATGTTACCATGGAAACAATCATACCTGTGCACACTAGTAGCACCCAACAACAAAAAACAGGAAAACATGGCTCATAATTTGTGGTTTGCTGACATTATTATGGAGAAAGCAATGAGAAGGGAAAGAGTTTTTAGAGACAGCAATGATTCTCTTGCACATCAGATTTTTCTTTTTATTGTTCCACTCTTCGCTGTATTTCCCAAGTAAAATGTCCTTGTAACTTCTGAATTCTTCCAAAAGACAAACATTTCCTGCTGGACCAAATGCAGCTCAGTGGTTGGATGCAATTCCTTGTTCTGCCATTTTTTTATTTTGAAAGAAAGTCTTAATTTACCCAGAATTCATTGTACCACAGTCCAGCTTAAGATAGTCAAGAAATAAACTGCTTCCTGCAAAGCATGAATTTAGACGTCTATCTGAACTCTGACTATTTGTTATATCTAAGCCACAGTCAAAGTTTATCCTTGTGGATCCAGCCCCTGGAGTCCAGTCAATGAAACCAGATTGATGGTGTGGGTTAGAGCTACATTGACTCGACTCAGACATTTTGAGTTTGGTGTTCACAAGAAATATCTGCTGATGTGAGCCATGGCTCACAAAAAAAGATCCAGATTTGGGAATTTGCATAAAACTGAAAGGGTTACAAAGAGTTTCATTAGTCCACAATCAGTCAAACAATGACCATTTAGTTTTTTGTGTACTCTCCCTTGTAAAACTTCAAAGGCTCAACACAGAGGTAACAAAGAACCTCAAAGTAACAGCTAAAGGTTTGAAGGAATCACTGGAGCTGGTTAACATCCCTGTCCACAAGCATGGTGCCCATGTCAGAACATGGGAACCTGTAGGGTGGGGTGGAGGGAGCATCACAATGTGGGGCTTTGCTGCCTCTGGGCCTGGAATGAAAATGAATGAGTAAAAATGAATTCCCATCAGTTTCTCACAGGATAATGTCAGGGTGGCTGTCCACCTGCTGAAGCTCAGTAGAAGCTGAGTGATGCAGCAGGACAATGACCCTAAACATCGAAGTAAATCTATTACCCAATGACTTTGAGCAAAGAAAATCCACCTCGTGGAGTGGCACAGTCAGAGCCCAGACCATAATCCAACAGAGATGCTGTTGTCTTGGTTTACTTTGTCCACCAGCACTGTGAATGTTAAATGGGTGTGTTCAATATAGACATGAAAGATTATAATTGCTTGCATGTTATAAGAACATTGTGTTTGTCTCTATTGATACATCACATTTTATGCAGGAAACCAGGTCGTTTCAGGGTTTCACATATTTTGTCTTTCCAGTGTCTAGCGTCAGTAAAATGTGTGTAGACAGCTGGACTGAGAAGTGTAAGGGTTCTGTCAAACATGCTAAATGCAGCTAAAATCCTTTCTCTGTAGACCTGCTGTTAGCGTCCTGACAATAACAATAAAATCTACTAATTTTATTACGCCTCACGACCAGCACAGCTTCTGAAAAACGCCTCTATGCAGCGACTGTAATGTGACAAAAAGACTGAGTAAGAAGATTCAGACAAAGAGACAGAGACACAGTCAGACAGGCAGAAGGCTGCCATCCATATTGCATACGCCGCAGTCCTGTCTGCTCCTCACATAACCATTAGTGGATGACATCATGGCCCTGTGCTAATTGTCAGTGACAGAGTAGTGAGGCAGGGTAATGGGGGAAGAGAGGGGGTTAGAGAGAGAAAGGCAGAGGCAGACGGACAGACAGAACTCAGGGGAAAACACCTGTCTGCTAAACGTCTCTTTAGTCAGTCACACCACTCTCCTACCGAGCACCAATGTAATTCTCTTTCTCCTAATTAAAGGATGAGAGCCTGAGTCACTGGACTGTTAACTTATTAGAGAGATTGGGTTATAATGAGCAAAACTGCGTTTTAGCTTCGAAGCTGAAATACAATCAACATTGCAATGTAATTACATAAAAATGTCTTCTTTCAGCCTTCTCCTGCTTACACATTGTTATTTTGTTACTGCAAGTGGGACAGTTTAGCTAAATGAAATATTCAACAGAATATAAGTTGTCAGAACCCAGATATATGAGCAGGTGAATGGAACACACTCTGTACCCATACAGAAATGTAACATGTGACATATACTGTATGTCCCTATATCAAGAGTGAGGTTGCCATATATGTCACCTATGAGGGATGTACTGTATTATCATCACATATATACATAGATGAAGATATGAGTTTATAATATGATGTACCCATAATAAAATTTGTATATGAACATATATAAAGATATCTATATGACAAGTTTTTGTATGATAAAAAAACATATGTTATGACTATAAATGATGACAATATATACTTAATTTATCTTTGCAAGTTTGTTAAAACAACATACATATAAAATTATTTATATTTTATGTGTTTGTTTGTTTTTTATTTCTCATTCATTTTAAACATTTCTATCTTCTCATTCTGGCAAACTGCTCTCAGACTTTGGACCCTTCTGTATATAACATATATTGACAGGCTTTGGGATGGATATATTTTTACTATATATAACGTATGTCTACTATATAAGCATACATACATAAACATACATATTTCTATGGGCTAGACATCTATGTCAATATATAATTTTTGTCCAATTTCTAATAGGTTTCATATATAATTTTTACCTTTGTACTTTTATTGTATATGTACATACAGTATATTTCATATATAGCCATTTAATATATGTACATATGTTGCATTTGCGTGTGGGTGGAATAAAATCTTTCATTCAGCTTTTTACTGTTTATTAAATCATGATATGAACAGGCTTTATACTGTGTATTTAACATGAACTCCTGTTATAAGTTTCTTATCATAACAGCAGCAAGTGTAAATAAAAAATTCCATATGATTTACTACAGACTTTATTCAAAAATTTGTGTTGAATAAAACCCTCTAACCCTTCATATATGGTCATCTATTATAACACTGACATCAAAATATAGCCAGTTTTCTGCAACATTCATTTAGAAAATGTTTATTGATACATTAAGATGATTACATAATAAATCCAGGAGCTTCATCATTAATGGAAAATCTTAACAACCCTTATTTTATTTATATATAAAATGTACTATTGAAATAAAATCTGATTATAATACCATCATTTAGAGAAGCAGAGTTAATGTCAATACAGCCCCCCAGTCATTGCTGCTGACTGAACGATGCGTCCCATCACAGTCAGTCACTGGTGATCAATAAATAATGCTAAGTCAACAGTCACACGTTCAGCAGCCACCCACAGGTCTGTTTTAGTGTAGCCCATCCCTGCCAATATGAAATTTTAATCATCTTCATTATCAATATTTTAGAGGGGTTTTTAAACACTGTGGATCCTGAGGGCTGTTAGCATTCTGAGCGTGGTTCGTCCTGACTGACATTTGACCTCGCTGGTGACAGAGGAAGCATAAACACAATAAGTGACGAAAGAAACAGGATTGATTTCATTTCCAACATGGACGCTACTTAGCTTCAGTTTCTATATGACAGGTTTTGTCACTCTGCCTCCCAAACAGCAACTACATGATGACATGCATTTCCAGCGGTTTGACAGCAGAGACCGTGTCAGCAGCCTTAAACCCTGGCTCGCAGCAGAGGTGGCAGAGAGCGGTTCGTGTGTGTGACCTTGTAAAACAGGTGGTGCATGAAGCTGGTCACAGGACTAGCTGGAGGACCGCTGCAGACAAGAGCACACTCCAAGCTAGCTCACTTTTTCACTGTTAGCAAGCACAGGTCCGCTCGGTTGAAAACCGGACAATAGACTCCTTTATACTTTATACTCCAGCAGGACGAGATCATGCAACACGGGAAATAGACTACAGAGTATTATCACAGCAGGAGAAGCACAGGTGTAACACCATGTTCATGTGATGTAATGGATGGATTTTAACAACTTATGAGCACAACATCATCATGATGGTTGTATGATTATAAAGTTGCTCATCGAAAGATTAAAATTGGATGGATAATTGTGGCTCAGTGATGATACAACAACGCAACTAGCAACCTAATCTTAAAAGTAAGAAAAGCAGGGTGTGTATGCATAGTCTACTGAAATAGTTAATAATTCAACATCTACCTTTATCTCACTCTTTGCTACATGCAAATATATTTTTTGTTATGGTCGATTTCAAATGAATGTTTCTGGGTCAGTGTTTTCCACCGACAAAATGACAGTCATGCAGATATTTAGTCCTTTTCTCATCTGTCAATATTTGAATCAATGCCATTTATCCTTCTTCCGCAAGGTTAAAAGCTGACAGTGCATGTAGTGTAGTAAGTAGAACATAGCCTACAGGTGATTTCATTTTCATGGAGAGTTCATGCATTACCTACACCAACGCAAGACACAATAGGTTTAGTGTTCCGTGTGACTTGCTCAATAAAAAGAAAGACGGTAACTGTGGAAACTGATTTATTGATGTGCGATGAATAATACATGATAAACTGGAACATACATGCATGATACATGATGGATTTAGTTAATCAGTGTTGTGTATTCATCGATCACTGTTGAAACACAGGTAAAGAACCTCTGTAATTGTTTGCACCAGCAAAAATTGGTCTCAGCACAGGAAAATGTTCATTTCTTTAAAACTATAAACACAATGAGCCTGTGAGAGCAATCATCATTAATCATTTTACCTGGCTCGGTGTCTCTGCCTCTTTAGGGCCAGCTCCAACAGTTTCTGCTCAAATTTACTGTCATTAGCTGACTCAGAGAGACAAAAATTCAAAACTATGTCAAACCAGACTCTTTGATCATGCCAATGATGTTGATTAATGAGACTAAGGAGGTTTTTTGTTTTTTTTTTTTTTTGGAAGATGTTTTTGCAATTATATTTTTTTTAATTCAACTGAATGATCCAAAGGGAGCTACCACCATACAAAGACACTCAAACCTCAAGCACCTAATGTGATCAAAGTATTGCCCAGTCTTTTTGGTGAACTTTTCAGGGGTGAGGGAGTCTACACCACAGCTATGGTTATTTTAAAACTCTTCAGCCCCGACCACTGTCAGCTGATTTGGATATCCAGATCCATACAAATATCAAATACATTTACAAATTAGATTTGCCTGGTTTTCGATGAGGGGCTGTTTATCCTTTTTTTTTTTGGTTGTTAACCCACAGCTCCAAGTTGTTCAGCTCAGCCTCACAGTTAACACCTGTGATAAACAGGCACATGCATGTTAACAGGTGTCCAGTTATACTGTCCAGTTAATCCACATCTTCCAGACCAGGCTGAAGTCAGTGAGTTTTATTCTTAGTGGCCACTGATGCCAAAGTCCAAATAAATGTGATATTTGTTGAAGAAAAAGCCATTCCACCTTACAATATATTACATTTCTCTAAACCCAATCAAGTTTTTATCATGTCTACATCGCATATTATCTTCTGTGAGCAATTAAGTTATTATCTTGGGTGCACAAGTTAATAACCTATGCAAACAAGATTGGTATCCTTTACTGGATAACATCGTGTGAACAAGAAAAGGAACTTGTGTGAACAAGATCAATATCTTGTGTGAGAAGAAAACTTGTGGAGATAAGGTAACCTAGATGATAACTCGTGTAAACAAGATCAGTATCTTGTGTGAGATGGCAACTTGTGGAGACGAGAAACAACTTGTGGAGATACCTCTTGTGCGAATTAGATAATATTTAACAATATCTAGCAACTAGATAAAAACTTGTGAACACAAGATAGCAAGTTGGATAAACTAGACAATAATGTGTGAACAAGATCTCAAAATATTACCACCTTCAGGGACCCCTGACAAAAGCCATTCTGGGAGATGCAAGAAATCAACAACTTAGGTAGAAGTACAATCAAAAAGCCAAAAGCAGATTTCACAACCACGTAAATTACAAACCTCAGTCACAGTACTCCACCCTAACAGGGACCTACTCTGATACGAGCTGTGTCCTTCACATCACGCTGGAGAGAACAGCCTGACAATCGAGCGAGCTCTGAAATAGACATGGAAGCTTGCAGGCCTACATGTACGAGTTATGGTGTCAGTGAAGTGTATACAAAGAGTAACCCAATGTTTATGGCTAAACAAAAAACAGGAAAGTTACGGTTGAGTGCTGCTCTGGTGGTTTGCAGCTCTGCCACTCGTCTTGGTGTGTGGCTTCAGAGGTCCACCCACTGAGTCCATGGTCCCTCCTTTTCTCACCTTTCTGTCTCTTTTACTTTAGTTTAACATCCCATGCTGTGTTAACAGAACAAAATGATGATGACTGGGCGATACATTCAGAGTGAAACAACACCCAGAGCCACACCCAACACAGTGTGGTTGCATCGCTTTCACCCAACCTCAGGCTTAAACCAAACACTGGCACTGAATGCTTTTTATTGCTGTCTCATTTTGGCTTGTTGGTGTGTTTGTGTATGTGTGTGTCACTCCTCCCTCGCTCCGCTTCATCTTGGTTTTTTGCTGGTATGTCCCTCCTCTTTCAGCTCATTTGACCCCAATCTCTGTGTCTGTCAGCCCCATTTTGGCTCCATTTTGAATGGCTCCGTGTGTGCGCATTAGATCTATCTATCTGTCCATTTGCTGCTTGATGTCTTGTGTGTATATGTGCTTGTATGTTAGGTGTGGGCACACACACACACACACACACACACACACACACACACACACACACACACACATACACACACACACACCCTTCCACCCCCTTCGCGTCTCTTTCCCTCTTTGCTCTGCAATAAGAGCAGCTGTGGTTGACGTGAGGCCAGATCTGATTCAATTGCAGTGCAGGACTTAAGGCTATTATCCTCTGTACACTGGAGGAGGAGGGAAGCACAGCATAGCTGCTACAGCAATGACAGGTCTGATGCTGCCTTCTAGAGAGGGCTGAGAGTAAGAAATTCAGATTTCAGAGGGGGGAAAGTGCAAAGAAACTCCTTGAAGGAGACCATGTGTGTTGTTTTTTTCTCAACTGGACAAAATACTTTGGTTATTGCAAAATAGCAGGAAAAATCTAGACCGGTGGTGTGTGATAACTATATCCATATCCAGTTCAAATTCCTGTCTTTCAGTTAACCTTTTCTGGTTTGCAATGTGTCTCAATACAAAGCGTTATAATTATTCCAGGGTGTGTGTGGTGACGTTCAGTGTTAATTTCATCAACCAAAACTATTACAAAAATGTTTATTGGCGACCTTTCATCGGAACAAAAATGAGTCTAAAATTAAAGAAGTTACTTGTAAGTTTTCTCTGCCTCCGAATGTGGTTTCTTGCCAGGAGCGAGTGGTGGTGAGGTTATAATACGACCTCTGAGCAGTGTTACGCCTTCAGGGCAGACTGGGGGCTACGGTGAGTCGCTATTGGAAAGTGAACAGATGGACCAGGGCTAGCTGGTTAGCATGCTAACTCCAGCAGGGTAGAAGAATAGAGAGTTAACCTTCGCGTGGCTTTCCACCACTGGTGAGTGAAGGAATGAAGTTTGATTCTGAACTTGCAATGTTTCTTCTTCACTAGTAAGTAAACAGTTGTTATTGCTAACGCTAGCTATGTAGCAATAGCAAAACTTACAATTAGCTCCTTTGAATAAAAGATAAACTTTAAAAACAAAAAATTTGACAAAATAAGCAAAACACTTTTCAATCAATAAAAACTAAATGATAAAGTCAAAGACAGAGCAACTCATTAATGCAGTCGCTGCAGTTATTGAACAACCAGCTAAACTGTAGATCGTCCGGCCATTGCTCACAAATATGTCTTGGTCTGTTGTGCTAAATAGTATCACACATTTCAGGAGCCTTTTGTCTCTGTCACTAATGTTAATATTAGCTCATGTTAGCTAATGTTAGTGGTCCCGTCCAACTGACAAACCAGAAAACATGCACTCCAACATCATTAAGGGCTGTGGACGCAATGTTAGGCTAATGTTTGCTAGCAACTAATGGGTGTGAGTGCAGGTTTTAATGTAGGCTGTCAACCATCTATGTCTTTCTCTACAGTAAATGTTAGAAAATCATTGCATTATTGTTATCTAACTATTTAACAGGTAGAGCACATAGCCGCAGTAAAGCTAGATGAGTATGAACGACAAGGAGTAAGCAGCTTTGGAAACGACAACTGGATTCACTGGTCTCCAAAAAAGGTATGAAAATTAAAATCCATGACAAAAATTTCACTAATGAGAACCAAACCAAAATATTTACTTTTATTGTTGTGTGAAGTTTTCTATGCTGTGACTAAAACAAGTCAATATCAGGTGCCAAAATACACTGGTGACATTTGTCGTCTTTGCTATAAATTTCTCTCGCCACCAGAGCCACACTCCCACACGCTGTCTTGTATCAGTTACAGGCTGCTGTAGATCAAGGCGACAGGACGTGTTTGTTAGAGGGGGAGTTGTATTTTTTTTTCTCCCCTGGTTTTTCTGAGTTCCTGAGCCACTGGAATGCCTGGAGGATGTAATTCTGACCTAGTGTACAAGTTGGGAATTCCCCACATCTGACTTTGAATTGAATGCAGCATTATTCTTACAAAGCCAAAAGGGATGAAGACAGAAGTGGTTAAGGAAAGTGTTCAAAGTGAAGTGTGAAGGGAGTTGATGCAAGAGATGTGGGGGGAGAAAAAGAGATCAAACACTGGTTTAGCTAGATAGAGATAGAGCTAGAAGGAGGCAGGAAGAAAATGAGAGAGAAAGGAGGAGAAGGGTGGGGGAAATGAGTGATTAAGGGAAGGAGATGGAGACATGCTGAGGACCTCTACAGCTTAATTAGGTGCAGAAGGAGGAGACACCTGCCAGATGAACACCCCCTCCCCTTTTCTCTTTCTCCCCCTCACACACATGCAAATCTTTATGAAAAAGCAGTCCTTCAAAAAAAAAAAAAAATAAGAACACTTAAAATCAAGCATCTGTTAGTTGGTCACATCTGCATTCTGCTGGTGGGAGACCTTCCCCAAAAATGTCCTCCTCCATCTACCCGAGGCGCATGAGCCACTATGAATAATGTAACAGGGAGGGGTGGAGGCCACTGAGCGTGTGTGCACAGAGAAAAAAAAAAAGGGGTAGTTCCTCCTCCTTTTCCTTCACCACCCCCTTCTTTTTTCCATTCTCCTCCCCTCCCCTGTTCACCCAACCCCCTAGCTGCCGGCCGCACTGCAGAAGGTCAGAGAGAGAAGAGGAAGAGGCGCGAGGCAAAGACACAGAGAGGCTGAGGGAGAGACAGGGGTGGGGTGCTTGGATGTACATGAACATGCCGACAGGAGAGTGTGTGGCCGAGCGATGACAGCAATGCTGAGCCCAAAGATCAGACAGACCAGGAGAGGTAGGACATGGTTTACTTGCACTACCTTCACATGTACAGTACCTGCCAGCTGCATTAGCTGCCTGTTCATCCTTAACTCTGCACTGTCACCTAATGTCATATCTGACAGGGATCGGATCAGAGGATGTGTTAAGGATGGAGTGACTCTTGCTGAACACTGACCTGCACTTTTGCAAATATTGTCATTTGAAAAAGTGCTTTCTCCACTGTAATTCTTATTTCACACAAGAACACGTCTACAGAAACACTTTTCCTCCACTCCATCTGTTTTCCTGCTGCAGTCATGTATTTCTGAATGAAGCGGTTGGTCTGCCCACGCAAGCAACCTCTCCTGCACATTAGCATTCTACTACAGCTGGCCGACGCTGCCAGTGTGAATTCTATTAAGAGGAGCGAGCAGCATCTCTAGTTTCATCACTGCAACGCTCAGCACTAACAGGCAACCGTCAGCTGCTGCTGCTGCTGCTGCTGCTGCTGTGTGCGTGTGTGCGTGGATGGATGTTTTAATATGTCCATGTGTGCAAGTGTGTGTGTCCTTCCCTCCTTCCTTGACACTAATCTCCATGACTGCAATTATATACTGTAGCTGGAGCTGATTAAAATGAAATGAATAGTTCCCGAGAATGGGAGAGTGATGTGTAAATCCTCTGCCGGAGCAGATTGAAATTGTTAGCAAAGTGGATTAAATCTACATTTGCATATATTAAGAGAACAGAACAGATTCAGCTGAATTAATGAATCACTGTGTACATTTTGGGCATTGCACTTAATTGATCACAGTTTTTTGTGGAAGATGATTGTTTGACATTAACAAGCATTAAGGTCCAGTTTTGAGCTCATCAAGTGAGAAAGAAGGTCTCATGTGGATTTACAGAAGATCCAAATACGTAAAACAAAATGCAGCTGTCATGTTAAAAACCACTCATCTTGCATTTGTGTTAAGAAAGTGGAAATTAAAGAGATTTGAGCGACTCTATGATCCTGCGTGAGAAGCATTCTCCGCATACCTTCTGCAAATTGGTGCTTCACTGCTGACAGCATCACATTTGTTGCATGAAGCCCATGAATAAACGGGTATGTGACAGATGTAGTCGTGTAGTCCGTCCTCAGTTAGGGTCAGAGCAGGTCATGAAAGGGACACAAACACTAACCAGCATGCATTGCGGGAGGATGAAACTACTTCTGACGAGCAAACTGGAACGTGAAAGAGTACAATCCAGGTATAAATTAATAATATAATTATCATTTACTTTTTTTATTGATCTTTCATAGCTATGACAAAAAAAAAAATCAATTCATCATCAATATCTGCTTCTTAAAAGACAAATCTGGCTGCTATGCTTCAGTAACTGCTACAACCATCAGCAAATTAAAGCTGTAGCAGGGCCCTGGCTACATTTTTCTGTGGCTGGCATCAGAAATCTAGTAGCAGCTTTAATTGCCCACATGTCAGCTGCTTCATTCTCTTGCTGGTGTCTTTTTTGATCTGCGTTACCATGGTTTTATGATCAAAGTCCTGCAATGTAGCAACACCCTGACATTCTGCCTTTTTGAAGCATATGAATGAACACCCTCACAACTAGGTACTGGGAGCCAGAGCATGCAGCATGGATAAAAAATGCACACAGTGACACACTTGGATAATGTTCATGTGGAGATGATAACGTGCACAGAAATGCACAGACATGCACACACCCGCTGCTGCAGATCAGTTCCACTCCACTGCAGCTTTCACATACAGGCTGTATGTTATTGGCCACACCCCCAGCCTGTCAAGGAAGGCTGCCACAGAAACACACACACACAGACACACACACATACACAAACATAACGGTTAACACATTAATCAACAGTGACAGGCTAACTGGAAGTTACGCCCTGATGCACCTGTAACTCTCCATTTTCCACGAACCATAAATCACTACACAACAACCGAATTAATGAAATTGAATTCCTCCAACATGCTTGTGTGCATGCTTGTGTGTGTGTGTGTGTATGCGATATAGCCAGCAGTGTGGTACTGCCTAGCTATTGTGGAGTACCCGCCTCGCCACGCTAATGGATGGGCGCCTCTGCGATGTGCATAAGAGCCATAAATCCATTTCCTGCTGATAATAAATATACGGCTCCAAACTACATTAAGTGACATTATAGGGGCCTAGAGTGTGTGTGTTCAGGCATGTGTGTGTGCAAATAGAGCATCAAGTGTCCCTTCATGTGCCATACCATTTGTGATCTGACGTGGGTCTGCAGACAACCATTTGTTCACATTGTAACATTACTTACATACTTAGACGTGGCACTGGTGAATCCAGCTTTTTATGGGCAGAGCACTCTTCTGTGCCCTTTACAATACTTTTGTTTTTCTCATTTGGTTTGTCAGTTCCTGTGACAGACCAAGCTTAGACACTGCCTTTCAGATTGTGTTTGGGTAAAATGGCTCAATCTCCAGCACCTCAGGCAGTGTGGATTTGTGGAACCCCTGCTTAATGCAACCAAGGGTTAGTTTACCGAAATTACAAAACTGATTCCCCTTAGTAGGTCTGCACAGGTTTTGAGATATTTATGAATACAACTGTAAAGTTCTATTTAAAAATTTGCTGCGTTAAAAAGACTTATTCGTACGATCGACTCCTGTCTCATAACTGTCTGAAAGCAACGTCTCTTTTGTGGAGCAGTTTATATTCCAGCAGAGGAGATTCAGTAAGACTGAATGATGTAACACGGCTAATAAGCTATAACAGCTTCCTGCCTTCACCAAAGCTGAACTCGATATCAAAAATCCACACAGATTTACTTCAAGACCTTATCCACTGATCACGACAACGACAATTTAGCCATTTTAAATTTTGGGTGACCAGGGCTTAAACCTGTCAGGATCTTTTGTGTATTTCTCTGTTGGTTAAATTGAAGTCTATTTTTTACTTTTGCCATAAATCATAGCTGAAGTTTTATGAAATAATAAGTGCACCCCCCTCCCCACCAATGCGCAGGCTCGTTCATGATATCATGTATGAGCTCATGACTGAGCAAGCAGCCAGTCCATCTGGTATTCCTGGATATTCAGCTCCATGCTCAGAAATTATTCATCTATGTTGCACATGACACATGGGCCAGTTTGCATAGATAATCATTGGGGTACGTCATGATAAACAAATGTGGGCACACTGCACATCTGCCAGGCACGATGTCGAGCCCTATTATTGGACTCAACCCCCTCCCTAACTGCTAGCTACTGTAAATGAAGGAGCCACAATTACGCTCTCCATCACAGTGAATTGCAGTGATTATGCATAAAGGGCACATTTACAGTAAAACTGCCTCTTTTCAGCATTGCAGCCGATAGTTGTAGAAGTGACCACAGAGCAGCTCCACCCAAGCCAAGGAAGGTCTGAATCATTCTGAGCAGAAGGTCCAAATTGGCGCGGTGGGTAGTCGTGCTTGGCACACACACATTCACACACTCAAAAATCAGTTGTTGTGACTCAGGCGTGAATCATCGGCCAGTGTGTGTTCCACTGAGTCTGTGGTCCAGGCAGCTGATGTGTCGAACAGTTGCGCTCTTTCATGCTAACACCGCCGCCAGGAAGGATGGAAAGACGTGAGGGACATGATGGGGTGAGGAAGAACAGAGGGGTCAAGGAGGACAGGGAAGGTGAGTGACACCTTTAGCAGCAATGTGACAGAAAGAGTAAGGCCCGAGATGCTGAGAGGACAAGACAGTTCACATTCAGGATGTTAGCATTTACAAACAATCAACCTGTTCACCATGCCCTTCACAAAGACTGTTTTAAACAGCTCTGTTGCAGCACCTAAAATTACCCTTGTTCTCAAAAACAATGGAAGTAATTATATTTTTTTTAAATTGCCGATAAAAATGTGCCTCTAATCCAACAACTAATTTATGAGACAAAAACTGCTTTAATTAGGAGCCAGTGGTGAGAACAATGCTCTGCTTTTGTGTGTGTGTGTTGTGTGGTTTTGCATGTGTGCATGTGCCCTGTGTGCTCTCAGTAATGACAGCGCTTTGATTCAAACGGACCAGCAGTGCTGAAAGTCAGGAGGGAGAGAAGAATTAGAGCGAGTCAAAGTCAGAGAAACGGAGGGAGACGGGGACGGGGCCGGGGCCGGGGGCCGGGGCCGGGGAGTGAAAATACAGAGCTTGTTAGTAAAAGACTGGAATTAGCACAAAATGGATAAACGAGAAAGGCCAAGATGGTGGTGACAGAGGTAAAGAGAGAAAGAGAGCAGGAGAGGGGAACAAAATATAAAGGAAGAATGCCCGGCTTGTTCCCTCAAATGTTTTCATTTTAAAAA
Source organism: Trachinotus anak (assembly GCF_046630095.1). NCBI lineage: Eukaryota > Metazoa > Chordata > Actinopteri > Carangiformes > Carangidae > Trachinotus > Trachinotus anak. The sequence continues at coordinate 16,211,368 of NW_027273876.1, read as the reverse complement.
GAGGTGTGTTTTTCCATGTTTGGTGTCATGTCACACTGTGTTGCTCGGAGCAGCAGCCCTAAACTAAACATCAGGCTTCAAAAATTTCCAATTAAACAACAACAAAAAACGTCATGAACCCAAAAACCTCAAGGAAGTACTGGATCTATAGAGATGTAGGGCGACACTTATTGGCTGCATTAATAAATCTTTTTATACTAACAATGGATGAAATGATTATGTGAAAGGTATTGCCCGTGGTGAATAATCACCCAACTCTTCAGTTCCTCTGAGCTCTGCAGAGCACTTTAGCATCTCATTGTTTTGGTTTTGCAACTCGCAAATTCACAGCTCTGGTTCAGTGCCGCAGCTCTGATCATGTAGCAGGTAGTTTTCTCCAGCCAAAAACTCTAATAAATATACTCTAAGCTTCCTGCTCAGCACCAAACAGCCGACATGGAGCATTTAGCTACTAAAGAGTCAGATATTTCTCTTGGGAGCTGCACAGAACAGAGCTAAGAAAGAGTTAACGCTGGACCCAACATTTTATGCTGCATTAAGATGATATATTTGGCCAACTAAGTAGTTATCCATTTGCTGACAAGTTTGGTAAACTAGGTAACGTCTGCCATTGTACTTTGTAGTGTATTTAATAAAATTTCATGTATCTGACATGAGTAGTTAACATCACATAAATTATCCGGTGAAAAATTACAACTGTTATACACAGGGACCAATTTTAAAAAAGAAAAGAAGGGAAAAAACACATTGTGAGTGTGTGTTATTGTTCTTATTTTCATTCATTTCCTGTGGTGATAGTGTTTACTTTAGTTATTGATATGTTCAGGCAACTCACAATAAAATAAACATTTACACATGAAAAACACACAAAAATTATGCTTTGAATTATCATGGAGGTGATTCACAATAAAACTGGACACTTTGAAAACATGGCCAAAAAAATCCTACACATTTTCCTTAGAACTACTACTGGAACATCCACTCTTCACTTAACACCTCTCTGAGGATCAACAGGCTTTGGAGGCTGCCAGGACAGGCTGTGACATGAAATAAAAATGACGTGAGCCGTGTCCTTTAAGCTACATGTATGCCGGAGAAAGCGGGATGAGACAATAAAATGGTATAAACATTGATTTTCTTCCCCTCTCCCCATTCATCCACCCCCTCTGTCCCCCTGCGCCATCTCAACATTGATCGTGTGTGTGTGTGTGTGTGTGTGCGCGCGCGTGTGTGTGTGGCACAAAACGCACACCAGCAGGGAGGATGTCTGCACAATTGATTTCTATAAATTATACATGATCATCAAATGGCATTGCCTTGTTTGCCTGACCAGAATACAGCCCCACGGCAGGAGCTTCAAACCTTCAGCCTGTTTTATGAGAGTGTAACTACATTTAGCCTCAACTTCTTAAAAAAAAAAAAAAGACATGAATGATGGTGTGTAGGTTTGCAGAAGTCATACTTAAGAGTCAGCTGGTGTAAAGAAAAATGTCAAAAATGACACGTGGTCATCGATTTTTTTTCCAAAGCTGATGTCATACAAGGACAATCTGAGAAGCATTGCCATCCCTTCCCTTTTAAACCTGTCCTTGACTGAGTTCAGGTTACACACGTTTGTTGAGAGGATTTCAGTCAGCCAGCCAGTCAGTCAGCCAGTCAGTCAGTCCCATGTGGTCCTATTATCTCGGCTCAAAAGCCTCTGCCATTCTGTTGGCAACACACAATAAGTCTCTTCCAAGGACCTTCCGAATTCGACGGGGGATCCCTGTCACCTGAGGCTATGTGTTCTGTCTGTGGGTGCGTAAATGTGTATGCCCCTGTGTGTGTGTGTGTGTGTGTGTGTGTGTGTGTGTGTGTGTGTGCATTCCCCCCTTCACAGTCCCTATTCTATCTGCTTTCTGTTATTATTTGTGCCTGTTGTCCCTCTCCCCCTTCATCTAAAGGCGTAGCAGCCCGGGGGCAGAAGGTTGTGCGTGTTCATGACTGAGGAGCCTGGCAGAGCATGTGTGTGCACACAGCATACCGAATGAGGGTTAACACAAGCTTCTATTAGGGAGAAAATGAAAAGACACCAGCTGGACAAATGGAAGACATATAGTAAATCAAGCAGCACAACCAATTCAATCCTCTCTGACCTACTCGACCCTTCGCTCTCTGACTGCTTGTGTGTACACAGAATGAAAATGCTTTATGTATGTTTTGCAGCCAGGTCCAAGAGCATGGTGATGGGCGAGGTGTCGCGGGGCTCGTGCCGGCCGGGCTCCCCCAGCCTCCAGGAGGGGGCCCTGAAGGCTGGCTGGCTGAAGAAGCAGCGCAGCATCATGAAGAACTGGCAGCTGCGATGGTTCGTGCTGCGCTCGGATCAGCTCTACTTCTATAAAGACGAGGAAGAAACCAAACCACAGGTAACACCTCAGCCATGTTTGCACGCAGAGGGATACGCCGACAGGACGGTGAACCTCAAACCAGACTGTGTGATCACATTTACACAATGAAATGAAAGTGTTTTATCTTATCTAGATTTGCTCTCTGGGGGGGACTGATGGGTTTTTAGGTGCTAATAAATCAAACAGCACGAAAAACTTAAATAACTAAAAGCAATACTTCTGGTTATTTGACATGGGGTTGTGTGAGGCACTTATCTGTGATCAGTGTATCACCTGTGGTTGATTTGGATCAGTGCGCTGCCAGATTAGAGAAGCAGCTGAGAGCACAGAAGCTGCTTAGCCATTTAAAAAAAATACCACTACACTACACTCTTGCACCATTACAAGATAAAGCAGTAAAAATATTTTAAATAAAGCATACACTTAAACTGACAGGGGTTTTTTTGTTCTGTGGGCATGTTTTTAAGTAGTTAAAATTTGTTTTTCTGCTGACCCTGTCCACAGCAGCACAGCACTCAGCGTCTGTGTCTGAATTTCAGACTGCGTCTGTGTCCGACTGTGTTTGATCTGAATCTACTGCAGGTAACACACTGACTACAGATAAGTACCTCACACATCCCCACGTTAAATAACCTGAACTATCATTTTAATGTGAGGCTTAAAAAAAAAAAACAAGGGATGTAAATTTAGATTATTATGTTATCTGATGAATCAGTGATGAGTCTGTAAGAAGCAAAGGAGAGTGTGAAAACACACACAGGCTGGCCATTAATCGTAGGTATTGGCTGTGACCACCAGTATGTGTCCTCAAGCAAGATCCTGAGCCTTTTTTAGTCTATCGATCACATCTTTTCACCGTTAATTACCTCCCTCCAAATATCTGTTCTTGTGGGAAAAGAAGTGTGTGATTGCAGTTGTCAAATGTTAACCGGTTTCCCCAGTGAGTATTTAAAGCTCAGTAGCAGAGAACTTGCATTATCTTTTGCCCTCCATTCATTTCCATGTACAGTATGTAGCGTGGCTCTGTCGACAGTGATGCTGATCTCTCAGGTAATCCACCACTCTCTCTCAGTATCTCAACAAATATCTCAACAGCTATTGAATGGATTGATGTGAATTCGGTTGAGACATTCATGGTCCCCAGAGGATAACACCTACTGACTGTAGTGATCCCCTGATTTTTCTCCTGGCACCACCATAAGATTGACGTTTTTGGCTTCAATTTAAATCTCGATGGATAGATTAACCTGAAATCTGACATTTATTGTATATCCCCCTCAGGATGAATTGACTTTTTATTCACCAACTGCTGCAGTTATCCTCAGCGCTCTTGTACACAGTTATTCAAGGCTGAAGCAAAGCTCTTGGAGAACTTGCCACAGTTCTTCTGTGGATTTTCAGTCTCTCCTCTCTCTTCATGCAATCCCATGATGTTGAGATCAGGACTCAGTGGAGGCCAGACCATCTGCTGCAGGACTCCTTGTTCCTGTCTCTGAAAATAGTTCTTCATGACTGTGTCTTTGGACTCATTGTGCTGCTGCAGAATGAATTCAAGAAGGATTCTTGATGCCTCCCTGATGGTACTGACTGATGGATAAGAATCTGAAGATCGTTAACTTTTGCACAGTATTGTATATGTCTCAATTAATACTGTCATTGTCTAATATGTAATATGTTAAAAGTGTCTTACCTAAAATGCTAATCATTGCTATGTTTCAGCGTCACTTATGCTGAGATGGCAAAGAATGTATATTTGATGAGTCAGCAGGTTTTAAGCAGTTAAGAGAACCAGTGGCCAGGGGCAGCACAATTTAACAATAATCAAGTTACAATAATACAATAATACAATTTTACCATATGAATTTAATAGACTTAATATTGCCAGAAGTCCCAAACAAATATTGCCAAGTTTAGAAAAGTCACACTGTGACCTTTGAAATGTAAGCGATGATGTTGACAGCTGGAGCAGCACCACTACACATGTCAGTCACCACTGGAGCCCAGATTTAATATCCTCCATCTGCAGACTAAAACAGGCCCTTCATTCATTCCTGTCAGTGGTAATGATGACTCATCGCACTCTCAGGACATTTTAGTGCATCAGTACAAATAGCAGCATGTGACGCTTGGTTTCCTCCTCCATTAGTACAACCATCATAAAAACATTTACAGTGTAAATCTCTAATCAATCCCACCGCTTCTCTGATGAGACACGCTCATCTTCTGTGGCCAGGTGCTGACTCATATTTTCCCATTGCAATTCAGTACTGAAGTGTCCTCAAGCAGTGCGATAGCTGGCCTGGCCTCACACACACACACACACACACACACACACACACACACACACACACACACACACACACACACACACACACAAACAAAATAAAGAATATTGGGATGGGCAGTCAGTGTAAATGACAGGCTTTGCATAGTTGTGATAAGAAGAGGTGATGTAATCTAACAAAAGACACCAGGGGCAAGTCCATGACAGACACACATACGCACACACAGATGCACACACACATACACACACACACACACACACACACACACACACACACACACACACACACACACAGAACATAAAGATCATCTCTTTACATTCCTTGTTGAAATCTTGACACATTTATTGATTTCTTCAGTTTTCACTCTGCCTGCTGTTCATTTAATGTCTGCCATCACTGCCATCACTGTCTACACACACACACACACATACACACACAGACTAAAGCCACACCGAATGACGTGTCTCTCCTCCTCGCAGTCTCCATTCTGTGGAGAACAAATGACTGAAGGCTTCGACAGACTGTCTTTAATCAGAGCCTGTCAATACTCATCCAGCCGACATTGATTTGCAACTCCCAGTGGATTCAAGTAAAAACACGGGGCTGGATGCACTCACACATATACACTCAGAGGAAAGCACACTTACGTACAGACACACACCCTCCCCCTCTGAGAGCAGGATGTGTGAGAAAGTGTCATTCTGGTCTTTTTTCCTCCCTCTCATCTTCTAATCGATTGGAAATTCGAGGCTGGGAGTGGTGGTGGTGTGTGAGGCGAGGGAGGGGGGTGTGGGCAATTCATTGCAATAGAACAAGACGGGGGTGTCTTGTTCTGTTGCGATGAATTGCCCACACCCCCCTCCCTTCCTCCCTCTTCCCTACCAAGATGAAAGGATGTGATAATTGGTGAAAGGAAAGGCAAATCTGATGCAGGATCCATACTGGTTTTCTTTTTCCTTTTCACCGCATGGGGATAAATCCACTACAGAACAAATGGACTTCATTTATCAGATGTTAGATTCCTGCTCCAAGACAAACACATGGGTGGTGGTGATGGTGGTGGCGGTGGAGGGGATCATTAGTTCTCAGAATACAAAATGAGTCTTCAGCTCGGTTCATGACACACAAAACCATTTGTGAGTGATAAGTGGACGCTCGCAGTGTGGATGGTGTCATCTCTCTCTTTGATGTATCTGTTGATCCAGTTCGGTGGTTTGCTTTCTTCTTTGGTAAGAATTTGTGGCTCATGCTGGCTGCTGTGATCTGGCTTTATAAACTCCAGTTTCAGTTGTTTCATGGAAAAGACCAAAGCTCCAGCAGCCAGATGACATGAACAATGCATATGTTTAACCAATAGAAAGTTGTGTATCTGTGGCTCTGATGACACTGGACTATTTTTCTCTTTCCCCTGTGGTGTCATGGTAAATGTAAATGGTAAATATGACTGCATTCTAGTCCTATCGACCACTCAAAACGCTTTACAATGGAAGCCACATTCACCTATTTACACACACATTCATGCACTGCTTTTTGCAACACATAGTGATACATCAGACCAATTTGGGGTTCAGTGCCTTGCCCAAGGACACTTTGAAATGTGGACTGGAGGAGCCAGGAAGCAAACCACTGATCGTTTGGTTAGTGGATGACCCACTCTCCCTCCTGAGCCACAGCAGAGGCAAGTTGAGGCATGCATTCACAAATTACAGTTACTTGCAAACAGCAAGTAAATTTGTGTGTCCTAGGCTGAGGTGCACATGGTACCAATCAGTCACAGTGTGTAAAGTGTGTTTGTAACAATACACTGGCGGCTTTCGCACTGGTGGGGGACATTATCAAAGTGTGCTGAGAGTAAGAACTGGCCCTGCCGAGTGTTCTGATGATTGTGATGAACCGAATAAAGTTACCTTGTGTACACAAGAGTCAACAAAAAAACAATCTAACCACAACCATTAGCACATGCTAGCATTGTCGTGATCTGCTCCACAGCAGTGCTGACAGTTAGCCAGCTAGCGATAGCAACATTTGTCAAACAGCAAGTCAGCTGAGGTTATCATGCTATTCTAGCTGTCACTAATGAAAATAGACCTGTAACATTTTGTAGCTTCAAATTACTTACACATGGAGGAGAAGAAAAAACAGTTCTGAGTCAAGCTGGAACCCTTTAGCAGCTCATAGGAGTCTCCATCTCAGGAAACACAGACTGGGAAAGAAATTCAGCCTCAGACTTTTCCACAGTTGCACAAATGACACTGCTGGAGCTGGTAAAAAAAAAAACTGATGGCGCTGTTTGGTGAAGATACAGACAGAGCCAGTAAAAACTTCACTGTTTTGACGCTCTACCGTTCAATTTTGAGCCAGTAATCCCTATGGCCAGTCCACCTTTGCTTTGGTCTCATCTCTGTCTTCAGTGCATGAAATTCTGGAGGGACGCTTTCACCTGGACACTGTCACTTTCACCTGAAGGTTGCATACTGATAAATATGAGCTTACATTGCTGTGGAAAGGCAAATGCAGCAAACAATAACCTATAACTAAACATTTGGTACAATGGCACTAAAGACAGGAATCAAGGTTAAGCTGTAAAACGTCTTCTTAACTTTGTCACATATTTTAAGCATCAGCTGGTTCCAGTGTTAATTTTGAGTCAAATGCTTATTGTGTGATGCTGCACAGAGACTTTGTTACCTGTAACACATTTAACTGAGAGCATGTATATCTAACACAAACCAGGATTTGTTTTTGTCAAATCCTCTTAAACTCAGTCTGACATTATACACTTGGTATCTATGGTGACCTAAGGATGCAGTCAGTGAGGAATGGCCTTGGAGGGTTGTATAAAAAGTGTCAGTGTTGCAGTTACCTTGCTCATAGGACAATGCTTTTGAACAATAAGACTGATCCAGTCAGTTGTTTGATGCTGCTACTTTGACTGGGATCCAGCGTTGGCACAGATTTACTGAATATGTGAGGAGACAGCTGTTGAAAGAGCTTGTTAGAGCTTCTTGCCATGTGTTTAACAATGGGAGGTTGAGGTGTCTATGTGCCTCAATTTAGGGCCTATGTACATGGTACCATTCAATAACAGTGTGTAGGATGTTCCCAGAGTGAGATGAGATTAAGAACTGGTCTTCAGAGACCTGGCTGGTGTTCTGGTCCAGGATGATGATTGACATTAATGAGCAAACCAGGTTAAACTGTGCATATTTATGGCCGGTTGAAGGCTCAAACATGAGCTCTGCCTCAGAGTCACTATGTCTCCATGCTAAGAAAAAAAAGAAAAAAACAGAGTATCCTACATTTTCATCCCACACAGCTTGACCGTGTGATTTGTCTTCTCGGGGTACGTGTTGCCTTTTCTTCTTCATTCATCCCCGGCCAGCTACTCGGGTGATTCCGAGCACACAGCACCCTTGGGAGCTCTCCTCCCCCCGGTTCCTGCCCTGCCCCTGTGCTCCATCTATCCCCAGCCCCCGCCCCTTCCATTTGTTTCCATGGCGACTAATGCTGGCGACAGCCCGGTCCTCCATCTGAGGCGGTTTGGCAGACTCCACTCCCCATTTGATGGAGGATGCCAGTGCGCAGATTAACGGGGCCGACCTACTGACGCTGGCATCTCTTCACAGCTCAGTTGGCCTCAGTTCTCAGGGCTAAATAGGTATTGATCTTGATAATGTATTCTGATAATCAGTGTGGGTGCCTGTTCACTTTTAAAGGGGTCAAGAGTGGAGTGATAGGAGGAAGGAGGGAAGGAAGGAAGGAATGAAGGAAGGGTGAGAGGGCAAGGATGACAGGAAGAACGAAAGAAGGAAAAGGGAGGAGGAAGTTGGAGGAAGAACAAAATTACATTTGTCCCATTGTTCAGTGTTCCTCTGCCTCGTTTTCAGGGCTGCATACCTCTGCAGGGATGCCAGGTGAATGAACTCACAGCTAACCCGGATGAACCAGGAAGACATCTATTTGAGATTGTACCAGGTAAGATCCACTAGCTCCTCCTCTTCTTCCATCATCCACCATCTCTTCCTCACAGATTCACTTCACATCTCAAACAAAATTAACATGCCAAAACAGGCACTAGGTTAGATTGAGGAGAAGATCATTATTTGGGTAAAATAACAACAAGGGTTGGTTACAACAATGAACATCCGGTTATGGTTGTTGTTGTTGTCATCGGTTTCACACAGGAAAAAAACAGCCTCCTCCTTTGTCAACCCATCCACCCCCCAAACCTCCCCCTAACATGAACCTTGTTGCTCTATATTACGTCAGTCGTTATGATTACGACAGTCACTAAAAGTCAGCTAAGAATAGAGTGTAGCTACATGACGACCACTACCCTACTGTTGTTGTTGAACCTCACCATTGTGGCAGAATATAGGCAAAAGTATTCATATGCAAACTGGTGATTATCTGCATTGTCCTCTTTTTTTTTTTTTTTCTTAATTGTCGGAGTGGAAATGAGGCTCGGGCTTGTGCACACAGTTCAGGAGTGATTGAGATTTATAAAATCATATAGTGATATATAATTGTATAATTGTGATAGAAAGGGTGTGTAAGCATATTTCTGTCTTTGTGTGTATTAGTTTTAGTCATGAATCTATGTGAAGTTTTATGCATATAAGTTTTTTGCTGATTTGGTACATCCAAGTGTGAATAAAATCTTAATGAATCCAATATTTGCACATCAAGACCTGTCAACATGCACCTCAGTGTAACTTTGAGGTTAAAAACAACCGTAGACAATGTTTTATTAACCAGAAATTTTCAAAAGAAATGTTTTGTCTGCACTTCCTCTGTGTTATAACAGGAAATGAAAAACTGCACGACAACCACCTGCATTCTCTGGTTGCTATTCAGTTTTCAGACAGCAGGGAGCACTGTTAGCCAGGGATTAGTTGCTGTACTGCTGGGGACATGTCTGCTCTATTGTATTTCTAGCTCCTCGAGTGTGAAAGTCAATTCTTGCAACAAGAACAAAATGGCATCTCCATCATTGCGAGCTGAGTCTGTGACGGTATATCTCAGGGCTGTTAGCGAGCCGTCATGGTCCACATGTTTAACCCACAGCGGACACATAGCAGCTTTGCCTGTGGCTGAGAGTCCAGTAGATAGATTGACCTTAAGTCACCTTTCATGGTTTTACTCAATCAATACAACACTTATTTTTTATGTGTGTTGCAAGTGTGTATTTGTTAGTGTTTGTATTTAACCCTTTGTGAAATATGACAAAAAGAATATATTATCATAGCTGTATAGTTTTGGACTGGGCTGTGCATAATGTGAGTCCAACCTTCTGGTTCTCTATATCACTCTGTCAGTCTGTGCCTGTTTGCCTGGAGGTCTCTCTTTGTGTTTAGAATGGCTGCCAGGCTTGTAAGTCTCTGTGTGTTTTGTTTATGGCCTGTCAACATAGCAGAGGGGTGCGAACCCCAATGAGCCTCTAACTTATAGCTTCTAGCGCACAGGCCTGCACCCTGGGAGCAGAAACAGGAGGCAATGAAAGGCAGATGGAAACACAGACAGCTAAGGAGAGCTGTCAGGTGGGAAAGATATAAAGAGAAAGGTAGAGTAGGTTAGAGTGGACGGCTTCAGACAAATACGGATATGTAGACAGTTCATAAAAGTGTGCAGATTAGATATAATCTGGTTAAGGTTTTAAGGTTTAAATGTTACATCAGGTAAAATGTTAACAGATTAGCTTCTCTTTACAGTGCGGTTGTTCCTTAGTTCAAATCAACAGCAGGAATCTGATTAAATGACCCAAGTTACATTCTTCCTCTTTTCAATCCCTGTGTGAACAACTCGCTGTCGACTACATATTATGTTTACAGCATATTAGATTTGTTGGCTCCTGGGCAGAAACACATGAGTTGCTCGACTCTTTCTGTAGTCTATAATCGGCTTAGAGAGACGAAGGCTTTTTTCACTCCTGTTGTGTGAAATGAATAGACTCTGAGATTTCAGACTTCATAGTCATGCTTCAAGGAGGAGAGCCCTTCTTCAGTTTTTTAAAAAACAGTCATTATGGTGTCCAGTCCTGAACAATACAGCTTCAAACAGAGAGGCTTATTGGTAAAAAATCACCTGATGCTGCAACTTAAGAGAATCTCACTCTGGCAAAACAGTGATCAGCCTTTGGCTCAATGTGCACCAATGTTCTTTTTCACTCTTTTACTCTATTATTAACTCCTCAGAGGAGAGCAGTGACACTGTAGTCTTTACTGTTGGCTCCTGAAAAAACTGACACCTCAGACATCATTGAGCCTTAACTCTTCATGGTTTGATAAACTAAGGCTCCTAATTGTATGCAAATACAAAAATTAAGCAATGTGACTTTGGTTTGCTCATCTTCGTCCGGATTACGTCCAGAGTTGCAACAATCAGTCTATCAATGCATCAAAAATAAATTTCATCATTGATTAATTGCTTAAGTAAGTCTGAAGCAAAAATACCCATGTTTTCAGATGTTTTACGGATCAAATGAGAAATAGATTAATCAAGTAAATAATCAGTTGCAGCGTTAATTCAATCTCTTCTTTATTGGGGTTAAGTTGTACATAAATTAAAAAAATAACATTTTAGTTAATTTCCCTAATAGCTTGACTAGTGAAAGAACTTGTTCATTGGGGCTCTTTTGATAAGTCTATTTTTATCAGGTTAAGATAACAAACCTTTGCAGGAAAGGTTTAAATGTGCACTATTTTATGTCTGGTGTACTGTACAGGCCTGCAACAGGGGGCTATTACCAGCTGCTACCATAAAAATGGTAGAAAACCACACATCTAAAAACATCTATTAGGATTCCCAGACGGATCAACCCTCAATTTGAGGTCAATCCAGCTATGAAATGAAGGTGTTTTTTTTTTGTTTGTTTTTTTTATCAGGGCTGCTAAATCAGCTGCTGGCTTGCTCTCACTTTCAGCTCTCCTTTGTCCACTGTAATATTAGCTTTGCCCTTCAAAGGAGCCCGGGGACCTTGACTGTTCATCTGGGTCACGTCATTGAGTGATGGACTTTGCTTTTCTGAGACTGTTTGTGTGTGTGTGTGTGTGTGTGTGTGTGTGTGTGTGTGTGTGTGTGTGTGTGTGTGTGTGTGTGTGTGAAGTCAGCCACAGGGTAAATCCATTGGTCATGTTTATTGTGGAGATATAGAGTACCCATCCCTGTTGCACAAGGTAGATACAAGATAGATAGCAGCCACAAGATGTTGAAGCCCAGACACACACACACACACACACACACACACACACATACACACACACACACACATGCACACACACTCTTTGTATAATGTGTGTGTCAAATGTCTCCAGTGAACAGTGCATTTTTTTATCCTATGATTATGGGTAACAAACTATTAAAGCGGACTGGAGACGCTTTCTCATAAACTGAAGTTGATGAAATCATCATTCGGTGCACGTCTTGTGTGCACACGATCTCAAGGTCATGGTCACATTAAAATCTGCTTGCGTACATTTATCCTGCTGAATCTTTCTTGAACGTTGCTTGGTGGAAGCAGAAAGAACACAAAGCTCATTATGGCACTTCTTGTAATTTCCTCTTGGCATTTGAGTGAAACAACAGCAATAGTTCAGCGTGCAAGCAATTAAAAACTGGGACTCCCACCATGTTTTTTATCAGTATATACTGCAGACAGAGGGAGCAGGACACCCAAACAAAGCCGATTCCACAGTCATGTGGCTTAGTCTGAACTGAGCTTGTCTCAAAGCTCAGAGGCATTAAGGAAATGGGCAAATAATTGGTTATTTTTAAATATTCTTTGTATTTAATGGCTGACTCAAGGCTGTAAGCCCTCTGTTGTGGTAGTGTGAAGCAATTAAGCCATTTGGAAAATAGACACACACACACACACACACACACACACACACACACACTTGTGCCTGTGCAAACGTGACAGGTTCTGCTAATTCATTATTGTGGGCTAGCCCACACATTCACATCCCATCCATGCAGGCCCCAGAAATACCATTTTCCCAAGATACACAGACAAACCCGCATGAGAGTTCAGAGTCCTTTTTTCTGAACAGAAACATTAAAAGACTCTGTTAATTTTAGCCTTTGACCTTTGTAACATGTACACAACTGTACATGTTGGCCCTTATGCTGATCCTGACTGGGTCAGTTTTTGGCTTTCAAACTACATTTTAAGACACATAAAAAAATATATATTCTTTGGCAGGATACTGGATAATTTGAGTTGGATCAAAGGAAAAAGTGAACTTAGGTGGTACATATTTCTTTGTATGTTCAGCTGTGGTGGTTGTTGCTGCCAACAGCCTAGTGTTTCTCCTGTGTATTCCCACTATCACTACTTATTGAGGCCATTCATACAAAAGATAAATATTTTTACTACATTATCAATGACAACCTCAGGAAGCTTCTGCGTCTGATTGGTTAATATTTTTGAAAAATTCTGACTGTGCTTGTTAATCAATTTAGATGAAGCTATGGAGATTGGAGAGTACAGTCTTTGGCAGTGCTTGGCGTGTTGTTTCCAAGTTTCATAAGACAAGATAAGATAGATAGATACTCCATTATTAATACTCCTTTATTAGTTCTTCATAAACTGGTTACAGGTTTTAGGTTACACTGCAGCAATCAGTGATAGAAAGCCGAAAAATTGATTTTTAAATACAAGAAGTCACAGATTATTGTGATATCTCATATAGGTGCATGTGAGCCTGAATCCTATCTGACTGAAGGAAGAATCCAAAGTCTGTACTGCCTGTATCATGCAGAGATTGATTGGCATTGTGTCTGTATGTGTCTGTGTGTATACAAGTTTGTTTGGCAAAGACTGGAGGACAGCCCATCTCCAAGTTACTGCACACACACACACACACACTCAGAGAGAGAGGGACAGAGAGAGAGAGAGAGAGAAAGCCTTGTTACACTCCTCCTCAGGGATTTGCTTCTCCCCAGGGGAGCTGAGGGAACGGACCTGCTGAATGAGAGAGAGACAGGAAGAGAAGAGTGAATCAATGGACAGTATAGACGAGTGAGGAGCAAGAAGTGGGACTCGTTTGACGGGTTTTGTTTCCGCTGGCATCGAGCATGCCTCACTGGCAGGTTCTGGCCGTCAGTGCTACCTGCGTACTGATCTGCTTCCAAGTGGGCTTAGCGCTGGCAGAGAAGCCACTTCTTCATGCTGCAGCTTTAGGCCAGAGCCAGTCCCAGCTCCAGTCTGCACCGCTCACTCAGACATGGGGCCGGTCTGCTGCAAGCCGGACAGACTGAAGAAACAACATCTCCCAGGTAACGGGAAACAGATGCTGGAGATTTTTTACAAGAGTAGTAGAGACTGAAGTGGAGCGCCTGAGTAGCTGTGAGACTGATGGGACCTTAAGTATAGTTACAACAGCCTCTTATTTATGGCTTTTTGCATAGCATTAAGACACTGACTCATGTTGCTTATATGCAACATATACCCTATATTGAGATTGTTAGACATTTGAAAAATTTGAAAAAATAAATCTACTCTTTTTACTTTATTTTAAAATTTTCTATGACTCAGCATGGATAGACCACAAAGTGAATTTATGTGTTCAGGTTTGCTGAAAAATACGTTTTACCAGTATCCTATCTCTTTCTGCAAATGTTTGCATGAACAAGTATTTGACTGATTCCTGTCTAGCAACTTTATTGTTATTTTCTGCTATATTCATATTTAAAAAAAAACACATATTGCAGCATGGAAACTTTTATCCCCTCTTTCCCCTTCTGCTCTGGTCTTAGAGTCTTATATCAAATTAATGTCATCTGGTCAAAGTATCTTTTTAAACAGCAGATCGTTACTTTGGCAGCTATTTGCATGATTGACGGGTCGCTTAGACATGACTAGTGTGTATTGTCACACTTACAGTAGAAATATTATGGCAGGAGCTTGTTTTGTCCAAAGCAGTGAATGCTGGGTGAAAAATGTGAGGTTAGATCTTAAAAGTGACTGCAAGGTCAGGAAGTATTGTGTCTGGTTGTACTCACTGGGAGGATGTCCATGGTTATTGCTAGTCTGGGCAATATAGTTTGTGCATGTTTCAAGTTTATCAGAGGTATTTTTTATGATTTCATACTGTTTGCCTCCCCTTCTCATTGTTCCTTACACTTTTCATACAGTAATTACATTATTATCACTGTCCTGCAACACTAATCCCAGCCTTACAATCCTATAGCAACAGCTTGTTATACTGCTTACTCATCATAACTGATTCATGTAAACTGATCATTGTGTTTTGATTTGGCAATCATGAATGGAAACAACATGTTCCAATATGCTGAGTGGGAATTCTGGAACACAGTAGCTGCATCTATATTTAAAATTCTCCCAGACACACAAGAGGAAAGCATGAGACCGAACGTGAATCATCATGTAGTTATAGCGACTGCATATTAAGTATCATCAGTGCTGCTGGCTGCACTGACGGGTCCTCACTTGTCTCCCAGTCCGTCTCACTGTTTCTGTTACTCTGTCCTCCTATTTGTTCACTAACTTTCTTTGTATCTCTATTTCCATCTATATCTGTCCGGTCTCATTCTCTCATTCATACCAATAATAAGCTGCACAGAGGTCGTATAATGTTAATCCCCAACCAGTTCACAGTGCCCAATCATCAGTCACATTATTAATAGAGGACGTAGCCTGAGGGGCAAGACACGCCAACACACTCGATAGTGTAGAATAGAAACTGCATGACTGTTTGCTAGGCCAATAGTGCTTCAATGGACCCTTTTATGATTTGAAATTTAGTCATTACTTTTACTTATTCTAGTAACACTGTCATTTTGATATTTTCTGTGAGGGAGGGGCGGGTCAGTATCTGGTCTGATATTATGATATTCTCTGTAAGGGAGGGTTGACGGTCTAGGATGTGTTAGCTTGGCACAGGGCGTTGAGGTAATGAGAAATTAGCCCTAATTGCTAATTAACTGTTCATGTTGTGTGTTGTTAGCTCACTTGCTAATGTTAGCCTTTTTTTAAACCCACACTCAGGAATCATCTGGTTTTGTTCATAGTTGGAGGGAAACAAACGGTGCTGCTTGTGGTGACGGGACGTTTAGTATTTAGGGTAGTCTAGCTCCAACATGCAGGTTTGCTGCTAATGAAACTATAGTATCGAGTAATATAAAAAAATGTCTTTCCCTGTGGCATAAACAATTAAGTAATATAATTATTTTTCCATGATAATATTTGGTATTAATTACATTTTTCTTGCCCAATACTGTTCATTAGCCTAGGCACGCTCGCAACACATATGGTTTATGAATGCTAACTAACAAATTTCATCTTTGTCTAGGTAACAAAGTTGACAACTATGATTGGCACACAATTAACATTTAGTTAATTCAAATCAGCTCAATTGAGACTGTAAAAGTTTTAAGTAAAAAAAATTACACAGGCCTTTTGAGACTATTAAAGCTGAAGAGCTGAGGACCTCTCTTCAGTGGACTGCTCTCTCATGCTGACTACAAGTATCCTGTCCCACACTGACAATTTAATAAGTTCAAACAGTGGCATCAGTGAGAAAATGTCTCGTCCTCGGCATTGTAAAAACTACCTGTCCCCCTTCCTCCCTCCTTTCCGCTCATAATCTCCCATTCAGCAGTGCCTATGAGCTGTCTGACATTTAGGAGCTGCAGCTGTAATTATCAAGTATGTATCTTCAATAAACAGACACTCAAAAAGCAGCAGCATTACACCCCCATGCTGTAAACACTCAGCCTCCTCGCAGACTGAAATGTCAACCTCCGTGTGATTGGCGTGAGGAAGAGCTAAAAACGAATTCATCACTGGGACTTTGAGGGGAAAACTCAGTTTAGCGTTTGCCTCCGTAAACCCTGCAGTCACTGTTATCTTAATTGGCTCCAAAAGGGACCTTTGTAATGCTGATCCAACCAGGTTTGGATGTTCCAGTGATTTTAGTGTCTATGTTAGGATAGATTTTAAGTGGCTCTGCGTGTGTGTGTCTTATCAGTTGACGATTCACTGAGGACGAAATATTGGATGCTCTCAGGCTCCTTCATGTCTGAGTCTCCTCTTTATTTCTTATTCACACATTTAATTTTCCTCTTCTCCTGAGGACTCATCTAAATTCAATTGTACATATTCATACACACACTGTGAGCAATAATGATTGAGATAAATGCTCAGTTCAGTATTTCAAGACGGTGGAGCACATGTGAGGACAGACTGCAGTGTGTTGTTCATCACGGCAGTGTGAGTTTGCAAAGCTGGCTGACAATGGCACTTAACTTTATGGCACCACTGTTTATATTTGGATTCCCTTCTCTCAGCTAAATGACAGTGACAACAATGACTGTGACTGTGGCAACAACACCATCCAACACTAATGGCTCAACCAGAAAATATGTGTCATTCTCTCCAGATTATTAAAATGTCTAGCAGTACAGTGGTGGTGGATTGTATTCTGTATTTACTGTCTATTGTGTCGGTTTGGTGTTGCTGTAAAAGAAAAAGCAAAGATGTCCCATTTGCTATCTTGACCGAACATCACTGTGTAACGTTTTTTACTTCATGTGTTGAAGGGCTGTTTATGAATCCAAAAAAAAAAAAAAAAATACAGGAGATCTGCATTCACTAAAAGCTGCTCTGTTCAGAGTGACAACTAAATGCCTCACATGAAAATGTGAACTGGATTTACTGGTGCCATAATTACAGGACAGGAGGGTCAGAGCATTCAGTGCAGCCATTGTGCCATCTAGTGGTAAGAAGCCCTTGTAGCACATTGGTTTTAACCTGACTTCAACCCCAGACAAAACCAGCTGGGTGGGTATGAGATTCGTTTTTTTTTCTTCTTGGTCAGCATTTATTCTACCTGAACTGAAAGCAAATTTTCTATTTCATTTCATTGTTGGGTGAAATTCAGGCATCGATATGTGAATTTGTTGCTGCACCAGTTTGATCTTTCACAGCAAGAATCACAGCTTTGTTTTAATGTTCTTACCTGAATATTATATAATAAGTAATTTCTAATGTCCATATACACAAAAGACTTTTGCCAGTGTGACTAGTAAGTTAACAATTATCAAGCAAAGAAGCAGAAATTAGAAGCATTAAAAACATAAGCATGGATTAACAGCATGGAGGCTGATATCCCCAAACACACCTGCAAGAACACACCTGCAACAAAAAGAAATGCCTTATATTTATTCAAATGATTAATTAAGTCACAATATTGCTCTGTTGCACACAATATCAGCATTAACAAGCACACAGAGCTGTCTTATCTTAAATCATGTTAAATCATGTCTTTTTTTTCTTGCCTTTTTCTACACAAAATCATCCGCACATGCTTATTAGTTCTCCATTTAGAGTTCTATTTCGCAAATTTCACATTGAAAACCTAATGCCCCCCCCTTAAAAATTATGTCTTTCTTAAAACTTGAAAATCATTGGGGGCAAAGTCCTCATTTACAGTAATGTTGAGTAGATACAAAGTTTTAAAAAGCTGAAATCAATTAAAACAAACCTATGGATACAGTTAAAAAAATAATGCAAGTAGATCAATTAAAACAGGTGCAAACAGAAGTTAAAAGGTTAGAGATTAAGGATTTAAAATAACAATGAGGAACCAACAAATTAATTTTTAAAGTGCTTTGAGTTCCATGTGGATGGTGCTAAAAAGCCAAAAGCAGCTCTTCCAAGCTTAGTATGAACTCAAGGGACATGGAGTGTAAGTCAGTAATCAGTCCGGGTTTTATGTAGCCCAGTGGACAAAACTAACATACAAAGAATAAATGAAGGCAGTTTTCCAATAAGGCGCCTTGCAAATAAACAAATCTGTACGCAAATTGAGTGGCTAGTTATTATCATATTTTTGAAACTCTCAACAAAAATTAAATGGGTTCAAATCTAACTTACAGGCTGGTTCTCGCTCCCCCAACCTGCAATCCTGCTTATCCAATAAGGTCCCTGAAACAAACATAATTTGGAAATAAAAAATTGGGAAGGAGGGAAATATTTCATGGAGTTTTTGACATTATATATGGAAATCTACAATATACTGCATGTCCACGAATATACATTAATTCACATGAATTCAAATACAAATAAATAAATATTTGCAGAGTCTGGTGCACTTATTGTCATCTTTTTCCCCCCTCGTTTTTTCCTATAGGTGGAACAGGAGAGAAGGACCGGGCACCAATCAGCCATGAATCCTTCCTGCTCATGGCCAACTCCCAGACAGACATGGATGACTGGGTCAAGGCCATCCGGCGGGTCATCTGGGCGCCGTTTGGAGGAGGTAAACACAAACCTTTGACCTGAAACATGAGAAATACGATCACTTTTAAAAACATACAGATTCTCATCTTTGAGCATTTGACCTCATAAGAATGAACAACAAGGCTTTTTTAAGGGGAGATTTCGGCTGCAGGAAGGAACACGATGCTAAAATGAACAACATGGTGAAACATAAAGTAAAACCAGCAACAGAAAGACCTGAATTTTGAATTTTCAAAGAGATTAAAGATAAAATTCCTCAGTGAGGTTGAAAAGGACAACCAAATAGGAAAATATCTCTCCAGTGTGTCTTCATTATAGCGTATAAGTTACAAACATGAACCCAGTTGTGCAGAGTACCCCCAGCCCCCCCCCACTGTGTCTCATTCCTTTAGCCTGCAATTAAATTCTCACCCTGATGTCTCTATCCCTGGTGTCAAACTACTGTACCTGAATGGAGCAATGTTATTAGAGTTATCTGTCTATTCCAGTATAGTGTTGGTTTAAATTCAAAAATAGAGGAGCGGCTGCTTCTCTTAGGTTTCTGCCTGTGCTGGCACCTGTTAATGTGGCTTGATGAGTGATGAAGGAGCAGCACAGTATATGCACCGAATGCTGTATCGCCTTTACACTGTTATCCAGTTAAGAAGAGATTTTCTGTCTACTGCTAGAAAATCTCTTCTCTGTCTCTCCAAGGAGATCTGAGCCTGTGGTTAATTCTCACCCTGTCTGCTCCAGTCTGGAAGCTTAACTAGTGTACTTGACAGGAGGCCAGAAATATAACCAGGCTGGTCTGGGTGTGAACTGGGACAAGAGGAGCAGCTGAACAACATGGTGTGGGGTTACAAAGGAGCAGTATATTAATAGGGGGATAAATGTAGAATAACACACCAGTGATATAGCGTATGATGTCACTGGTCTCACTTTAAACTTCATTTTTAACGAGCCAGGTTTAAGCTCTGCTGGCAGGGCAGGGGGAAGGGTACCAACCACTGGAGATACAGCTACTGAAGATCAGGATTTCATCAGTCATGTAAATAATATATAAATGTAAATTCCACCTATATCCATCACAAATTCTCTCTACTCAAATTGCTTATGTCTGACATGTAATAATAATAATCCTTATGAATTAACTGTTAACTGGTTTGTGCCTCTCATGTATTACTGTTGCATTTCCAAACAATACCCAGTGATCTTTGAAATCTTTAAAGGTTGTTTAACACTTATCTCTAATCTGGAGATATTTCCAGACTCCCCAAAGACCCTCTGATCACTTCAATGAAAAAAATTATTCTGTCCAGTGCACAATTTAAAAAAAAAAAAAACCCCAAAAAACAGATTTTTCTACCTGTTTTCCAAGTTGCAATTCTTTTTTCTTAACCAAACAAAAATGGTAGCCAGAAACAACACATCTCCTTGCTCAAATTTGTATAAAAAAATTGAATTCAGATGTGTTTTGTTTGTCTGTATTTGTCTTATTTTCTATTATATCCCACTTTTCATGCACAAAATGTCACATTTATATTCTTGTGTTGCACAAAATGATTATGAAGTTGTGTCATTTCTGGCTATGTGGATAGACACTAGCATTACAAACAGGTTAAAACTAGTTTTTATCATGTGGTGGACTGAATATTGTTTCATTCAAATGGTTAGAAGAGTTTTTTGTGAAATCTGGAAATCAGTTTTAAACATTGTTGTTGGATTTTTTTTACAGATATAATTATTTATTTATTTTTTTTAAACTGATGAATTAGCTGATTGACATGAATATAGTAACAGAGAGACACAAACAGGGGCTGGCCTAACCGCATATCAACACAGTGTTTCAGGATAATGGATCTTCTTTTGGCCCCTAATGACCAAAATGTGTTCACACAGCTTTACATCTGTAAACACTGTAGGTTCACATTACTGGGCTAAAAGGAAAGTCAATATTGGATTTACATCCACCATGTAGATAAATAAGCAGCTCTTATATCATCAGGCTCGTGCTATGCTTGTTTCCACTGCTCGAAAGTGAAAAAACGAATGAATGCAAGTTGGAAATGCAGGAAACTTCAAATAAATTGTGCTGAGTGAATCAGTTTTGGCCCAGCTGTGGCACAGATGATGGGACAGAGGAACAAAGCTTAGGATCACTAAATCCTGCCTACATCCCTGATAACAGATGATAAAAATTTCTTTCATGGGGGGAGAGAAGCATCACAATCAGTAACATTCATCTGTAAGTGTAGTGGTAATCTGTTATCAGTGACCTCATGCTGGCTCGGTCATATTTCTCTCTGCCCTCTCAGATTCACTTGGTAGGGGGTGTCTGTCTCTCAGCTCTTGGTCCAGAATAGATCTGTCGCCAACTTATAGACCTGTCGTTAACGGCAGAACTGTGGTCACAGCACACTGACCCCCGTCTGCTGGTCACATTTCTCTCCTCTGTCAGCTGCCGGTTGCTTCGACTCCTCTGTCCTTTTACTCGACTGTAGGTCATTTCTGCGGCGCTGGACTTTGTAAATGCAGGATTAATCTACCAGCACAGTCCAATGCCTGAGCCAGAATGGACGAACTTGGTGAAATGCGGGTTTGGGATTTATGAGAAACGCTCTCTGCTGCTGTGCAGCTCTTGCTCGGTGAATTACTACGATTATTGTGAGCTGTCAGCCAGCTGTGACTGCTGCAGCCAGTCAGCAGGTAACAACAACAGTAATTTATTAACCAGGATTAACCTTTAGTTGTCTAATGTGTTTAAAATGACTTAATTATGAAGAAGTGTGTCTTTGATATAGACTTTGTATATTTACCTATTTCTTCTTCCTGTTTATAGCCAGTTCAAAACAGAGTTTCTTCTTCACAAGGATCTTTAATGAGGAATAACGCTGAGATTCAGTTTTCAGTCACAGGTCATCATGCTTTGAAAGTTGGTATCTTTCTGCAAAGGACCGGACAGTTTCTAATGGTGATGTTGGTCATGCTGTGACCTTAAAGTGAAACACTGGGCCTTAACATGAAATAATGAATATTTCATGTTTCCACCGTCTCTCTCCAGGGATATTTGGCCAGCGTCTAGAGGACACGGTGCAGTATGAGAAGAAGTTTGGCCCCCGGCTGGCACCCCTGCTGGTGGAGCAGTGTGTGGACTTCATCAGGGAGAGGGGTCTGGACGAGGAGGGTCTCTTTAGGATGCCAGGACAGGCCAATCTTGTCAAAGAGCTGCAGGAGGCCTTTGACTGCGGTGACAAGCCTCTGTTTGACAGGTAGACACAAGGGAGCGTTACAAGGGTACTCCAGCTGTTTTGAGAGTTAAATGATAGAACACCCAGTAGACAGCATCTCTCTGTGCTCCCTTGCAGTAACACAGACGTCCACACGGTGGCATCCTTGCTGAAGTTGTACCTGCGAGAGCTGCCAGAGCCAGTCATTCCCTTCTCCAAATATGAAGACTTTCTAACCTGTGCACAGCTTTTGGCCAAAGATGAGGAGGAGGTATGTGCAGTATACCCCAGATGCCTGTGTGCATACACCGAATTTGTGTGTGAATTATTCTGTGTCTAAACAATCTGTCTTTTATCAGGGGGTCCAGGAGCTTGGAAATCAAGTTAGCACTCTACCTCTACCGAACTACAATCTCCTCAAGTACATATGCAAGTAAGTCCACTGCCTTGTTTGTCTGAAACACACACCACACTCACAGATGTGTCATTTTTTTTTATCTTGATTGGCAGTTCCAACAATGATAATTAACACATGAGAATTCAGGAAGAAATGTTATCAGTACCCAATAATGATGACTGTGTCTGCTCTAGCATTTAACTCTGTATCTCGCCTTAGATTCCTTGATGAGGTCCAGTCCCACTGTATTGAGAACAAGATGAGTGTCCAGAACCTCGCCACAGTATTTGGACCAAATATCCTTCGACCCAAGATGGAGGATCCAGTTACTATCATGGAAGGTATGCACAATGTTCAGTAACTTAATGGTAAAAAGTCACCACAAACTATTTACCTCTGGTTGTATTGACAAAGATGAATGTAAATAAAAGTATTTTGTATTCGTGGTCCATATTATCCAGGCACCTCTCTGGTCCAGCACCTGATGACAGTGCTCATTAGGGAACACAACCGTTTGTACTCAGGGAGGGACCAGGAGGGACTCACCTTACCCCAGACAGAGCTCCCTGTCCAAGGGCATCAGCTCCAACATCGTAGCCTGGGAGCCTGGATCTCTGAGGAGGACCTTCAGAGCTGCCCGGTCTCTAACCCTGACCAAGAGCTGCACAGCAGTGCCTCTTCTCTGGATGCCAAACTGTGTGCAGCCGTCACACCCACCCAGACCCCCAACCCAAACCCTGTACCAAAACTGGGGTCTTCATCAGGGAAGGGAGAGACAGTGGTCAGCCCGAGTAAACAAGTCAAGACCATGCCTTCCTGGAAGTACTCATTCAAAAGCTCCTCAGCGCCACGTTCACAGCCACAAGCCAAGCAAAGCGGCGGCGGCAGCTCCGTGGCAGATACAACTAGTGTATCTTCTGGTGGGGGAGGAGGTGGAGGTGGAGGTGGTGGGGGAGGTAACTGGCTCATGAATGGTTTGTCCTCTTTGAGGGGACACCGGCGCACGTCTTCAGGTGAGCGGTCCGCCCGCGACCGCGACTCCACTGGCTCCTCACAGAGACTGTCCACCTATGACAACGTCACCTCCTCCTCCAGCATGGGGAGTGTACCGAGTGTATCCAGCACACCGTGGTCCACCTCTTCCTGCGAGATCTCTGTCCCTGACTCTGGAAGTGAGCCTCCAGCGAACCAGAACTGCGGAGCAGGGGGTGAAAGTGGGGAAAAGGGGGAGTGGATGGAGAGCCAGAGGGAGATTGACAGAGGACGGGATGGGGGGATGATGACAGACCCGAGCTCTGAACAGGACAGTTGCGAGGCCATGGAGCTGTGCAGCAGCAGTGCAGCCTGCAGTGAGAATGGAAACATGGCCCTGGCAGCTGGCGTGCCGTCTATCATCATGTCTGAGGATGGAGACGGAGTAAATTTAACACTCAGCAGTCTGGTGGAAGGACTGAAGGACGAGCTGAGGAAACAGAAGACCACCTACGAAACAAGGATACAAAAGTAAGTCTGTGTTCTAGGATCTCCTAAACTTAATAGTATGAGTGTAGATTATCTTGTGGTGCTAATTGTTTAATGACTGAAAGAGTCAAACATTTGCTCACTGACACTGCTTCTTTGCTGTGTAGGTAAAGTTAGTGAGTGGGACAGTTAAAAGGATACTTGGAATGCAATTTAGTTGTGTAATTCAGATTGTGTGTTAAGAAATTGAAGTCTCTAAGCCAAAGGGGAGATAACATCATCATTATCATTTTCCCAGATCCACAGCAAACATGATACTACTGTTTCACTGTTAGCAACTCCTCTTGGCAAGTAATCATTGAATATTAGTGTCTTTTTCCATGACTGACTAACTGAGTGAGAGTTGAGTGATCATTGTTCCACCACCGGTCAGCTGAATGCTACGTTTTGTCTATTTTGAAATGTAACCAAAGAGTAAAGGTGAGTGTCTTTACTGATTCCTCTCTGTGTTGTGCTGCATCTCCTCAGACTGGAAGAGTCCAGTGCTGCTCTGTGTGCACAGATGGAGCGTTTGGAACAAGAGATGGAGCAGGAAAGGAAGAAGCAACGGATGTTGGAGATCAAACTACGAAACTCTGAGCGGGCAAGAGAGGATGCAGAAAACCGCAACCGGCTCCTGGAGAAGGAGATGGAGGATTTCTTTTCCACATTGGGAGATTTGGCCCTGGGTGCAAGGACTAGCGACATTTGATTCGTCAAGGCCGCTCATCTGCCTGTGGCCAAAACCGTGGCTGTCATCAGGGTTTATACTTTGGGGGTTGAGTGTCTGTTAACGTCATCTTCAGTGCATCAGGGCATTCCTTCAAAATAAAAGAAGAAAATAAAGGAGCCGGCCATATTTGTGTACATTCAGGACAAACTCGAAGGAAACTGAAATATAGAGATGATAGAAGAAATTTTGAAGGAAATCATTATCAAACTGGGACTGACTGCGTGTTCCATCATCTCCATTATGCACCAAGCGGTTTTGACTGTCTTACGCATGCGTGAAAAGGAAACATTAAGACGGTACTCCTGTGATTACCCTCCTTGGGACGAGTTCAGGGTTGTCTTGTGAAGGCAGTATTCTAACAGTTCAGATGTCTGAATGTGAGTGGTGGAACGCAATGTAATTTCTCTGACACTCTCCGCACTGGAGAGCACTGACCACTATTTTACAAGGACACTAAATGAATAGATTTCGTGTTGAAACTGTAAGACCTGTTAGAGATCTTGATGTTGAATGCAAACAGCTGACTGACATTAATCTTTATCTGATATTTATCTTGAACGAAAAGGTTAAACATTTCGGGAAATACATTTATTCGCTTTTTTGCTCAGAGTTCACGACCGCTGTTAACACACTGCAACACTGACTGTCCTAGTTCCAGCCTCTCCACTCCTGAAAAAATATTTTGTCTTTTTTTTTTTTCCAGAGAAGGCTTTTTTGTTCATCCAGGCTCCCATAGAAGCTCAGGTTTCCTCTCCTCACCTCTTGCTGTTTATGGAAAATATTTTATAAGTATAATCAATGGTCCTGTTGGCGTGCTGCAGTGTCCCTGCTGGTGCTAGGAGCACTGTGCGTCATGTGATGCACTGCAGTGCTGCAGATGCAGTGTGTTTTCAGCAGCAGTGTTAACTTAATGACTTGCTTACTTGAGCAACTTTTCAAAGAAGCACGCAGCAACAAATCTAGTGACTCTTTGGACAAACCTTAGCTACTTTTAATGGAACTGTTACTAATATTGGCCCATGAGTCAGAGGCACACCTGTCTCTGTGGAGCCTGTGCATCATTTCACAATATAGCTATTACAGCACAGTCGTTGTCTTTAACTTATGTGTATGTGACAGTTACAAACAGTTATAGCAGTGCAGGGCAGCAGCTTGGAAGCGCCTGCTGTTTAAACATGTAGTCTTAATGTGCCACGCTATTTCATACTCGTTCCGTTGACTGACAACAGACACAGAAAAACGAGGACAGCTTTATCAGGGATTCGACTGTATTTAAATACTGTATTTGTGAGCACAGAGAGTAGGAAAGAAGCAAACAGATAAAGGGCTGAAACTGGCTGACACTTGGCAGAATACGATGGTGATGACGACGATGAGGGCACAAATATGGGGTTAGTGCATGACATCATCTAGCAACACTTAGCGAGTTTTCCAGTAGGTTTTCGCTACCTTCCGTTGAAAGTGGTTGACAACACTGGTTTTCAACTTCAGATGTCTGTACACTAACCTAAGCTAGCTGGTTTTAGCTTTATATTTAGCATGCATACATGAGAGTGTATCAGTCTTCTCATCTAACCCTCAGCAAGAAAGCGAATAAAACTGATTCCCAGGTGTCTTCCCAAACTGTTTCTTCAAATGTACAGTGAGTTAACACAAATTACAACAAAAACATATCTTTTTGCTTGCCTGTAGTGGTAGGTAGCTGGCAAATAGCTTTTCCTTTGGCTGGATTTGACGATACAATAGAGGTCTGTAATTATCCAGAATAATGTGATTTTTTTTAATCCTGTGAGGCCCAGAAATTAAATTCAAATTATCTCAATTTTTTTTGCCAGAATCTCAGACGGATACCTCAAAGCCTAGGCAAATTACATCGAAGCTATTAGCATGGCTAGACAGTACTAATTTGGGCTGTAGAAAATATGTTTTTTTTGTAATTTGGGTCAACTGAATCCATTCCCATCCCGTATTTGTACTGCAGATGTTTCTTGCTGTTTTACCATAGAGCAAAAGCAGGTGCAGAAAACAATTTTGAAATTCCTGTTGGTACCAGACGGTGGGTGGGACCTTCTCTGTAGCTGCCTCTGTACTCCTCTCTGTCCTCAGGCCCGTCCAGTGCCTCTCTAGTCACCATCTACATGGTTTCCATGTCCATTTGATAACAAAGTCTCAGTCTGCGGTTCACTTCGAACCACATAGATGTCAATATACCTTTAATGTACAGATGATGCAACAGGGACAATGAAAAGAATTATTCAAGCATTTTCAACTTAGCTCATGCTGCCTTGTACACAGGGCAATGTGGCTCAATAGGTGAAGACCATTTACAGTACACAGTAAATACCAAAGCTGGACTGCCTCAGCTGTTCACTCACTAAAAATCAGAATGGCCTGCCTGGAAGCCATGTTGATTTTGGCACATGAAGCTGAACACTGCCCTCAAAAAAAAAAAACAAAAAAAAAAAACAATGGAATTTCCTGGTCGTGCCTTCAGGGAAGTGTTGTTTAATAGGAAAAATGTAGTGTTGCTTGCTTGTCCAGAGATGTAGTGCATATATTCGCCCATAGTACACACAGTGGCTGCATTGTTGTTGTTTATTTTATTTTATTTTTTATTTTTTAATATGGCAACAAACTGCTGACGATGAATAACTTGATCTCCCTAGAAGGTGCCAATTCTTGTGAAAGTGAACTGAATGGAGGATTTGAATTAAGAATGTATACTTGTAGTGAATGTAATGTGTTGTTGATGAAACCAGCCTGATGAAAAAAAAAAAAAGGAAATGATTAACAAACAGAAAAAATGCTAGTTTCTCCCAGCTCTCCAAACCACATCTGATTCCAGTTGTCTTACTTTGACTCCAGCTGAACATGTGATGTATTATAATGCATTATGGGATGCATCACACAGACCCACATCACATCAGGTAACTGTGATGTGCGTTATAAAACTGGTCCATTGGATTGTTAATTTTATGTTTCCAAAATGAGGAGTTGCAGATATCTGTTTTGTAAGATTTGCATGTGGTTACATTGCTGAAAATGTCTTTTTTTTTTTTAGCATCTTATCACCAATCAGAAAAATGCCCTCAAGAAGTTGAAGTGACCCCGATTTCTTGAAGGGCCCGGCAAACGGTATAAGTGAAAGAGTGCTTTTGGTTGAACAATGTGACTGTACTTTTTTCTTTTTTTACATTTTATAAAGAAACATAAAATTGATGGAATTACATTACCATTTTTAATTGCACAGGTTTACAAGGTAATTGTCCTTTATGGCGTTATGCCTATAAACTACCACTACCACAGTCCATAATATGATGGTCTAAATCTATAGCAGGTTCTTCGATTTCAAAAGAGACATTTATTTTCCTTTTATGTATGACTGAGTGTTTCTTATTTCTCTGCTGATCATCTATGGTGCTTATTTATTATGGTTTTCCACTATTGTAATGAATGGACATGTATGGGAATAAAGGTGACAAAGATCATCTGTAAGACATTAGTGAACTTGGAGTATTTCATCTAATCTCATAAACATGTCTGTCACTGTCTTTTCATTTCATGTAAAAAGATAAAGGATACGGAGGCAGAAAACACACTTGGCATATCGCAGCTTATTTAAAATACTGGTGGTGCTGCAGCAGAGAAGAACATCTTTTTTAAAGTTTCCTTCAAAATGTAGCGAAGAAGACAGAATACTGATCAGTTCTGCAGTACAATTTACATTAACAGGTGCTTGCATTCAGTTGGTCACCTGTTTAGGCTGGAGTTATTCTATATTTTTTACTATTGTCAACAAATCACATTAACATTTCCTGATGTGTCCATCAGTCTGGACAGTTACACAATTTGTTCTTCAGTTATTGTGCTTAAATTTGAAACATAATAATCAATGCTACAATAAAGTGAGAGTTGCCATTTAGACTGAGGTGGAATCTGTTAATATGAGGAGTAAAGAGATGACCATGCAAGTGTAGAAGATAATAATAATAATGTGGCTAAAAAAAAAAATCTATGAGCGAGATACCAAAGGAAGTCGGTTGCGCATACAAAAAATAGAAAATGGCACCTAAGCTTGGTAGACTGAGACGCAGGGGTCTTGTGGAGGACCAAAAATGAATTTGCATGGTGAAGAAAAAACCCTTTACGTCTGCACAGCAAGTCAAGAATGCTCTCCAGGATTCACCACAAGATGCAAACCCCTGGTAAACCTCAAAAACAGAAAGATCAGGTTGCAGTTTACAAAAACACACAAAAAGACCATTCGAAGGCTGGAACAAAGTTCTATAAACAGATGAAACAAAAATCATGGGAAGAGGAAAGTGTGGAGAAAAAAGGAACAGAAACACCAGCAACGTACCACTTAATCTGTCAAACATGGGAGTGGCTCTGCTATGGTTTATGCATATACGACTGCCAATGGAACTGGCATACTGGCATTAACTGATAATTTCACTGCTGATGGATGCAACAGGGTAAATGCTGAAGTCTACAGGAGCGTTCTGTCTGCCCACATTAAACCGAATGCATCAAAACTCATTGGATGACATTTCATCATTCAGCAGGATAACCGCCTTAAACATATGGCCAAAGGAACCGAAGAGCTTTCCAGGTCGGGTGGCATATCTTCGACTGGTTGAGAAAGTCACCTGACCTCAGTCTGATTGAGCTGCATGTTGTCCTTCCACAAGACCAGAATAAAGGCTGAGACCCACAATGAGCAAGAGCTGAAGGAGGCTGTCGTGAAGGCAGGAGAGAATCACGAGGGAAGACACAGAGCATCTTTTGATGTCTGTGGGACATGGGTCAATGACTGCAAAGGAATGTCCACAAAACATTAAATATGATCATTCTTTTGCCCTCATATGTATCTGTATAGTTACTTTTGAACCCCTAAACTCTATGCTCATTAAAAGGGCTGTATCTCCCACAAAGTTCTTTCTATTTTGATATAAAAACTACTCCAATTAAAGCTGAGACTTAGCATTTCAATATAGGTCATTCATTATTTTACTTCAAATTGGATGTGGTGAGGCACAGAAGATCAAAAAAAAATGATCTGGACTGTATATCACATTAAAAAGAGGTACTGGGTGTCACCAAAGAGCAAGTTTACTGTGCTATGTACGCAGCAACAAATGTTGGGCAACTTGTTACTACAGAAAGAAGACGACATACAACCACAAATCAAAGTGTATTTCTTTTATTTGCAGTACATGTTTTTTTAATTTTTAATATTTTTTTTTAAGAGGTGGCATCATCAGATCCCAGTGCGTGTATTCTAGTAGTGCACTTCTTGTTGGTTGCGGTTTTTGGGACGCATAGATCCAGGAATTCTTAAAACTACTTGCATGGCTGGATTCACTAGCAAACATTACAAACCAGCACCATACATATAATGATTTATAATGATCTTTTTTGTGTTTATTAACATTATTGTCCCTACCAAGTCCCAAATCAAAACCTGTCAGCCATGGTGTGACTTAAAGAAGTTCCTGTCTCTAAATGAAACCATGGCTGATAGATTAGTTTGGTGGCTAAGACTGATTACGTAACATTATGACTATAAACAAGTCACGGAAATAAAAATTGATCTTATTCATAAAAAAGGAAAACATGGATTGACAGTACCAAACATTTTCTTTACCTTCAGGAGACAGCTAACAAAGGCTAGGCCCATCACATACTACTAGCACAGTTTGCTGAAGGTATTGCACATTTAGTTTAAAAACAAAAAAACAAACAAAACAAAACAAAAAAAAAAAGAACAAAAAATACATATAACAATTCTCTTACTTCTAGGTGAAGTATACATAATGTACAAAACTAGAAGTCTGTTGAAACCGACAAATAGTACACTTTCAAATAAATAAATAATGGAATCTGTTATTCACACGTCTTCAATAGCTAATTCTGCAGGCGACTAAATATATGCAAGAACTGGCAGAAATTCAGCGTGAGGTAGTTCATCAAAGCCGACTTAAATCAGAATGACATTGTTTGGAGAGATGCGGTAATAATTTAAAAAAAAAAAAAAAAAAAAAAAAAAAGCAACAACAACCTAAGAACAAAAGGAAGAAAAACAAAAACTCAAATTAAAGCCCCTAATGTTGGGCTAGAAAATTAAGAGCACTTTTCACAACAAAATGTTCTTTCTGATTGATTTTTTTTTTTTTTTTAGCTAATTTGACAAATGGACTTATATGACAAATGTATACATGTCATTTTTGTCTCCCTGCTATCCGTGCCTTCTCACTGATGTGAAACTGTTTAAGTCCTTGTTTTTACTCTGTGCCTGTCAAAACACTACTGCACATTTACCACTGGACAGTTTGACTTTGTGCTGTTGTGATCTACAATAACTGACAGCAGACTGGAATAAGTGTTGCACTGTGCTAATAAGGCCCTGCTTCTGCTAACACTGTACATTGCTAGCAAACCCTCAATAACCGTTCTTCTCCACTGTGGTGACTGAAAAGAGAGCAGGAGCCGTTACCCCAGCCGTTCTTAAGTTCTTACTTCGCCAAGTTACAACGTACACTGTGTCGTTAAAGTGGAGCTTTATCACAAAATTTAAATGGGTTGCACCACACAAACTAGCTCTTATGTAGAGTTGTTACTAAATATTTACACCCAACTGCCAGGTTACCTGTTTGCGTAGCTAACTGTCAAAGCTAGCATTAGCGTGCTAACATATTAACTATTATGTAGCTATTGTAACTGACAAAGCCAACATTAGCTAGCTTACATAATAAATATAAACCGTTATGTAGCCACTGTAGGTGACAAAGCTAACATTAGCTTGCCAATATATCAAATATTAACTGTTGAGTAGCTCAGTGACAAAGCTAACGTTTTGTTTTTTTTTTGCGTTATTACCCGTTTACAAGAAGAGTTAAAAGTGGCAATGCATATGGTCAACGCTGCTGCTAGCACTGTAAATGCTTTTAATATTAATGTAAACTAGGTTTTTGAAATTTGAAATAAATTCCACAAAAAATAACATAATATACGTCAAATTACAAAACATTATACTAATAATGTTAGAGTAAGTGACCTAATAAAACTAATAAGGTTAAAAAGATATTTCCCACTTATTCTAAACTGCTAATTCATGCATACTTACTGTATGCACATAAATAAAACAAAGTAACACTACATTTACAAAGCACTGGCAGTTTAATACGTTGTTCGGGCTACTAAAACTGTCACTGCCATTACGTTACAGCTTGCTACAATTCCAGTTTAGATTTCATTTTGATAATGCTACAGATAATTTTGACAGCCAGTTTACCGATGCTAAGGCTTTTACTTACTCAGAAATTCCTTAAGTTTTAATGGTGCAACCCGATTTTGTCTCACTAGTTTGAAACTTTGAAGTTGTTGCTAAGAACTTGAGGACACACACTTGGTAATGGATTTACGAATAGTTGTTTCAAATTGAAACAGGAACTGAGCCATAGTGTGGCAGTATTTGAGACATTTGACGTTAAATGAATGGTTGTGTCTTTGTTTAGCCATGTCTTTTTACATGGTTGGCAGACAACAAGTTGCCTGAGCAGGGCACAGCACTGAGCCACGGCCTATGCTGCAGTCTACAGACAACCTTTTTTTCCACTTTGTTTTGAGCTTACTAGATAAATGTCCATGTCAAAGATCAAGACATGTCCTGGACAGATGCACTGCCTGTGTTACACATCTGGACAATCCTAGCATAGCACTGTTTATGCTGACATCCACAACACCTGCTCATGATCCATGACAACAGTACAATACATCCAGACTCTGCCTCTTGCAGAAAATCATGCAAACATTTCTAGCAGGCAGAACGGCTGCTTGAAACTTTTACAGATGGCGCAAAAAGCTAAAACAGAAAATACCGTTAATTCCTTTGTTTTATCATTTATGACCAAGATGGTGATGTTCATAGTCTTCAAAGGTCAACAAACAACTTGCCTTGACAGATTTAAGCTAATAAGGCTAGTTCAAACTGTTCAGTTAGTAATTTAAAAGTGAATTAGCCAGAAACACTGTGGTTGTTTGGCTCTGCCTCTCAGAAATGTGTTTGTGCATCAATCTGCCTTTTAACTATAAACATTTTCCAAAACCATTCACAAAATACTGACAATAATGCAGAGTTCACTCGTTTAGTTTGCTCCAGTAGTTGAACTTTCTTACTTAAACTTAACTTTTCAGTTCATTTTTCTCACTTACAGTCATCACATTGAATTAGTACTCAAAAAAAAGCCAAAAAACTGGTATTAACCTATATTTCGGTTGCTGTCACTGCAAAGAAATACTTCTTTTTACTTTGATGAAAGACCTTGATAAAACTGCCTCTTTTTCTGAAATGACTCAAATACATGCCTAAGCATCTCGCTGCATACATCATCACCTTCTTACCCTGCAAGACACCACAGTCTCCCACCCAAGGGTCAAAATCAAAACAAGTAGAAAAATATACAATACCTTTGTGAGAACTACAACCCCATCATACATTATTGGTTTGATGTGGACACTACTGCTGTTATCCAGACGCCATTAAAACCTACACATAATGAATACACTTCCTCCCACCTACTCAGGAATGAATGACAAACAACAGGCACTTTTCCTTTCAAAATAAATCAAAATCACTGAAAAAGGGCACTATTATTGCATACAATAAGAATAATTTGTTTCATTTTACTCGGCTTATTTGTGCTGCTGTTTAACATGCTAGGTGTTAGGTTCTTTTATTCACAATTGCAGGCAAGTCTGGTAAGCAAAGTGTTTGGCCAATTTTTAGAGGAAAAAAAAAACACTTTCAAATTTCCAAATTCAATAAAGTACATTACTAATAACAGGATCTGGTAGAAAGAAGCAGACATTTTTCACACTGTTCCATCAGGTTTCAGAATCATTATCCCTCCAAGACAAATATCAACACGTTCACATGCGTTCTCAATATCACAATTCCCTACTTGACTGAAGCACATTCTACTTACACCGTCACCGAGTTTACAACCTCACACAACTCTATGTCTTGAAAAACCTCCCTAAGCACGACGAAAAACATTCTAAAGTCCTGAACTGTTAACAATACCTCACTGTCAAAGCAAGCCAAAGGAGAACGTGAAACAGCTCGGCTTTCAGTCCTCCAAAGCAATACCGCCAGACCAGTTCCATAATGTCACACTGCCTGTTGCACTCAAGAGAAGAGGTACTTTAAAGCACTTAAAAATACAGAAGACAGTCATCAAAATGCTCCAAGTTATCTTGCGGGACGTCACTGTGCCTTTATCAATCCCATAGCTTAATTGTAGATCATAAAATAAATCATATGGTGAAAGTATCTCAGTATTTTGAAATTTTGACTGAACAGGAAGTGAAGAAAATTATAAAGCTTTCATTAAGTTGAGATTTACAATGTAGGCTGTAGTAGTGACTCACAAGAAAAAAAATCTTTTTACAAACGAATCTAAATGACCTCAGTTGAAATAAACGGATATGTCATATGCATTTAAAACAATATCCATATCATGAGAGATAAAACAGGTAAGGGGAATACTAAGACCTTACATTTGTCAATTAAATTATGTTTCAGTGGCTCACTGCAAACTCATATTGAAGATAAAACTACATCTACCATAAAATCTGTACAAACTATATTTATATGGCAAGTTGTAAAAGCGAGTGAAAACAAATGACTTTCAACAGAAAAATAGATCACATTAAACATTTTACAGATATTTCTTTAAATTCTCACTGTCGGTTAATACAAACCGGAACATAGTGAAATCATAAAAATTCTCTTATCATCTTAGGTTTCTGAAAAATTAAGAAATGCCACAATAAATTACAGCTAGGACTCAAATGAAAAGAAATCCTAATAAAAAAAATAAAAAAAAAAGACTATAACTGTCATAAAAAAAGAAAAAAAAAAAAGATCTGTCCTTTCAGAAATATTTCTCAAACAGCTAGCTGGCTAATCGCTACACTACTGAAGACAAGCACATAGAGGAGGTGGGAGGAGGCAGATGAAGGGAGCAGGGGCAAAGAGCCAGTGTCGGGCTGGTGGTCTCAAAGGCGACCAGGGAACTTGGCCCGGCCCAGCCCTGGACCAGGAGGAGGAGTAGATGATAGTCATCTGCAGCAGCCCAGGGGGCCGGAGGTCGTAGCAGTGGCTGTGGCGACAGCGGCGGCGCTGGCTGTCTCCAGGCTGCTGTCGGTGTCGGTCAGGGTCAGGTCGGTGGACATGGAGGCGGAGGAGGACGTGGAGGGGTGGTGCTGGTCGGGGCTGCTGCTCACTGCTGCACCTGTGCTATGAGGAACAGGAGAAAGCCTGTGGTCAGTCATCGAGTGTCATTGTGCAGCTGTAGGCGAGCTAATGAAGTCTGGGTAACGCTGGTGAGATGGAGCTCTGTTATACCTTCTTCAATGATACATGTTCCATGATACAAGTTTCACAGTGTAATCTAAGTTGTAATGTTAATTGTTGTACAACGACAAAGAACCACTTACATTCAACTTACATTCAAATTTGATTTAAGGGAAATTTATAATCTCGAATCCAATCTACTTGCATGTCTTTGGACAATGAAAACTACAGGAATGTAAAAATTACATTCATTCTGGATGGGCCAAAAAAATCAGCTAATTTTTGTATTGATGTTACTGCTTCATAATATCATACCAGATATTACGTTTTTGCTGAAAATGGCCAGTTTTATTTAGAATGTGATACATCACAGCTTCTCTATGCTGTTTCTGGATAGACAGAAAAATTAAGATGAAAACAATCAGAGGCTCAGATAGACAGTTTTATTTTGTAATATAATGGACTGAACAAGCAAAAAGAGCAGTTCCACGTGGCAGCAGAGCAGTGCATAAATCCCTGCAGATACAGGTCAGGAGCTTTATTAATGTTCACATCATCAGGAGGAAAAAAGCGACTTTGACTGTGGCATGATTGTTGGTCCAAGACAGGCTGGTTAGAGTATTTCTGAAACTGTTGATCTCCTGGGATTGTCGGTGTTTCTTAATAAAGTGCTATGTGAGTCTATGTGCACAGGCATGCTGAGCAGCACAATCAATTTCTCATCCCTGAGCGGTGAAAGCTCTGTTGAACAGTCTCACACACACTCAAACACACAAGAAACTCCACTAACCTATGGATGCTGGCTGTCCCCTGATGACGCCGTTCTTTGTCCTTTCCTCCCAGTCCAACACTTCTTTATATATCAATTCTGCAACAAAGTACAATGATTTAGCTCAGTGAGGAGGTGAGAAAAAACAGGGAAGAGTGAGTGCTGTAAAATCTGTAAGACCGTTTTCCTTTATCACGTCTGAGTTGACACAGCAGGTAAATATGAGTGAGCCGTTTCTAGTTCACTGATGTCAGTAAATGTCAGGTTTTCTGGGTTTTTTTAATGGAGGAATTTGTAATTTTATCTAACTGTGTGATAAACTAATTCTAAAGAGAGACACATGGGATGACGTCCTCCAGCAGTGTGTGTGGAATCAGGAAACACCAACCTGTAACACCTCAGGTGTGAATCTCCTGCTGTCATTGTCATTCTGTGAACACTAAAAGGAAAATCTACATGGAGGAAGCACCTCGTCCTACTCCTAAGTTTCACCAGTCATTTTTTTTAGATGTACAGTTCATTAGTACATTCATACATTGAGACAGTTATGCAGAGGAACATTCAGCTCAGTTTGAGAGTGAAGATTAAATGTCCCACAGGCTATGAAGCACGAAGCCAGACCCACCTTATGCAACACAATGCAAAAAAGACATGACAGTTTATCAGAGAGGAAAGGAGAGGAGAGGGGCTTTCCTACCTTTCCACTCCTCCACTGTGTGCTCTCTCTCATCCAGCTGCTTGTCTGTGATCACTGGTGGTGGCTGCAAAAAGACAGACAGACACATGTTTTCTATATTTCAGTCCTCTTACCAGATGTTCATTCTAAACACAAAGTCCACAAACATTGCAGTGAGGTAAAAGACCTTCAGGCTCAGAGAGAGCTAAACAACAATCCTAAAATATCAAAATATTTCCAGACAAAATATACTTCACATTGCTCCTGAGGATATTACCTAACTTTTAGTTGTGTGTGCGACATTGAACTATGTTTTGTCTTTTGTCTTCATGAATTTGTGCCTCAATTCATTTAGCTGCATTTACCTATTGACTGTTTTCATTACATTATTCTGCCCATTGTTTTCTTGTTAATTACTTATTCATTTTGTCTTTAAGACATCAAAAAATATATATTTTTTAAACGTTTGTTATAATTTCCCACAGCCCATGGTGCGGTCTTGTTTTGTCCGACCAACAGACCAAAGCCCCGAAACTATTCAGTTCAACATCATGTATGAAGAAGTAAAGTGTCACATTTGCCAGTTTATTTTCTGTCAATCATCAAAATTAATCAACCAATCATTTTTTTAACCAAACCAACAGTGGCTATTCATCTGTAAGAAACTCATGTGATTCCAGTCAGCCGACCTATGGTCACAAAATTGTTCACGTTTCCCATCATCTGCTTCTGTTTTCAATCACTGACTACATATTGGTTTTATGCTTTGCTGTAGAAGACATGAATGGTAAACTTGTAACCTTTGATTTACAGACAGTTTATCAGTCTGTCCTATTACCATACCTGAACTTTTCTGTCACCACTGTGAGCCCGAAGTTTTCACTCCAACCAAACATCACAGCAGCTCAATCCTGTGATGAGCAAAATCTGAACTAGACACAGGGAAACTGCTGCAGCTCGCAGCTCAAACTGAAAACCTACAGACTCAGCCAATGACGGCACAAGATAGAAAACCGCTGCATTAAATCTTCCTTAATGATTCATGCTGATTTTTTTTTCTGCTTTGGTGTGCACAAACCTTTCCAGAAAAGTACCACAAACTCCTAAATTCAAATTTATAGCAGTGACAGAGTTTGGATAAACTACGCCAAAGCCAGCCGTGAGACAGCCTTATCCGTCCTCCTCAGAGTCAAACTGAGATTTGATGTATTTGTGCAGTGTCAGAGCAAACTCTATACAAATCTGCACTTCTCAAGGCTGAACTGTCAGTTCTGAGGAATCCTTTCACGCCACAGAGGAGAGGGGAGGAAAGAAACCAGCAATTCACTTCATCTCCCAATCCGCCTGATCACAGGCAAAATCAATTTGCGCTGGCTGAGTCATTGTGTTTCCAAGGAGAGCACAAGGGATTGTCACCAAACACAAAGTCTCAACTTTGGAAACGCTTTCAGACTTTCTGAGGGCTGTGGACATCCCAGCACAAACACATTCTACATGCAGACAACATTTTTAGAGAGAAGAGGCAGCAGAGTTTTACACTCTGTAGTCTTCAAAACCTAAATTGAGTTTTATTTTTGAGATATGGGCTCTTCTCAAATCTCAACAAGAGATTCAGAAGGTGCACAACACTGCGTTACTTTCTACTTAGATTGTTAGAAGTGGTAAAACTGTGATTATCAAAACTGGGAAAAGACGATATAACAACATTTGAATTAAAACCTAATGACAGGTGAGGGACTGTTTGCTTATGTTGAAAGTCCACTGTCAATCAAATCAGATCAAACTAGGGCTGCAACTTTATTTTCAATATTGATTAATAAGTCTATTATTTTCTTGATTCATGCAATTAGTTGTTTGTCTATTGATTTATTAGAACAGGTGAAAAATGCCACACAAATCACAAATCCCTAAAACCTAAAGGTGATATCTAAGCCCAAAGATATTCAGGAATAATACGTATGTGAGAGGCTTGTGACCAGAGAAATTTGGCACTTTCTTTTAAAAATCACTCTAAACAATCTATTATGAAAATAGTTATTAACTTTCTGTTGATCAACAAATCAGTTGACAAACTGGTGCAGCTCTAGATCAAACTACACCCAAACAGTCATGATAATGCAGATTAGCTCAGTTTTGGAGCATAAGTGTAAAACAGAAAAAAATACTAGTACATACCGCCTCCACTTCAGTCGGGTCGTACCACACATTGATATACGGGTGCTGGAGAGCCTCGTCCACTGAGATCCGCTTTGACGCATCGATCACCAGCATCTTGGATAGTAGGTCTCGGGCTTGGCTCGCTGAAAAGCAATTGTGGCAGAAAATAAGATAAAAATGGTAAATGTTTAGCTTTCGACTAAACAGATTTCCTTTCTGCAATGTTATCCTGTTGGGAGTGTCTGGCTTCGTTTTCCTTTTGAAACAGGATGTTGGGGCAGGGAACAATACAGGGACGGACCACTCAGAAGTGCAAATGAATTGAGTATCTTTGATGGAGGAAACAATAGTTTAATTTGACAGAATAGGGTAGAAATCACAAATCACAATAGTTTCATTGGAGCGTCTGTGCACCAGCGAAGGATTCTAGACAATGATGGCTTATATGAAGGTGCCCTGGGGAATTTCTTGTAAACACACAAAGTTATGTTTACATTCAGCATATACCACTAAATTGCTTTGTGTGAATCTTTGACACATGATAAACATCTTACATGCTTGTGTGCACCCTCATGCATGATACAAGTAAAACCTTCATGAAAAAATGAGTCTATCGCACTGCTAGTGATTAAAAACTTCTTTAACTTTTGTCTTTTTAGCAGAAAAATCTGATCAAAAACATGAAATGAGTCATCTTATGTCTGCGTTTTGGTTTGTCAAGACCATCCACCTTGATTATCACGTGTTCTGTCTGAAAGCTTTGCCTGTGTGGCCTGTCAGAGTTCCAGTACATGCAGTTTAACCAGACTTCTTCAGGGGAATACACTGTTGTCAAATATTCCTGCATGTGTAAATTAATGAGGGCAGAAAAGGATGAGCTACTTTTCTCTTGCAACACCATGCAACAGCTTGGCGGGCGTTTGCTGTGAGTGTTCCTGTCATCTTCTCTCCATTTACACATGGAGACACGCTTGAGGTAAATTCCTCTTCGCAGTAAACAACTTGCTCCCGAGCTGTCAGCTTCCGTAATAAGTGCTTAATCTAAGGCAGCCACTGAAAAAGGTTCTGTCACTTGGGCTTTGCTGTCAGCGGATGTTTGTAACATTGTAAACACATGGTACAACATAAACTGATGCTATATGGAGAAAGAGTTCATGTTTCTGCTTTATAAGTGGTTGAATCCATACTCACTCATCCACCATGGACAGTGTAGATTATATTAATTCTCCAATTAAAAAAAATAGCCATTAAAAAAAACATCACCCATGATGAATTCTATCTTAGCCAAAAAAGAGCCAGCATTAAAATGGTCTTTTATACAAATTTCAAGCAGCAAAATCGAAGCGCACTTTGGCATTTAACTCATGGCTCTACAAACACTGATTGCTTCATTATTCCTGTCACCTTCTGGCATGTGATAAAACAGCAATTTGAATTTTCCAAATGGTTTCCCCCTCAGGCTGGACAATCACTGCACCTGTAATACAGCAACTATGCAGCTAAATAGTTTTAACTCTTAGCAGGCAATACATTTACAACCTCAAAACCACTTTTCTCATGCTTCATCAAGCCTTTACAAGACAATTTACATAACATGGGCATTAAGAGAAAGTAAGCCATCTTTACCTTTCAGTTTGTTGTGTTCAGAGTCTGCAGGAAACAGGACATCGGGGAAGAGCTTTTCGAAGCTGTAGCCAGCATACCGTGGCCGGTTCTCCACGTAGGTCCTCACTGACTGGTTGAGTTTCATCAGGAACTCCTGAGATGGCGTCCCGAGCTGTTCGATCACCTTATTCCACTGGTCGATATCTTGTGGTTCAAGTATTAAGAAAAGCCCTAGGCTGGGTTTGGACAAAAGGAGCGCCTTTTTTTGAGGAATATTCTGAACTGATGAATAATAACAGAGAGCAATCTGAAGCGTTCCTAAAACGCTTGTGTAACTGCAA
The DNA here is from genome assembly GCF_046630095.1 of Trachinotus anak. NCBI lineage: Eukaryota > Metazoa > Chordata > Actinopteri > Carangiformes > Carangidae > Trachinotus > Trachinotus anak. The sequence continues at coordinate 16,170,686 of NW_027273876.1, read as the reverse complement.
GTGTGCTAAAAAGGTAAAATCTGTTACTGTGCACAGGATGTAGAAAAGGCACAGCAGATAGTAACTTCCGCTGTAAAGTGATGGATTACGATTTTACGCTGTGTTAATGGATAAACTGGGGTAAGTCTCTCAACACAAACAGCTGTGAAAGGCTGCCAGGAGAGTGATGTGTTTACAACTACTGGCAGTTTTACTTATGAGGGAAAGGACTTAACAGATTTAAATCTCATTCAAATCTGTGTAAAATCAGTCAGGATGGACTGTGTGGGATAAATGCACCATGAACTGTGTTGCAAAAATTATTTCAAACATCTGTTCTGTAAAATACTGTACGTTAGGTGAAGCAGGTAATGCTCACCTTAAATGGTCCAGATGCTGGAAATATGTATGCAACTTTTTTTTTTTCTGGAGGACAATAACACACACATATGTAACATGTACAGATCTACCTGTAGGACACACAGAAATTCTTGTTCACATCTTTGCTCATCCTTAACTATGAAACAAGGAGAAGCCCAGCCTGGCTGGAAGAATAACAGAGCCAGAACATCAGAATTGCCACAAAAAGGCAGCAGCTATTCAGGTTAGTGTACGTTGACTTACAGAAATAACTACTCTTAAATAGGCATATTTCTTCCATTATCCTGAAAAACATTAAGCTAACTGCTCCTAGCATCGCTACCACAGTTTGTGGTAACTGACAATTACATCTGTGGGATAGATAAGTCATTTGCTACTAATTGTTTTGGGGAGAAAAACCCTCCATAACAGAAAACAGCAGACCTGAACACAGTGTCAGACTGAATAATCAGGAGATGCCTGATAAGCCGTTTAAGGCCAAATTGTCCAGTTATGTTGAAACCTGAATTTGTGAATAACATACAAAAGTACTATTACCAAATGAATGTTGTCACTATTGGATGACATGAATAGTTTCATGATAAAATGGTAGTCAAACATAGGGTTAGACTATACTTATGTTTTCCAAACCACTTAGTTAATGTTAGCTGAAGTAATCCCTTACAGCAGTGCAAGCTAAAGTTTCACCAATTCAAGCTCATGTAATGTATTTTTCTCAGAGTTATTTTCATCCAACTCTGATCCTGTCTTACTTTTTTTAGATGCTGTTCATCAACGTAACCTCTCCTTACAGGGCACTTTACACTGCAAACAAAGTGCAACACCCAATATAACACTTTAATTATCAAGCTAATGCTATATTAACCTTAGCTAACCTAAGTTAACCATTAGCATATTATGGCAACAACTATTAGTTAACTATTGATACACACCGCATGGTTTCAATGCTAACACTTGCACCACAAACACACTATTGGCAAAAACAAATGAACACTTAATGCACAACATGCTATGCTAATTATCACATTAATGAGAACTGCATCAGTATCACCAGCATAATGATAAAGAATAATGATAAAGATTATTACACATTACGGTCATTAATGTACAAAAAAAAAGATAAGAAGAAAGGCTAAAAAAGTGGAACAGACCGTTTTCATGGCAGCCATTTTGACATATCATAAGAAAACCACAGGTGTAGCTAAATATATTAATAACTGCTGCACTTTACCAGTTTCAGGTCCTTCATACTGTGCTTGGTGAGCTGTGGTTAGCTCACTTAAATGGAGCAGAAGTATCACTGGTGCTATTAATTACACCTGTGCTTTACCTGCTGTAAAGAGTCAAAACTTCTGCCATGAAAACTTGAACTTGTGTTCTCTTCCACTCAGTTACTGACAAATGAACACTGACACTAAAGACAATTACGTCATTGCTCATTAAACGCCTACAGTAGCTTGGAAAGTTTCCTCTCTAATAATCATAATAACAGGAACAACAGTGGTAACAACGATACTGGTAGTAATAGGTATAATATTTCATTTTAGCTGCAAATGACTTCTGGCTTCTCGTGTGCAAAGATATGAACAAGATGTCAGACAAAGGATGAGGCAAGATTTTTGGGGTTTGGATGGAAGTTCAACTCAAGGATACGATCAGTGCCTGGAAACAACACACTACCCCGGACCATTTCAGCCATGATGCAGCCAACAGACCAGACATCAACTGAAAAATGAAATGACAACCACCAAATTAGCATGCAGGACTGAAAAACAAACCAAAACAAACACAAATCAAAAGAACAAAGGGGTAAAAAAAAAAAAAAAAAAAAAACACACACAAAAAAAAAAACCAAAAAAAAAAACATGATGTGCATGCCAGGTGATGTGTGTGATACGTGAAAAAAATGAACTGCATGCAGCTGAATGCACTCTCAAACCTGGGTCAGCATCTCACAAGGCTAAGGAAAATTATTATGCTTTGGCTAGCTACTGCATGTACTGCATATTTCTGTAGGAACAGCGATATTACCATCCAGAAGAAATGTTTAATATTCCTTCTACTTCAGGTGCAGTGAATCATTAGTTTAAAAATGTGAGACTCTAACTTTCAAGGTCTCCTGAAATGCATTTTGACACCCTCTGTATCCTCACTGCATGGTGTGTGTGTTAAACTGGAGTGTTCTGATTACTGCTCGGGAATAATTATTTTTGAGCTTTATTGTCACACCAATGTGTGTGTCATTGCACACTGAGAGCATCACAAGAATTTGGCACCAATTTTTTCAGCATTATATTCTCTATAAAAACCTAGCAATTCATCTTTTTGTTGCTATGGTATCTACAAAGACATAGGGAGAGCAGTTTGAGGATAAAAGAGGGTATTTTTTGCAGTTCAGTTCTCTGCCATGGAAGAGCAAACTATTAAATTCTATTTCAGGTTTTTCATGTGACTGTCATGGAGCATGAAGCAACAGTGCTGCTGCTGCCGTGAGTGAGGAGGGAGCTATGTGAGTTTGTGTATCTGTAGGAAGAGCAGGTGGGTGGATGCAAGTTGAGGTGTGAGACAAATCCAAGAAATAGAACTTCTGTAGTTGCTCACATGATATGATCCATTTGATGAAAAATAATGGGTCTGAAGAGACTTATTTTGTGCTGTTTGTTTCACAAGAAATGCCAGACACTGCTGCAAGCAGCTCAAGGATACAATCCCTTCCTGGAAAAAGGATTTTGTGGCGAACCATTTCTGCCATAATGCAGCCCACAGCCCAAATATCCACTAAATATGCGCAGCATAAAAGGAGGGAGAAGAGAATAAGCAAAAAAATGCAACAAGTCAGCAGGAAAAAATAGTGTCAATGTTTTTGGTCAAAAGGACTAAGGATGAGAGAGAGCATTAGTATTTAAAGGTTTTGTTGTAACAGAGCATCATTTCTTTCAATCCACCTCATGATGCCTGTAATAAAGGAGAATTTTTATCTAAAAAATACCTGAAAGCCTAATTATTTGCTAAGCCAATGGAACCCCAGTCACAACTCTATCAAAAGAACAGTTAAATATTTTGGGAAATATGCTTGTTAGTGTCCTTGCCAAGGATTTGATGGGTGGATTGATACCACCCACATTTCTGTACACAAAATACAAAGTTACAGCCAGGAAACAGTTAGCTTACTTTGGCGTAAAGACTGGAAACATGAGGAAACAGCTAGCCTAGCTCTGTCTAGCACCTCTGTTACCTTTAGACTGATTCAGACTTGCTGTTTCCCTGTGTTATCTGTCTTAATGCTAAGCCAACTATATCCTTGCTCTGGCTTCTATCAGACAGAGAGAGAGTGGTATCAATCTACCCATCTAACACTCACTGACAAAACATATTTCCCAAAATGCTGAACTATCCCTTTAAGACCGTCTCGCATAAACTGTGATACGTTCCAAGCAGGAGCGCTAAGTGAGACTGTTGAAACATGCACAAGTGCCTGTATCCATACCGGCCTTTTTTTGTTTTTTGTTTTTAAGCCAGGCTGTATCAAGCTCAGGACAGGCAACCTCTTAATAAAACATCAAACACATGCTAAAGCACTGCTGGGCACCAGAGTCCCTTGAAAAGAAGTTTCCCACAAAGCACTGATGCTCGACATGCCAGCTTCCCCTGAGTGCGACCTTTACAGGAACAGGGAGAGTGTGTGTGTGTGTGTGTGTGTGTGACAAAGAGAGTGTGTCTGTGTGTGTGTGTGTGTGTATGAGTTTGGGAGGTGCTGTTGAAACATCTCATAAAGGGGAGGGCCATGCAGCAGGCCAGGCAGCAGTTCCTCATTGGCCAGTCGCTGTCAAGAAGCCACTTCTTCCACTCACCATTGGCCTGGTAGCCCATGCCCAGGATGACTTCAGGGGCGCGGTAATAGCGGGTGACCACATAGGGCGTCATGAGGAGGCCAGTGGCGGCTGTCCTGGCCAGGCCAAAGTCCAGGATCTTTAGAGTACAGTCAGACTTCACCACAATGTTACTGGGCTTCAGATCCTGGACAGAAAACACAACACTGAGTCACAACCCTGATTTAGACCAAGATGATACTTGAGGTGCTGCTTTATTTCTTTTTTGTACCAGTTGCATAAATTTCCTTTTAATAACCTGGTTCGACTGAATATGTAGAAACTAACAGGGTTTCATGCAGGTTAAAAGTTAATTTTGTGGTGTGTGGTCTTTGTTTTGCCTGGTCCAACTTTTTATTCTAGCTTTTTTTTTTTTTTTTTTTTTTTAGCTTTTCTCTGAGTTGAGTGTTTTCATATCAGTGCTGCATTATGTGCTGCACAACTTCATGTCAATCACCTGAGACCTACAGGAGGAAGCTCAAGCCTCCGCCGAGAAATAAGACAAGTATTAAGCTATGACTAACTGGCACTGGTAGTCTCCCTTTCAAGTGTCTTAACTTTCCTTCCTTTTCTGAAGCCGATGCCAAACTAACCTGATCTTTTCAGCTCTCTTGCTCTTCAAGTTTTGAGCACAAATCACATCCTGTCATTACCAAGACTCATTGCCTGTGGTTACAATCTACAAATGGCCATCTGCCAGTTGATTTATTACAACAATTAATTTGCTAGCGATGACAGGTTTGACTAATTACTATTCAGTGTGATTTACACAGCAACAATTACACTGGAGAATTATGTAATGACTATTACAGCTAGTCCCATCTAAGCAGACAAAAATGTTAAGGTTGCTGCTCACGAGCAAACAATACAACACTCATCTGAGGAAAAATTCAACGCATTAGAGGTATCCTCTAATGATGATGATGATTATCCTCATCATCATGATCAGTATCATCACCTCCCGTAAATGAGACAATCAAACTAAAGTACTGTTAATCGTGCTTGACTGCCTGGATGGGTGGGAGAACGTGTTCTAGAGAGAGTGCTTTGCAGTTGTGAGCATCTTAAAGAGGACTAGAGAGCTTTCATCACAGAGATGATGGCCACAAAAACAAGAGAGCTGAATCTTTGGCAACCATGACTCATATTGCATCTGTTCACCTTATGAAAGCTTTGCGTGCCGAGCCGTGCCAAAGCGAGCGAGGCTGGTTAGCTCAGCCTGTGGCTCAATTTGTTCTGCCTGGCAGAACAAGAGGAGCTCTGCTAATCTACTGCTGCTTCTTTTTACTAAGGGTGATTGACAGAGTGCCGTCGGTGTGTGTGTGTGTGTGTTAGTGACTGTGTGTGTGTACAAGAGGGATTCTTTGTATATTGTTGCTGGTGCTTCAGGACATGTGTGTGTTATAATGTGTCTGTTGTTTCAAGGTGAATATGAGCACCTGAGTGTGTGTGTATGTGTTTGTGTGTGTGTGTCCTCTTAGTCATTTTTGAAGGAGCAATTTGTGAGTTTTGCTGTTGCTACATAGGTAATGCCAGTGTTTGTTTTGCTTCTATTTCTATCACTATGCTATTCTAGCATGCTAACCAGCTAGCTCCCGGTCATTTTCCAATACTGAGTCACTGTAGCATCCAGGCTGCCCTGAAGAAGTGGCGTTGCTCAGAGGGCATATTATAACCTCTTGTATTGTCAATGCACCGATGGCTGAAGCTCTCGGTAACACTGGTAATTAAACAGCTGGTAATGCTGATGTTGGCTGATGTGGCAAAAGCAAAACCTAAGCAAAATTATCAAATATTTGCCGTTTCTAGCTTCTCCAATCTAAGGATTTGATGCTGTTTGACACACATGACAGTAAATTGATTTTGGACAGTTGGTTGAACAAAAGTAGTTTTTCTAGCATTATATAGACAAAACAATTCATAGATTAATCAGAGCTCATTAATCAATAATATAAATAATAAAATAGTGTTTAGTTGCAGCCCTACTTATTTCTCTATCAAAAAACAATGCGTAAAAATAGAAGGTTGTGGTTTCACAAAGGGGTTATGGGCCTAAATATTTCTTGACTAGGAGGAGTGGGACAAAAGGAAGTCCACACGCAACCAAAGAAATTCTCTAATCTTCTTATCTAACTCATCTCTCATCAAGAAAGCAAATAAGTGTATTTTCAAATGCTGAACTATTATTATACCAACTTTTGAATGCGTTCTGTAACATTGTTCTGGATAACAGGTGCCATGCACATTAGAATTTCATTAACATTATCATTGGTAGCAGCCTTGTGATTTGCTGATTCCTCTAAGTTTCTGAACATCCTGGGCTGCTAAGTCAAAAAATGTTCATTTAAAGATATTTATTGGTTCAATCTTGTATATGTGAGGCTTAATATCTGGAGTTGATCCATGCAAACTGTTTTGTGGGTGTATATACAGTGAGGCTCACCCTGTGTATGATGCCTGCGGCGTGTAGGTGTTTGATTCCACACAGCATCTGGTAGAGCAGGTAGGAAAGCCTCTCGTGGTCCAGCTCCATCTGAATCACCTGGCAGAGGTTGGCATCCATCAGCTCCATCACAAGATACCTGCAGGGAAGCCACAGAGGGTAAAACAAACAGGCAGGCACAGAGAATCCCACATGTTTAAATCCTATTTTTTCCTTACCAATATCAATTCTGATACCTGAACTTGTGTTATCAGCTGATACTTATCCAATATCAGCGTGGTTAAAAAAAGGTTTAACAGCTGTATACTAACTCTGAATGGATGTGATATGATTGCTGTCATTGGTGACTTTGTAAAACATGAACAAATGCATAAATGGCATAGAATATATATTAATGAACCACTCATATGGATCAAGGACAGAATTTTTCCTATACAAATGCTGTTTAAATAATTTGCTTATAGCACTACTGCAAGCTGTCAGATGCTCTGACTTATTTCTTTGACTGTCTTTCGTCTTTTGTTTGTTTGTATGTATGTGTATGTATGTATGTGTGTGTGTGTGTGTGTGTGTGTGTGTGTGTGTCACTCACAGACACAAGTAACAATGATTGGCTGAGTAGCATCAAGAGACCACTGCTGTAAAGGCTATTTACCTGATGACTTCAGGTGTAGGGTACTGTTTTAGAGCAGTGAAGAAGAACTGATTTCTGTGAAAACTGTAATTTTATCTGCGTGTGAAACTCTAAAGTTTTTAAATACATTACATGGTATCGGACCAGTGCATAGACTTGCACACTCGCCGATTCCCAATCCAGTATTTTAGGCAGTATCAGAGGCGCTTCTGATACAGTGGTAACAACTCCACCTGTACAGTGGTTTATACAAGTACATTAGCAGGTGATTATTTCATAAGGGATGAGGCTTATTTTTATGACTTGTGTGACAGTGTAATATAACTGAAACACATTAAAAATGCCATCTAATACAATCAAAGTCATCTGAAAAATTAGATGACTCATCATTCTCCAGCTAGCCCTGAATCTACAGTACATGCCACTTAACTGTGAACAGGCTTAACTTTCTTGGCTGTATGAATAATGAACAAAGTAGTATGTCATTAAAGATTAACCAAGCAAAAATAAAAGTAAAAGTACATTTTGGACTGTTATTTCCTCACCCACGCAGCACTTGCTCTGCATGGCATTTAGAAAGTGACAGCAAGGTTTCTTCTTTTCTAAACAGTGATGATGTTATGTTATCTGGCAGCTGTTATATCATCAGTCCCTTCAACCCTCCTACATGGAGTAGAGAAACTGAGACAGATACTTATTTTTTATTTTTTTTAACAAAAAGCAACACATTGGTGTCACACCGTGCCGTTTACACTGTAAAAAGTAGGAAGGTATTCGTTTATACTCATTATTTTAAAATTATACAGACTGAAAATGTCTAAAATACACCAGAGAGCATAATGTTTTTGGTTAAGTTTGAGTGAAAGTACACATTCTCACATATGCATATGATGAAATAATTTTTTTTATTTGTATATGCCCTGTCATGCACCCTATAATACAAGTATGCATCCAAGTACACAAACACTCAGACAAATGGAGTGTTCTTCTTCATCTTCTAGCTGTGTTTGCCCTGCAACCCTCTGGCCATGATTTGTCCAGTTTCCTTTTTAGCTCCAATCAAGCAGACACAGCACTGCAGACACACACACACACAGACACACACACACACAGACACACACACACACACACACACACACACACACACACACACACACACACACACACACACAGCGCTTCTCGAAGATGGCATTAATCATGCTTGTTCCCTTCATACTCTGCAAAACCATCACTTCCCCCACTTTTAGGTCTTGTATTCCCCTCTCTTCTACAGCCAGTTTACATGGAAATCTTGTGAAAACACATCCAGGACACTGCTAAATATACCCTGACGCTGCTCTTATTACAGGCAAAGTCCACGCAAATGTAGAATTTATAAATGTCAGGATATTCAAAGGAACAGAACTCAGGTATTTTGAGAGACTGGGGAATCGGCGTTCCACCAGAACCATTAGAGAGAAAGTCATTAGTATGTGGAGATGTGCGCGTTCATCATTTAATTGTGATTTTCATCAGTGTTCACAGATATCTCAAGATGAAAATGTCTACCTCCAAATTAGCTCAGTGAATCTAGTTTCTAGAAACAGTGTAAAAATGTAAATATATCCTCTCTCTGTGATAACGTGTTACAAATATACTGCATGTATTCCTTGAAATACATCTCCCTGCATTATGTGCTTGCAGTACGGCGTGATAACACACTAACCAGAGATTCAGCTAAGCTGCACAAGCCCTAGAAGTCAGAAAAGATCATCTAAGCCCCCAGCAGGCCATATCCTGTATTGATTTTACAAACGTTCAGTGAGCAGATGTTGTTTGGCTCAGTTCTACTCACACATCTTGGAATTCTTCCAGCGTCTTCTGTGGCGTGAACACGTTTAATAGGCCGATTATCTGAAATGAAAAACACAGTTATTGCTCTGTCTGACTGGAGGAGGGACAAACAGGTTGTAATGAATGACAATATCACCACCTCTGCATCTCTGAACCAGCAGAGGCAACTGTTCATCTGAAAGGCTCAGACTGCTGCAGCCTGAGCATCAATAATGAATAACAACAACATTCTCTAATTCACAAGAAAAGAAAAAAAACATGACACGGCAGAGAAGCATTGTGGTAATCCCCAGGACACCTGTTTTCAAGATCAGCTGTCAATCAAATGTGGTGGGCAGCTTTTTGGATCACTAATGTCTCTGCAGCACAGAGCTGCAAGATGGGAATGTACGTCACAGTTTATGAATTTTAAACTCTGAGCCTGTTAGACAGTTTAGGTGTCACAGCTGAAAATATACAATCCCTAACAGTAGGGCAGATATACCGAAACATTTTTTTTTATATATATACAAAAAGGATAGAGAAGTGGAGCTCTCACGTTCTTGTGGTTGACACATTTCATGAGCACCAGTTCTCTGTAGGCTCGTTTTGCGTGAGTTTGATTTTGAAAAGGCCGGCTCAGCTTTTTGATGGCGACATTCCTCTCCAAGTTGTGGTCATACGCTGAACTGGTGGGGGAGAAGGAAAGCAGCAACTCAGTCAACAGTAATATATGTCAAATAAAACTGTATTAGCAACACAAAAAAAAACAAAAAAACTTCCAACACAAACAGGAATACTTTTCACACATATTGTTTGAACACTGATGATTTTACTATTTACACTCCCCTGGATGTCTGCGGTGTTTTTATATTTTTGTCCACCATGAGTTGCCAAAGTAAAACATTTTCAAGGCTCATGAATATGTTGAAAATTATAGTGGACATGATCCAAGCCCAGCTGGAATCACAATTATTGTTGTTAAAAGAAAAAAACATTAGGAGACTTTTTCTAACTCTGTCTGTCTGTTGTTTGGTGCTGGACAGGTAGTGAACCGAGGGTCTGGAAACAGCTGCCTGCAGCCCCAGGAAAGAGAAATGTTGAGGGTTGTAAAAACCATAACAATGAGCTGAAAGATGCTTAAAAGCTCTACAGAGCTGACGGGAACTTCAGAGTCGATTCACTATAAATCTACAAGCAACTTCTTTTACATTCAAGTAGATACAGTGTAAATATTAAATATTCATTATAGAAGCTTTAACTCGTTTGTGTGTTGACCCAGTTTTGAGGCTGCACTTTTTGATATTGTTGTATCAGATGGTATGTAATTGTATTGAAAGGTGTTGTTAATATTATGTCCACCTTGTACACCCACATGGAGGGAGTCTGTCTCCATCCAGACGACCGTTTTAGCTCGTATCAGAAATGATCTCCAGCCAGATTCAGCTCACTGGAGAACCCAGAAGCAGATATTCCAGTCTGGTCCTAATCTCTAACCTGAGTTTCCCTATATTAAATATGCGCAGTCATAAAATGTTTTCCAAATCATTCAGTCTTAGAAACATATCTATTAGAAACACCTTATGTTGTAATGCTCAAAATTGTGAATATTGTGTAGGCTGTTGCTTCAGTTAGACAGTTGGACAGCCATCTATCTTATGTGATGAACTTTGGTAATAAAACTTAAACAATGATTCTACATGTTAGCGCTGTCGCTTAATGTGCATGTCCAAAGACGTGCACATTAGGTAAATTGGTGACTCTAACTTGTGTGTGTGGTTATTTTCTCTATATGTCAGCACTGTGATAGACTGGTGACCTGTCCAGGGTGTACCCTGCCCTCGCCCAATGTCAGCTGGGATTGGCTCCAGCCCCCCTGCGACCCTGCAGTACGGAAAATGGATGGATGGATTCCACAGAAACCCTTCTTGAGGATTCTGCACAAAGGCAACGTAAGAGAAACACACTAGATGTTGATATTTTAAGGGCAGCAACTCCTCACATAACAAACTGAAGTCTTGACCGATGCTCATGTGCATCAGTTTCTTGGTGTTCCTACCTGATATGGAGACCAGAGAAGGTTAATGACAGCACAGAACTCAGATGAGTTCATCTGGCTTAGCTTATGTTACAAGAACTGGATCTGCATTACTTTGGATTCCCCCCTGTAGACATTAATTAAATATCTGACGCTCCAATGAATCCACCACTGGAATGATGGCACGACTGCTGGTATGACGGAGTATCACAATCATATAAAATGAACCAATCCTAATGCTGGGATTCAGATTCAAAGGTCTCAACACTCACCCTTACCCTAATCCTCTCACGTCTACAGAGATCCAAAGGGAACACAATACCAAGCTGCACTGTCAACAAATACTACATTATGCATTGATTTCTGTGTTGTATGTAACTGCTCATCTAACATCTGATGTCATCAACTTTCAGAGTCAACACCTGGCAAAGCCGGAGCGCTGCATCAGCAGCTTCCATCAAATGTTTCCTCATCCGACAGCTTCTACGTGGAAACTTTAATCATTCTGAAGTTTAACAATCAATCTAAGAAGGCAAAGGTTAAAGTGGGTCAGAATTTTAGTATAAGGTGTAAAAAGTGCAGTAAACTGATTCACGACGAAACACTATGAGTGATGTTTGTGATGTTACAACATCCTGCAAAAAGTGTGATGTTGTTTTATTATCAAAGTAAAATCTATTAGAGTTTTTTTTTTTTTATATAAATTTGTGTGACAAACACATTAGTGTCTGTGTTTTCTGACCTTAATCCAATGGAAATTAATGAAATTTAACTCCAGGTCTACTTACTATCATTTTTCAGAGCTTTCAACCAGATCTAATGGTGCTCGGCAGCAGATGAAATGGATAGCTATCGTCACATGACCTAAGTAAGTGACCTTAGCTCTGTCCATGACAGCTGAGCCAACTCCTTTTGCTAAAGAAAACCATGAGATACAGTTGAAAGCACTGGGAAAAGATAGTAAGTGGACCTTGTGTTAAGATTAATTTGTTAATTAGTGCTATTGCTATTTCCAAGGTCAAGGGTGTATTTACACTCCATAACAAATTAATAATAATAATCTTAGAATTCATAATGTTTTGGGATTTTTTTTTTCTTCCTCTGACTCACCAGACAATTCCCTGCGCTCCGGATCCGATGGGTCTGAGGTTCTGGTAGCGCTTTAAAACCATAAAAGTTGAATCGCCCACATCTATACTGTAGTACTCCTTTTCACGCTTGTTCCGGTTCATGGTGAAGCCTTGGGACAAACACTTTGACTGGGCATCCAAGTGGAGCTCTCCTCTCAAGACCTGCAGAGCCAAGGAGAAAGACAAGTTTTATTTTTTTCACCCATTTTCAACCTTTGGTTTAAAACTTTCCATCCAGCAGCCAAAACAAGCACATTGGACTAAGATATAGGGCTTAACGATATCCAAAAAAAATCATAATGCGATTATTTTTGGCAGACATTGCAATTGTGATGAGTCACACTTTCAGTTGGAATGGTCATTTTTGCATTTCATTGTCATTGAAAAAAAACATAAAAATGATGATGAGGTGATTTTTGTTGGGTCTGGTTCTGTAACATCTGGAGAATATGATCTGTAGGCCAGAGCGTATCTGTTGTACCACAATGTTTCATTTATGGTATATTGTGACACATTTTTACCTATATCAAAAAAAAACAAACTGCAGCTCCTGTGATATGGATATTGCTTTTGGCCATATTGTGATTTCGATTATGTTTCGATTAATTTTCCAGCCCTGCTAAGCCTTTCAGCACACAGCTCCCACCTGAAAAATATTATAAACCTCATAAATCTAAAGATTTATGAGAACCATTCCTCTTATTAGTGTAGGCTATTTTTGATTATTTAACACGCCGAGTGAACAGGCCCTGTTGACATGGCACCAGCATCAAAGCAACTCTTTGGGACCACGGCCAGTGAAGCTGTTGAACTGCTCAGATAGTAGATCTGTCCATCACTGTGCCACACTACAGGCTGTCTGGCAGAGTGTACCACCTCATCACTGTAATCAGTTAATTGAAATTAAACACTCCTAAGGTTGGTATTATCTGGGTACCTCATGGAATCAATGTCAAACACCATTATCTGCATTTCCTAAAATGCAAACAAGTTGTATTTATTTCTTGAATAGAACTGTTGAGTTGTCGAGGCGAGCTAATTGGTGTAATGGTACAGTTTAAATCTCATCTTACTGCCTCAACCAATTACAGCCCTATTCCTCCACCAGAAGAATTCATTAATCGCAAATTCAAACCGGCCAGAAGCGAGGTTAATCAATTATAATGACTACTAAACTTCTGAAATACATGATATAGCCTAGAGGAGCTGTGCATACAGTATATCAGACCCAAAGGTCAGAGTGATGGAGCGATGATCCAGGCAGAGAGAGACAGAGAGGAAGCAGGAAGCTGGGTTAAATGCTGTAACGACGACAAAATCATTAGTGGAATTTGGAGCATTGTGGTGAGGAGGTCGGGTTTGTGATTATAGCTGTACGTTCCATGACCCGACCTCTGGATGTCTCCGACTACTGCCAGCCCACCCCCAACCTTTCAGTGTCAGTTAGCCTTTCCTTTCCTTCTCCTCTCCTCTCCACTACATTCTTTGTTCTATTCTTGGTTGCGCTGCCCTTCGAACCTTTACTCTTTCTTTTTTTCCATTTCTCTCCAGCTCGCACGGTCACAGTCACGACCACCTGAGTCAAGTCTGATGCAATTCAGAGACCAGACCATGCTGGGTTCAGAACAGAGAGCAGAGTTCCAAATCCTATTCAAAGATCACTACGCACATCAATGGCTCTGCTATGAGACAGATACGTTTTTTTAGATGCACAGGAAAAAGCTGGAATCATGGCAAGATCAAGACATCCGACAGCGATCTTTATATGTGACTCAAATACTGCAGCCATGCCACCTCCCCTGTGCCTCTTCCTCTCCTCGCCTTCTGTTTCATCCTTCCCGCTTCCCCTCATCTTTCTCTCCTCTCCGCGCTCCTGCCCTCTTCTCTTTGACTCTGATCATAACGTCATCCTCTCTCTCCTGCTGGAGAGCCTTGTCAACAGTCTGCAGACTGAGCCAGGCGGTGCAGAGGTAAAGGGATGAATAAAAGGCTCTGAACTCAGTTATTTTATCTGACAGAAAGAGACATGCTGCAAAAAGTCTGACAAAAACACGAACACACTTGCACAGGCAGAAACACAAATAAACACACTTTCGATGCTTCTATGGAATCAAAAGCTTACTGAACAAATTCACTCTTTAGATTTATCATGTGATGGTGACACGTGTTAGCCTGTCGATGTCTCCCCTTACCTTAACCCGCATCCAACCTCATTCCTTACCCCCAATCAGTCACCTTCTGACCCCCACCTAACTCTAACCCCCATCAGTTATCTCAGCTACACCTAACCATATCACACCTGGGGCCTGACTCCAACCACAGAGGGCAGCTCTGACGGAAAGGAAACACAAACTGAAGGGGGAACAGACTTGGGTGGAGACCGGTTTGTGCCAGCTGGGTGTGATTTTCACTCCATTTGAATTTGGCACACGCGCGCGCACACACACACACACACACACACACACACACACACACACACACACACACACACACACACACACACACACACACACACACACACACACACACACACACACACACACACACACACACACTTACTAACAGCATCATAAATAATACAGTCTAGGTGTGGCAGTCTTTGTAATCTCATGATTAGATTCACTTCCAGTTCTTGGTGTCATGAATGGATTTGGGATCGATTCTCTATCCGGTAAAAAGAAAGAGGGGGGCTGTGTTTTGGCTCCTCCTCCAGTGCACTCAGTGTGTGCCCCACCACTGACTCCCGTCCTTTACCCACTGAGCTGCAAATGAAACTGCTCTTGATGAGGGTCATTGTCTGACAGCTGAGACAGGTGTGTGAGAGGATGCAGCTTTTTTTTTTGGGTTTTTTTTTTGTTATTTTAAAGTTATTTATTGAGGTCAACTGCATTATCACGGAGCCATCTTACAGTTTCCTGTCTGTATAAAAAAATGAAATGATGTCGAGCATGACTGGTGAAAGGTTTCTTTTTGTAAAAACAGAAGTTGCTCTGTGTGTGTGTGTGTGTGTGTGTGTGTGTGTGTGTGTGTGTGTGCACAGAGTGCTCTGCTGTGTTGTTATTAACATGATGTCTCCAGCAGTGGAGAGCAGCCGCTGCTCTGACATTAATGTGGGGAAAAGGCATTTTCATCCCAGTGGCTGTACAGATGCAGGGCTTTTGAAATGAAACAGACTATGGACCGAGTTCATTTCCTCACCCCACTGCAGTTGGTTGTAGAAGTGCTGCAGTGAGTGTTGGTCTTGTGTGTTAGTGCTGGAGCTTGTTGTTCCACTGCACTAACGTCAGTCTACAGGTGTCAGGGTAAAAGTATTTTTAAAAAAAAAAACCTCACCTTTGTCTTGCAAAGACAATTATTGAATCATCAAATACAAAATGGGTCCAAACGCTTGCCTTTTTTGAAGATGAACTACTAGATTATTCTTGTAGGCTACGTTCACACTACTACATTTTGAAATATCGTTTTAAAAACAAAAATGATCCTCATTCGGTTTTAATTTCATATCAGAAACGATCGCCAACCATACGGTCACACCTGAAAACGCATACATACGTGATCATACACGTACACTGGGCATGAGCAAATCGGTATAAACAGGAAGCATATAGTCTACTCTGCAGTTCTTTTGTTGCACAAAATACTACTGTGCAGAACTTAACTGCGCAACAGCTGCTAGCAAAGACAACAAGGTCAGTAACACTTGTAATTCATTATCCATGGTGCTTTCACTACTGTAGTAAAGGCTGATAAGCCCCAATCAGGGAGCGACTGTGGGTGTCTACGTGATTGTTTCCAAAGATCTCAGTTTCTGCCCGTCCAGACTACAACACAACCCTGGAGTTTTCAAATGAAAATGGGTCCAGCAGGGTCTCCAGAAGTCTCAGTGTTAGGTGCTCGAAGACTCACAGTTTTAAAACTAAACCGTAATAGCGTGGACATAGCCGAAATAGCCCTGATGATTTCAAACCACTTCACCTCAGTGTACAAATGCTTTCTGAGTAGTGTCCTCTTGGGTTAGAGTTAGGTGAATTGTGCATGTTTATGTATCTCGCAGCAAATGAGGGAAACCTCAATGATTTTCAAGGCTCAAATAAATAAATGAATAAATGAATAAACCCTCCGGGTCCTGCACCATGTCGTCGTGGTTGAGTTCCTCTTCTGTCACTTTGTCAACAAAGCTTTATTAACTAATGTTATTACAAAGATCAATTTTTGGCATCAAAGAATCGCAATTCTAATATGATTTGATTTTTTTCAACCACCCTTACTACAGATTAATTAAAAACATATTTTACAGAGGTCATCATGGCTGACTCCAACTTGAAGCCTTTCTGTAATGTCTTTGCTAAAACTTACAAGCTGTTAAAAGGCTGAATTAAAGTTTTAAATATCTCCACCACCTACTGCAGTGTGATTATCACGTCATAAAGATTAAACCCTCCACCTCATGTCGCCCGCACCCCATTTAACCTTGTTCCCCCACCTTAAAAATGCCAGCACAATCAAAAGGAGCACAGCCACAGACTCCTTCTTAACCAGCAGTGTCACTGCAGTAAATTGATTTAACATGTGTGGTTAATGCAGGTGAGCAGAGGGTAATTGTTCAATTTTATTGTAGTTTTGGGTTTTGCAACAGCTGAGTAAACTAATACTTCTGCTAGCAGTCACCGCAGTGAGGAATTTTCATTAATAGGTTAAATGCACAGTGCAACAGTGGATCTTTTTAACCACAGTTTAGACCAAAGTCTTGTCATGTGATTACTTGAGTTTCTTTACAAGCTTATGATCCAATTTAATCAACCCTTGCTGATTTATAAGCACCAATACTTTACAGAAAATTACTTGAGCCGTTTTGTAAAAATAAACTTTAGGCTGATCCACCGAGCAGTAAAAATGTCAGCTACATGCGCCGGTGGTATATGGCTGCAAACAGATCGCAAATAACATCTGAGCACTACTAACATGCTTTTCAGAAAATGTCACTCTGTAAATCAAATATAGGCCAAATCGGAGGCGAGAGAGTGCACCAAGTACATGCAGGTCTATCTACAACCTGCAGAATATGTCTAAACTGATGTTAGGCTTCAGCATATGGTGTGACATGATATTCTCTCCCACATGCAGTCAGAGACGTGGAGTCGGGGGGTTACTGTGAGACTGGAGGATCCATAGCTGCAACGGGGCTGAGCGGAATGACAGAGTGTGTCAACCCAGTTCAGCCGCTGGGATGCAGAGAATGGTGTATGTGTGGCCCTCCATCGCACCATGTTACACCGCCGGGGCTGCACACAAATAAATGACTGGATGTGTGAAAGCTCTTGGCTCAGTAATCAAGTGTATTCTGCGTGTTTGCACATTGACTACAGCAATATTTTATTTAACAGATGAATACTGACACTATCAGGGCTCCAGATCTACTGGCAATCCCTCAGAAATGCTACAGCTCTAACATACATGTACATATTGAGGCATCACAGTTGCAGCTGCATCTCAGACTGATGCCCTCCTCTGAAGAAAATGGCTAATGCCTCCGACAACCGGGGAGAAAAAGACGGATAACCGTGTCAGAAAGTGTCAAATGTGGCTTTTGCAGGCTTTGGCAGTCCTGTCCAGATTTACACTACCCCTTCCCCCGCAGCTGTCCATCACACCGGCTCTGCCGGGAGCTGATCCGTCTCTCGTTGACTATTACAGGTCTGCTCCTCTTTCACTCGGTCACTCCACCATGCAGAATCTTGCAAACATCAAACAGATTTGTATTATCTGGGTAAACCATGATTGAGTCCACTAGCTATTTAGGACAGTTGGATTTTATCAGTGAACCACTCACATTCAGCCAAAGTAACTGCTGCTGATAAGAGACCATAAGGGCACATTCTCTGCCAAACATTAGTGCCAGTGCAGGCCATAAACCACATTTCTCTCTCTCAAACCAAGGGTGTTTCTGTTCAAACTACCTACAATCTTAGCTAACATGCTAATCATAAAAGAAGATACAACAATTACAAAATATTTTTAGGTACCTAACATCCAGAAATGCAATCATACCGCCGTTGCCAGGAGCATGATTGCATTTTGGTATCAAAACTCTGATCGCTAGGATGTGAAAGATGAGCACTCAGAACAGAGAGCAAAAACTCACACAGTCACATCCTCAAATGTAATAGGCTGTTGTGGATAAAAGAATGATCAAAAACAAGACAAACGTTGTCATCGCGACTTATTAGAACAGCTTTGCAAGGTGTAATCATAAAGCATATTTGCACAAGGATAGAAACATAACAAATGAAGCGTCACATCTTTCAGGGGAGAATCTGAACATGATGCAAAGGTGCGGAAAGACGTGAGGCGGTGACAATTCTTTCTCAAGGAAACTGCCTCTGCCTTCACCCATGACTGTTTGAACTGTTGCATGCCGTTTTGTTTGTTTTATGTGCGTCAGGGCTGATCTTGGCCACAAGGTCTGAGCAGGTCAACCAGCCCATTCAGGGGAACAGCCTGTTTTTATATCAAGTAATAACTCTACCGACCAAGGCAAATCATGGTATACACCTGTGGGTACTATAAGTTGACAGGTTCATGGAGTTTGGAAACAAATAGCAACACAGTCCATTCAATCATCTGACAAACAGTGTTTCAGTCATTGAGCAAAATGAAAATGATCTAATATTCACAATCAGTAGGACCTAGAATCTGTTAGTATCAACCAACAGGACCTTCAGGTATGAATGAGGGGTGTTGTTTTAGTAAGGACTCATAATCCTATCTCTCCGGGCCACCTTTCACGTTTGGTGCAGGAATCAGATTTCTCTGTGCTGTTGGCTGACCACTGCTCCTCTCTTGGCAGGTTGTTCAGCAAAGCTCGCTGGCAATGTGCAGCGCAGTCTGAGAGCTGCATCACCTAAATATGTTAGATGGTATAACCAGGATGCATGCGCTAGACACACTCAAGCTTCGACTGAACGCACCTTTGACCAGACAATTCTGACAGCCGAGCTAGGTTGTTAATATCACTGATAATTTGATGGATCACAAAACTTCACACATGATCTACTGGCCTGATAAGGTATCTCACATTATTATAGAGGCAGAGACTGTAACTGGTCCATTTGATTACAGCAACAAAGATAAACCAAACTGCAACATTATGCAACTGCCAAGCAAGAATGTTCACACTCATCTTTCAATTCTTTCAGTGAGACAGTAGCACCAGTGTAAATCACATAAGAACCACATAAGCAGAAAGACTGCAGCCTTGTAGGTGGCCAAATATTGATCTGTGTGTTGTTATTGAATTGACAGAGATGCTGCTACACTATAATAACCAGTGTAAACCAGTGCAGTGCAGGAATTGAGTGTTTTCACCTTCCAAGAGAACATGAATATGTATGAGCTATTTTCACAGCAGTGAATATCCGCAAACGGATGCTAGCTAAAAAAAAAAAAAAAAAACATGGTGTATTCAAAGTGATTTCTGTTTACATGCAGGATGTTACTGTCTCTAAGTGACCACAGACTGGGAGGTCACAGCGTTTTAGTTGCACCCTTCACTAGTTGTATGACCGGCAACACCACCCGGTTCGCAGTTTACAGTGTAAAGCAGGGCTAATGTGTGTAGCACTGATATTACAGGTTACAGTAATGTGCTTCCCAGTGCAGCCCCTCGGTCTGGTTGCCTTTTACCAGTTAGGCCAGACCTGTCCTGCCCGCTGTGGTGCTCACCATGTATGTTATAGTAACACCTCTTCACAGTAACATGTGTGACTCAAATTTGGCTGTTCCCATCCCCCAACGGTTGACAATAACACGTCAAACATGAAGGAAAAAAATCCATATGTCGAGCTCACCCCTCTCCGGTTAATTCCAACAGTGTCGACCCGCAGTCGCCGTTCGCTGCCTGCTGGAGACACAACCCGGCCGCTTTCTTTTTGGTTGTTCGGAGAAAAACAGCACTTGAATCCCTTTTTCTACTCCGGATATAGTCCCGTTTCCCTCACACTAGCAGGTCGGGATCGCCGCAAAATACATGTGTAGCTCCAACGTAACCTAATCTTTGTGCTTCCGTGACACAAGCAGTTTCTGCCATTTCATACCGACGTCGTCGGAAGCTTGCGATGTTTCCTCGGCTGCACAATGAGCACCAGGGGCACGTTCAAGACCGCCTGCGCGTTCCCGGCAGCGGCTCTGGGAAAGCGGAAGCGACGGTTTCGCAACGTTTTGAAACAACACTGCACCTCACGGGAAACGAGAATACTAATATTTCTGCACATATTTATGGGTGTATTTTCAAATATATAATACACATATATCATGTATACATAAACACACACGATATATAGACGATGTATTTTGCAACTGAGATAACATTTAAGATAGTATGTAAAGGTTTATTTTTTCTTTTTAATGGTTAGCTAAAAGATAAAATAAAGTACTCAGACTTTTATACATTAATTTCAATAAGTTATATATAGCATATCATTTATAAAATTGGAGTGAAAAATAGAGTGCCCTGTAATTTTTAGTATATAAAGTACAATTACCAAAAACAAATGCTGTCTAATTGTTAAATTTTTAAATTTTAAATTGTTAAAATTAAATTTTTGTTTTGACATTCAGTTTTTGTTGAAAATGTTTAAGAAAATTAATATTTGTATTTTTTGAAAAATGAATTCTCTCTTTGCTGACCCTAAAACTCTAATACTTATAATACTTCTTAATTACAAACATAAAAGCTACTCAAGTTTTCATGGTGGTGCAAAATTTCGTTACTGCTTGTGCACTAGTTGTCCTGTACTTTGGCATTTCATAATCAACTGCACTACATTTATTGTGCAGCTATAGGATTTGTGTGTTTAACTATTATCAACATGTCAAATCTGAAAGCGCATGCTGGTGGCAGGGCTGGGCTGTAGCCTATGGCACAGAGGCATAAGTTACAGACTTAGTTACAGGGCCTCTCTTTATGTTGTTGCTGAGGATGAATTTGGGGGTGTTAGGAAATTCTTGCAAGATGTGTAGACTGCATGGAGGGAAAAAATTATTGCAAAAAAAAAAAAACTGGCACATAACTTGCACACAAAACAGCAAAAAAGCAAGAACAGCACCAAGGTACTGTGACTTTTAAGAATGTCTATGACAATTTTTGCTCCTCTTCATTTATCTGACATTTATACTTGTAACGTGCATGTTTTTAAATGGAAAATATACACAAATAAAACACATAAAACATAAAAACCTGAAACAAATTACATACACATCAGTATTGCATCTCATCAAGATCCATTTTTGAAAATACTACATTTACCATTGACACTTAATTATATTTGAAATGTAAAATCATACTTTTTACTTCTACATCCATCAAATTTTTAAATGCATGACATTATGGTTATTCTTACTTTAATTAAATACATTTACATGCCTTTCCCATCACTAAAGCTAGCAGAGAGGTACATGCATGTAGCATGTTCTTTGAAATCTAGTTGTTTTGAAAGCCATATGAATTAGCCAGTCAGCTGTGTGTTAATCTATGCAAGGCGCTAATAGAAAGTGGGACAATTATTGTGTCACTTGTGGTTGAAACATCAGATTAGCTACCACAGTGCTGCCTACAATGGATTGGTCCTTTGCTGCCCCATCTGCCGTTAGCTTGCCCTGCAAATCCAATTATGTTCTTATGTTCCCCAGTCTAAAAATAGTTAAAAATGACGGAAAACACAGAAACAACACGTCATTAGTTGGTAGCACAGAGAAAATTATGTTATGGAGCTGATTTGTCCTTTCTGTGGAGACGAAATGATCCGTCATGTGTGACAAGCTGCCATGACAGACAAAAGTACAGACCGGGGAGAGGTGGGTGGAATGGCAGCACGGGATGCATAAGAGGAAGGATTAGAGTGGCAGATGTCTGAAGGAACTTAGGAAGAATCTCTTCAGATACTGGATGAAATAAGGTAGGCAACATAATGTGTAAAAACCAAGTTGTACCCTTTTTAGTCTGAACATTACTCATGAAACCACTTGTAGGCCTAGACATGTCTGTTTGCAGACTCAGTGCTGACTCCGCCAGTTGCAACCAATATATATTACCAATGATCAGCATGTTTTTTGTTCTCTATTCTTTATGTCAACTGCTATAACAACTCAATATTCCTCTGTAATCAACCCTGTAGTAGTTAGTTTGCAGGACAGAGTGATATTGAGCAAAGCTTCAAACTCATACAACGTGAATGAGAAGCAGGGTGTTGGTTATAAATCCGTGTGCTCATTCAGATTACCCTGGATGAATTAAATCATTTTACTGAGTCAATCCTAAAATTTGCTTTGTTTCTCTACAACTGAGTTAACTTGTGTTTGACAGCTGAAATCATTGTCAGATGCTCTGTTTGAAGGAGTTGACAGTGGAATTTGGCATTCTGATAGACACACCTATACCTGGTCAGTAACACTAAAAACGCTAACGTGATGGGGATAAACTTTCATAGTTCTTATAATCAGTTTTTATTTGGTTTGACCAGCATATTTAGTTTAACTACTTGTATTTCCATACTCATGTGATTATATGTGATCATGACCACATTAAAATAACACTGGTTATTGCAGCTACCATGTAGACACCTCACCTGAGGTTATCTTAGTTTAAACAAATCAGAGTACACATAACCTGATTAACAGAGCTGGGTTATTTGGCAATGTGTCAAATTACAGTGTGGTTTCTGTCAGTGTCAGAATGAATGCAAAGCAGCGTCTAAACTGTAGAAATATCAACAGAAGCAGATGAATAATACATTCAGTTGAATTAAAATAGATTCAAGTACCGTAAAGAAGAAATATCATCAAGGTAGAAAGCAATATACACCAACACCGTTCTTCCATTTTCCTCCCCTTATCCTCTAATAAGAGAAGGAATAAGATGATAAGTGAGACACTTCCTGAAGGCTACTACACCCACAATCTGATTATCACACAAATGATGAAAACCCAGGTTGCTGGGGTTAATGAGAACCATGTTAACGCTTCACATTGTTCTGTGTTGATTATCAATCTGGTCATTTATCAGTGTTAGATCTTTATATCTAATGCCACCAGTGTCATTAGCAAATGAATACCATGGACTTCAATGGCCTGGGGCTGCAAAAAATCATCAGTCAGACGTTTTCTTTTTGTCATTGCTACTTTTATCCGCCATTGCTCATCCGCTACCATGAAAGAGCTTGCCTCAGTTGCCTCAGTTTGGTCTTCTTCCTGTTTCGTGCCATGCAATCTGTGTAGGCTATATTCCTTTTAAAATGCAGAGCAAAGGTAGGTGGAGTCCAACATGAATCATTGCCATGGTACTGTGTGGTGATTATAAATCCTATATGGACCACTAAAAATCCTAACTTAAAAATTTGTCTAGATGGTTATTTCCATTCATATACAATTTCTTATTTCAAAGTTAAAGTGATAAATTAAAAAAAATCACAAAAAAGCCGATAAATAAACCTTCATTTCCTTTCCTTTCTTTTTTCCCCATAGACAATGTAATCAGTCACTGTATTCTTGCCTTTTCTTGACAACCAGATGAAAAATAAACTAAAAATTTAAAGTGACGTTAAAATAATAATAATAACAAAGATTTAAATTTTTTAAAAAATCCTTGAAACACTGTAAGGAATAAAAGAAAACTAAAACTTTTAAACATATGTTCTTAACGCTGTAACTATGCACATTTAGAAATACGCATGAGTTACTTACTGAAGTACTTAAGTACTTAGTTTCACCTGCACTAACGATGCGTTATCCGTGAACTGGAAGTTTTCAATGACTGAAATCTTCTCAAGGTAATTTATCATGTCAGAGATCCTTCAACATATGCACATGAGAGCTTTATGACTGCTCAACACCAGACTGAACCGAACAGACTCAAGTATGCAATATATAGAATCTAAAAAATAAAGAATAAACTAAAAAGACACAATGTACAAATAAACTGTGTTTGAAAACTAAAACAAACAGCAGCTTCTTTAAGTCAATAATCAGTAAAAACAAAAAGGAAGTGCCACTGAAGCTCAGACTTCTGCATTCTGTGTGTTTTTATGTCAAACTAGATGTTGACATCACTTTTACTGATAGGAACAGTATAAAAGCAGTTAGAATTGTTGGAGAGTTGGATTTGTTTCCACTTAGATCTAATTCCTCTAAACCCTAAGCTTGTCTGTCTGACACTCGGACCTTTGACCTCTAAAGTTTCACTGTGTCTGACGTACATCTCAGTGGGATTCTAGTCAGTTGGGACATTCTTGCTATCAATCCTCTACTTTAAATTAACATATAGTAATCGACTTATAACTATTTTTGTTCGAAAGAAAAACTCCTCTCGAGTGCTAGAAGACATTTTTCAGGGGAATTTTGATACTGCAATGAAAAATTAGTTAACAATCTTTTTCTAATGCATCAATCTATTGATCTGCAGCTCTCAGTAAATGTGTATGTTCTGTGTGTATGTGTGTGTGTGCGTGTGTGTGTGTGCGTGTGTCCTGACAGGATGGGTACATTTGTGACCCTGGGAGAAGTGTTGGAGGCCCGGGGTTCACCGCTGGATGAGGATGAGGTCTGGTGTCTGCTGCTCGCCACCACTGAGGCCCTACTGAACATCTCCAAAAAAGGTAAACAAAGCCACTCACCAACTTGTATTTCCTCCCAGATCCAGTCCTTACCTGGCTACAGGGCATGGTTCAAAGGCAGCGTTCAAGAGCATCCAATCAGACTGAGCTGAAAACGTGTCATCATGAATCTTTGTATTCGTATTACTATGTTTGATTGGCTCTTTCACCTCTTCATCCCACTGGGTACCCCCCTCTTTTCTCTCTTTTAATACTCTGTACTCATACTTGCTTTCACCAAAGCTCATTTTCCTGTCTACGTTATCAGTGTGGTAAATGTCACCAGTTTCTGTTTTGCTCTCTGCCCAGGTTCAGGCAACATGTGCAGTGTGCTAAGCCCAGGCTCGGTGCTGCTGTCAGCCAACGGGAGTCTGGCCTTCAAGAGCTGTGTGCGATATGAAGATGTGGCCTCCTTCACGGCTCCTGAGGTGCAGCAGACTCACGCTGCCTCCACCAGGACTCCAGCTGAAAAGGTCAGAAAACTCTGACTTGCACAGTTGTTTTGAGGACATCTCAAAACATTTATATTCAATTTTCATCTTTTCGGCATATGCCATTGCATATTTTGCTGTGAAATACTGGGTAGTTTTATTCCTTTAGGCTTCTGAAAATCATTCAAATTCAACAATTTGATGGGGAAAAACAATAATAGATTGATAGCTTTATAAGGTGAAATTCATTTGTTTTAAGAACCACTGATGTAGACCAGCATGATATAAGAAGAAATCAGGTTCATAAAACATGCATTTTAAAGTATTCATTTTTACCTCTTAAGCTGCCATTGCCTATGTGCCCTAATACAAACACTGTCTGTGACCTTAAGCCTTTAATCACAAAAACTGGAATCAGTTCATAGCATGAGCAGTAGCACAATAGTCCTGAAAAAAGGACTTCAGACAAAGTGTTTTTGAATGAGCAGCAATAAATCATTTACTTGTCCTGCTTTCCATCAGATGGTCGTGTACTCACTGGGGATGACTCTTTACTGGTGTGTTGATTATCATCTTCCTCATAATCAGGTACTTTCCTCCGTCTTATTATCTGCCTCTTGCTTAAACTCATTCTTGCATATTCTCAGCGCTTGCACATCATCTGTTTTCCTGTCTCTTGTGTCCCTGCAGCCGGTCCAGCTGAGTACAGAGCTGGAGGGTTTGCTGCTTAGTATGTGTGAGGACATAGTGGTTAGAAGGACCGACCTCCTGACAGTGCTGGAGACCTGTGAGCTTCACCATAAGGCAGCGATGCTGCCTCCTCCCGAACGCCTCATAAGACAGCTGGTTGAAGATGTGTACAGAAACTCAGTGAGTTTGGTGGTGGTTGATTGCTTTGGTTTGGTTCAAGCTGGTTAGATGAGGTCATGTTTGGTTTTGAGTTTAGTTTAATGAATTTTTCTTTTGAGTTTACCAATAGCACCTACTCTCTGCTTGTGCCTTGAGCTGGACAATGATATCTTTGCAGGTTGATCATGTGTCCATGGCTGAAAATGGATCCCAGCTAACAGACCGCAGTCAAATGGTCAGGGACAGATTACACAGTAAGATACCGATCCCTTTTGTCAGATCTGATGACGCACTTGCTTTCTTGCTGAGAGTTAGACGAGGGGATGAACACCAGTCTCTGATCACTCACTAACATGTTATACTGTATATTGTTTTTTTTTAAATCCACACACAATAAGAAGTGCAAAAACAACACTGCAACTGGCCAACAAAAAGTCTGCCACGACTCCCCCGTAAACACGTCGTTATTACTTTTTAATGGATTTTTAAAATGATAGAGATGAGATAAAAGAGATGTATTTGTATTAAGTAGTGAGCTTTAGCTTTCGAGGTGCTGGTATGCAGATTTTTCACATTTGGACAGGCCAAGTATAGCCTGGTTGCGCGTTTTGTGCTAAGCTAAGCTAACTGGCTAACAGTTGTAGCTTCATATACCACTATCATTTCTGTATAAATCTGAAGCAACTGCCAGCAACCAGTTAGCTTAGCTTAAAATAAAGACTGAATGCAGGGGAAACAGCTAGCCTGACTCTGTCCATTGGTAACAATGGCCACCCACCAGCACCTATAAAGCTCACTATTGAACAATTAGGTTTTGTGTAGGTAGTTTTAAATTGAGATAAAACTTTAAGTGTTCCATGATTTATTTTGGAAGCTAGCCATTCAGTCTTACCTCTAGGTTTTTTTTCTAAGCTAAGCTAACCAACTGCTTTTTGTAGCTCCACGTTTAGGATACAGACATGATAGTGGAATTAATGTTTTCATCTAACTCTCAGCAAGAAAGTGTAAAGTGTAATATTTGAATGTGGACATAAGTATTACGTTCCACTTTGTTTTCCAGGGGGCTCCTTTAGTTACTCATCAGGGGCGCTGAACAAGAAGATTTCTAGAACATTCTCAGGAGCATCTTATCCATCTGAGCCCACAGGGTATGAAAGTCTGTGTCCAAGTCATAACAGACATTTTTGAGTGTCTAATGCATCATCATAAATCCATTTGCATGCTTGAATCAAATTATAAATAAAATGTTGTAAAATCATATGTTGTTTATTTCATAGTAAAACCTAATTCAAGTTAAATTTGAGTAGCTGATTAAATGCTAAAAACTGTGTGGAAAAGGAGACAGAAACTGTGTAGGGAAGTCAAAGCCCCCATGGGACTCTTTGACAAAGCTAATGCAATTACAATATACTGTATATTGTCTGGTTGCAAGCCATCATTTCATGAGTGACACTCCCATCAGACTGACAATGGAAAACTCATTTTTCCCAGGATTCCCTCAGGAGGTCGACACAGAGACAGTTACACAGGCTGGCAGCAGCTAAGCCGCAGCCCTTGTAGTCCATACATGGATGGTAATCGTAACGCCAACTTAAGATCCCTCGCACAGTTTGAGTCCACAATGAGTCTGAATGAAAAGAAAGTCAAGGTGAGCCAAGTAATTATATTTTATATTCTAATTTACCGTGTAATCTGCTGACATTGACACTTACATGAAATTAGATAAAGGGTAAAGGAAATTAGGTAAAGGCCCACGGATTCTGGCAAATTCTCCACATCTGATTGCATTCCAGCATTTGAAACAACACAGATGCATCAAAGTGTCATCTATGTTACAGACTGATTACGTTACCAAGACTGGTTGACAACATATATTTACGTTTCTCTTTCCCTTTTCCTTCCTGTTACAGGACATGGGCCCTGAGTTTATCAGGGTGTTAGATGAGCCACTGGTTGTCTTGGAGCTGCCTGGATCCATCGTGGTGAGTTATTGAAAAAATAAACTAAATTCTGTCATTGTGAATTTTTGGAGAGGTTCACATTAATTTAAATTAGAAGACATCCATTGAGACCATCATTTGGAAGCTGGACTGACCAGGGAAATATGAGAGGTGGTTTAGATAATGTGTCTCACTTCTTAAATCTCCTGTTCCTTGTGACCCACCATATCAATTATTAATCTAAAAAAAGTAGCATTTTTCATTTGATGCATCACTTTGCAAACCTTGCCACCAAGGGTTTAATAGGTCTAAGGTTTAAAAGGTTTACTAACTTACAAAAACAATGTACGTCTTTCCCTTAATGTATGTTCACTTTGTGGCAGTCAAAGAAAGGGAAAACTCCAACCACCCAGAGAGAGCTGAGTGTGGTGATGCCCAACGGTCAGAACATCCTGGTAAAGTGTGAGGTGAAATCCAGAGGAGGAGATGTCTTTGACATGATTGTGGCTCACTCCAACCTGATGGAACATTTCTACTTTGGCCTTGCTTACATTGATGGTAAAGAAGCAGACACATTTAAGTATGATGAGTCAATGAGTGAATGATTGAATGAATGCATCTGATTGTTTGCTTGACTGATATACACTAACCGTTAGGGGTTAACAAGTCATATAATATTATTCCATGTGATGTGCCCACTCAGATGTTTCTCTTCTCTGGTCAGATAATGAGTTTTTCTTTGTGGACAACGACACCAAGATTTCCAAAGTTGCTCCAGATAGCTGGAAGAAAGTGCCTACAGCCACCTTTGTTCTTTTCTTCAGGGTTAAATTCTTTGTCAATGACGTTTCTCTTCTTTTGTAAGTATACTTCTTTCTTTCTCATGTCATTGCCAAAAACATTAGTAGTTACAAAATGTGTCTCGTTAATACATCTAGAATCATTCAAATGTGTGCTGTCTTCTCCATCAGGCAGAAACAGACCCGCCACCAGTATTACCTGCAGCTCAGGAGAGACCTTTTGGAGGACAGGCTGTCCTGCCACGAGGAGACTGCTTTGTACCTGGGAGCTCTGGCCCTGCAGACGGAATATGGAGACTGCATGCCTGAGGTTGTGCACCTAAAACTATTATAACAAAATCTATAGTTTCAAAGGAGCAGTCTCCTTGTGAGCTGTTAAAGAGGTCCACCAGCAGGACAGTTTTGCACTTCCATAAGCTAGGTGATTCACAATATGAATGATGAAGCAGCAGAGGCTCAGAAATCCTGACATTTAGCCCCTGGTAAGGGTTAAGGTCCAGAAACACCAAATCCGATATTTGCTATAAATAGCATCTTTCCTCTATGCCATATGAATGTCCATATTTTTCAAACGCCTTAGTTTGCAGGTGAGTTAGTTAAGTCATGCTTTTATAAATTTTGTGTCCCTAAGCCCAGGCTGAGATAACCCTGCTGACATCACTATGACATTATCAAGGATGGATAGATTGTTCCTTTAAAGGCAATGTAAAGGTTTTTGGCTTATAATTGTCACTTCAGCTGTCATAGAATAAAATAATTAGTGGAAACAAAGGTGGTAACCTTTTTAATGCCACTGTGTCTTGAAGACTACATTTCCCATAGGCCCTTTTGTTTACTGACAGAAACAGATGATTACTCTTTTGTCACCCTCCCCATATTCAGTTGCCTTTTGTGTTAAGACTGTATTATGATTCTCCATTAAAACACAATTAAAGGGGTTCCCCAGTGGCTCACCTGGTAGAATGCATACTACAAGGGCTTCGTCCGAACCATAGTGGCCTGGGTTCAAGTCTGACCCGTGGCCCTTTGCTGCGTTTCATCCCCTCTCTCTATCCCTGACTTTCCTGTCTCTCTCTCACTGTGGCTATCCAAACAAAGGGAAAAATGCCCAAAAATTAAAAATAACCTAAAAAAAATGCAATTATCAAATCATAGCAAGCTACAGTAAATGAATATATTTCTTGGATTCTATAAATAATTTTGATCTGTTGTGTTTAGGTGTATGGTAGGAACTACTACCGCCCTGACCAGTATGTCTCCAAAAGTGTGATGGAGAAACGTGCCTTGCCTTACATTCAAGAGGAGCTGCTACGACTTCACACCAACAACGCTCAGATGCTCACTGACGAATCAGAGCTCGAGTTCCTCAAGGTAACAAAATAATCAAATTTGTTAAAAAAAATGATGATGATGATGGTGAACATGCTGCACTTATACTATGACTACCCCTAGTATCATATGAAGTACAGTTGCCACTTTCTATTTCTATTGTTAGGTGTGTCAGCAGTTGCCTGAATACGGCGTGCTGTTCTACCATGTGATGCGTGAGAAAAAGCCTTTAGAAGGAGAGATAGTCCTCGGGGTTTGTGCCAAAGGAGTCATCGTCTACGAGGTTAAAGATGGCTGCAGATCCACCAGTCAGACTTTGTACTGGAGGGAGACCGCAACCATCTCCTCTAATGTGAGTGGAAACATTTTTTAAATCAGTTAAAATCTGTTTCAAAAGAAAAATGTGGAACTATTGGTTTCTACTGGCATTTTTGTTTTGCCTTTTATTTTCTAAAAACATTTCCTTCCTGTTCCTGCAGAGGCGTAAATTTGTAGTAGAGAGCCGTGGCAGCAAGAAGAAGTACACCTTCATTACAGAAAAGTCGAAGATAGCCAAATACCTATGTAACCTGTGTTCAGCCCAGCACAAGTTCAACAATGAGATGAACTCTCGCCAGCTCAGCCACAGCCTGGTCTCAGGTCAGTTGCTCAACTCAACAAGGAGAGGACATCCATGAAAAGATAAACACAACTTCAGTTAATGAAGACTATATTTCTCTGCTTTTGTTCCTCCAGAGTCGAACATCGTGCAGTACGCTGCTGTGTGTCGGGCTCAGAGCAGCCGGCTCAAGTCCTTCTCGTGCTCGGAAACACCACAGGATGACAGCGGTCTGAACACGCCTCAGGATGAGTCCCCGAACAAGCTGTGCGATGACGTCGCAGCCAGGATCGAGGCCCGAGTTAAACAGCAGCGACAGAGCCTGAACGAGCAGAGGTACATAGTCATCTGGCAGTGTTGTGTTCCCCCAAATGAAAAATCCAAAGTTAAACAGAGATTTTTTCACACCTACAAACTACAGCAAAGATAAAAGAACTTTGCATGTTTGAAAAAAAGTTGTGTGAGTTTGTTGTTGTTGTGAACATTTACAGCTTTAATTATTTATTTATAATGACACAACTTCCTTGCTTTGATGGTTTCCTCAGTCTTTCTCTTTGTGTGCTTCTTCTGCAGTACCTGCTCCAGCAGTCAGCGCAGCAGCACTGGTATGCGTTCCCCAGCACTCTCTCAGAGGAGTGGATCTGAAGCCCCGTCTGGTTCTCCAGCAGCTAGAGGTATAGTATGACCGAGCACACTGAGAACCTGCACATGAGAGTGTGTAGGTGTACCGCAAGTACTCTAGCTATTAAGCAGTAAGCTTACTCATAGGACTCACACAGGTAGACTGGTCTTTACCTGAGTAGGTCTTCACTTGAGGGCTCTATTGATGTAGCACGAGCTTCATTGAACATAGCTGTTCATGTGTCAGATTGGATTACAGCCAGCTGAGTACACCTTCACTAATAGCAACACAAAAACTATTGCTTTTGAAGGCTCCAGTGGTGCAATCAGTCAGCGCGCTGTACTTATAAGACAGTGTCCATCAGTAATTCTCAGGCTGTGAGTTTGAACCTCACCTGGAGCACCCTCCCAAATGCATTTAATTATAGAATGTTGTCTATTATTATTTGCTCGATCATAAAGCCACTAAAACAGAACTGTTGGTAGTGCTTTATGCTTTCAGGTAAGTTGCTCATGTTTTCTTTACCTGTATATCTCACAGAAACCCCAACTAAAATGGGTTCATCGCCAGAGAGAGAAGTCATATGTGTTTCCTTAAAGAAAGACCCAAAGCTTGGCCTTGGTAAGATGATCACACTTTATCACACACCAGTGACAAAAAGTAGTTTTTCAAACTTTCTGACAATAGTGGTGTTTAGTTTTTAGTAAGTTCTATGACGGTGACTGAAGAAAGGCTCTCTCTGTGTCTGTTTTGACACACCTTTGGTTTGCACCCATGCAGGTATCGTAATAGTGGGAGAGGACACTGTGGGGCGTTATGACTTGGGCATCTTTGTTGCTTCCATTGTGCCTGGTGGACCAGCTGATAAGGATGGACGCATCAAACCAGGTAGATAATCATGTGGCTTGTTTTTGCTTTGTCTTTAGCAACATTGTGTGCACCGAAGTTCCACTTTTCACTGTCTGAACAACTTTGCTTTCCCATAGAAAAATAAAGCTTTGCCCTCACCAGGCATTCCTCTAGTAAGCGTAGCAGCTAGTTTTTGAGTTCAGTTTTTTTCTTTCTAAAAACAGCACAAATTTGTTCTCTAGTGCAATTATTTTGTGCAGGTGTCACTTTTTCAAATGGTTGATACCTAATTTTGAAGCAAATTTCGCACATATGACAAGTTATCTGACAGTAGATGTTCATTTTGAATTCCTCCAACATCTCCTGTTTTAAGAAAACAGATGCAGAAAATGTGGGAAAGTGCAAATGAGGACACAGAGGTCTCTGTGAGACCTTTGGGGTCACAACTGGGTTGAGAAGTGGTGGTGGGGGTCTTCACTTCTCCACTGTTACTGGACACCAGCAGCATTTCACTGTGACCTTTGCCCTCAGGTGGTCGTCTGATCTCTCTGAATCACATCAGCCTGGAGGGCGTCACTTTTAGCGAGGCAGCAGAGGTCATGCAGAGCAGCCCTGAGGAGGTGCAACTCATTATCTCACAGCCAAAAGGTGCTCTGTGTGTGTGTGTGTGTGTGTGTGTGTGTGATTACTGTATGTGCGTGATGATAGTGTGGCTGTGACCTTTGCCCTTCTTTTTTGCATGTATAATGGACGGTGTAGTAATTAGCCTATTCCACTGATGCACATGCTCTGAATTAATAAAATGTAAAAATTTGATCTGCATTTAATCCTTGTTTTAAGGGTGAACAGTGCTTTTTTGTACTTTCAGCATGTGTCCCTAGTTGTGTTGTTTAGCTGTCCATTATTATATCCATTAATAAGTCAAAAATGTATTTTATTGCATTTTCACATCTTTCCACCTTTTTGTCCTCATCAAAAAATGTCGGTTTTTGTGGATTCATCTTGCCCTCAATAGTGCAGACAAATGCCATCATATAACTACAAATGTAACAGTTTCAACATGTCTGTTCAGTAAATTGAAGCTACAGCCAGTTAGCTTAGCTAAACTTATTTTTAGCTCACAGTTGCATTAAGATTGGAAACAGTTGGGGAAAGTTAGCCTGACTCTGCTGAAGCTTGACACCAGCGATAACTAAATGCAAAATTCTCATTGGACCAATATGACCTGCAAGGCAAGGGTCACATGACTGAAGGTAACTTTGCTAGCATGTCTACTTCTACCATAGTGAAAGATAAACAATAAAAACACATATTAAGCCCGTCCAACAAAAATTATTGAAACCCTCTACAGCAAACTCTCCTCAGGTCTTTTACACTCAGATAACACAGTCTCACATACATTTTGGGAAACAGACTTACTGGGTTTCTTGCTAAAAGTTAAATCAATACAACTCCCGAATCTGTAAAGTAAATATGAAGCTACAACAACCTTAGCTGAGCTTAGCACAAAGACTGAAAACGGGGTAAAAGCTAGCCTAGCTCTCTCCAAAGGTAACAAAATACACCTACCAGAACCTCCAAATTACTAATTCATACTAAGTTAAGCTAACCGGCAACTTGCAGCGGTACCGATCTCCTCATTTAACTCACAGCAAGAAAGAGAGTAAGCAGATTTCCTAAAATGGCTCTTTTATATAAACTGTATTTGATAAACTGTTCATCAAACACTTTCAGACAACAAAACAAGAAGAATAGTTGGTTACTCTTGTAGCATATGAAATTTTTCAACTAATGTATTTTAAGCTTTAACAGTAAAGTGACTTCAAACTAATAATGAATGTTGTTATTTTTGTCTCCAGTCACTGTTAGTCCCAACAGCGTTCGCTCTCCTGTGCTGAGGAATTACGAATCCCAGACCACGTTGATGACATATGCCCAATCAGGAGACGACAATGTGGATGATATGGTTTCGGTCGTGATGACGCCAAAAACTGGCAACAGGCTGCACGTCCCCTGTGAAGTACGGGGCCTTGGTGCACAGGTAGAATCATGGTGACCGTTCGGGTGTTTTTTGTGAAACTATATCTTCAGTTATAGTTATTTAAAATACAATTAGAAATCAATAACCTTTAAGAGCCTATAAAGGAGTTCAGAATTGATATTAATACAAACAACTTACCTTCCTTCAGTAATAGTTTTTATTATTTTTAATTACGTGGTGGTGGCCTGTCAAATATAATACAGTTAAAAGCTTGATTTTTATTTTTTAATCTTTTAATTTACATATCTGAGCTGAACTCATTGTTTCTGTCTGTGCTGGTTTCAGGACAACTGCACTTTGTCTCCCTCCCTATACTGTATGAGGCCAGAGGAGATCACTGTGGAGCTCAGGAAGATATCAGGAAGTCTAGGCATCAGCATCACTGTGAGTTTATGAAATATTTTTAATTGGAATGACCGATAGCTGATTGTCCACCGTTTGTATTAATTGTGAATAGCAGATCTCACTTCTGGCTTGATAAACTACACTTCAGTGGTTGTCTTACATAAAGTGGCGTTATTGTTTTTTTTTGTCAATGGCAGAATGATGTATTGCTTAAGTCTAAAAAAGGAGTTTTAGTCTGTCATTGCTCACCACTGTTTCCCCACTTTATTTAACTTTTTTTAGGGCAGGCAGTCTGGAATTCTGCAATGAAACTTGGCTCCTTATGTGTTATAAAACTGCTAACCTATGCACATCAAATTTATACTGTAAGCCTGACTTCATGGTAAAATGCCTCAATGGGTTGAATTGAAATGTACAGTTGTTATCCCCTGCTGTTTCAGACACCTTTTCATCTTGACAATGATAAAACAATGGGGAATGGTTAGGGATGGTTTGCATCCAAAAATAGTGGTATTGGTGTAAGCCTGCAAAATTCTGTATCCATCTAATTGATGTGTTTGCAAATAATTTCATTCAATACATTAGGAGTGAACAGTCAGTTAAGACAATTAGTACAGCAAGTCATCTTCAGCTGTCGGTCACAAAGTCTGTCCCTCTCAACCAGATTAACATCTGTGGTCTGACAAGATTAAAGAGAGAGGGAGAGAGCAAGCGGATGGGCGGGGTCATTGATCACCACTGCACTTGGAGCTGTACTGCAACCAGTGATTTTCTCTAGTAAAAGTATTTGTGTTGTAGTAAAATCTGGATTAGTACCATTTATGAACCCTTTATGAAGTGTGCATTAGTTAAAAATAGCTAACTTTAACAACTTTATATATCTTCAGGCAGTTTAATACATTGCATCAGATTTTGTCTGTAAAATCTTAACTGATCTGCAAAATAACCAGTAATTATTTATGTCAGATAGATGCATTTGAGTGAAGAGTGCATCATATCTCTGGAGTTGAAGCATAAAATAGCAGGAAAGGGAAATACTCAAGTAAAGTACCTCAAAAAAAATACTAAAAAATAAAACAATACTACAAGCTACATTTAATACACCCATGTTTTTCTATAGCACTGATGTAAGTTGAAGTAAAAGCATCTGTCATTGATTGTTCAGGGTGGCGTCAACACCAACCTTCCTAATGGAGGAATCTACATTAAGAGCCTCGTTCCAGGAGGGGCTGCTGAGAGAGACGGACGTATACATGCAGGTATTTCACCTCAATGTCCAATCCAACAGTGCTAAAGCCTGCCCGTGTCCTTATGAAGAGAAATCTGGTGTGGAAATGGTTTGTTTGATTTGTATACAGCTTTTCAACACTTACCAATAATGGGAAATTTGATGTGTTTGCATTAACGTGATGCTTTCAAAGCAGAATTAATGATACTACAAGCCAGAAATGGAAAGCAACACAAGGACCTAAGCTGAGATAGACTCCTTAAAGACCTACAACAAGTAGAGAGAAATAA
This sequence comes from Trachinotus anak, assembly GCF_046630095.1. Taxonomy (NCBI): domain Eukaryota; kingdom Metazoa; phylum Chordata; class Actinopteri; order Carangiformes; family Carangidae; genus Trachinotus; species Trachinotus anak. The sequence goes on along the minus strand of NW_027273876.1, from coordinate 16,134,434 downwards.
ACTTAAAATAGTTGAAGTGTCATTAATCTTTTTGTGTTTTTTCCCCATTTTTTTCTGTTACAGGGGACAGAGTGTTGGGAGTGGATGGGATTAGCTTCCAGGGCTTCACCTACCAGCAGGCTGTGGAGTGTCTGAGTAAAACCGGAGAGGTAAAGTGCAAAGACTGCTAGAGATCTGTCATTACTTATTTCAAGTGATGACATCACCTAATTTACTGCTCAACCTGTTTGTATCCCTCCCAATCATATCCCTCCTGTTTCTCTAGGTGGTAACCTTTGTTGTGGAGAGGGAGTTGATGAACCTGCCCAGGGTTTCTCTCAGCGCAGACACCAGCAGCAGTACGTTCAATCAGAGCCTCAGTCCAGCTACCAGCCAGCTGAGACCCAACAGCTGCTCGTCCATCAGCACCCCTCCAAACACGAACAGTGAGCGGCCCAAGGACTACAGCTTTGTCACTGATGGTAGGACGCCTCAGTTAGACCAATGGAATTTTAACTTGAGTGCCCGAAACACATGTAACTGCCTCAACATACACAGAAAGTCCATGATCTGCTTCTGGGAACTTCCCACAATGAGTAAAACATTGATCTGTAGTTCCCTTAGAGAGACAGAAACTTATTTCACAAGACCTCACACTCCTGTGGAAGAACGTTCGTGAGAGAACCTGTCAACTCTAAGCTGGTTTGTCTATAATAGCTAGTCTGACTGCTTCAAGGTGAACTTTCACACACTTCCTCCTCTTCATCCTGATCTTCCTTACTGACCCTGACCTTCCTCTTCTGATCCCCCTGGCCTTCCTTATCCTTCGGCCTGTTCTTCTAAATCTGTCATCCCACACCTCTCCTCTGTCGTCTCTGCTGAAAATCACACAGTGGGCCATGTATTTCATCCTGTTAGAGGTTAACATTGGCTGTTTTTTGGCTGTTTTTTTTTTTTTTTTATTCCATTGGCGGTCAACTAATTTTACTGTTCCTTTTCATTACGTCCACAGAAGGCTGACGAGGACATGCAAGTGATAATTGGTTTATTTTGGCAAGGAAATAATTATTTTTAATCTTAACATAACAAACCTGGATTTCCTATGATGACAAAATTGTTATTCTGTGGACAAAACTACTGAATCTTAAATTAACCCTTATCTACCATTGGTGTGCGGCTGCATCTGATGCAGGGTCCAACACAGGGATCTTTTGCTTCAGTGCAGCATCTGGCTACCAGCTCCTCTAAATCTCACAAATTAACATGTCATTTGCTTTGTTTAGTCCATATACAAAACCACAGGTTACAATTTTATGGATTTTAGTGGAGGGCATTGCACCTTTAGAAAGAGACAGGGTAAGTTAATGCATTCTTGTGGAGAATGAAAAGGTCCAAGGTTACACACCCAATATCAATTCTGCATTAATTTAATGATACATTTCACAAGATGGATGACCGAGCAGTAAATTGTCTGTTTTTTTATTTTTGCATTTTAGCTCATATTTATCTTCTTTTCCCTTCCTACCTCCTCTTTCCAATTTCCTTTATATCCTGAACTCACTACATCTTCACCTCTTCATCATTCCATTACTCCCTCCATCTTCCCGCTACCAAACCTTCAGACAACACCCAGGAGGTGACCCTAACCAAGAGTGCCAATGGCCTAGGCTTCAGCTTCCTAATGTGTGAACTAGATCCGCCCACTCGGGACTTTGGCAGCCTGGTCCGGATAAAGCAGCTGTTCCCAGGCCAGCCAGCTCAGCAGAGCGGCAGGATCCAGGAGGGAGATGTCCTGTTGGCTGTGAATGGCCAGTCACTCAAGGAGCTGTCCTATCCGGTATGTGCCGATTTCAAACCGTTAACATTGGGTTTTTTCCTTATATGGTCATCTTAGTTTTAAAACTAGAAAAGATATCCTGTCAGACTCTGCTGGTAGAGCTCTGGGGCTTTTCTAAATAAGGTTAAGCTTTGTAAAGGTCTTGGTTACAATACATATAAGAAACTGTTTAAATCTTGTGTTTGTCTAAGTTTGGCTCATACTTCAAGAGTCTGTGGTTGAAGAGTGATAATGTGAAAAAATAGAGCTTTGTACTTTGGGCATAAAATGGCCCCAACACTTTCCATATGTTGTGATTGTGGAGTAGGTTAATTAATGACTGATAATGGATCTACAAAAAAGTATTTTATTGGGATTATAAATGATTGATATTATTAGTAATTATCCATGGGCAATAGAGAGTCGTTCTCTAAATTTGGTTTCCAGTATATGTCTAGATGTAAGTTGTAGTATTATTGTGTGACTCTGCTATTTGAAAATGATTTAAAAAAAGGTCAGGGAAAATTAATAAGCATGTCAAAACCGAGAGTATTGTGTTATCAATCAGATTTACCATCTCAAGCAATATATGTCCCTTAACCTGTGCAGAGCTCAGAGGTCTGTTTGTGCTCACTTAAGATCTGGTATTCTGCTTTAGGCTGTGTAAATTCCCTGAGGACAGAAAGTGTCACCTGTGTGATCTGGATGAGGCTGACAATGAAATGTGTTTATCATGAATCTTCCAGTTAAACTTTTCCTGAAAATGTTGGCTGTCCCGATCTGCCTGACATGAATGATGAATATACATCACAGTACATTAGAACTGAACTGCATGAAATGCAAAAAAAAAAAAAAAAACATATTAAAAAAAGTTATGACATAAACATAAGTCATGATTTCAGTTGAGATGGTCATTTTTCATTAAATTTTAACTGTGAAAAATTTAAAATGATGATGATGTGATTTTTGTGGCCAAAATGCTTATGGCACTAACAATGCACGAAAATGTTGTGACACATTTCACCTTTATCAAAAAAATAAATAAATTACTGCTCCTTTGATTTTTTGCACCTCTTGCAATTTGGATTTTGCACTTGGCCATAGCGCAATTTTGCTTAATTGTGCAGCCCATTACATTTAAGACATTTGACATGGCTCAGTTTTTGTTAAATGCCTATCATCAACACATGAGAGCACTGAATGTGATGTTGTGTTTGATACATGTACACATCACCACATGTACACAGTTTTCTTTTTGGTTTTGCTGGCCTCTGAAGATAGTAGTAATTTTTATTCAGGCCTCATACATAATACAAACAACACAGGAAATCATTTACATTTGTATCCCTCAAAAATACCTTTACATATCTTTTTTTTTTAAACCAAAGTGAATTACACATTTTTAAGTTTATATTGGCATTGTTCCATAATGTAACCCCTATAATAGAAATACATCACCTTATACACACAATACATACCATAATGCTACAAAAATACATCTATTTTTTGGCTTTTTGTGCAATAAACTTACAAATACCTCTCAGGTCATATTTACTCTCCTTTTTGCGTTACTTTATAATATACTATAGCATTATATTTCATAGCATGAGAATTTAGAAGCAATGGATTTGTGTGGTCATGATAGTCAGCCTTGTTGATAATATGCATGGCTCATTTCTGTAGTAACACTATTGAATTTACACTCATTGTAAAGGCAACACACAGTTCTGCACAGTAACTTATATAGGGAAGTATAAGCTAACAATAAATTGAATACAGGTCCTTGTAATTTAATATATCCCTACTTTTATACAATATTGCTATTGACTTGGATAGATTTTTCTTTAATATAATCAGTATGTTGTTGTTGTTTATGATCAATCACAACTCCAAAGAATGTAGTCTCAAAAACTCTTTCGACTGCAACATCACAGATTTTAAATAAGGGGAGTAGTGTTTTGTAAGTTAAGTCTTTATGACACTTAAATAAAAATATTCATTCATATTCATATCGCAGGAATTAATCCACTAGTTCTCTATGGAGGGTCTAATATTCTGACTGTACTTCACATAAATGTGCATGGAAATACACCATTTCCACTCTGATAAATAAAATGACATGTGATTCTCGAAACTTTTTTTTTAACTTTTTTTTTTTTTTAATTTCCTTGGTGTGAAAATGGATTTTAAAGATAATAATACCTGTCACAGAGCAGCAGGTATCTGCGGCTTCATTGTCATCTAAAGCCCTGTTAACAGTTATTTCTTCTTTCTGTAGAAGGTGCTAAAGCTGTTCAAGACCTCACCACCTGAGGTTCGACTGACTCTCTATCGGCCTGCCCCTGGTAAATACACACATTCTGACAAACACGCACATTCTTGCCACCTGCGGTACTCTACTCACCTGTTTCTGTTTTCTGTAGGGATCCTGCCTTCCATCGATCAGCTCACTGGCACATGAGTGACGCTACAGTGATGTTGGAGTGATGGAGACGTGGCTGATAAGGCTGTTCTGATCAGTGGACAGGAGCATTAAGCTGACCTTATCAATCGATACCAACGCTGCAGAAGGGTCAGTGACGTTCCGCAATGTGACGTGAGGTGATGTGATGTGATTTGACAGGACATGTTGTGACAGGTTTATACACTGTGTACGACCGTTGTCATATCTGATCCTATTTTCACCTTTTGTCACATCTATTCAACAGTGAATCAGAGGGATAAATCTTACTAAACGTGCAGAGACACGACATGATGTGACTCAGGGTGACACAACATGACATAGTATATAGCAAATATTAATATTAAATATTATAGAGAACGCACTACATTATCACAAAGACAGTCCTCAGTGGAAACCTGTTTCTGTCCCATTTTTCTGCTTTGGCCTCCCTTACAAACTAGACAGGGACACACACACACACACACACACACACATTCACACAGGTCAATTTCACGGCTTCTAACAGTGCAGTTTTGTCTTGTTTGTTTTACAGGTATACTGAAGACACAGGGACAGCATGGAAAACACAGAGGTTGAATGTGGGCTACAGAGGTTTGTGTAACCCTGCAGGTTTGTGGGGAGGATAACTGGAGAAAAGGTGAGTGACTGGATAAAAAGAAAATATAATGACATGGTCACAGTTCTGGATGTGAGCTGTTTCTTTTTTTAATTGTGTGTTTATTTCATATAAAAATTAGTATTTAGAATCCCTGTAGAAAACAAACCTGATTTAATATGACTTTATTAAGACTTACACTGTCTTACACATAACAAAACACAACATTTAGTCAGACAACATAAATAACTGATACATACAGTATATGACATCAGACATTACAACTAAGCACCCTCATTGCTATGAGTTTTATTACTTGCTTTCATATTCAGGGCTTAGCCTACACTAGTACACAGGTCTTAAAAGAATAAAAGCACATCAGCTGGGTGCAATGCACCAGGACCCAGTGTAACCTGACTCCTGTCCTGTCGACAGACCAAACCCTGGTTTAACAGTTTCACAGACTGAGGAACAAAAGAGCTCTGTAAACTGTTCAGGCTAGCCAGCGGGATTTCTTCTTCTGTTTGATGGCAAAAGCTAATATTCTCCAAATAAAATATGGGAGGGGTGATATAATATTACTAGCCAGAGCCCAATTACTTGACATTTTGCAATTCTGATACCTGCAGAAACATTTAAAGCATTTTATTCCAAAATATTTACTGTATGAGCAAGATCTGTGCTGCTACACCCAAACCAAATCTTCATGTGTGGTTCTCATTCAGACAAAATAACAAAGCACCAACAGCATTAGATTTACTGAGTTCATTGAATGAATGTTCAATCAATGAATCACGGGATCCTTCCATATTTATGAGCAGAGACAGAAATCCAATCCACATTCTTACCCTAGCCCTAACCACGCCAGAAAAACCAAACCATTTTCCACCCAAATTCCACCTCAAGTCTTCAGCAATCTTCAGTGACTTCTGTTCTGTTCATATCTTAGCCACAAGGTGGCAGCATGGCACTGCAAGTAACGACACTCGTCCTCTCTTGTTTTGCAATCAGTTATCGTCAGTGCTGGGTTTCATTTGTCAATTAACAGCGTTTAATTTTTTTCCTCCACAGGAAAGCAAAACAAAGATGTTTGGATGACAACAAAAGAAGAAGAGAAGGACAGAAATGAATTGTACATTTTTGCAAGGACACAAAAACATTACAGATATGCAGAATACCACCAAGACAGTCATGAATGCGCTTGAGTTTACCAAATAAGAACTTTTTTAAGCACCCATTTTTATATCATTAAATAAATTTTAACCCACTTCAAACTTTTCTGGATGGTAACTTCTTTTTCTGCTCATTCCCTCTCTAAAAAATACCCTAAAAAATGGTCTTAAACTGAGTCTGACCTGAATATGGATGATCCACACATCCAAACATTCATTTAGTATCTGGACATACACATACAGTCACACACACACACACACACACCTCCCTGGGTGAGGAGCCAGTAATGGCCCCTCGTAAATAAGGGTTCCTGTATTTTGGTGAAACCCAGTAGTGCATCTGGATCCCATCAGAGCTCGTGTTCCCTTTGCAAATGATCCCAAATGTTTCTAATTATGCCAGAGGAGTCGGCACGAGGCTGTGTGTGTGTGTGTGTGTGTTTTTGTGTGCATGTAATCGCACTGATGGACATGCACACCCATACACTGGCCTGTGTTTATTCATGAACTTAGTAACAGAGATGGACAGCGTGGTCTTGACCTCTACAGCCTCTACTTAGGTCACTGCACATGGTGATGACTGATGAGTGGAAGACAGAGTGGAGATGGATTTTCTGCTGACATCATTGTCTCCCTGTTGCTCAAAAGTGATTTCCAACATGGGAGGGGGAGGGGGGGGGGGGGGGGGGGGGGGGGGGGGGTGCAGGATGAATTGTGAAATATGCAAACTATAAAATCATACTACTATATGTTTGTGTTTCTACAGTGAGAGCATCTCTTTTGAAAGAAAGTTGGTTTTATCCAACCAGAAAAACCTTCCTCACATTTGGATCAATGCAATTTACATATTTTAAGGCAAGCAGGGCCTGCATCATGTTTGATGTATGTAAATTGTTCCAACCAAAGGGTGTGGATGACCCGTTTCACCATAGATTTAGCATACAAAACATGCAAATGTGATTGTTTGCAGTTGTATTGTATTGTTACAACCTTATAGGTGCGTGACTGCACACACCGGAGAGCATTTCATCGACTGCTAACTGGTCCTCCAGCGCAGATGAATATGCTGGAATTGAGCCATTGTTAACGGTGCCAGGTGCTGTGTGAGTCAATAACAGAGTGCAACAAAAAAGAATGATTTCACAAAAAGAGAGGCTTTACCAGCCAATCAACTTGAACTTTAAGATTTCTTCATCTTTTTTTTTTACCTGTTGATTTCATTTCTTAAAATTAAAATTTGTTGCATATTAAATGTTTCCTTTAATCAATATTTTTTATGTTAACAGTGATTTAAATGAGTGATAGTAATATGCAAGCAGTGACTTGTAGTAACGAAACATCAGTTTTCTCAGCTCTACAGAGCGTTTTAGCATCTTTTAGCTCATTGTTTTGGTTTAAAGCCTGCAACTTCATTGTTTTGGTTCACGCTCACAGCTCTCATCAACTCATTTCCAACAGTACAACAGTTTGCTGTGTGACTGCAAGATGTTCTGCTTGCTTACATGTTAGCCATAGCAGCTATATAAGGAATAATCTGCCAATTTTGTGTTTAAAGCTTGTTCTGCTGCCCACTTTAACCATGTGGCCAAAAAAAAAAAAAGAAAAGAAACAATGAATTTTGCTTGGTTTACCTAACCAATCATTTCTTACTCCAGATCAACTCTGCTTTCTGGAAAACATAAAACGCTCCAGTCTGCACTTAAACCTCAGGAAGGGTTACAGGAAAATATAGAACACATATACAAGGTGTTACAATTTCCCGCCCACAGACTAGTGTTACATGGCAGTGTGTAGAGATTTACAAAGAACAGCATTATACAGTAATTGGAACTCAAACCTGGGTCTGGTCTGACCTTGTCCTAACCTGGATGTAAGCAAGCAGAACGTGACACAAGGGAATCTGGCTCCTAAAACCATAAAAGTTGCAGATCGTTTCATACTGCCTCTCCAACACATGGATGTGGATAAACATCTCTGCTCCTGACATGGAGTCACATGCTAGAGCTCCATGACCCCCATAGTAACATGAAAAACACCACCCAGACAAATGGGCACAGTGATGCAGTTTGGCAGGCCTCAAAGACCTCTCTCTACATTACAAGGCATTGTGAACGATTCACATTTTCCACTGCAGCCACTGTGACGCACAGCCCCGTCCAGAGGCAGCAAAGGATGCTGGGTGATTGCATGCGTTGGGCTGCTTGCCTGTGTCTTTGATGTCACCTCTCGTTCAGCTATTTCCCCAATTAAATTGATTGTGCTAATGTGTAAAGTGGACTGCCACGATTAAAGGTAAGCCATGTTGTTTTTGAGAAGGGCCTCAAATCCATCACCATGGCTGCAATGCCAAACATCCATTGACACAAAACTCTTGGCGTGGAAAAAGCCTTCCAGCTCTGTTTGAAACGTGAAGGGAAATCGTCAAATCTGACTTATTACTGGCAAGTGCCAAAGGATATCCTAATTATAATTGTATCCTGACCAAAATGAGTCGATATTTAAAAATGAAAACAATGGTAATTGCACATTTTGGGGGAGCAGTAAGCCAAAGAATTCCAGGTTTCTGGGGGAGTTGAAAAGGCAGCGGAGAATGAAAAGGTAATTGAGAGGATGTCGATGAAAAGGAAGTGGTCAAAAGAGAATAAAAGTTCAATATGTCGAATAGATGAATCGAGGGTGAAGGACTAAGTGGGTGCATATTCACACGTGCACGCATACATACACACAGTTTAAGGGAAAGTGAGAGAATCAAAGGAAATATTTCATAATGTGTCAACATTGTTCAGTGTGGGAGGTTGCCCCAGGGGGACGCCGCTTAACTCACAGGGGAGAAATTCAACAGCTCATTCAACGGAAATCCTCATCAGACATCTTCACCGCTTTCGGAAAGCAAAACAAGGAACATGGAGCCCTGAGCTGCAGCCAAAGCTGTGGTTGTCTCCGTCCAAGAAGTGGAGAGGACCGTGAAAGATTTACTCATTTCGAAGACAGGAATCTTATACTCAATTTGTCAGAAAGGAGAAAAAGATACAATATTTGAGCATTAAATGGCTAATTTGGCATATCCTTACTTCCCTGTAGCACGAAAATCACCATAATAAGGTGGGTGTGCCAAAGGCTGATAAGGTCTCTGATTGATGACAAAGATTTAGCGATTACCTCATTAGATGAGATTTACAGCTTTCCTGCTTTCTGTGAAATAAATACTCAGTTCCACCCAGAGCAACTTCAAGACCTATTGACAAGACCCATCCACCTAATGTGTCTCATGCGTATGCTCTTTCTCAGTAACACCCTACTTCACACGTGGCTTTTACATCTGGGAGCTGCACTCTGCATCAATAGTCTGCTGGCAATTAAAGCTAAAACCTCTTGATTGTTGTGGTTGCGAGATCTTCAACACACGTGCAGAATCTACCAACAAATCTTTGTCACGGGACTCTCTGGCAGCGGATACGATTATCACATTCACAAATGATCATCCCTGACGATAATAAATATAAAAATGCTAGGCTGAATGCTATTGTCACACATTTATTTATCACCATATATGCCTGTGGTACTCTCTTTTTATTATTTCCCCTGACCTCTTCTGTTATGTTCTTAGCTGGCAAGCTATCTGAGGAAGCACATTTGCTCAATTGCTGAAATAAAATAATAAAAAAAGAAAATAAGAAGAGGTACAGTATGTGGAACTAATGAAGATTAAAATGGATTGCACTACACAAATCTGACTGCCAGGTGCAGCTTTTGTGTTGCTAACTGATCCAAATGATAGAACTAACATTAGCTTGCTATGACCCCTTTAGAGTAAGAGTGAGTGCAGTCAATAAGTTTGACCTTTCCCTTGATTATAATTCTGTTAAATAAATTCAAATGTTTAGTAATAACACAAATTACTAAACAATTCAGAAAAATAAAAACACAGCGGAGCACAGTACCTCCTATTTTAAACTGTATGAATACTACTAACTCTGAAACAATATTTCTGCACTTGCAAAACAAAGTTGTGCCTACGTTTGCAAAGGACTGTCATTTAAATTGAATATACTGTACGGCATGATTCTCTAAAACCTCTGGAAGCTCTATTACAGCTTGTGATGCTACGGTGACATTAAAGGTTCAGTCAATGATTGTCACTGCCACTAGATGTCACACTAGACTGCCAATCTAGTCACAACCATTAGCCCATGCTAGCATTGCAGCGATATGCTCCACAGCAGGGCTGACAGCTTGATAGCCAGCTTTTGAACAAATTCAAAATCAGGGTAAGGAGGCCTTCTAAGCCAAAAAAGTGGTTTCTTCAGCGGAGAATATTCTGGAAGGTTTTCGTCTGAACGCTACAACATTGCCATCTCACCCGTGGGCGCCTGTGTGTTGACTGTTGCGTTGACTGTTGTGACTAATGTGGTTGGACCGTGGGTGCGTTTCACAGGAGGGACTCACATGCACTAACACGCACACCTACACGCACCAGACCAGCTCCCAAAACTAGAGACTAGAGACGAGAGAGGCTCAGATTACAGCAAACACAGAGGGGGCGTGACTTTGTTTACAGCACATGGTTTTACCATAGCCATAGTCCGGAGCAGACAGGCGTCTCTTCGTTCTCATCCTTAAACGCTACCATCATCGTCTTATTAAAGCTCCTGCGCTCAGGGAGCCAGTTGGGCTAGGCTGACTGCCTGCACTGCAAGGCCAGCCAGTAGGGCAGTGAGGTAATGTGATGTGAAGATGACCACTGCCTGCACCAGCATCTTGGATAGGAAGGGTAGAAACGTCTGATCTAAGAGTATCACGCAATCATTAATAATCACAACAATACAGTTGTAGGAGTTCTGGAGGATTCTGGATAGTTTGATCTACAAGTCCTAAGCTGTCATTTGGCTCATCAGTGCCAGGCATGAGGTCCAGATGTAAGCTTCAGAGAAAGTTGTCAGGATATGAGTAAAAAGCCACATGATGAATTTATATTGTAATAAATCAAGTGTAAGAGGAAAAAAAAACAGAATCCCAAGTCCAAACCAAGACCTATCTTGTAGAGTGTTGTCATGAGTGCTGTTTAGTTTGGAGCCTCGAGACTGGGCTGACTCTCAAGATAAAACCCAAAGTAGCCTTTAGCGACCCACGTTGAGCATACAAATATGAACATCGCGCTCATGCATGAAAGATAAAGAATTTGGGGTTTTTTTATGAAATAAATATGAAATATAATTATTCTAATATATACCATTACCAGTAATTGCTACAAATAAACTCGTAATCTTCCTCTATGACTGTCATTCCTGCAAGTAGTGTTTGGAAAATTTAAAGCTTGTGAATTGCATAAAAATCATTTTACATGTGATAATGGCTCAGGTCTCTCAATAAAAACAATTATCCTTACCTCTAGTTAGAATCTCTTGGTTTGCTCATTCCCCTGTTAGCTTGAGCCATTCTTGGCAGTACAACATGAGCGGTCCATATTCTTTTGATATCATAAATCTGTTTTTTCATCTCTCACTCAGCACCTTCTCCTGAAGAAAACCATCTGTGCAAAGGATCAAACAGCCCAAAGGAAAGAGGCTCAGTCTCCCTGCAGCAGAGGTTAGGCCAGGGCCCGATGTTCTCTATGGTTCAAGGCCAAAACTTCTGGTTATGGACTTACAATAAGGGAGGCTTTTTACTTGCAACACACATGCACAGAGGAGTGATGGAACTTAAATTTCCCTGAATCCCTTTACAGTGATGATAAGACCAGAAGGATGAGGTATTGTACGACAAATTAAGTCATTTTTCCAAAAGCCTTAATGAGACTTACATAAAGGGATGGAGCCCAGTGTTGCCAAAAACTAGAATCACACAGAAGTGTGCCACTGTTTTAGAAAAAGGACAATAGAGGAATACAAAAATTCTTAAACCGTGTATTCATTTTGTACTACCCATAATGCAGCAGAAGTCTGCAAGGAGGTTTTTTTTACCCTTCCATAACTCACATTACAGAGCAAAACTGTAAGGAATGGATGAACTAATATCTTTGTCTCCTTTAACATGAGCTGCAAATGTTAGCATGTCTGGCTAACTGTTAACAGTATTTTCTATTTCCCAGAGTTTCCTCCAAGGCCAGGACATGAAATACTGCACTGTTTTGTGGGGTTACATGTTACATTTAAAAGAAAGCCCCGTTTACGACCAGCACATCCACAGTGTAGTATATCTCCACTGTGTGGGGGCCACTCCCGGATGCTACTATATCAGACGGTAGGCTAACATTAGTGGCTCTGTCCTGCTGTGGATTTACACTACAGCATCCCCATCCAAACGCATTTCCAAAGATAGCATTACATTTGATTGATTACACACTGATTCGTCCTCACCATAAAAAGGTTTTTTTGCAATGTTAAAAGTGAAGCATGCTGTTTTACAATATGAGCAATAAAGCTAAAAACTAACCTTTTTTTTTTTTATTTATATATATACCAACTCATGAGCCTGGAAAGCTTAAGAAGCTAGCCAGCTACAGTTGCAGTTGCTGCTAGCTGCTGCATTTGTCAAAAAAACACCTTTCGATGCTTCCTTTTGTCTCTTCGTCACTGAAGGTTGCACATTGGTTGAAATCTTTTGATTCTAGTGCTGATCTAGTATGCAGAGGGATGACATGCAGCTGGAAATAAGAGCAAAAGTCAACTCTCCCTGGAAAATGATGTTAATATAACACACATAATAACACACCACTCAGCCTGTGATAGCTAATGCGACCCTCAGTGAAACATCTCAGTCGAGTGCGAGATTAGAAAGTTGATTCTCCACAGGAAATCAGGAATCTCCACGCAGGCCCATCTTGCGTGGGGACACTGAAGCTGTGTTAACGGGCCAAATGTACTGTGCTGCTGAATGAAACACGCTCCATTGCAACTTTATGGTTTGAATCCTGGTGTAAATGCGCCACCCAGATATGCATGAGAAAGGGAGTGAGGAAAATAAATCAAGGTGAGGACTGTTGTTCTGCAGTAGGAGGAGGCATAATGTATGTATTGCATTCATCCTGCACGGTGTAAGACTTTGTATGAAGATGGTAGTGAGGGCTTCTCTACCAGTGTCCCTGCACATCCTCAGACTGTTGTAGTCTGCAGACAGAGCTGAGCGTCAGGTTTGCATCCAGCAAGAAACTGTGTGCATGTACAACGCAGAAGACATTGTAAATGATGGATTTTATAGTGCAGGAGTAGAGTTACTTCCTATGTGAAAGTCCCTTATGGATGTGGAGGTAATAATCATTCTGTCAGTGGGGTAGTATGAGCATCTGCCACATGAACATATGTGGTCAGACCTATGCAGTATAACTCTCACAGGTACTGTAAAGCCCACCCATCTGCACTCAAAGCCTGGATCATCCAGAGTCATCCCTCTCTCCTCATGCACCCAGCTACCTTCCTGTCCAGGATAAACACACTGAGCTTGGACCCTCCACCTCGCTGCAGCAGTTAACATCAGCCTCTGTGAGATGCAGCGAGACCGCATCAACCCCAGACAACTTTTACAAGCCCTACGTTCTCTGTCCTGCCCTCAATCAGCCCACCCTTTCCCCCCAAAGGCCCTGTTCCCCATCCCAGACCTCTCCCCCAGGCCCCATTAACACTCCCAGCTTGAGGTTCTGCTTAAAGAAAATGTTCTCTCAGGCAGAGCTGCTCCAGAGGCAGAAATCATCTCCAAAGCCAGAGTCAAAGATTAACAATATTTTGAAGCATGAAATCTTAACCAACAATGAAGGAACTCTGGTCTAATGGTGACCACATCATAAATACGAGGTCTTTGATTTATAATTGAAGGAGCTGTTTGAAAGAATTGGTAAATTCTTTCTCTTTGTAGAGCTTCCATTTTGCACACAAGCATCAAAAATCATACATTGAAAAATCAATCATAGAAGCAGCCACAGTCTTACCGGCAAACAAACACTGTGGCATTTGTTGACTAAAAACCATGGTAAAATGGCTCATAGCAGCAATTAAATAACATACATTCCTTAAAACAAGGCAAAATATTCTTCATTTAACTTTTGTCTTATTTGAATGTAATAAAGACATCAAACGTAAAGCTGCACTAGTCAATATTTCTATGTCAGAATTAGGAAAAAATAAAAGTCATATTTGCAGTTAAGTCCTTCTTAGCTATACGTAACGTTTTGGCATCTTTGAGCGCTTTGTTTTGATTTTATGGCCCACAGTTGTACTGTTTTGGTTCACTCTCACCTTTACTTTTGAGACACTGGTGTTGGGGACTTTTTTTCTGGTTGAAATTGGTCACAAAACCAACTGCTCCCTTCACCGTTTTTGTATAAACTTTTAATCTTTTATCAAAGTTTAGCAAAGGCTGAAAGACTGTGCAATCACTGTTACTCTCTGTGGAAATTATTATTTTTGGAAGGGTATTGATAATGTCGGTAGGTTAGCAGAAATTTACTTTGTCCAGAATTCATCTGTGTTCACCCACTGAGGTGTAACCAAGCCAGTAAGATCATTTCTGCTTTTACAGCAGCTCTGCTCCAGACATGTTAGCTTGAAACTATAAAAATCCAATGTGCTTCCCACTTCCTCTTAAAACGGATGGATGTCCACATTCCTTGTGATCATGGCCCGATTCAATCCAGCAGAGTGTAATAGAGAGTAAGAACAAGGGTCCAATAATTTCCAACAGCAGAATGTGGAAATGTAATATGTAGGATGTGTTTCAGTACAAGTTCCAACAGCGGCATCGGTGTCAACTGATCGAGGGCAAATGAAAGATGTTGATAGTGTTTCTAGTCTTCAGAGGAATGCACCGTGACCACTTCTCACTGCCCTCTCTGCTCTTTTATTTGACATTAAGATAATAGCAGTGAATGAAAGGAATTCAAGTATCCCCAAAGCACTCTTTTTTATCTTTTGTCTCTCTCCTGTCCTAGTTTTGCACTCTCTTTCCCTTTATCCTCCCCTTCACCCTTTACTCTTCCTCCTCTTTTATCTCTTCTTCCCATCTTTTCCTTAATGTATCCCTGTGGACAAGCAGGCCATGCCAGAGCCATAAATCTCCGCTCTGTATCTGTCCATCACATCTCATAAAAGTCTTATTCATGCCAGTAAAAATTCAAGCTTCTTTCCCTGTAAATGTGTTTTTGGGTGGCAAGGATCCCTGTAAATAATTTGTTGCCATGTATTTTACAAATCATCCTCCCGGTGCGATGTCCATCTTGTTTCAATCACCTCTTGGAATGGATGATTTGATGCACAGCATGCACAGATTGTTACAAGGTGGACTGGAGCTTGAATCAAGGATGGACGCACGCATGCAAGTACAGAATTTTGTGTGCATAATGCATTTTGACCCGACGGGGTCAAATTATCTCCACCTGTTCTTTTGTCTCTATAGTCATTCCTGTTGCTTTTCCTTTTGGCGAAGAAGAATCTTTTCAGCATGTTTTGAATCATTTATGAGTCTTGACCTCAGTCCCTAAAAGTACAATCATGGAGAGGAACTTGGACGAAAGAGTTTGAATTTCCTGCTGAAAGATCAGTAAAATGGCACATCTGTAGTGTGGATCTATCTGCAGACATTACACTTATATACTGTATATTTACAAGGAAATGTTGGCAATGGAGAGTGGGGTTCACATCCCATGACTCTTGCATGTAGTTAGGTTTAGACAACAAAGGAACTTTGTACAATGTATCATCTGATGTGAACCTACACCTGAACCTCCAGTACCTCTCAGCTTTATGAAGTATTTTAGCATCTTTGAGCTCATTGTTTTGGTTTCCCTATCACCACCCTCATACTGTTGTTTTTTGGTCACATCAGGCAGCTGTTTTCATTAAAAAAATAAAAATAAAAAAGGTCCTAATCCATCACACACCACCTGCTCAGCACCAAACTAAACAGTGTAAACAGACAAATCTAGTGACAAGCTGGTGAACACAATGAAATGAATATTCGACATTTGGATGTTAGCCAGAGACACAACTCCAAATGAATGATGTCACTTTGGTACTAGTGGATGTTTAAATTTGCAACTGTTTGCAAGAAGTTCACTCAAACAGCCTACGTCATGTTTGTGTTCCCAACTTGTTTCTGCTGCCCCTGAGTGCCCAAAATTATTACTATGAACTCATGCTTTGGCTTGCTTTTATTAATATTAACTAATGTTTTGCAAGACCACAGTCAGTTCCCTTTACCACAACCATGTCCTTGGAGTGCCAACGGCTAACCATGAAAAACATGACACTTTAGCTGCTGTTGTATTGCACAAGCAGGTAGTAGATGGCAAACATTAAAAATACAAGGACACGGACCATTTTTGCACATGCTCTTATATTTTCTGTGCAAACATTTTGCAACGATGCAGATGCTTAAATTGTCGTTTCCTCATTAGTTTGTTGTCATTAAATGTTATTATGTTGCCATGAAAGTGCATTTCTCTAAAACATCTTTAGTAGTATGTTAACATACTTTGAAGCACACAGACCTACCAAGAGCGATCAGCTTGGTGCTCATGCTTTTCATGACTTAGTGGATATATGCTATTGCTGCACCTTGATGTAAAGATGTGAATGTCCTAGAATCTGCTCTTCCCCAGTTTTTACTATTTGTTACGTTAGCTTCCTGTGATCTAAATGTAATCTCTTATTACAATATGTGTAAAACCAGAAGATGGCAGTGCAGAGCTTAAATTGGTGTCAATATCACCTCCTTTCAATCTGCTACATGTCCCGCAGCTTTAAGTGCAGATCAGAGGTTCTCAGCCTGGGCTCAGAGCCAACAAGAAGATCATGAGACACGCTGCCTTCAGGATCTGAGACTGATACAACTGTGCCTTTTGTACAAACTGCACTTAACCTGATGAAAAATGCATATATATGTGGGCTTTCCAATTACTGTCACAGACCAAATGTTCAACTTTCTCTAGCTGAAAAAAAGCAAAACCACAGTGAATTAGTATGTACATGTTCACTAACAGGTTTCTACGGTCTTATTATTTGTTCTTTACATTCAGAACACTTTGTGAATCCTATTGTGTGTGCATGTGTGTTTTCACCATTATAGATAAATGATAAACTATCCATCTAACTCCATCTCTGTCTGCTTGCCTGATACCAGAGCAGACAGACCATCAGATTGCTAAAATGTGTCCTGTGTGTGTGTGTGTGTGTGTGTGTGTGTGTGCTTATTTGCGTGTGTAAATGCATATGAGGCAGACATACAGACAGTCTGCCATTATTAGTACTCCATTATTAGTGCCCCTGTTGTAATTGTGTATCCACAGAGGGAACCAGAGTTGAATCTGTTTTTCTGGTTCACTGACTGGAGCCAGTACGACATCTGTTCACAACAAAATACACATACTGTTGGACTCTGCCTTGTAAAGTTATACAACTCTATAACTTTAAAAGTTATGACACGAGTATCATCATTTTTGGTGGTTCCGGGACAGATAGTAAATTTTCTTCCCAAATCTCAACAACTCATTTTGTGGCCCTGCGGTTCGAGCTGGTTGGTTGATTCAAACTCCTGTCAGCGCTTGGGTCCAATTGGAGTCAAAAACAAGCGGAAACGTACAGAATCCCACACCTAAACCTCCAGCCAGCTGAGGAACAATTTCAGCTCAAAATGGTGAGTGATGCTCATGTCGATCTGAATACACAGCATCTGCTACAAGGAAAAAAACAAAACATGAATTATAAATCATCCTGCACAGAGAGATTTACCACAGCATCTGGCACAATACCTGTGTGGTGAAACTACCTGTTGGTCCAGATTTAACATCACACCTGTCGCCATCCCCTGCCCTCGCCTCCGCTGAGCCTGCAGCACGTCAGCACGGCCGACTGGCGAGCGGCCTGTGGTTCTACGGCTTCACCCACTGAGGTTTAGCCTTAACATATGTCAATATCTGCGGCTCCACAGTAGTTTTTAAGCTTTAAACTCTTCCAACATCAACACAAGTAAGTCTAGACTAATGACAGCGCGGTGAGTGGAACTCACGCATCTGTCACGTTTACACTCGGCTCTGCTTCCTGCAGCGGAGTGCAGCAGTGAGGACCAGCAGTGTGGCTGCCGCTGCTCTGTTCTCTGGACGTCATGTCAGGTTCCGCAAAACTGTGACTGGCAGTAAAGAGTTGTGTAAGTGTGTGTGTGTGTGTGTGTGCGTGTGTAGACAGGTGTTTAAGTGTAAGCTGTGTGTGTATCGCTGTTTAGTTTGAGTGTTAGGATGACTGTGTGTATCATGAATATGTGAACAGGTGTAGAGTGTGTGTCTATGTGTGTTTATGGATGTGCGTGTGTGTGATATTGGCTGCTCCATCTGCCATTACCTCACTGTAATAACAACACCATTATTCTCACTAAGATTCCATCCTCAAACTTTTGATGACAGTTGAAGCTCCTCCAGCTCCTTTGTGTGTGTGTGTGTGTGTGTGCGTGTGTGTGTGTGTGTGTGTTCCTGCCAAAGACAAATGCCCCAGGATACACAGCTGAACTGGCTGGTGAGAGCTAACATTTCACTTCAGAAAACGTGTCATCTTTTCTCACTGTGATGGATATTATATTCATGTCTCCTCGTCCAGGTGCCCGGGCTCTGTTTGACTGCGTGTGAGTGTGTGTGTGAGTGTGTGAGTGTGTGTATTTGGAAGCATGTTCCCTGACTTACTGTACCCTCGCCATAATTTCATTAATCACAATCCTCAGACATTCTTTTTCCTGTCAAAGGAGAACAGACGAAAGACAGATGATCTTTGTTTCCACAAAGACACTTCTTTGATTCCGCCAGCGTCTTTCCTCCTCCAAACCGCTAAATGGGACACAAAACATGATCTCTTTTGACCACCATTCAAAAGCTCTATTGGCGCTGCGGTCAGAAGGCTGGCCTGTATTGTTTTTAGATATGGGCTAGATCATATAGACTGCGCATATGGTTTTCCTGGCGGGGTAAAAATGCAGCAGGGAGAGGAAGAGAAATGTTGAATAGACATTACCGGAGCCATTTATTTTTACATTGCTGACGGATATCAGTGTCAGTGAGGGTTACAGCCCATTTACTCAACTTCTGCTTTTCTATGTTAGATTCACTTAGTTCGCACACAGGTTTCTATTCATTCATTTTTTTTTTATTATTATTATTTTGAAATCTGAACTTTACAGACCCTGGATTATAATTCTGCCCTGGAAAAGTAGAGATGCTATAAAAAAAAATAAAATGTTTGAATGAAAAAAACATAATTGTGGATAAAAAAGCATAATATACTAATGGAAGACAAAGTGGTCAATGTCTGTAGATTATAACAGATTAATAAAACTGAATCGATGTCTGAAAGACAACCAAGTGGGTGATGCAGCCTCAGCTGTGCTTCGTGTTAAGTGCTATATTGTATAATGACAAACTCTAATTTGCAGTATGTTCTGAACTGATTACTATGATAAACATTACCTGCTGTCAGAGTGCAAAACGTGTGCACATCTTTCTGGTCCAGATCCAGCTCATTCTACAGTGTTGTGAGTCCAAAGACTCACAACACTGTAGAATGAGCCCTTAAAAAACACACATTTACATTTAGAAATAATACACAACATAGTAAAGTTAAGACATTTTAAAGAGACCCTTCTACAACATACAGTGTTGTCTTGGGAAGCAAATTACCTGCTAAGCTAAAACTAAAATTAACTATGTTCTATGTATGAGCGTAGCCCAATGTCAGTCCACATCCAGGCCTGAAAACACCAGTGGGGTGCAGAAAGTGACGGTTCTTACAGGGCTGAACTTTGACTTGCGAGGCGCCACTGTCAGTGTGTAGCCACTGCTACTGGCACAAACAAAGCTGAAGTAGTTTGTCTCTGTTTAGCTGCACACTAAATGCTTTTTTTCTCTGTACACATACAGTCATTACATTGATTCTTGTTGGCATTTGAAGTTAATGCTGGATTACAGGAGTGATTTTTCTAACAAAACATATTGTGTATAAAGACCGCTTCTTCTAAACACAATTAGCTTGTATGTTGCTGCTTGGGTTTGAAAGTTTGTTTCTGCCGAATGTTGGCCCCCAAATGTCGACCTCATCACCCGACTATGGTAGTAGTTCCCCCCTGGCTAGCTGTAGCCCCACTCTGAACTGCTGCTTGCGTTAGCAGTGGTAAGCCTGAAAAAAATGCCTTACAACAACAAGATTTACTCCCATAATGTTAGCTGTGTTAACTGTGACGAACTGGGATATGACTATGTAGCAAGACAGCACAGTTACAGTAAAGAATATAATTAAAGAATGAGGCTTGATGCTGTGGTGCTATGAACTACAACTGCCATTAACTCCTTGCATCAAGTGAAACCAGCTTTAGACCTTTTGTCTGTGTTTTTGATCTCCACAGCATTTGGATCATGACCCATTTGACCAAGACCCAAGGCCTGACAACATCTGCAGCATTATTTTAAAGAAGAAAAATCCCACTTTTGGATCCGTGATATGCCAAAGTCCATAATGTTCCACATTTTTGAGGGATTATTTCCTGCAGAGCTTCTGTTTTTTCTCCTGTGGGCATCAGGTGATTGGCAGGAAGCAGAGTATAATGTCGTGCAGCACTGATATGAAAACACAGCTCAGCACAGTGAAGTGAGGATAAACAAGCTCTCTGTGTGGGTATTGTGATGGATTATCCCTCTCGTACATTTTCATTTTTCAAAGTGGACAAAAATTACAGAGAGCGTCTTCTGATGGAGGAAAACTGCTCACAGAAAAAATGCAGGCGCAATATTAGGATTATGCATCGTTCAAAAAGCTTCACTCATAAACACAGGGCAGTCCAAGTGTTTCTGGGGTGTGTCCTCCTCCCAGTTTGCTCAGCATTGTTGTGTATGTGACCTCGCTCTTGTGGTTTTTGATTCATGCTTGTCACGTCTTGGAGTTAGCGCAACCTTGGGCCCTGGGTTTGGACACATCCAATAAACACACATAGATATACACAAACTCACACCCACATTCAGAATACACACAGTCAGAGGTTACTCTTCCAGTGGGAAGTGAAAAAGATCCTTCCTGTAAAAGGTTTGAACTTATCGACCGGGAAGACGCGAATTTCCGATAGGCGGTGATGTATTTCCCCGCTTCAGAAACAGAGTGGTGGTTAGTGAGAGTGCTGGGCCGGGTTCCCAGAGAAAGACTGACTGACCCGACCAAGATGTTTGAGTAGAAGTCCTTTCTCAGAGAGGATCGGGCCTTATCAGGGTGACGGAAAAACATCAACTGTGCAGTTCATGGTTTGGACAACACAGGATAAATTCTCTGTGGTTGGAGCCGAGTGTTATCCACATCCATTCCTGGGTGGGTGTATCTAATCATGCTAAATAGTGTTTATATGTTCAGCGTGGAACTGATTTAAATGCATAGCTTCTCCAAGTCCCTGGCTGCAGTGGTAGTAGCTGTTGTTGAAATTCAAGTTTATTTATTTCTGCAGGTTGTCATTCCAAGCCTGTCTCAAATCAAACTCATCAACAACCAATCACAGAATGAAAACGAAACTATGCAGTTTGAAAGGGACAGTATGGAAGACATAACAACCCCCCCCCCTGTAATCTACAGAAGCCAGCCCAGGATACCTGGCACCACCATCCCCAGACTCTTAAATGTGTTTAAGGAAAAACTGCCATGAAAACCTTCTTACATTTATTTATCCTGCATCATACATAAGCACTGGAACAAAAAATATAGTCTCCTGTAAATCTCCCAGCCAAAAGCCCTGCTATTATTTTGGAATTGCAGTGGTCGTGAATGATTTTAATCCAGTGCAAATCTGCCTTATTTATTACTTGTTCTGTAAAAAATGTGTGGCCCTCCACACTTTGTTAAAGACAGATGTCTCTTGTTACAGGTAATCCCTCAGAAATTGAAAACATGATTTCTTGTTTAGTTTTCTTTGAGACAGAGAGTATCTATTTCTTTTTTTTCTTTTTTTTTTTTTTTTGATGTCTTGCATGCATTTTAAGGGCACATTTGTAAAATCGGAAACTGAACATGACTAATGACATGTCCCCTGACAATTTTACTATCTTTTGCAAATACATTTCACAAAATACCGAGGTTGGGGTTTACTTCAAGTCCAAGGAGATGGGGAAAATAATAGCTACAGCTTCGTATAAGTAATATAATGAGAGTAATTTCAGCTTTTGGGAGGCTTGTCTTTAATTCTGCCCTGTCATCTTCGCTGCAGTTTGAAAGTTACAGATTGAACTTGTGAGGGGGCTGTATGTGGTGTTGTACTGAATTACGTTTCCTGGTATTTAAGTTACAGCCCAGCATCTCTAGGAATTACATCTGCAATGCACACTTCTGCATTTCACATAACACTGCAGGATGCATGCGCAGCAGGGGGGTTGAAAACTTGTGGCCGCAATGTCTCACAATGAAATGAGGCAACAAGCTTTAAACCATTTGAAGTAGCGAAAGCGATTGAAGCTAATTTTGCTCTCATTTGCATGAAGCTAAATTTTTTCAACTCTTTTTCTGCAGTCGGTCCCGCTTCAAATGGAATCCCACAATGCCTTGCCAATTGATTTGTTCATGATCCACAGAAAATGAATAGGAGTTCATACGTTATCAGTAACCAAAAAGAGTAAAGCTGGCTAGCATGACATATTGTATACTATTAAGAAAAGACAGCTAGTGGAAATAATATTGTGAGAAATGTAACTGTAAGTGTGCTAAAACATCAACCTGTAGCATAGGTTAAAAGCACAAGTTCCAGTTGTGTGGAGTCCAGAACAGAAGTCAATCAGATCAGGGTCAGTTTCCCACAGAGAACATTTTATTCTGAGGTCCTCCTTCATGCACAAGTTCTCATTATTAATAACATTCTTCTGAATTGAAGACACAAGTGTCAAAGCAGGATCGATGCATGAAGGCAGGCTAACACAATGGTTGCTACTGTGTGTTGAACCATGTGTTTGTGTGCTGTTTGTACTTTCAGGACGGGACCATTAACTGGCTCCTTGCAGGGAAACTCAGTGGGGTTCAGATGTGTTTTGTCTCGCTGTTGGTTCAAGCTGTGTTACTTTGAGGCCCCACAACCATCATGGGTGGCCACACTGGGCCCTTGGCACAGCACATAAGGACATTCATACACACTTACTCATAAATGCTGATGTGCCAAATGTACAGTTTCATCTCTCTCTCTCACAAACAAACACACACAGACACACACACACACACACACACACACACACACACGCACACACAGACTACACAAAACATTTCTGCCTTTCTAATCACTGTCTTGCATGTGCACACACACACACACACACACACACACACACTGCACTCTGACATACACAAATATACAATTAACTCTCTCACTTCTACAAAAACACACACAACTCTTAACTTGCAACACACACCTATGCATGTTCACATGAATGTAAATGCACAAAAACAGGAGAACAATATTCTGCATACATGTTTATATAAACTCAGCACAAATTCAAAGGCGCATACACTCATTCATGCTACTTCACCCCTACCCCCCGCTGTGCCGTAAAAACAAACTGCCCAAAATATGGCATTTGTCTTCTGATTAAACACATTAAACACAAACACATTCCAGCAAACTGTGTTTGGCCAGCCTGGCAACAGCCTTCATATTGACAGTCGGACGTGCGGTTTGTCCGGGGGATCTCTCATGAAGGGACGCTTTATGGCACAGCCAGCTCCATATAATCAGCTTTAAATGGCCCCAATGCTAACGAGAAGGACAGCACCCTCCCTCCCTTCATACCAGCCAGGCGGCCCCCAGGAGTCAGGAAAGACAACAGCTACAGAGGCCATTAAGGGATGAGGAATGTTAAGAGGTTCAAAGATCGAATAAAGTCAAATTTTTGGAAACATGTCATGTCAACAAAATGTCATTAAGTTTTAGTATCCATAACCATCTGTCTGGAAATTGTTAATCTGGAATGATGATTTGCTCTTACGTGCTATGTTGCTGCGGCTATGCAGATGGGATGGGATGGTAAAGTTAGCAGCCAAAGTATTTGAGGTCACTTCAAGTTAAAAACAAAAATCAATTATCTTAATTCATAGGCTCACATTGGTGGATCATTACTTTCAAGAAATGTGGACACTGTTGTAACTAACAAAAAGTTAGTGACCCAAAGATTTTGACTCGCTAATTATTTGACTGAGTATAAGCATAAGTGACTTTGTTCTTGCTTAAAATGAAAAAGATTTACCTTCTTTTTTTCTTATTTGTATCATGTGCACAAAGTAGTGTACATGTGAAGTAGTGCAGTGCTAACACAATGACCAGTGTTGGGCGACTTACTTTAAAAATGTAATCAGTTACGCATTAAATATTACTCATTTAAATTTAATTACATTACTTTACTAATTGCTCAACAGCGAAATGAATTACTCATTGCCTTGCTTTCATTGCTCAACACTGCCAAGGGGTTTTGGCCTTAGCCTCCACATCCACTCACATACTTAATATTTAATATATAGAAATGATAAATAAAACTAACCAGCAGTCTATGTTTTGGTGGCAGTGTATGAGACTGAGCGGTTTTACATCCATTTTGAATGATTAACTGAGCTGGGAACAGCATAGTTGGACAGATTAAAATGAATAATTATTAAGAAAAGTTGGGCTCTGTTCCAATAAATTATATAATGTATAATATAGGTAATTTATTTATATATTATACAACATAGATAATTGATAAATATTAAGCAAAATGTCATCTTAGTTTATTACAACTTTTTTTTTGCTATTGAAATTTAAGTCAAATCTCTACTCTTTTCTCTCCCTCATGCCAAGCTAACACTCCAGCCTCCCCGCTGCAGGCCAATATCGGAAGCAGTAAAATGACTGCATTTACAAGTATGATTCATCTTCAAAGACCTATAAAGAGCTGAAAAAAGAAAAGAAAGTCATTTTAGATTACAATATTCATAAATATCATGTGATCATTCACATCTGTGCAGGACTTCAATATCATATTTTATTGTCTTGTTAATCTCTGATTCATCTTTGTCTCTTTGGCACAGGAGCAGTCATAAGAAACGTACAAATGAACAGACAGCGCGGCAATAACTGTTCATAGCTTCAGCTTCTTGTGCTCTCACATAAGGTCAGACGCTGTTATTACTGCATCAAGGCTCCACTGTCTGACTGAAAACCCTTCATATCCTTAAGGGACACATCTTATCTATCAGATGATTCAGACAGAATGCCTTTACAGTTATGTAGCGGCTCCAACTCAACAGAGTCTGAGGTGGGGTAAGAAAATAGTCTGGTGAATGTCAGGCTAACGTCAGGTCTACCTCGCAATTTATTCACATGGAAGAGAAGAGAAGAGAAGAGAAGAGAAGAGAAGAGAAGAGAAGAGAAGAGAAGAGAAGAGAAGGGTATTCTAGTTTTATGCTTATCAACAAATGTACCAAGTTAGCCAAATAGAAAAAAAAAATTATAAAGGCCTCATGAAATGAAATACACATTTTCCCAGTTTTAATCCTGTGTCTCTGGGTTAATTGTTTATTTATCTCTGTCTAATTATGTCAAACATAATTAAGAAGTATTTTTAACATCAAAGTCTATGTATTCTCTCTCTGCAAAACAGCGAAACCTTTAATGACTCATCCTGCACTCAAGGATGTTTACTAGTTTTGTGTCCAATGAAAATTATTTCTCAATTCTTTAATGTCCTTCTAACTAACTAAATCCTGCCAGTCATTGCCACAACCAACATGTGTGACCTACCAACTAGCTAGCAAATATTGTACCGCCTCCCGCAGCTTTATTCCCCTTTCTCCCACCCTTTGGTTAAGAACAAAGTGGAAGAACAAAGTTTGCTTTGTGCAAAGTTACATTATGTGAAAAGCATTTTTCAGGGGACTCCATCAATATGGCAATGTACACCACGGGAATGGCTAGCTACCTTAAGCTGTCGGAAAATGTGGTCCCTTCATGGTGCACTGTTAATTGTCTCCTCCTCTAAAAGTATTTCATTTTTCAATGATAGGATAATTATCTAATGTAGGTTAGTAGTAATCTGTCCTTTATCCAGCTAAAAGATGTCAGATGTCAGTGTGAAGTAGCTCAAACAAGTGTCCAAGTTAAGCTGCCAAAAACATACAGGAGTAAAGTTATCATCAAATAAAGTTAACCTATACAAGCTACCAATGATCAGCCTTAACTGTGTTTTTCAACCTGTCAACTAGTAAAGAAACAGCTTCTGACAGTTTTTCTGTCAAAAATAAATCAGAAATTATTTTATAATGAAGAGAAATCCAACATTGCCAGAGCCGGAGGGAGCATAAAAAAGCATAAAAAATGGTTTGGTGTCATTCAAGAGTGCAGGTTATGTCACAGGTAAACGTGTGATCACCATATGTAGAACATAGGTAGCTCAGCGTCATAACCTAAGTCGCCCACACTTCATTTTGAAATGTGCAGAAGTTTTTCATGAAAGCGGACATGAGTTTGTTTTTTTTTTAGTCCATATAGAAAAAAGAACATATTTGCAGGAGCTGCGTTGCGTAAAAGTCTCGAGTGAACTGAACTTCACAAACCTAGCCGCGGGTAGCTTTCTGAATTGTTGACTTTGCGTTCAGCTGTGCAAAAGCTATTACACAAGCGGACCTACACCGGCACAAATGAGCTGAAGTTAACAGGGCAGAGAGCATCTGGTAAAAGTAAATCTTTACAGGCCTCAGACACACAGACAAGGTGAGGCAGTGAAAAACACACATTATACAGAGATAGGGAGAGGATGGCTTTATGGGACAGCTGTGTAACCCAAGAGAGCGGGCAAGGGTTAAAGGATGCTACTGAGGCACGCTGACATCGACTGTCCTCCCCTCCTGCATGTTACAGTTTGTGAAGGGAGAGTAGGTTACTTCTTTACTAGCAAAGATTTCAATTTCAAGACTTGGCTGGATTTTTGCTGCACAAGTAATAATTTTACATGGATATTACCTGTATAGTTTGCTGAAGGGGACTTGTGTAAATGCTGCAATCACATTTCAGCAATTTGTGCTAGTGTGTTGTTGCAAACGTTTTGATCAGGCAGGGATGTTGTTACATACAAGAAACTGTTCATCTATATTCTCTGATAACGTGTGAGTAAAGTTTTACCATTACAAAAACTCACAAATAACTAATTAGTCCCTTTATTAAAGAAAAAAAACAGATTCCACTAAAACATCATCAACAATCTTCCTGAATCAGACTTTGCTTTCTCTGCTGTATCTATCATCATTGCCCAACACACGTCGAGGACCTGAAGCAAGCCTTTCTCCCTCTGTGTGGAGCTCGTAAAAATATCACTGCTGCTTTGCGACTGTAGAGTTAAATAGCTGTAAAAGCTGTGTACGTCTGTCTCAGTGTGTGAATGTACTTGTGTGGAGGCCAGCATGAGTTGCTGCCTGCCTGCCTGCATGAGCACTTAACCACAGAATACCACGAATTTACAGGATGCCTATTTGCATAGCAGACATAATTGAAACCATAAAAATGTTTGTCATCGTCAAGGAGGGAAAGTCCCTAATTTCAAGTATGCTAATCACTATAATTATGAATAAGAATTTTTCATGTACTGACAATATAAACTCTGTTTTATAAAGTCTGTTTTTACACCTTTTCAAAAATACGTATTTCACTGATAGTTCTGTACTTTCACTTGAGCAGTTTTCAATGCAAGCAATGTTACTTGTATTTATTACTCATTTTACTGCTGGTTGTTCTCCAAAGAATACCACAGTGTTGTAGATTTTCATCTACTTACACAGTTAAAGTCAAGTTGCTTAAACTGGGAACACACTGGATGCCTTTGCTGAGCTGCTATGGAAAAAAAACACACGTGTGTTCACACCAGCTGCATGTCATGTAATATTGCTGGTATGATGTCAATATGACGGTCAAGAGGTCTTTTCTCTGGTCTTTTTTACTGCATATGGGTGCGTCAGGCCTGAAAAGTAGGCGACACACAGGTACAAGAGCGACACACTTCTAGATCATGAGATGCAGCAAAGAGGCGTGTGTCTCGTGCATCTCACACAGGCAGCGTGCTCGTTCTTATCCATTAACATTGGTGCCAAAATGAAAAACAAGATGTTCCGCAGCCGCCTCTACTCCTGAGAAAAGGCTGTTTAGAAACTAAAAGTCCCACTATGCTCACTAGTTAGTCGCTAATGTGAGTGTGTATGCAGTGAGTGGTGAGAGTAAACCAAGACAGCTTACGAAAAACCAAAACAATGAGCTGCACGATGCTAAAATGCTTTTTGTCCAAAACATTTCAACATCCAAAAACACCACCTCTTGAGTTAAATAATAGAATTTCCATCGCTCCATCCTCTTGAATTTACTTGTACAGACTTTTCTATCTGGATATGCAGATGTCTCTCAACCAGCACATGACACAGTACGTTGACACTTTATGACTATCTGGTGACTTCTGGTGACTTTTTGAGCAGCCCATCGTTCTTTGGCGCGATTCTAACTGAAATTCGAATGTGTCCAATGTTCCCTTGCATTCAGATGAGTGCTGTGGAAAAGTTTGCAGGTTCCAGCAGCTGTGGTGTATTGGTGGATGAAAACCTCCAGGACTGAGCAGCACTGGCACATAGTGAACACTGGGTGCAACTCACCTTCGTGAGTGTTTTCTCAACGGGACAACAGTATAGAAGACTCAGCACTAAAGCACTATCCCAGATGTATGCTATGCATCAAGCTTTTTGATTGCTGTCCATAGGACACGGCGCCCAAATGGCCGTGGATCCGATGGCTTTCCAGTGGCTTTATGACTTGAGATCTTAATAAAGTGCCTGAATGACTTTCCAGTGCTCTCATTCGGGTTTATTCTCCTTACTGGGGGAAAGCGAGCTCTCTCTGAGTGCTGTGAGGATCCGCCTTGAAGAGCTTTGCAGGTTTTTGCCTTTGAAGGATCCATACAGCAGGGATTTTCCCACTACTATTCATCACTGTCTTTTCTGCATGAGTGTGTGTGAGTGTGTGTGTGTGTGAGAGTGTGTGTGTGTGTGTGTGTGTGTGTGTGTGTATGTGTGAGAGCGTGTAGGTATGCCACAGGCCTTTACTGCTATTAGTGGGGATTTTGCCCGCTCTTTGAGGTGGTGATCTGTTTCATTTTAATAGGTGAGAACTTGGATTAGTTCTGAATCTCCTTCGCACACTGTAGGATTCACTTTCCCACAGGGCGCTGCAGATCATCACACAGCGGACCACCGTTGCCCGGGATGTGTGGTGGGTCTGCATGTGCTTTTAAAGATCCTCCGAAATGAGATCAAGCTGGGAACATGGGCAGCATGGTGACCAAAAAGTGGCACAGACAGGGCAGAGTTTGTTCAGCCTGTGAGCATAGTGAAAGATTAACCAGCTGAAGAGCCGCAACTTTCCCACAGGAGTTGGTGGAGACCAAAACAGAGCTAAAAGAGAGTGAATCTTGAAGTTAGATTTGTTGGGTGGCAAGAAACATGTGTCTCTGTTTGCTGACACATTCACAAACAGGTTAACATGTTCAACTTTATAAGGTGATAATATGTTCAAGTTGTGTTTACTGCTGCCCCCCTTTAAGTAAGTAATTGAGTTTAATTAATTACAGAAAGAAGGAAAAAAAAAAAGCATTCCTCTTGAAACAAATGAAAAGTTGAATTCACAGGCAAAAGCACCCACACTCAATGCAGTACACTCAGGTTTTGATGCTACAGCCTGACTTGGTCTGGTATGACCAGTAGCTTATTGGGGCTGCAGTTTATGTGTAGATTTTGTTGTAAAATCGACATTTCTGAGTCAACTCAATTGGACCATTCTCGTGATACAGTTCCTTCTTGTTTTAGCATTTGTTCACCTGAATCCCCCACAAAAAAAAAAAACCTTGCTCAAAGGCAAAAGCATTTCTGCATCAGCAACGCTGAACTAAGTTATGCTTTTTTAAAAGCAGGAAAAATATATTTCTACATCCTTTTGCCTTGATAGCTCTGGTTCTAAACGTGCCCCTTTTTTTGTGAAAAGAAAAAAGTAAGAGATAAAAATGAATAAACATGTCAGTGTATATAAAGCAAGCAGAGTTTGACAGTGCATTCCACAAATACTGACTCTCGTGACTTTATTTCAAAGGGAGGCTGTTTCTCCAGACATCGTTGACAATTTCCAACCTCAGGGCTTGCTTCGGGTCTTGTATGTTCCATCTCACTCTCTCTCTCACACACACATACACTTATTTTGAGCACCTCTCCGGTGAAGTGTTTTGCAAGGGGACCTCAAACACTTTCATGTGCTTCAGTCATGTCTATCACATTTACCTTAATTGGCTGTGCAAGCGCAAGAAACAACAAACACATGCTGAGTGCAGCAAAGACAGTTCAGGCCTGAGGGGGAAGCAAATGCTCATCAAATAACTGCGACAGGAGAGGACGTGTGTGGACGCTCAGGGATAGAAGCTGGTCTCTGGTCAGCAGGACAATGTGCTGTGAAGAGCTGACCAAAAAGCCCTGCGGAGCTGCTACTGTGTGGACGGTGATAGTCATAAAAGCAGTGGCAGTGAGGTGCACAGTGAGATTAAACAAACACAACAATGCCAGATCATGAGCTCAGTCAAGGCAAATTGCATTTCCACTGTAGGTACCAGGTGTTCTATATCAGACGATACATTTCAAGCAAAAAACAAAAATCATAGGACAGGATTTTTTTTTAATTGCCAGCACCAGAAACTTTGAAAGCTTTGTTTGGTCTTAAATAATTGTATCCGCTTCCTGATTTAAGAAATTACAGAGCAGATCCTGGGTGTTGACAGGCTTCAATCTAAATTCATTACAATATTTAGATTCCAATGAGCATTTAACTATGTGTTGATAGACGGCCTTTGAAATAATAACGTCACAAGTGACCGCAGTGTATAACAACCAGGCAAACACCAATCAAGAACCGCGAGGGTGTTAAAAGGCTGCAAACAAACAAAATCAGCAAAATGAGCAAAATATCCACCTCCACATGTTGTTTCTCATCTTTTTTTATCTTTGTCACAAAAAACAGCTTGTTAGTCTTTAGAAGTGGAATGGCAGCTTTTATATACAGTATTTTTCATTTGTTTCATTAGAAGGTAAAACGATAGTTGAATAAAGTTACAGTGTCTTTCAGAAAAGGTGTGTATCTGTGCAGGCCGGTCCCTGGCATGTAGCCGCTGTGGAAGTCTCACTTTTTACTTGTTAAACTACAGTTCAAGTTAGGTCCTGTAAAGGAGCTGTTTTGCCATTGCTAGCCGACCTTAGCATTAACAGCTAGCCCCGACCCGTCTCAACACTTTCTAATAGTGACTCACTGCAGCCTCCAATATCCACTGAAGAAGTTAAAGAACTATAACCTCTTGTCTTGTAAATACAACAATGGCCAAAGCTCTTATCAAGCAACAATCACCACCACCCGCTCCCCATAGCTCGATAACTTAATAGCCCCTTTAACTGACCCCAGGCAACACTGAACAGCCTGGACAGGTTAGTTGAATGTAGGTTATAGTATACTTTTACAGAAATCTACATTGGGTTTGTGTACAGCTACCTCATCATACACACAGTATACACACAGGAATATGTGTAGGCAGCTTTATGTGTCTGTGGAAGTCATGGGAATAATGAGTGGAGCAACTTAGTTAAGTGTTTGATTCACACCTTTAAAGCACCCCCACGTTTTACACATACATAGGCCTACCATAAACACACACATGCACACACTCAAACACACCTTCCCCCCTCCCACCATTCCTGGCATCAGTTGAAGCACTACGTGTGAGACACCCCTCATTAAGTTTGTGTGTGTGTGAATTTTGACTGGCCCCTGTCCTCGCTTATTAAGCATTCATAGCAGGCTGACTACTGTGATGTGTAAGTTCCCTTCGCTTGTGTGTGTGTGTGTGTGTGTGTGTGTGTGTGTGTGTGTATGTGTGTGTGTGTTTTCTATGAGGCCTGCATCCTGCTGTGGTTGCACAGGGAGAGTGTTTCTGTCTGCTAACAAAGAACCACTGTTTAACATGTTAGTATTCCAAACTATGTGGCAAAGCAGTTGTCTCCACGTCCTGTGCGAGCCATGCATTTCCTCATGCATTTATTCTATAGCTGCATCACATGCTCTTTCCTGAGTGTAAAACAAACACTTGATATCTATCAGCTATTTACATAAAATGCTCTTGGTCAACATTCTTTGGATAACTATAAAGGAAAATTATTTTCCAAAGGATGGACAATGGACATGGGGGGACATGGGGCCACAACAAAGATTTCCATTGCTTTCATGTATCCATCCTTCGAAGCATTGTGACACTGAATATATGTTGATAGTGATGATCTATAGCTGTATTCATGGCTGTAGAAATTAGTCATTAGTCATTTCAAAAATGATTAGTCAATCTACAGTTTTACCAAGACACTTTTTTAATAATATAGCCATACTAGTTTTTGATTATGGGCTTTCGAGGGCTAAATTTCAAAATACAAGTTGACACAGTTATTGATCTATACCCTGGTGGACTTTTTCCACATTCAATTTCCACCTAAATTAAAAAGCCACATTACACCTATCAGCCAATGAAACTCAAACAAGGGATGTGATGTCGTAGTTCCAATGTGGGGGATAAATGAACATTGAGCAATTAACCAATTATGAATTAGAAATGGTCTGTCAGAGTGCTGCTGCATTATAGTGGCCAACATTTTGAACCCAATCCAAAATGGACTATTCAAAACCTACCTTTTTTCAAAAAGATATGGAATAATTGGGACACAAGGACCTGATCGGAATTGAAATTGAGAAAGAACACCAATACTCACATTGGCATTTTGCACCACCAATTAACAAGCAGTCAAACTAGTGTACAACATACACACAACACACACATGATTTCTTCTTTGATGATTATGACACACAACATAATATGGATCCATTTGGGTATTGTCCCTCATTCCCTCACACAGTCATACAACACCTTTGTTGCATACAGTTCTTTTTTTTAATCAGACACACACTAACATACAGATGATACATCACAATTTGTGGTTCAGTATCTTGCCCAAGGACACCTCAACATGCGGACTGGGATTGAACCACTAACCTTCCAGTGAGTGGACGACCCACACTTCCTCCTGAGCCACAGCCGCTCCGGTATTATGCATGCCGACACATAGTTTGAGACCGTCACTGCTACAACAGGGACCCACCTTACACTGAATAAAATTTGGACCTGCAGGCTTTCGTTCCAGGTGTGGTCTTGATTGGCAGGAACCCAGTGGAGTTATGAAGACTTCTACTGTCTACTACTTACGCCTGTACTGCAAATGTTTGCAGCCACCAGCTGTGTCCTGAATTGTTTTCTGAAATTTGCACCAAAGTATCTTTGCCTTCTCCTGTCCTTGACTCGTTTTTGCTGGCCTGCAAGAACCCCAAAAGACCTGTGAAGCAACTTAAAGAGGTGGGAAACTCTTAAAACTGTTGGCGTTCACATTCCTGCGGCATGTTTACCCTTTCTCTTTAATTTATTCATCCAAATAAAAAAAAAGCTGAAATCTGGAGAAAGAGCTTTTTCTTACATGTTGTTTGCTTCAGCAGCTGTCCACAAGCCAGCAGGGTTACAGAGGTTGGATCTTTTAAATTCTCTCTCTAGGGAGCTAATCTTCCATTCCATGCTTTAAGCCAGAAAAACATTTTAGGCAATGTAATTATTCACCTTTCACAATGCCTGCAGCCTTGCCTGCCTGCGTACCTGGCTGGCTCCCCGTACAGGGTTATTTGCTCAGCTACCAATTGCTTGTAAAAATAAAAAATAAAAAGGCAGCCTCTGAAACAGAACAACTCATTACTTCTCGTAATCAAGTTCAGGTTTGGTTTATTCATCAGTTACAGTTTTTCGTTATGAAAACCAGGCCATTTCATTTTCTTCTGATTTAGATGCTGATGGTCTGACTACCTGACATGTTACAGTGTGAGTAAGAGTCTGGGGACACATTAATGTGTCTATTTAATTACAGGCAATAAAATATGGCTACACACTTGAAATCTTAGCAACTATTAACATAACATGATATTAAAAGTAAATGCACAAAACTTTTCTTCTCAAATGAAGATGCTCTGATGCATAAACTCAATGTGTACACATATATAGAGTGTAATTACACTCTATATATGTGTGTCCAGGGGGATTTGCAGGAGTAATCCAGTGTTTCATCTCTGCTGAGGCCTGAGCAACAGAGCCAGTTACCACGTGTACAAAATCGTGTCACAGAGTCTCTGTGAACTTATGAAACAGGTCTGAAACTGATGCTGACCAGAGTGGACAGCTTTCATTTCAAAGCAAAACATTGTTTTACTAGAATAATAATGTAGTTTCCTGTAGACAAAGTTTAATCATCTTTGGTTAAGCAACAGTATTGTACTGACGGTGGTCAGTATCGAGTTTGACTTCATTTGAACCAGATTCCAATTTCAGTTCATCTTTTGTCCAAGGACAAAATATCTTTCCGTCAATTCCACCTGTAAGACTGTCAGCAAATTTTTGATTTGGAAAAGTTCCGTTTAGACTATTTTGAAAGTAGTTTTTTCTCATGTGGAATATGTTACTGCTAAATTCTATAGTTCTGCATTCACCATCGCCTAAACGCTAGCTAAATGGTCAAAGGTTTCATTTAGCTGATCCAACTAAGCTAGCTAAAGGGCCAGAGGTTTCCCTTAGACATTGGTGGAGACCAAAACAGAGCTAAAAGGAGAGTGAGGCCAGGAGGCCAGAAACAAAACTCCAAATAAGCTATTACTTAGCTTGTAAATGCTTCACAGTGATCACCAGCTAGTCTCTAAATTTATCTGCCTCTCTATGGGTAAATCCAATCTTAATTCTCTTTGTAGTTCTGTTTCATTCTTCACCAACTCCAGAGGGAAACGGCCGCTTTGCTAGTCCAACTAAGCTAGCTAAGCATCCACTAAACCAGGAAATTTTCCATCATGTTCACCAGCTAGTCCCTTTCTTTGCCAGCCCGCCAGTTGGTGCGTGTGTAGCCTATAGAGGTTTTATTGAAAAACGTTTTCCTGTTGCTAGAAACAACGCTGATGAGAGTGGTGTGAGTAAATATAAAGGCTGTAAAAGCAAAACAATGACCCGAAAGATGCTAAAATGCTCTGAAGCGCTGCTGAGGAGGACTGCAGAGGTGGATGATAATTGACTGTGGGTTTGTCACTTTGTGTGACACTTCTCACAATACAAATAGTATATATTTATTTTGTTCATATTTATTGAACAGTTATTGAACTCAGTTTTAATATTTGCAGGGCACATAGTTTTGGTTTTAAGGTTTTCCACTGCTTTACAAGGACATTTCCGTAAGACTAAATACCTGAGCAGCAACTTGAACAGGTTGAAACTTGTTGCAAGGAAAGTTTGGTTAAGTATTATAAGTTAAGTAAAATATTGTTGAATTCATATGATATACATAATGTTAATCCGGTTTTAAGCAAAGTCTAGTATATGATGGGAGGCAGAGTTTCAACTGAAATCTCTCTGAATATCGAGCACTTCAAATGAAATCAAGATGTGAGAGTCTGGAAAAGTTGGGAATTTTATCATTTAACCCCGAAACCCTGCTTTTCTCTTTAATGTCCCCTGTTCCCTCATCATTGTCATTTTTCTTGCCCCCCTCCCTCACGCACACACAGTTGCACACATACAGTTTTGTTATCAGTTCAAAGCACAAAGAGAGGTCAGTGAGGGAGCATGTCAGTCAGACAAGTTGTCACCCAAATGATGACAAATTGGCCGCCTATCTGCTCGCCTCCCAATCAAGTCCAGACCTGGCTTTCATGCATGCACAGTTCCTGAAAATGGAGATCGATGGCACTCAGGTGAAGCTCACAGTTGCTTAGCTTAGTCACACGAAGTCCGTACTCTGTCACTGCCATGTAGACTTATGAGCCACTTAGAGTTAGAAAAGTGAATTTATCTGGGTTTTAGTGTCCCACAATGACCTAAATACGGTTGCAAATGCCTTTTCATCCAGAACACACACTGAGCACTTATACTTTTGACAAGAAAATTGTCATATTTGACCACATTGAACATAATTGCTGTTGGCGTCAGGCCTACTCCCACCTTGTGCAGTATACAATATGACCAAGAGAGAGCCTTCACCTGTTTCTGATCTCGCCTCAGCTACTAACCCTGCCGCCTCTCCAATGGGCCTGTTTCCAGGGAGACAAACATCATGTAACCCAACACTGTGAGTCTTGCAATAACATTGTCTTTATCGTTGGAGATGGATGGAATTTCTCTCATTTCACGTCTTGAACCTGAGAGAATAAGCAGGAATGCTTTTCGTCCTTGTGAATGTAGAGCAGGACATGGGGCAAAATGTTTTCTTTCTGTCGTGCTATTTTCTCTCACTTTTCTGGGACCTCATTGTCTCGCTTTCTTTTCTATCTTTGGACACTTGATTCATACAGGCTGTGTTTGGTTTGCAGCTTCACATGGAGCTGTAACTGTTTGTGTTTCATTCAGAACATATTGAGCCATATTTAAACAACTTATCATTGAGTTAATTCATATTTAGGAGGATATAAAAAATGATTTTGTCACTGATAACTGGTGTAGTAAGTTAGAGGCCAGTGGTAGTAAATCAGAAGCCAGCATGATGTGTTCCTTATTACTCACTTAGTTAGTCACGTTACACCCCATTGAGTTACTTCAGTGTCTGGAATTGCTGAATTGGAAAACCCACATATATCAGCAACCCACTGGATTGTTAAAAAACATGGCTTGTCACTAGCATGTAAACTAGTTCAGCTCCCACTGCTGAGGATTGGAACCTGCCCTCAGGATCCTCAAAGCTTATGCAGTGTTTGACCTTGTTGGTAGGACATATGGCTAGAGTCTGTCAAGTGAGTTGACCTTTTTTGTGTTTGCACAATGTATGTCTTCAGTAAGTAAGTTTTATGGCCCCAGTCCCAACCCAAGTCCTTTAATGTTGAGTATCTGTATTTTGTTTTATTTTTTAGGTAATTTTTCCCTTTATTTGAGATTATTTATTTATTTTTATTTTGAGACAGTAGAGACAGTAGAGAGAGACAGGAAATGCAAGGAGAGAATAGGAGAAAGATATACAGCAAATGGTCCAGCCAGTCCAGACATGTTTTAAACTATGTAAAAATACTCTGCTATGATTAATATTTTGTTTAAAATGGTTTTCCTTCACAAAAAGTGAAAGAAAATCAAAAACTGGGGCTGGAAGTACATCTATGCTTACTTCCTTATTGAGATATCTGGATCAGGCCCTGTGCCCAGCCCACCACCGCCGCTTGCACCAGGTTGACAGATGAAACAGCAGTGCGTATTAAGATAAGCAGAGGAAACATTTGAGACTCAGTCACATGTTCAAGCCTCAGTCAGACCCAGACTGCAGTTTTTGAGGAGTTAGTTATTCACCAGCATCAGCGACTAGAAGACATATATCATATCATAGAAGACGTATCGGACCATAAACGTAGTTATTTATTCATGTTGTTTGTTAGCTTGTAACTGGTGGTGACTGACACAGTGTTAGTGGTTGTGCTAATGCAAAGTCTCGCTTTCTGTACTGACAAGGTTTCAGGTTTATTTTGCCTACCTTCAGTCCCTGCAAGTTGATGGGAGTTGTTCCTTCAGTGTGACGGATGAATCCCTGGCTCTCTGAATCTGTTCTTATGAGACATTGGTTCACTGGAGTTCCAAGCTGGAAATGCACAGTCATGGCATTGCCTGTTATTTCACTCATTTTTATGTACTCCAAAAAGCACAAGTACACAAAAGAACAACTTTGTTACAGTTATAAGTAAAATGTAAATCGCTACTTAAACCGATTTTTATTTACAGAGAGAAGACCTTTCACTCTGTTGGATTTGTTGGAACTACAAAAACACTTAGTCCAGATAGACAGATATATCGATAGTTTGATAGATAGAAGAAGATGAAGACAAGAAAGGCATGGGAAACGTTAAGGAAATATGTTTTGAACATTTCATAACTTACTCTCACAGTTTGTTACCGGGAAACACAGAGGGATCCATAAAGTTTAATGTTCTGTGACTGTATAAATCCTGCCTTTGACTGTACATTGCATCTCTGCTCCTGTGACCTCTTTGAACAGTGAACTTAATATTTAGTATGCTAAATGGTAAACGACACAAGAGTTTGAAGTTAAAATACACTGACTTTAATCCATGTTCTAGCATTAAAGAACAAATTATCTAGGGGACAAATACAGGACAAAGGCTTCTACGAGGGCTACCGCTCTGATGTGGACAAATCCCCCGATGAAGCTTTTGCTCTGATTTGTTGCCATCACTCCACTGATTCCCGTTTGGTCAAAAAGTAATTTTGGTTGGGAGGGGTGTGGGTGTTAGTGGGGGCAGAGGTGAAATCCAAACTCTAAAGCTAAACCACAAGGTTTGCATAAAAAACAACCCTGGCCCTCAAATGGCAAATGTGAACAAAATAACCCGACTCATTTTCTTTTCTTTACCACAAGCTTCCTCCAGCCAGGGGTCCGCCAACTCGCAAATTAACATTGATTTAGGAACAACAGAAGCCTTTTGTCTCAGAGGGCTCCGATTTTTTTCTTCCTTTTCTTTCGACCATTGAGCCACTTGGCTCCGAGTCTTGTTATTTTTCCACGCATAAAACTTTCATGATGAAATAAAGCAGAGGGCGGACGGCAGGCGGGAACGGGCCACTCGCTAGGTCTTTGTCTGCTATCACTCACGAACCTGTATGAGTGATGAAATGAAGCCGAACTGCCTGTCTTTGTTTTCCTGCCTGTTTGTCTTCTTTTTTGTCTCTTTTTCTTTGTCTCTTTCCCTTCTGTCTCTGTCTCTT
Organism: Trachinotus anak; assembly: GCF_046630095.1. NCBI lineage: Eukaryota > Metazoa > Chordata > Actinopteri > Carangiformes > Carangidae > Trachinotus > Trachinotus anak. The sequence goes on along the minus strand of NW_027273876.1, from coordinate 16,095,527 downwards.
TGCCTCAGCTGTCTCCTCTGTCTCTTTACCTTTCTTTACCTTACTTATCTCTTCTCTTTCTCCACTATAACTTTCTTTGTCTTTTGTCTTTTCCCCTTTCTCTCTGTCTCTTCCTCAGTTCATTTAAACTGAATTACCAAACCTTTTTATTGGCATTCAAGCCTGAAAATCAATCTTGCTGACGAATCAGAAACACTCCTGTTATCTGTATCATTCCCTTTCTCATCTTCCCCTCACGACACACACACACACACACACACACACACACACACACAGGTTCAGGTTCCCTCAGATGTCAGGTTTTGGGATTCATTCTGGATGTCTGATGAAGAAGTGTGTCTGGGTCATTTCCACACGGATGTTGGTTTTGCCCGCAGAGCAGCGCCTTAACATCGATATCTGATATTCATATTCTGTCATCTCTGATGTTGTTCTAAGCCCCTTCTACCTGTCCTCATAAATAAGGATAAGCTGTGGATTTAATGGAGCAGCAGCAGACACTGATGGCTGCTTGTGTGACTGACACAACATTTATCTCACATATCTTTAGTTTTATGACCCAGTTTCACATTTTATGACGGGAGAACTGAACTCATCTCCCCTGGATACAAAAATAACTTTGACCAGAGAAAATGATGGCTTAACCAAAGTCTTACATTTTTTAAAAGTCTCTCAAACAAAGCTAAAGCTGGGACCTGATTTAAACACCACCACCGGGTTACAATCTGATCTCTCAGTCAAACCTATTGGATAGATTAAATGACAACATGGAATGTGAAAGGTGTTGCTTACCACTAGACTCTTGCTTTTCTCAGCTCTGTGGAGCTTTGCGGCATCTTTCAGCTCATTGTTTTGGTTTTACGGCCTGCAACTATATTGTTTTGGTTCACTCTTAATGTTTTCATAATCTAGCTAGCAGGTAGTGAGCTGGTGGATCTTGTTCAGCAGCTAAAGACAGATATTGTTGTCAGGACTAGGTGGAGACTAAAACAGAGCTAAAGGAGTGTGAATATTGGAGTGGCATAGGCAGATGTTAGCAACAACATTTTTTTAAGATGGTGATATATCAGTGTTGTTCTGCTGCCTCCAAAGAGACCAGAAAAAAAACAATAAAAATTAGTTAATATTGCTTTAAAGCAGCTATGACAGATATTTTACACTAAGAGTATATAAAATGACAGTGTGAAAACAATATAATATGACAAGAGTCACTTGTAGTTAAAGGTGCCGTGGAGTTGAATCCATGATCAGTTGTGCATATGGTCCGAGGGTCCATATCATATGTCTGCATCTTCTTTATACTCTGATTTTATTCTGAAAGGCTGAACTGGAAGTTGTGGTTCATATCTTTCCACCATTCTAAGGTTTCTTTCGGATGTTTGACTGCTTGCTGCTGCTCACTGAAAGATGTGTGTTCATCTGTGCTGCAGATGGACTGCAACCCCACCGACTTGGACTGCAGCTGGCGCCGGTGATTCTTGCTCTGGTCCAGTGGAGAACTTGTGCCGCTGCGCCGAGCTCACTGAGGCTGCAAAGCAAAACAAGGACTGCCGCTGCCAGCTGTTAACTGCTGCAACCATTAACAATGCAGTGTTTACCAGCAACTGATGTTTGGAAATTAAATACCAGTCAGAGTTTTCATTAAACTATCATCTAGTGACCATTAAAGGAACTGCATTTTAAGAGTCAAATTTCAGTGTTGGGCATATAAAGCTACTGTTTCACATCAGAGCAAAACGACATTTCATTAATCTGTTTGAAACGAGTTATTCGTGTTTAAAATCCTGCTCACATTCTAGTCATTGGTAAGCTTTTTAAATGATTATCACAGTGCCACATGGGCAATCAGATTTCTATTTGTTTTAGTGGAAAATGGTTTTCATTTAGTATAATGTCATGTTTTGGAACATTTTGCAGGAGACAGCTGTTGAAAACAGGTCTTCTAGTGCTCGTGAGTTTAATGCCACCTAGGAAAATAAGTCATTTGTGTCTCTTTATGTCGTTTTTCATATTTTTATTTATCATTGTATTGTATCATTTCACTTTAAACCATACTAGTTTTACATTTCAGTCTTTATGATTCCTCTGACATAGTTTCCACCGGACAGACGTTAAGGTTAATTGAGAAATGACACATTAAGCCGGGTCCCTCTTGCCTCTCCCGCTGAATTATGAAGTAGCAGTATCAGATGTCTTACTGAGAGGTGTTTGGCAGAAAGCAGCAGACTGACTTCACTTCTAAACACACATCTGTTGCACAGAAAAACATACTGACTGACAGGAAGAGTGAAAGAAAAGAAAGTGGGGTGTGAGCTGGGAGTTCCTTTGTGTCGTATGGGGGGGGGGGGAATCACAGGGAGAATTCACTGTGGTTTGATAAATGCAGCAGTCAACTTTTTACAGTCACATCATTCTACATTTGGAGTATTTGATGTCAAAGGTTCAGGACTGGGTCATATGATCATTAATGGAAACCTGAGAGAGCGTGTAGCAGCGCGGTGTGTGGTGGAGGAGGGTGATTACAGAAATAATTCAGTCGGAACCAGAAATGAACTCAACTCATATCAGTGCTTTTTTACTGAAAAGATTGTGTGTGTGTGTGTGTGTGTGTGTGTTTGCACTCAGCGGGCTTTCACATGCCATTTACTCTGTAACAGTAGAAATATGGGTTAATTAGTGTCAGTGAAAGTGGAGCCTACACAGTTTTAACTTTACAATCAAAAGATATTGCAGAAGCTGACATAACAGTCCTACAGCAGTGATACCTAGAGGCTAATTCTGTCTGGGCTTTGTCGTGATGATTTTGGTGGAGTATACAAGACACAATTGAACACCTTACTGATGGAGACAATTATCATTAGCGTTATTTTATGAGTAAAAATGATGACTGAAGCTTGTATTCAACCTTCTGTAGTACTGAATTTTATGGATCATATTTACTTTGCAGTTACCACACAGTTTGTCAGGCTGACAAAAACAGAAATTGAGTCTGAAACCAGAAAGCTGAATTTCTAATAATCCACAACTATGATTGATTTGGTGTGATGTCATATCCATTTGACCTCGCAATACTTTATTTCTGGTCACTTGGGCAGAAACACACTGACATATTATCACATTTTCATTTGATTTTAAGTTTTTAACTTGCTACCGAACAGTTGCCTATTCACACATCAACAAGATACTGAGCAACATTATCATTCATTGGAGTCGTGGTTGTGTCCAGTTTTACGCTGCTTTTAGCTTTCTTTTGGTCTACACCAAAACTACTTAATGCAACTGCTAATACTAACTTTTCGTCGGTTTACCTTAAGGTCCAGCAGAGGGTGCTCTTAAACACAGCCAGCTTGATCTGTCGTGTGCCCTGTTGACCTATGAGTAAACTAAGCTTATAAATAAAAATGGAGGAGGACACTAGTGTGCAAAGAAATGATCAAATATTGAATAATCATGACCATCAAAGGTAAGATAGCAAGATTTATATGCAAGGATATGTGGGCCAATGGCCCTATTCCGAAAGAGGGTTTACAGAGGTATAGAGATGCATTACTCTATATGGGTTGCATTTGAATTAATTTGAATAAATTGTCAATTCAAATCTGTTCAACCTTGAATAATTGAAGAAGTGACCTCTCTCAGATTACACACAGGTATATGACACATTGCCACTTTGACTAATTATAAACAACATATAGAATCATTTATTACCTTATTTAAAGGTAAATTTATACATTTCATATTAAAAAAAAGAAGTAAATAAAAATACAAATAAACCTTTAAGTAACTTTAGTGACTTTTCTTCTAAGACAAAGTCTCATTCTCATTCAGAGAGTGATTGACAAGCTGCCACAAGACCAGAACAGAACTCTGGTTGTATGGACAGGGTGAGTACCTCAACAATAGCGCTTCTATCAAAGAATTTCTTTTTTTCACATACATTTAAACTTTGTAACCAAATCTTGACAGAAGTGGGGCATAAGCTCACTGTGCAACAATTGTAAATAACAGTATAACGTAAAATTCCTAAATAATTACAATAAAAAAATAACATATAAACCCAAAAATAATAGCAGGAATAAAATATAATTTTGCAAACATTTCTGGAGGCCGCAGTAATATGACTATTTGAGTTAAATGCCTGCGGGTCAAGCTGAAGACAGACAAGCTGGGTAACATAATATCACCTCAGGTTTTCCCCTCTTGGAGAGGAAGAAACCCCCAAAACCGCAAAAACCACCCAAACTTAAAAAGCTGGTCAACTTACCATTAAACAGGCTTAATATAATATCAGTTTAACTGATGTTTGTATAGAGGGCTTTAATTTCATGAGAACGGACATTTTCAGTTTGAGCAGCCCCAGCATGAATCAAACCATTTGAAGTATTAAGTTAGTTTTTCCCAGGGGAAAGTCTGCAGCCAACAGTGGAGGACTGAGCTTCAAGTCAGCAATGATTGGAAGAACAAAAACTAAACTAATATGCAACTTTTATGGAATTAAATAAGACATAATTGATATTACACATTATCAGTAGTTGAACCATTTAAATCAATAAAAAGGAATACTGTGACATGTGCTTATTTGCTGACTTTACAATAATTAGACAAGGAGATCAATACCACTCTTATACCTAAAGTGTACGGTAAATATAAAGCTACCACCAGCAGCCCGTAAGATTAGGTTAGCACAAAGACATGTCCATATCATGTTTTTCATATAATACAAGGTATATCATGAGTGAAATTTGCATATTGGAACTGCACTGAACCAATGACAGTCTCAGAAAAATGGATTCAGACAGCCAGGGAATCATACATTATATAACCTAAGGAACCAATCCCATCAGCTTGTGAGGATGAGGGGCAGGCAAAATAAACCTGAAACCTTGGCAGTACAGAGAGCAAGAGTTTGCATTAGCACAGCCACTAACACTGTGTCAGCCACCGCCAGTTACAAGCTGCCAACATAAACAAATAAAAGATGCTAACTATTGAAACTGTTCTGATACGTCTTCTAGTCACAGATTTCGGTCAACAATAATCATCTGAGTCTGAGTCTGTCTGAGGCTCAACATGTGGCTGAGTCTCTTTAGTATTTCCTTCGTTAACTATCTGAATATGCTCTGCTCTTTCACTGGTCAACTTAGCGCAAGCAGCAATGGTGGACAGGGCACAACGTCTGATTCAGATTTCTCAATGAATAAGTAAGTGTTGATGTGTTCACAGTCCCAGTTTTCCTTTTTTTTTTTTACTTTTTATGTTGGAAAAACATACAATACAATACACAACAAGTATTTTTGCATAGTTAAAAATACGTCTGAAGATCAACTTCAATCTCACTAATTAACACCCATCCAAAAAAAAAAAAAATTTGCTTGCTTTAGCCTGGCTCTCTAAATTCTTCCACTTTTAGATAAAATAAAAGTGTTATAATGTGTTATAACAAGTTAACTGGTTAACTTTTCTCCCATCACTCCGCTGGTCTCCTTTATTTCCCTGCTATCTGTGCTCTGTGTGCCTGCTGCCTCCTTGTCTCCTTCACTCATCAGCTCTGAGAGACAGGAAGCAATTCACTAACCCCTCTCATCACCACTCCAGTTGTTCCCGTCTCCAGCACTTTGGCAAGCCATTCTGATAAATACCATGACAATTCATATACAGCGAGCCCAGCCATACCATATTAACCTCAATATGATAGAGTGTGTGAATATGGAGCACAAATCTAGGGCCCCTGACTGAGTATAGTGCAGTATCCTCTTAAATCCCTTCAAAAAGCAAGCAAGCATTCCCTCATGGATTCATGAAAAGAGCCCATTTATAGACATGAAAAAAAGGCCCGTTTCAACAGACTTTAAGTGCGCTGGCCAAGGAAAACAATATGCCTGGCCAGAAAAACTGAAGTCTGTAATGCACTGACTTAATTCCATTCTCTCGCATGAAAAGAGAATAAAAAGTTCAGGGCTGGCTGGAAAACTCGCTGTGTCCGAATTGTGTGCGACTGACAGAGGCACTGACATACAAAGTATCACTCTGCACGAAAATCAACTTGAGTCTAAATCACACCACAGGCTGCCTCAGCAGGGCCAGGGTACGTCACAGTGATTTGACAAGTGATTTATGGACAGCACAGCCAAAATGCTGAAAACAGGACTGAGAGAAAACGATAGAGGGAAGTGGAGAGACAGAGAGAGAAATAAGCAGACTGGGGAAGGGAGAGAGAGAGAGAAATAAAGTGGGGGGGGGGGGGGGGGGGGGGGGGGGGATGGAGAGCGCTTGGTGCCAGTCGTCGGTCCATTTGGTCCATTAATGTGGAGAGTAACGGCCTCACTGAGTGAGGAATGATGGGAAACTGGCCCTTCCTGTAGGGTAGCCCTTGAAGTGATGTATAGTTGCGAGGACAGAGCACGACGCTTGATGGCTGATCCCTCCTTCCTCAGCTCATCACGGGCATAAACAACAGGGGGCCTTTACTGAACCAAACTGAAGAGTATCACCTGTATTGTTGTCTTTTCTTCATGAAAAGTGGTTGCTGCTGCTGCTGCTTTGGTCTTTGCAAATGCAACATGACAACAAACACCTCAAAATGAAAGTTCCTGTTAACTGTTAAACCACTACACTATATGAATGTATATTGTACATGTATATTGACCTGGAGGTACCCATAGCAGTGATACTTATGCCTAACAATGGGTATTCACATTCAAATTTTATAAAACAGGTAATGATGTCAATGTAAACTCTTTTTTTTCCTTTGCTAAGTGACCGTGGTGTAAGTGTGATAGTGCATGGTAAGTGTCACCCATATAAAAAAAAAATGCTTGCAATGGGGATGAAGTTGAGCACTTTATTTATCTGTGCATGACCTAATTCCAGTGCACAAATTAACAATTTGGAATTAACAAGCAAAGAAACATTTAAGCAATTAGAAATTGCTCTTTTGTAATGTTCAGGTGTCAGGGTATCAACCTTGTCCGTGGCAACTGGTTGTCAAGATCAGAGGGCTAGTGGCAACATAAGAAGGCAGCTTCAGCGTCCCTCAGTCCTGACAAAACAGCAGCATGGTCTGGAGATAGTTAACTAGGTGAAGCCAAGTATGAGCACAGGTCTGCCCCTGGAGTGTGAAATCAACTGGAGCACCTGGTGCTGCGAACCGTTCCTATTGGCAGAGAAAGATACGCAATCATGGCTTACTTTTAAAATACAGCTGTTCCAGAAGCACAAGATGTGAATAATGGGCGCAATTTGAGATCGTTGTCAATTTTTCAAATAACTGACAAACACGTCGTGGATGATTGTTCTCAGACGGGGGCCTCTGAGGAGAAATTGCCAAAACAACTCGCGTAGAGAAAATTGCAGTCTTGAAAACACTCGAGGAGAGTGATTGCCATTTGCTAATGAAAGCTCTTCTCATGGGGGACATTCAGAATCATCCGTCACACGGTCACAAATTGACACTTGTTTTAGAAAGTTTGTAAGGTTTGGGCCTCAGCTGTGAAGTCTCCCTATGACATGTTTTCTCATGATTAGTGAGCTGAGATATAAGTGAGTCCCTCACACTCCTCAGTGGAAATCTGCTGTTGGATGGCACAGTGAACTCATTTCTCAAAAGTGCATGTTGGGATGTCTGCAAGTTTTCAAGCCTTTTTTCGCCTGTCTGTCTTTGGTTTTTGAGTTCACCACCTACAGCCTCAATCTTAAGATCTGGTTTCTCACTTTCCTTTTGTGCAAAGGGATTTCCCCAACTCCTTGTTCCTGACCATAATGAAACTAAATTTCCTCTTTAAAGTCAATCCATCTTCTGGCCTACAGTACAGTACATCAACCACTGGATCAGACACTACGACACAATGAGAACCTAGCTTTGTTATAGAAAGAAAAAACAACCCACAAAAGTATTTTCCTAATTGGGCCGCTTGAGGAAAAGCGTGTCAGGGCTGAAATCCATCATGCTGATTGCTGGCCTTGTCTTTCTGGAGGCACATGGGGGTGGTGCTGTGTGGGGTTTGTAGGGGTTCTTGTGGTTTTGGATTCTGCACATGCTAGTTGGATCTCGGGAGGGAAGCCCTTGCGCGTCCGAGAGCTGCTCATTACCTCGGTTAGTCATCAGCCCCACTGTCTGCAGCAGGATGATAAATGAGCAGGTCCTCATGTGTGGCTCTGACAGCCCTGTGGCACGGGGTCAAGCTGACATCCATCGAGGGGCACAGACAGCAGGGAGGCCGAGCAAGAAGCAACCGCTCTCACAGAATCTGTGGGCTTTCTGGGAATTGAAACACATGCAGCAGTGGCTACACTGGCGGTCTTCTCTGGCACCAAACGTTGTGTGAACAGTTAATATTGTTTCTAAGAAAAAAACTTCACATCTACCTCAATGGAGCAGAACAGTTTTTCACAATTTCTGTTCTTCTGTCTTTTGTTTTTGATGACAATAGTTTGTCTCACAGTCTGGGAGTAACTTTGTGTTTAGACAATGCTTATTGTTACTCTTATATTATCATTTTAATTTTTATACAGCATTAGCACTAAAAATTGGTCCAACAGGACAAACAGCACATGGTCAGACAAGGTAAACAAAGCCCCAGGTTAGACAACTTCATGTGAAAAAGAAATCAAAGGTGGACAACAGAAATATCATACAAATCCACCTCCTAAGTTAAGGAGACCTATATACATTAGTGTTCCTGCGCAATAAGGGATCGTTAGCAACATTACAGGAGAGCTCACTTGTGGCTTTACCCCACAATTGCTAGCTAACCTAGCAAAATTGTCAACCTGTCTGATTGACCACTTGTTTCCTTGCCCAACCTGTTTGTGCCAATCTCAGATATTACTTTAGTGAATACGCAAAAGTGATTTTATCATAACCTACACAGCCACTCATAATAAATTGTGCTTTGAATGAAATGAATGAAAATCTGAATTTAAAAAAATCAATGAATTAATTATTTTTCATTTGTTTCCCTCTTGTGTCTCTCCTTTTCCCTCTCATTTTGCAATTTGTGCCACCCCAAGTGGATACGTGTTTGGTCCTGCCTCTAGTATTTGTTTTGTGTTCTTTGTGAACACACAACAGTAGCTGGACTGTGGCGTTGTGGGGCTCCGCAAGCTGTGTGTGTGTTCCAATGTATGTATATACACTTCAACACTCAGACACGCACATAAAACATTGCACAAACTAAAAGCGCTGTCTCTATCCTAGGCAAACACTTATCACCAGACACCTGTACATGATTTCGGTCTGTCACACCACGCTGGTGACTCTCCTGCTAGTGAGCTGCACAGGTGCTGCATGAATGAATAAATGTGGTCTCGTTCTCCTCATGTGTCAGTTGTTATTTTTTCACCATAAAGTTTAGCAAATTGCAGTGATTTGCAGTCATAAATTTGTCATGCATAAGTTTCCCCTCTGACTCCGGCAGACATTCCTCTCTCAGCTGGCACTGCTGCGAGTACTTGCAACACTAATGCATGAGACAACCGGATATCTCCTGGAGAGAGCCGGAGGAGTGTGTGTAAGTGTTTGTGTGTGCGCGGACCTGTCAGTCTTGCTTGAGTGATGCTGATGTGAGCCGAAGTGGCATGACTGTTGCTCTGTGGCTATGAGGGAGGTATGGCACAGAATCCAGACTGGAGTGGGGCGTGTGTGTGTGTGTGTGTGTGTGTGTGTGTGTGTGTGTGTGCGCACGCAGATGGTTTGGCAGACATCAGATGAGGGGATGTCATGCACTTCAGACTCTCTCACACACACAAACACAAACATCCATATCCAACAGCAGCGAGCATGAATGGTCATTCAGCTCCAGCCAGCAGTATGAAAACAAGTCAAAAGGAGGAAGAGGAGGAGGAAAAAGGGGGAGGATGAAGGATGGGGTCTCGAGCCAAAAGAAACATGGTGGGCTCGTCTGTCCTCCTCCCTGTCCTGACGAGCACCCCAGGCAAATATTCTGTGAATGAGAGCATATTTTGGGGGGCTACGCTTCCATTTCACTCTGCAAAGGAGAAGGAGGAGGAGGAGGTGGTGGAGAGGTGATTCATCCATGATGTCATACGAGATGAAAATTTTTAAATGAGTCTCAATGTGCAATAGAGGACGTGAAGGTTGGCCTGCTTTTTGGTCTGGTACTTCTATTACTGACCTCTAGTACTGTACAACAGTGCTGACTCTCAGCCTCTTTAAGCTAAGTGCTCACTCACACTGCTCGGGTTCCTTTTCTCCGCTTGTTTGTGTCTTAAAAGAAAATTCATCTGTAAGAATTTTCAAAGTTATAACAAATTATTTTCATACGTTTTATTTTATATTTATTATTTACTTACATGTGTATTTACATTCTGTAATTAGTTACTTCTCTAAACAATAGTATAGAGGCTGTATGTTTGTTTGTTTGTTTGTTTTTGTATATTTCTTTAGAGTATAGTATTCACTGGTAATGGCAGAGTCTGTCATTCCCACACACGGTTCAAATTGCCTACTTACACACACTAATTAATTAACATCAGCCTCACCGTTTACTTTAAACCAAGCAATGAATAAACAAGATAGTTGTTCATTTGCAAACTTTAAAGGTACTAGACAGCATTTTATTTGTTTGGACAGAGCCAGGCTAGTTTTATTAGTCTTTATGCTAAGCTAAGCTAACTACCTAACATGTTTTTTTCTTCTTATTTAATGGACAAACATGAAAGTGGTATCAGTCCTCTCATCTATAATGAAAGAAAATAAGCATATTTTCCAAAATATTGAACCTTTTTTTCAAAGTACCTATTTGTAATTTTTGCTATTGCTATATAGCCATTGTTAGCATTAGCTGTGAACTTACCAGTCTTGAAGAAACGCTGTGAGTTCAGCACCTTTACGCACCTTTACCCACCAAGAGCCGTCTCCAGCGGTGGAAAGCAACGTTAATGTTAACTCTCGTCTCTATCACGTCTTTTCTTCTGCTGAAGTTAGCATGCTAACCAGCTAGCCCTGGCCTGTCTCATCACTTTCAAATAGCGACTAACTGCCTCCTCCAATCTGCCCTGAAGATGTAGTGCTGCTCAGAGGGCATATTACAACCTCTTGTCTTGCAAATGTAACAATGGCTGAAGCTCATAAAGTGAGAATGACCACCATCCGCTCCTGGCAAGAAACCACATGTGGCGGAAGAGAGAACCTACAAATAGCCCCTTTAAAAGACTAAATGTAGAGGATATGATGAGCTGGGATAGTTCCAGAGCAAGTACAACGAAGAAAAAAGGTCTTTATTCCACTGGTTTATTCATAGAACAAGTGTTCATGGAGCATAAAGCCTCGACTTGTTTTAATATTTGTGCTTGAGCACATAATAATGACTATTTTGCTACATTCACTCTCTCTTTCTCTACACTTTCCACTTTGTTTAGGAACTATATTGGTAACCAGGCTGACGTGTGTGGGACACAGGCCTTTGATCTCTGGCAGCAAACCCACGATAATGAGGTGACTTTATGATCACGGTGAAGTTATGCTCATTGGATATAAGTTTTCAATTCAGCAAATTATGAGCCATGTCTTTTTTTAAGCTCCGGTCTGACATTTCCTCAGCTTCTCATATGGCAGGCAAGCTGTTAAGTGAGGGTTCTTATGAAGGTTGCTGTGGGTGTGACACATGCTCCTAAGGGTTTAAATTACCTTTGAAGCGGCAGCTGATCACCGAGCTGAAGCAGTTTTGGCTCAGTGGCTACAGCCGGTGAACCAGAGGAGTCGATATGAAGCTGGGGCCTTTTGGTTGATGTATTTCCACAACTGAGTTTGATAACAGAAAATGTCAAAATGTAATGTTTTCCTTTGAAGAGATGAGCAAGGGCCACTCTCTAGAGCCAACACTTTGCACCAATGTTCATCAGTGAATAGATAGAGGAATACAATCACAACCCTGTATGCAAGGGAAGAACACATACATGATACGCATCAGAACTTCAGAACATTTTTTTTTTTTTTATGACGTACATGTAACGTGACTTAAAGATCCACTGAAGCCTCCGCCCCACTCGAGAGACTGAAAAAAGTGGCAGGCAAAAACATTTGATCTGCATGGAGCGATGAGGAGACTGTAATGAGAACTGTACACCAAGGTGTGACCGGTGATTTAATTATGTCACCATGTTGCATCCTCTTCTTCTGCAAAGGTTTAATGGCACCTAACTGGAGAATAAGCACCACCTTCTCTAAATTCAGTTCACATTTGCTTTACATTAGGATAAAAACCTACCTCATGATTACACAGGTGAACACCAAACTCATTTTATTAACTGGACCGCCAGATGTTGGACGTAGCTTTGTCTGTCCGGGTTATTTTACTTGCTGTACTTTTTGGAAGAACCTAGACAGTGACAAAATGTAAATTTCAGTTAGCGACACTTCGATCTGGAATTTATCTGTTATAAGAAGTGGATTAGATGAAGTTAGATTTGATGAAAAACACTTGACTTGACAATACTAGTCTGTTGATACCCACGCAGCTGGTCCCTGAGCTGCCGTATGTCGAGCAGGAATAAAACAGCTGTTGCCAATCAGCGTGAGCAAGCTCAGCTCGGTCTGCCTGAACGGTGCCATGCTCAGTTTTCTCAAGCTGCAAAAGATGTAGACCTCACATCACTTCATGTATATGATACCCACATACAGTATAGTGCTTAAGACGATGCCCGGCAAAATTATTTGATTAGATTCAAAAGAAATAATGAACTCTCGCTGCGTTATAAATGAAGTGTTTTGAGTCCTTGTACCTTGTACCTTGTCGTTTCCATCGAAAATGAGCCATATGGATCTGCCACCAGGATTGATAAAGTTTAGGCGACTGAAACTTGAAGTCAGTAGAGGATCGTGGTCATGATTAAAAGAAACCAAAATGTGGCTGTTGGTAGCAGATTGGATGTGAACTGTTGTCTCCAGTCTCCACGCCCAGCCGTTGTCCCTGATTTCACTCTTAAGAGGTTTTGTGGCACCATAACAACATCAAGCGACTTTCGGGGGCCCCAGATCCCAAGGGGCCGGTCGGAAATCAAGCTTTGACCATTTCTTCTGAAAGACAAGAGTCATTATTCAAATGACCACAAGATGCTGCTTGTCAGGAAAACATAAGCACTGGTCGTTTTACATGTTTGATCAAATGAATAATGCTGTTTTGTTTTTTTTTCTGGTGAAGACAGCTGTTTCAGTGTAACTTATCAAAAAGACATCACAGCATCAAAAGAATACACACAAGAGCAGCATTAGTTTTTCTCCATGAAAGCCAATTAGACAACCTCACGCTGAGTGATAACAGCGTTTGATTACTCCCTGCGAGGAGACAGATGCTATCTGGCTCTGGCGTTGAAGCTGCACGACCTTTAAACACACCAGTGTTTTACTGAAGGGGATCCCAGTCCCAGCAGAGTCCTTTATCTCAGATGTAGGACATGGTGGTGTCAAAGAACCCCTTGTGATCCCCCTGAGGAGCAGTAGGAGGTATTTTAATAGCTGTCTGACCCATGGTGGCTTTAGCCTGCTGCCATATCTCACACAGGGAAACTATTATGCTACATCAGAAACTCAGAAAACAGAGGAGACCCTAACAAAATGTTAGGCGGCTCTTCTTCTGCTGGTGGCTGCTGGGTTCTCTCTAAATGAAGCTGTAAAGCTACAAAATGACAGTGTCTCACCTTGAGGCTGGACTGCCTGCCGGCCCATCGGTCCGTTCAGTTCCTGTCCTAACACTTGTCACTCATCTTGATGGGTCAGCTGTCCTGAGGCTGAGATAACCATCTTCACTTAGGTCTGCAAAAATTACACTGGTGTTAGTGTTTAGTAAGTGTTTTTTTTTTTTTGGATCACTCAAAGCTGATATGAATCTGAGGCAGCTTTTTAAATCTCCGAACAATTCAGTCCGGCTAGAATAGACAAATAAACACTGGGACAGTGTTGGTATTCTACTGTTAATGGTTCACTTCATTCAAACTGGGCCTACAAGAAAGTGAGGTAAAGTATTTGCACAAGTTTTTTTGCATGGAACTCAGTGAACTTGGATGTGCACATTTGTACTGTTGACTATGCAAGCTGTTTTGAAAGCTGGAGAATCAGAGGTGAGGACGCTATTAGCTTATTAGCTGTGTCGCACCATCATTGTGGGAGTACAGTAGAACTTGCTGCACAAATCATGGTCATTGAAAAGCACAGAATATTAATAATGATCAGAAAATCATTACTTTTTTTTTAACTTATTGCAGCTTTAAAATATGCTGTATACTGTAAGAACTCTGTGTCTGAGCTTGGTGATGCTGCATATATAAGCTTTACTGTATAAGGGTTATTTCTCTCATGAGTACTTCTTATCTTCCAAACTTATCTTCTGATCAATACGCATAAGCAGTTGGCCTGAAAGGCGGCATGGCTCTCGTTGGCTGTGGGCTCCGAGGCGTCATCATCTGTCATCCAGCGGGAGCGCCTCATGCATGCGTCCATCCCCGATCTCCTCCCATTGAAGAAACAGCTGTAGACCGTGAACCGTGGAGTGCGGCTCTGCTCTGACACGGATTACCTGGACACCGGCTCGGAGTCTGGGTGGGCATCAAACCAACGAGAAATAGAAGGGGAGCGTTTCTTTGATTCTCAACATACACATAAGAGTTTCACAAAGTTTCTTTTTGGATGGGACTGTTTCCTTGAACGTCAGCCATGGCCAGCCGGCTTTTTCACTTGCTGTATTTATTAGTGATTGTGAAGCTCAGCTCGGGTAAACTCGCGTCTGAGGATCTTGGTGAAGCCGTGCGTCAAGGTGCCGATGCCGCACCGACGGTGGATCAGCGCGTCTTTGCGCGTGAGAGCGCAAACCGGGACATGGTCTCCGTCAACATGTTCAAAGTGTACGAGAAGTACAGTAAAGAGCCGCAGAGCCAGAGGGACGGAAACACCGTGAGAAGTTTTAAAGCTGTCCCGAGTGAGTGACCCCACCAGTCTGCATGAGCTGTGTTATCAGACTGAACAAACCCGGCTTATCCAGTCTCTAATAGTTACTGCTGATGCTTTGCATGTCTGAATACCATAATGTTTCATAAACCAGTCGATTATTTTAAACATCTACATTGTCACTACTCTGTTTTATTTTTAAAAATCCCTCAGTCATCTTCAGGCTACCTTTATTTTTATTAACTGACAAATGTTGATAGGGCATTTTGTTAAAAAAGACTAAATAAGTTTAAAAGACCAACATTTCTCAGCTTTTTGAAACACTAAAATAGGTTTTTTTTTAGTTTTTAAAGCATGCTGTTGTGTTACTCAAGTCACAATAATTCAACTGAAAGCTACATCCTGATCATTTTAATACATCACAAGCCGTAGAAAATGGTTAAAAGTCAAGCAAATTAAAAATAATACAGAATTAAACATCATGATTCTTCTTTACCCCATAAAAAATCATTTTGTATTATTTAATGACATAACCATTTCACTTACCCTTAAATGAAACTCTACATTTAGGTCCTGTAAAGTGTGCTGTGTATGTTAATCTTAATCTCTTTTTTGTTCTCTCACTGTAAAACGTACTTTTTTCTTTTCAAGTTCATTACACATCGATCTTTTACGAACCTAAAATACAGAAAAAAGCCAGAAAATTCCCATGAAACTTGAGACGTCCAATTCTATGCATGAAATAACTCCTTGTAAAGATATCTGTTCTTAATCATTTCAACAGTGGGACATCCTGAATGCAGGTGTTTTGTCAATCACACAGCAGCTCTCGATCCCCTTTGGGCTAAACATCTTCACCTCCATGCTCCGTCAGTGTTGTGATTTACTGAACATGGGGACTTTAGTCTTAAGCACTGTTAGTTCCCCGGTAGCTGTAACAGCCTAGGTGTTAGACAAGAGCCTATTATCACACCCAGACAGCGGCTGCACAGCGAAAAGCCTCAGAGGAGCTCCTTCTCTTATAAGCATTTCCATATGCCCACTACAGACCTACTGGACTGATCCAATGTTTGTCTTTCAGGCTGTGGTGGAAGTGTGGGAGACAAGGTTCAACTTCAAGAGTATAGCGATCTACGATGAGGTTTTTGGTCATGCGTGAGGCAGCCACTTTGCTGTGCTGCTCTTAATATTTTCCATGCTGCCGCTTATGTCAGTCAGATGTGTTGAGAAACATTTTGTGGAAGACATATTGGCTTCTGTTATTCATGTCAGTCAAACATCCCAGAATGGGATGATAAGGCAGAAAAAAGAAGAGAGGGGAAAAGGTTCAAGGCAGCAATTTGATCGCTTCAGTCGTCTTTATTGTTCATTTCAGAGAGAGGTTCTCCTCCAGGGCTTCAGCATCTGTTTGACAAAACATCTGTATGATGAATCCTTTTTAAAAGCCATTTGATATTAGAAAAAGTTTGGAAGACAGAATGAAAATAAGGTTTTTTTTCAGTTTTCAACAACTTGAAGAACTTGTTTTTCTTGTCATCCTTTTCATTCCTCTTCAAATTTCTTTTCAAATCTCCCAGGAGTCTCACATGGCAAAGAAGTGTTCCAGTTCAACCTGTCCTCCATCCCAGACTCAGAGCTCATCCTCTTTGCATCATTTCACTTCCTCTACAAGCGGCCCCGCCACCACCAGCGACCATGGCGTTTCCGAAGGCCTCGCCACCCGTCTGGCGGCCTCCATCATCCCCATCCTTCCTCCCCACAGCTCCTCTTCCATGGATCATCCCCAAACTCCGCTTTTGCAACACCGCTGGGAAACATAACTCTGGTTCCTTTCAAGAAAGGCTCTTGGCAGTCGAGGGATGTAACGGCGGTGGTGAAACACGCCAAGGATGTCAAAGTGCTTGTGGTAACGGTGGAGTTTGATATAGAGCTTGGGGTGGCTCGGATGCAGCAGAGGAGTCCTCATGGACAAGAGCGTCTCTCACCAGCCAACCTGCCGTATATTCTGGTATACGCTGACGATCAAGCTATAGATGAGCCAAACAGTGTGGCTACGTCACTCCAGCGATACGGGCCCTTCCCTGTCGGGGACGACGCATCCTCCTCAGCCTCAGCCTCGAGGATCCGGAGGGAGCTTCATCTCCAGATCCAAACAAATGATATCCCAGAGGTCCAGTTCAACACTTTGAAGAATCACGAACTGTGGCAGAACACATATTTCCCAGCTAAAGCCAAAGCAGCAGTCAAACCAGGAAGGAAGCAGGGTCAGGAGAGCAGCGAGGGCATGAACAAGCCACAGGTGCTGAGCTTCGATGAGCGGACAATGAAGAAGGCCAGGAGGAGACAGTGGAGTGAGCCCAGGGTTTGCTCCAGGAGGTACCTCAGGGTAGACTTCGCTGACATTGGCTGGAGCGAGTGGGTTCTGGCGCCAAAGTCATTTGATGCCTACTATTGCGCCGGGACCTGTGGGTTCCCCATCCCTAAAGTGAGCAAGATAAACTCAAGATTTATGTTCAGTAAACTTAAGAGATTAAGGTTGAATTTAGATAAAATAACAGCCACATACATTACACACACTGATCCATGCATGCAGGACAGTACAGAAACTCTCACATCAGGACTTAGATAAACTGTAACTGCTGAAGATACATGCATGCATTGCAGTGTGTATCCACGCTGGTAGATAATTGCTGGCCTAAATTGAGTATTTATGCATTGTGGACACAATTTTGCAGTATTTAATTGTATTTTTAAAAGAAAGCTCTGCTTTTCCTTTAGACTGGTGATTTTTTTTGGAAGAGTCCCATATTTTACAGATTTGAATGAATTGGAAATGAACTGCAAACACTTTACAACTGAATCATCCCAACAACCCTGTGATTTAATCAAATATCCCAACTAAACGTTCAAACTGAAAAGTAAAGAAACAGTCTATTTGATTTCATCTGTCAATAGAATAGGCAAAAACAAGGAACAATGAAACAATCAAAAGTACACAACAGAAAATGCTGCATCATAGATTAGGTTTTATGTTTTTTTGCACCTCATATGTTTTTTTATGCATTCGTTAAATTGTTTCAAGCTTTGTGACTATATTATAACAGTTATCACATAGTTTGTGTTGATTTGCTTTCATAAAAATGCCTTTTGCTGTCACTTATTGTCTCAGGTTGTGCGGCCCTCCAATCACGCTACCATCCAGAGCATCGTCAGAGCTGTGGGAATCGTCCCTGGGGTCCCTGAACCGTGCTGCGTTCCAGAGAAGATGAGTCCTCTCAGCGTGCTCTTCCTCGACCTAAACAGGAATATGGTTCTCAAGGTTTACCCCGGCATGTCAGTGGATACCTGTGCCTGTCGGTAGGGCTGGAGCCATGCGAGCCCCCGCCCCAGAACTGCAACTGATGAAGATGAAAAACTTTCAGGACATAACAGTAGATTGAGCATACAGCAGGGAGGCACTTTACAGATCAAAGGCCAGTTGTGGTCACACACTGAGGACAGCTGAGAGAGACTGGAACTAAAGTGATCTGACTGTCAGGGCTGTAGGTCCTGAGTCTGAATAACTTTTTCTCTTAAGTTCTTGGACTTGTTTGGCTTCTACCATGGTTTGACGTTGCCTTAACTTTTTCCTGCTTATCTAACAACTTTCAAAGTTTTTCTTCATTTGCTCCACCTTCACTTATTTTTTCTTCAAAATTAGCTTAGGCAAATGCTCTTAAAAAAACTTGTATTTATAATTCTCTCTATTGATTAGGTGGATGTTGGGGTTTACAGAGCATTTCTGTGGATAGTTAATAAGCTTTTTCTGTCTGTTTTTGTGCCTGTTTTATATTCAGAAAGATCTATACAGTGATTTTACCTGTTTTGTTCTTGGAAAGGACTGGACTGGTCTCAATCTGGACTGGAAGATCTGGGCTTCAACAGTTTCTGAAACACCAGTATCCTCTGCTGCTTTCCTCCCTCCGTCTTGCAAATTCAGACAGAAGTTTGGACAAACTGATGAACGTCCAATTGACTCACAGACTCAGTAGGGTTTTTAGTTCACAGAGGTTGAATGGCAGTGCATTTACATTCCAACAATTAAACCAACCCTTGTTGTGTAAATACCACAGCTACTAATGCAAACTAAATGGTGCTTGTGATGTGTCATTCTAAGTGGCAGACATTGAACGCCTCCCATATATTATCAAGAAATGTTATTCATGCATGAGAGGTAATATTGTCTTTGAAATATATTTCAGTCATTTCAGTCATTTGTTCATATCTTGTATATAATGTGTGTATTTTGTCACTGAGAGTTGAAGCAAGGGTCCACTGTGTTGTGTGTTTCAAAGAGAGAAAAAAGTGGAGCGTTGCTGCCACCTACTGTGCATTTTAGGAAAGTTGAAGGGACATAATTTGATTCAAAAAGTTGAAGTACTTTCTGTGGCTATTCAGTATTTCCCCTAAATACACAATGTTTTGTGCTAAATGGCACAAAACACAAATAATGTGTTATCCAGTTGTACAGTTTGTAATATATACAGTAATGATAAAATATTTCCATTACTAAAAATAGATAAATGCACCGCTACTTAAATGGCTAAAGGTGTATTTGAGTAGTTGTGTGCTTTAATAAACCGCAGACATAATGTACACCTGTTATGGAAATAAACTGAATTGTACATACGGCCAAAAATACTTATTGGCTTTATCAGGTTTTTTAAGTATATAAAGCATAGACATAGATGTGTACATTTGACATACACCTTACCATAACATAATGTATATATACATTAGGTATCAATGCATTAGATTACATATATTTTATTTTAAGGCTGATATTTTGGTTTATTGATGTATTGTGCTAATCTTGATTGTTTTTTTAATTAAATAACAGGTTTAATTAAGTGTGTCAAATGATTATGTTTCTTCTTTGAGCAAAGCTGCAATTCAAGTATTCAAATTTAAATACATATCAATATACGTATAAGTATCTTGTCCTTAGAGATTAATGTCAAATTTTGTTCAGTTCTACACATGCAGGCAGTGATGTAATGTAGTGTCCAGTTTTTCTACCAGCATTGCATGGGCAGTAATGGTTGGTCCACATACACCGCTTTCCAAATTGTTACGCAAATTGTATTTAAGTGTCATAAAGATGACATTTTTTGTTGTTCAGTTAAACTCATGGATGGTATTGTGTCGCAGGGCTCTTTGGATCACTGAAATCAATCTCAGACACCTGTGATAATTAGTTTGCCAGGTGAGCCCAATTAAGGAAAAACTACTTAAGAAGGGTGTTCCACATTATTAAGCAGACGACTATTTCCAAGCAATATGGGACAGAAAAAGGCTCTCTCTGCTCCCGAAACGCGTGAAATAGTTCAATGCCTTGGACAAGGTATGAAAACCTTAGATATTTCACGAAAACTTAAGCGTGATCGTCGTACTGTTAAGAAATTTGTGGCTGATTCAGAGCACACACGGGTTCGTGCAGACAAAGGCACAATGAGGAAGGTTTCTGCCAGACAAAAACATCGGATTAAGAGAGCAGCTGCTAAAATGCCATTACAAAGTAGCAAACAGACATTTGAAGCTGCTGGTGCCTCTGGAGTCCCACGAACATCAAGGTGTAGGATCCTCCAGAGGCTTGCAGTTATGCGTAAACCTTCTATTCGGCCACCACTAACCAATGCTCACAAGCAGAAATGGCTGCAGTGGGCCCAGAAATACATGAAGACTAATTTTCAAACAGTCTTGTTCACTGATGAGTGCTGTGCAACCCTGGATGGTCCAGATGGATGGAGTAGTGGATGGTTGGTGGACGGCCACCATGTCCCAACAAGGCTGCGATGTCAGCAAAGAGGTGGCGGAGTCATGTTTTGGGCCTGAATCATGGGGAGAGAGCTGGTCGGCCCCTTTTAGGGTCCCTGGAGGCGTGAAAATGACCTCTGTAAAGTATGTGGAGTTTCTGACTGACCACTTTCTTCCATGGTACAAAAAGAAGAACCATGCTTTCCGTAACAAAATCATCTTCATGCATGACAGTGCACCATCTCATGCTGCAAGGAATACCTCTGCATCATTGGCTGCTATGGGCATAAAAGGAGAGAAACTCATGGTGTGGCCCCCATCCTCCCCTGACCTCAACCCTATTGAGAACCTTTGGAGCATCCTCAAGCAAAAGATCTGAGGGTGGGAGGCAGTTCACATCCAAACAGCAGCTCTGGGAGGCTATTCTGACATCCTGCAAAGAAATTCAAGCAGAAACTCTCCAAAAACTCACAAGGTCAATGGATGCAAGAATTGTGAAGCTGCTATCAAATAAGGGGTCCTATGTTAAAATGTAACTTGACCTGTTAAGATGTTTTTGTTTGAAATAGAAAAATATCATTTGCATAATAATTTGGGACACAGTGTAAAAGCTGCACTATTCAATATTTTTAAATCAACAAAAATGATCAGATGACAGTGTAATGAGCAGCTTGCAGTGATGAACCTGTGGAGAATTACCACCAAACTCTACACCTTACTTCAGCATTTTACTGTCTTTTAGCTCATTGTTTTGGTTTCATGGCCCACAACTTTAATGTTTTGATTCACAATTCAAGTTGTTTTCAACTAAAAATGTTCTGATAAACTGACTTAACACAACTTTCCCTTCATCAGAAAACAAAGACAAAGGTAGCAATCTTATCTTCTCCTAAACCCAACCGGTCGAGGCAGACGGCCGCCCACCCTGAGCCCGGTTCTGTTGGAGGTTTCTTCCAGTTAAAAGGGAGTTTTTCCTGCCCCGTGTCGCCAAGCGCTTGCTCTTTGTGGGAACTGTTGGGTTTTTCTCTGTAACAAAGTAAGGTCTTGACCTTACCCTGTAAAGTGCTTTGAGATAATGTATATTATGATTTGGCGCTATACAAATAAAATTGAATTGAATTGAATTGAACAAGCTGGTGAACAAGGCAAAGCATTTAAATTAGGGCTGTCAAGCGATTAGTTTTTTCTTAATCGCAATTAATCACTGAATTTCAATAGTTAATCGCAATTAATCGCATATTTGATCACAATTCAAATTCTATCATTTTGCATTTCAGAACTGTTCTCTCTTGCTTGGCAACACATAACCATCAGTCTGTCTGAACTAGAAGCTAACATTAGTATGTCTGATGTGTAATTATGACGATGTCTGATAATTTATTTATCCGTAGACGAGCTCTGGTTAAGTTATATTTTTATTTTCCAACTCATTCAGTCTTCACCAACAAGTCAGGCATTGGATTTAAACACTTTAGGTCTCCCGATATGCCCCTTAATGCAGACTGGAACTGTCCCCCTTTAGCTCCCATAGACATGACTTGCCATGGAGTATCTTGCACCGCCATGTAAAATCTTTGTAGGAAGTACCTGTGGCAGCTTGACAACAAGTAAGGGTACGTCAAAGGGTCAAAATAGTAGCAGCCAAAGATTATGGAACGCAGTGCTCTAGAATCTTTGGTAACAGCACCAGTGACGGTGTAAAATAAGAATCTTTGGCAGCACAAGATAAAAAAAAAATAATTAAAAAAAAATCGTTATGCTCAGTCCTTAATCTCATCGCAATTAACGCATTAATGCTGACATCCCTGATATAACTATAGCAAAGATGGTGGAAGATCAAAAACAGATCTCAAAGAGAGTGAACATTGGGATCATATTTGCCAGGCTGACAAACAGGACCACTGATGTTGCTTCATGTATTATGGATGTGTAAATCGGCAACTGTTTGCTAACACATT
Source organism: Trachinotus anak (assembly GCF_046630095.1). Classification (NCBI taxonomy): domain Eukaryota; kingdom Metazoa; phylum Chordata; class Actinopteri; order Carangiformes; family Carangidae; genus Trachinotus; species Trachinotus anak. The sequence goes on along the minus strand of NW_027273876.1, from coordinate 16,072,874 downwards.
AGCCATAAGTCAACTTTACAAAGTCATTTGTGCCTCTCCTCCCAAATACCTAAAAAATAATGCTGCTTCAAAGAACTGTTAAATATAAAATAATCAACTGGAGTGTTTTAATGTTCCATCATGGTCTAATTGCTGTTTAAAAGCCATTTGTACCCTGATATTAAAGATATGGGGTACTTCTGAATTTCTTAACTTGAAAACAGAAATACTTTGAATACACGCACAATAGTTACTGCTGCTGTCAACAAATATCAGTATCTATCATCAAAAACAATAGGCTATTCGCCAAATCTTAATATAATTTAATATGTTTGATAGTTTTACTACATATTTCTTAACCGCTTAATGAAATGACCACAGTTTCACAACAGAATTTTCTCAGCCCAGTTGACCTGCTGTGTTTGTTTTCATCCTGCATGCCTCCATTATTATTTTCATAAGTAGATTTAGTTGTTGCCTTTCATCACTGATTGATTCCATGAAAGCACAGCCAATGAAAGCATTTTTAGCATGAACCAAGTACTGACTGCATGGGTGAAAGACAGAAATTCCAAGATAGGTCAACATCCCCAGACACATTGGCTTGTGGTTCAGGCTCAAAACCCCAACAGAAACCTGGAGTAGAGTCCCACTATACTGTCTTCCATCTAGGACTTACAGAATGTAGTGGTTAAGTCCACTACTTTCATGTCTTTGTATAGAAATCATGATTATATATAAACTGACATATACTCAACTGCATCCACTGTAAATAAAAGGAGAAACATGGGAGTGTACCACTCTCACTGCCTGACTGAGAGGGACAGAAATGCAGAACAGAAAAAAGAAACTAACTTTGGTGATCCCCTGACATTGTTTCAGTGCTACCAGCAGGGTTACATTTGTGATTTTGAATGAGATTTTTATGTCTCACCAGGATGCATTGTAGTAACTTTGGTAATCCTATGACTTTTTATCTAATGCCAACATCAAATCAAAATTTTAACTTGTCCAATACTTTGGTTTATGACCAAGTACCTGCAAAGCTGGTCTGATGACATTCCCATCAGCCTAACACCTATACTTTGTGTTTTGTGCCATTTAGCATGGTAACATTTAAATTACTAATTTATTTTAGATGATGCTAAGATGGCCAACATTATAAACATTACACTTGCTAAATATATTATCACTGTGAGCATGTTTAATGATGTTAGCATTAAACATACTTTCAGATAGCGAGTGGTCTCTGCCCTCATTGTTTTCAGCACATGCCAGCTGTGCAGCCAGTGGACAGTGGCAGTGATCGTATCTTGGAGATGTTCTCATGAAAGAGCACAGCTCAGAGCCACTGCGTTCAGAGTTTATGGTGGTTCATCTTATTCAGCTTGCCACTGCGGTTCACCATGTGACCATGGCAGCCACAGAAACAACAATGGGGAAAACAATAGGGGTATTTGATTTCCTTGAATGATTTACTGCTTTACCAGCAGAGAACACTCAGATCAAAACTGTCTGTGAGCATCATCAATTTCAAAATTGGATTATCTGTCAGAGACAACAAACAGCACTGACACTAGTTCACAATACTTGCTATATTAATAGTGCCATATCGCTACTCAATTCCTGTATTTTGAGCTACAACTTGCTCTATTTAACTGTTTGATGAGATTATACGTCTTGGAATGAAACAGCTGCAGCTACGATGTGAATGTTGCTAACAGGAGATTGCTTTGTTTCAGAGACTCAAACCTGGTAGTTGACCCAGACTCAGATGAGGAGTCTGATGTGCACCATAAGCAGCGACCAGCAGATGTTTAGCATTGTTAGAATCTTTTATTTGTTTATGTCATTTTTTTTGTTCACATCTGGCAGTGGCTGACACAGTGTAAGTGGTTGTCCTAATGCAAACTCTTGCTCTCTTTACTGACAAGTTGTCAGATTTATTTTGCCCACCCCACATCCCCACAAGTTCACTGGCTTGGTTCCTTATGTTTGTGATGTTATTGGTTCATAGTAGTTCCAAGGTGGAAATACAAAGTTATGGCTTTGACTGATTATTTCACTCAGGATATCAGTCTTGTATTATATAATAAACATCATATGGACATGTTAACAAGGTTAAAAACTTGGTTTCCAGCAGAGGGGGTCTTTAAAAGATTCAATTGTTTATAGTGTGTGTAATTAGATATATAGTGTTCAAGTCACAGTGCTACTTGTTGGATCAGTGACTGCTCTATGTAACTGATTAGAAGAGGTTTATAAGATTAAATCTTTGGAAAATTGCACATTCCTATGACTATCTGGGTCTCTTAAAGAAATTATCATCATTATCAGTGCTATTAAAAGTGTGTGGTCTACAATGTGCAGTGACTCAATGTAAGATAAAAAAAAACAAAAAAAAAAAAAAAACTGGACAGAACATGGAGCAATAATGGTGGTAAAGAATGCAATGTTCTGTTTTGTTTCTTTTAAGCAGTTTTGCTTCCACTGGCCTCAACAGTTACACCCTCAAGCTGGGAAAAGGCAATTTATGGAAATGTCTGCTTGTCAGTAACCTCACAGTTTCCATTGCCTCCCTCATTATCGCCGTCAAGTGTTTACAGTGTCTTCATTAGCAGCCAGCCCTCTAATGATAACAAAGCTTAAAAGAAGGCATCAATGACAGTGATAAGCATGGCCAAGCTACTATTTTGGTTGACACAAGTCCCCCTGTTTACTCTGGGAGCATGGGAGCGGACATCAGGACTGTTGTCCTTGCATGGGGGATCTCCATTTTCAAACCTTGCCACCGCAAAGTCTGTTTTCAAGCCGGGAAGAAGGTAAAGTTTGTGCAAGCTCAGTGGCTTGGAAAGGATATAATTTCAAAATGCTGAGCTCCAGAGCATTTTTGTTGGAGGTGTGTTTGAGTCTGGTGGTTTCTACTGGCTCATGTACCTGTAAACCTCTCAATAATGACATCCAAAGCGAGGACATTGAGGAATTCTACACTCAACTGTCAGAGGTGGACCTTCTGGAGGAGGAAGACACAGACTCACGGATGGAGACCCTCCTGGGTACCATGAAGGAGGGCTTTTTGAGGAAACTCAATTTGTCAGATGTTCCTCAGGAGCACAGCAAGATCTGCCCTCCACAGTTCATGATGGAGCTCTACAATAAGTACGCCTCGGACAGCGCGGCAATCCCTCAGTCTGATGTCATCCGAAGTTTCACTGTCCAAGGTGAGCAGTGTTTAACTTGTGAAGAGAGAAGTAAGATAATTTTCTGTCAAATTGATGGGAGGAAGATATTTCCAGGTAATTCATATTATTTAAGTTCTATATGGAGTGGTTCCCAACCTTTCCGGTTTGTGATCCCTCTAAAACCCTCTTCACTGTGATCAAAAGTGAGAGCATTTCTTTCACTGATACAGCACGATAGCCTAATTACTGCTCCCAAAGACGAGAATGTTTATTCCTTACAAACGGAAGTGAGTCAAACCCACTGTAAAAAAAATTGAACTGAAATTTGAATTATCCTCACTCTTTGTGTAGTAAAATATTGTAAAATAAAATGAAATGGATTTGGTACATTGTGAAAACAGCATCTAAGCTTCAGGCCTGGAGTTTCCTATGGCAGTGTTTGACATTTGATGCAGTGCTGCTAGGGGACATCCTGTCAATTTCTTTGGTGCATTAACAACTGGAGCATGTCATAGCCCAATATAGCCCACAAACATTGACATAACAACTTTTTCCACTTTTCAACAAGCCCACATAGTGTTGGTTAACGATATAAGAAATCTGTAACCTACAAAGATCAACATCATGCTGTTAAGCTTCAACATTGAGAGTGAAATCAAGTTAGCTTAGTATGCTAACATAAGCTCTGATTCCCACTAAATATTACTTTTGGTTCATGTTATTTCAACATGTGCTCCTACACACTTGGTGTTGCTTTTGTCCTTCATTAATGAAAGGAGGGGCCAGTGTTAGTTGAGTTAGCTGAGCAACTGGTGAGTCTACACTTTGTTTATTAGTCTAATTTGACAGCCCACAACATGAAGTGACAAATGTACGTGTCTTGTTGGAGTAGTAACATCTGGAGTGCCCAAATCACAGAAGAGGAAAACCCAAAGAGCAGTGATAATAAATTATATAACACAAAATTTATTATATAAGATTGAACCAAAAATCACTACCATGGCACAAAAATTCATAAATCTTACATTCTTGTTTTTGATTGTCACATTTTTGGTAATCATACTTTTTTACCAAATATAGTCAATAGTAGCACCAGGGATGTAGTGTTCTGATTCCTTAGAGAAAATACATTTTAAGTTCAGCTCAACTTTAATGTATGTTACCCCAAGTCATATAGTGGAAATAACAGCTCTTTCAAATAAGCCCTCTCACTTCTTTATATCTCTCCAACAGATGTCACTCTCTTTGTGAAAAACGGCACAAAGTTAAAACACAGGCTGAACTTCAATGTCAGCATCCCCAACCATGAAAAGATCACCATGGCTAAACTACAGCTCTTCTTGTTCCCGGATGCCAGGGCAAAGGTCACCTCCCACAGTTTCAAGGCCACCGTCAAAGTTTATGAAGTGGATCACAACGATTTGACATCCACAACCCAGCTCCTGGTTGGCAAAGAGATGACAGGCTCGCAGAGTATGTGGACGACGTTTGATGTAACCACAGCTATTCAGAGCTGGATCAAGTCAAGCAATGGAGCAACTGTTTTTGATGTAGTGGTGGATAGAAAGGATTGTGGGGCTTCTGATAATGGAGAGGAAGGAGTAGGCTGTTTAAATATGAGCGTGTCTGTTGGAGATAACACTTCAGCAGCTTTAATAGTCTTCTCAGATGACCTGGGTAGCAGGAGGAGGGAGACAAGGAAGCAGCTAAGAGAGATGATCCTCCATGAAGAAGAGACCATCTTACACTCAGGCGCCGACTGGAACAGAGAAGATCAACTTCCAAACGAGATCCCGGAAGCTCAGCATCCACGGAGAAACAAAAGAAAGGCAGACAGGGAATACTGCCGGCGTACCTCGCTCAAGGTCAACTTTAAAGACATTGGTTGGGACAGTTGGATTGTTGCGCCTCCAGAATATGACGCCTTCGAATGTCGAGGCATGTGTTACCACCCGCTGACAGACGAATCAACCCCGTCCAAACACGCCCTCATCCAGACATTGATCAACATGAGGGACCCCAAGAAGGCCAACATGGCATGCTGCGTCCCCATCAAACTGGACCCCATCACAGTCATGTATCAGGAGAACGGACGTCTTACTATAAGATACCTGTATGAGGAGATGAAGGTGGCAGAGTGTGGCTGCAGGTAGTTGGGGAGGGTCGGATTGCTTTGATTTCATTCAAGTCAGTCTGATGTTCACATCTGATAAAGTGTATAACAACCACCAACTGCCTTCCCTTGGCCCAGTAGAAGGGAAGAAGCCCAGGTTTAAGAAGAATTATTGATAACTTTAAAAAAAAAATAAAATACATGCAAGAGCATATGTTACATCAGTGACATTTTATAACAATACCGAGAGTCAACAGCCATGCTAGGAGCTGTGCATAGCTCTAACACTTTGAGTTTAATCCAAACATCAGCATGCTAACATGCTCACTATGACAGTGCTATTTTGCTGATGTTTAGCCGGTATAATGTTTCACCGCCTTATTTTAGTGTTAGTTTCCTGCAATTTGCTAGCGCTAAATACAGTTTAGGCTCATGAGAACGTCTGAGGTTTTCCAGGTCATTAGGACCTATTAATCATAAACTAAAGTAATGGATAAAAAAAAGTGCTAGATGAAAGGACACACTTATTAAAATTCATGCTCTTTGGATCATGAATTTACACACCACAATTCACAGCAATCCATCCAATGGGTGACAAGCTATTTAAAAAATATCAACCTCATGTTGAAAGAAAAGTCCAGAAATCAGTAGGATTCATTATGAATGTCCATACAAAGAATCACAGCAGTCCACCCTGTAGAGATATTAGTGTGGTAGTGTAGTAGTGGACTAATTGACTCACCAACTAACAGAGCAACATAGCCATATCTAAAGCCTCACAGCTAGTATGGCTAAAAATGGAATTCAGGTGCTGTGCTGAAATTGTTTTTATGTAAAATCCCGGGCTAAAAAAGGTTCCTATTCAGAGTCTTTGACCTTTGCTAAAATTACATCTTTTTTACGGCATTTCACATGGCAACATTACCTAGTGGAAAACTAAAGGACACAGACATTTTTACATTTTATATTTAATACTTGTATGTACATAAAAAGCTTGCCCTTGCAACATGTTGTGTTAATATGTTTCAACTTTAAAACTAATAAAAAAAAAATTGTGGTAAATACTGTAAAATGGAACAAAATGTTGTTGTTTTTTTAATATACTGTTTAATCTTAAACAGATCGATTAGCAATGAAATGTTTGCAAAACTAATAAATTGAACAGTTGGCATTAATAGGATGGCATTTAATGGCATAACTGTTCATCTGCTAATCCTGTGCTAAACATAATGTAAATCTGTATATTACCATTGTAAGAGTTTATATTAATATATATATTGCAGCAGTCTGCAAATTGCTGCCACACAGACTTGTACAGAAAGTTCAGCTTATACAGTGGTCATCTTATGCATACTACATTACTGCTGTTGCTTTTACCATAGAAGAAACTGTCTAGAAGGGTCTGTATTGCTATGCAGGGCAAATACAGCGGCTTTTCTGGCCTCATTTGACACATAAAACATGTATTTGCATTGTCATTGCCTCTTTTCCTTGCATCTTAGTACCTCCCACTATAGAATCAAGGGAAGTTAACCTTTCCTTTGAACTGTCATCTAAACATCCATTCCTGATGATGGCAGCACTGGATCAGCTGTCATTCAGCCTTAACAGTAGTTGCATTGCTACTTTTAATGGTCTGGAATTGATGAATACAGTATATCCACTGTCCAAATAAAAAAAGGGTTCACAGTTACCACCAGCAGCACAGATGTGTTTTTTTCAGTGTCTCTGCATGTTTCCCCATAAAAACATTTATACTGTGTACAGATCAGTCAAACCACAGTGTGTGTATGGATACTGGGGACTTTCGATAAATCTTAACTGTTTTGCATCGATTCCTACCTACATTTGACACAATGCTCATTATCCATTTCAAAGTTGTCCAGTGCCAAACAATGTGTTGCTCTTTGATGTGTTATACATGCATATAGGTGATATACAAATAAACTCCAAATAGCAACAACCATGGACATAAACAGTAAAGTGCATCTAGACTGACAAGATCCACTAACAAATGTAATAGCAACATACATCTTTTTTACACAGTACTCTAAAACTTTTGTACTTGGGGAAATATATCAAGTGTCAAGTGAACTTTTGTATTGTAGCATCTAAAATTATAATACCAAGAGGAGCAAAAAAATCATGTTGTATTTTGCTTTTTATGACTGTTTTAGCTTTTCATATTGTTTAATGTTGGCTCATTATCACTTGATACAATATGACAAAAATACAACTGATGTTTTTGTTATTATAATCTATATTTTGTGATATTCGCTAATCATACGTACTGTCTACACACACAATATGTTAATTACACCATCAAAGACACACAGCAAATCCGGTATTACCTAAATTATCCTGGTCTGTATATTTCCTCACACAACAGGAACATGCTATATTGTAACAACTGTTGTTTGTGTTAGGACACTCAAATCACAGTTTGTCACATGAAGGAAACAACAACATGTACATAGGTTAAATATAAAATATAGAAAAAATAAGTAAAACAAGCTTGCCAGTCAGGCCAAGTCTTTTTCAGCTTATTGCACAGTGTTGGCTGTGTAAATATATGAAGTCAGTGACACATCCTTATCAGAGCTGGCAATAAGTTCATGTATATTAGACACTTGCACATATGTAATTTATGGGTAACCCAAAATTGCTCTTGCCTCAAGACAAATAACAAGGAAAGCAATCCCATTTTGATGTCTTTGGCGTGACAAGAAAATAATTGTCTTTCTTATAATTGGCTTTGGCCTCGGCCTCATATGTTTCTCCTGTAGTCATCAACAGCATGTGACAACAGAGCCATGATAAATGTCTGGAATGTTGCTGTTGTTGTTTCATTTTTACAGACAGTCATAAATAATCTGTAAAATGCATTAAACCTTAAACCTGCAGTAATTCAATATTTTTATTTGGCCACTTGGGGGCAGCACAGCAAGTTCTAAACACAACACTGACATGAGTTGATAAATATAATTCCGTTGGTCATTCTTCTTTAAGGTCTGTTTTTCTTTCCATCAAGTCCTGAGGAATATGTTTGTCTCTTTACTAAATGCTCCACTATGTTTACCTGCTGTTTCTGAATCTAAACATGCTAACTAGCTTACTGGTATAGCTACTGTGTATGTTCTTTGACCGTGCCTACAGACTTGTAAGTTAACCAATGAGGTTTTTAAGACTCCAGGGTAGCCTTGTCTTCTAGGAATATTTGTTCAATTTAAAATCACACCTGCACATTTCACATGTTTGCAATTGTATTTGCAGCTGTATTTTAAGCAAGTTAGCATTTAGGGGGTTTCCTATGTGTTCTTGTACTTGACACATGAGGGCAAAGTGCAACAGAACTCAGCATTTCAAAGGTCTTGATTAGCATCCTGGGAATTGGCAGAGAGGGGATTGTGTTATGTAATGCATGAGGTGGTATTAAAAGTTAAGACGTAAAGATTAGCTGAGCAAAGTTTAGCATTTGGACACAGATTACATCCGGCTGCATAATTCTGAGCTGCAAAAATGTCTGGGACAGGTTCTTATGAGGTCCTGCAATGAAGTCATTATTGATGTCAGGTTGAAGCCCAACATAAAATCTAATTCTTCAAATTAAATGAAAGAGTTATGACTTGTTAGCTTGGCATTTTAGCAATTACACGTTATTCAGGGGAACCCTTTTCTTTTTACACTATCCACCAAATGAAAATATGTGACTTTTGATTTTTAAAAAAGTACACCAGGAAAAACAATACTGTAAAGTAAGGCAGTAGAAAGTGGGAAGTAAGCTAGTAATTCAGTATTCAGTCCAGATAAAGACTTAACAATCAACCTTTTGTTCCTATATCCAGAGCGCGGCTGCATTTGTCCCCCATTTTGATCCTGCATGTGTTTTAAGAAGGCTTTGCCACGTGTCCACAAACTGTGTAATCATGTCACCAGTGGAGCGACCCAGACATGACCTGTAAAGCTACCAATGGCACCAAAATACACAACCCAAAGCTTTCATAATAGACAAGAGAGAGAGAGTGAGAGTGAGGGCATTAGAGGGTGAGAGTTTCTGTTCAGACATTTGCACCCATCTGCCTACCCTCAGCATATTTATTACCTTTCCCTTGCCAAATTTTGTTTATAAAAAGAAATATGAGGTAGTATATTATAACACATGGGGAATCCAACAAATGATGAAGGCTGTAATTCAAGCCTAAATAAGACTATAGTGTAATTAAAATTAGTAGTAAATTGTATCATTTACACTAAGTATTTTGGACAAAGACAAAGCAACTGCATTAGAGTTAAATTAAAGTAAGAACCGAAATATGCATTGTACCATTTTTTCATTCTGTCTGATATTGTCTGCTGGCTGATGCACCACAGATAATGCGATTAAAGGTTTATTGGGAACAAAAGCCTCTTATGTTGATGTGATTGTTGTCCAGAATAATCTACCAGAATGACAATGTTCCCTCCTACAAAAACCACCATCTCTTGATAGAGACAAATGAACTAAAACACCCCAGTGAAAGGAAAGAAAGAGTAGTTCTTTTTCCGTGAGTAAAGATGAAGACAGTGGTGATGGGGAAGCAAACACCACCACTGCTATTGTTGCTTCTGCTATGTACCCTCTCTGCCAACTCATCGTTCCAGCCTGCCCTGGTGTTGGAAATGGCCAAGATTCTGCTGGAAAACTATTGCTTCCCTGAGAACCTGGTTGGGATGCAGGAGGCCATCCAACAAGCGATCAACAGTGGGGAAATCCTGCAGATTTCAGATAGGAAGACACTGGCAGCTGTCCTCACAGTCGGAGTACAAGGGGCACTGAATGATCCACGCTTGACTGTTTCATATGAGCCCAATTTTGTCCCAGTGATGCCACCAATGCTGCCGACTCTCCCCCTAGAACAACTCATCCGGCTGGTGAGGAACTCTGTCAAGCTGGATATCCTGGAAAACAACGTTGGCTACTTGCGGATAGATCGGATCATCGGGGAGGAGACAGCAGCAAAGCTTGGCTCTCTGCTGAGGGACAACATCTGGAACAAAGTTGCTCTCACTTCCTCATTGATTTTTGACCTGCGGTACAGCACAACTGGACAATTGTCTGGAGTTCCGTTTATAATCTCCTTTTTCTTAGACCCTGAGCCCCTCATTCATATTGACACTGTGTATGACAGGTCCTCGAACACAACCACAGAGCTGTGGACCATGCAATCAATAAAGGGAGAAAGGTATGGAAGGAAGAAAGATGTGATTATCTTGACCAGTAAGCATACCATGGGTGCTGCTGAAGCAGTGGCATATACACTAAAAAACCTAAAGAGGGCTATCATAGTTGGAGAAAGGTCTGCTGGTGGTTCAGTAAAAGTCAGAAAGATTAGGATTGGAGGATCAGAGTTCTACATAACAGTTCCCGTGGCAAGATCTGTCAGTCCAATCACAGGGCAGAGCTGGGAAGTAAGTGGTGTTTCTCCAACAGTCAACGTCATTGCAAAGGAAGCTGTTGCAAAAGCCAAGTCCCTTCTGGTTGTAAGAAGTGCCACTCCAAAAGTTGTGCAGAGTATCTCTGACACAATTGGGAGGTTGTATGCTTTCACTGATAGAGTTCCAGCTCTTCAACAACATCTCCAATCTACAGACTTATTCTCTGTCATATCTGAGGAGGATCTGGCAGTCAGACTCAACCAGGACCTCCAAACTGTTTCTGAGGATCCACGACTGATGATAAAATACATGCAAGATAATGCTGCCATTGTAGAGGAGGACACTGAGCTTTACAAAGTTCCTGATGATCAAGAATCATTAAGTGCAATGGTTGATACAACATTTAAAGTGGAAATTCGTCCAGGCAATACGGGCTATCTCCGCTTTGACAAGTTTGTTGAGTTGCCTGCACTGACGAAACTAGAAGAGGTAATTGCTAAAAAGGTGTGGGAGCCCCTAAAAGACACTGATAACCTGATTATTGATCTACGCTATAACACAGGTGGATGCTCTACCTCTCTAGCCCTTATACTGTCTTACCTGCATGACACTTCCCAGAAACATCACTTTTTCACAATATATGACCGAATTCAGAACACAACAACAGAATATTACTCTCTTCCCCAAATTACAGGCCCAACCTATGGCTCCAAACGTGGGGTTTATGTGTTGACCAGCTACTACACAGCAAGTGTTGGTGAAGAGTTTGCCTACCTAATACAATCTTTACATCGTGGCACAGTCATTGGGGAAATTACATCTGGTATGCTAATGCACTCAAAGATGTTTCAAATAGAGGAGACAGACCTTGCCATCACTGTCCCTTTCATAAACTTTATAGACAACAACGGGGAATGCTGGCTGGGAGGTGGTGTGGTCCCTGATGCCATTGTGCTAGCCGAGGAAGCTGTGGATCATGTTCATGATATTTCAAATTTCCATCAAGGGCTCAGGTCCCTCATTGAGGGAGCTGGAGAACTGTTAGAAAAACACTACGCAATCCATGAAGTCGCCCTAAAGGTCAGTAAAGCGCTGTTAAACAAATGGGCCGAGGGACTGTACCGGTCCGTAGTTGACTTTGAATCTTTGGCATCTCAGTTGACAGCAGACCTTCAAGAGGCTTCAAGTGATCACCGCCTCCATGTCTTCCATTGTGATGTTGAGCCTGAGTTGCTTCATGACATTGCAAAGATCCCTACAGCAGAAGAAGTGGGATATATAATTGATGCTTTGTTTAAGATTGAGCTTCTGCCAGGCAATGTTGGCTATCTAAGATTTGATATGATGGCAGATGAAGAGGTGTTAAAAGCCATTGGCCCACAGCTAATAAAATCAGTGTGGAGCAAGATAGCAAACACAGATGCCCTCATAATTGACATGAGGTACAACACTGGTGGTTATTCAACAGCAATTCCCCTTCTGTGTACTTATTTCTTTGATGCTGAACCTTTGCGGCATCTTTACACTGTCTTCGACCGCACCACAACCACCATGACAGAGGTCATGACACTGCCTCAAGTCAGAGGTCAAAGGTATGGGTCCTCTAAGGATGTCTACATCCTCACCAGTCACATGACTGGGTCAGCAGCTGAAGTATTCACCCGCACTATGAAGGACCTAAATAGGGCCACAGTCATTGGAGAGCCAACGATTGGAGGGTCTTTGTCAAGTGGAACCTATCAGATCAGGGACAGCGTTCTGTATGCTTCCATTCCTAACCAAGTTGTTTTGAGTGCCATCACTGGGAAAATGTGGAGTGTTTCAGGGGTTGAGCCACATGTTATTGCCCAGGCAAGTGACGCCCTTCATGTAGCACAGAGATTTATAGCAACAAAGCTGCTGAGGAGAGAGCAAGGAGAATAGCTCCTATTGTATTCTCATTTTCTTTAAGAATTATGACTTAATTTGTCATGTGTTTAGCTATCACCTCAAAAGTCCACATTTTAAGAGCCACATGTGTTAGGGCATATGATCCACTGACCACAGCCACAGTATGTAAAACAGTCTTGTCCTGTAATGATATTTTATAACTGAGTAATGTTTTTGCCAATTACGCCGTCAGTTAAAGGCTGTGTCTTGAAATTTAACTGGAGACATCTCCTTGTCATGACAGTCATTACATCACATTTTTCTGGTTGAGAGATTTACACTCACATGGTATGTACAATTTCAGATGCCTTTTCACAAGAATACAGTAAAGGTAGAAACTAATCCTTGCAAGGTTTGTCTAGCCATTTGTAGTTTTAATACAAAATGTTGGTCCTCTACAAGCTGTATCTGCATTTATCTCCCTCAAACCAACAGCTGTAACTACATTTATATTTAAAGTGTTCTGTTGATGCCTTGATCTAAAGAGACTTGCAGTGAATGAGTATGGATTACATGTACATCTCATTACAGGAGGGAAGTTATTAGCTGTGGATAGGATCAAACCTTAAGTCTACTTATCTACTATGGCACTGAAAACAGAAAAGAGGATGTAATGTCTGATAACTGCTTATAAATCAGAATAGCCTAATTTCACTGTGAACTGTATTGTAATATCCAAATTAATAAAAACTCACAAAACATCAGTGTTTATTAAAGTAAACTACATTGCACTTTGTTATTTATATGACAACCTTATAAACCTGTATATTTTATTCACATTATGTAAAGTTGCCTTTTTCTCTCTTATTTGATCATTTTCTGTGTGATTCCCTTTCATTACATATTAAATGCCATGTGTTAGAAGGTATGTTCTGTTCTTTATGCATGAAAAATTATTTGATCATTACATAAATGTATGTTGATGTGCTAAATTTCTTCAGTCTTTGTGATTGTCATGTGGGATTATTGTTTACCCTTATGCTTTGCCCTGTGTTTTTCAGTCTGCTGTAATTAAAATCTCAGATTTTCAGATCCTTAACTACAAAAATTAACCAGAAGGGGGAGCAAGCACCAAACAAACTGAAATTGAATACAGCTGCCACTGCCACACCACTTCAGAGAGGAGGAAACCACCACCAATTGAGCTGAATCAAATGTATACCATTTATGAAACAATAAAGTAGTGATTCTGAATTATTTTTGATTTACTTTCCAGATATTAAAAGGAATAGTCCTTACCTCGAAGAAATCAGTGAGCAGGGCACACAGTTTGTACTAAATTACATGACAATCATATGCTTTATTTCAACATTTTCTTGTGATTTTCAAAAATGGTCTAAAATCCATACATCTATACTTCTACTTATTTTTACCAACACCAAGAGGCTTAATAAATAAACAGTGACTTACCCTAGCAGGATGAATATTTTCACCACCCTAAGTCCCTTTCTAGATATTTGTCATTTACTGAGCCTTATTTGACACAGGTAGCTTAGGTGTTCAAAATACCTTGTGTAAATTTAAGACTCATATCTTTGGCAACACCTTCTTGTTACTACACCTACTTGGCTAAGTTGTTATTGCCTTACAGGAGCACTTGGGATAATGCGATTAGAGGTTTATTGTTGAGTAAATCCTCTTATGTGTGTGATAACAGAAACCTTGCAGCCAAAACAGTGCCATTTGACAGAGAACCTCTTTGGAGAAGGAGGTTCGGCTCTTCAGCAGACACTTGCCATTTACTCAGTCTAGCTAAACCAAACTCCACTGACGAAAATGGCTAGGGCTCTCTTTCTGGTGGCGTCTCTGCTAGTTTTGGGAAATGTTTTGTTTATCCATGCCTCGTTTGCCCCCAACCTCATTGTTGATATGGCAAAACTCATCATGGACAATTACTGCTCACCAGAGAAGCTGGTAGGGATGAAGGAGGCAATTGCAGCAGCCGGCAGCAACACAGAGGTTCTCAACATCCCAGACCCTGAGACCTTGGCTAGTGTCCTCAGCTCTGGAGTCCAGACCACGGTCAGTGACCCACGACTGAAGGTCTCCTATGAGCCAAACTACACCCCTGTGGCTCCCCCGAAGATGCCTCCCCTGCCCGCTGAGCAGCTAGTTGCCGTCTTGCAGACCTCCATCAAGCTCGACATCTTGGAGGGCAACATTGGCTACCTGAGGATCGACCACATCCTTGGGGAGGAGGTTGCTGAAAAGGTTGGCCCTTTGCTCCTAGATCTGGTCTGGAATAAAATCCTGCCAACTTCAGCTCTGATCTTTGATTTGCGCTACACCGGCAGCGGAGACATCTCAGGAATCCCCTACATTGTGTCTTATTTCACCGAAGCCGAGCCTCTGATCCACATTGACAGTGTATATGACCGTCCTTCAAACACCACCACTAAGCTGCTTTCTATGTCCACATTGCTGGGGCAGAGATACGGCACTACCAAATCCCTCATTATCCTCACCAGCAAAAACACCAAGGGCATTGCAGAGGATGTTGCCTACTGCCTCCAGAACCTGAAGAGGGCCACTATTGTGGGTGAGAAAACTGCCGGGGGCTCAGTGAAAATAGATAAAATCAAAGTGGGTGACACTGACTTCTACGTTACCGTGCCAACTGCAAAGTCCATCAATCCCATCACTGGCTCCACCTGGGAGGTTGTTGGGGTGACCCCTGATGTGGAGGTTAACGCTGAGGATGCCCTTGCTACCGCCATCAAGATCCTCAGCCTGCGTGCCCAAGTTCCAGCCATCATTGAGGGATCAGCGACCCTGATTGCTGACAACTATGCCTTTGAGGATATTGGGGCTAATGTTGCAGAAAAGTTGAAAGAGCTCCTGGCAAATGGCGAGTACAGCATGGTTGTCTCCAAAGAAAATCTGGAGGTGAAGCTATCTGCTGACCTGAACACCCTTTCTGGGGACAAGAGCCTGAAGACCACCAGCAATACCCCAGCCCTGCCACCCATGGTGAGACCTTTGTACATACAATTATTGGTTTTGGTTGGGAGTATAATGTCACTGTCAACTCTTAAGGTTGTCAACTCTCAAGGTTAAAACAAAAACATGGTTTTAGTTTTACTTTTGGTTATTCAGTGACTAAAAGGTTCCTGAATTTTTTGTCCTCTTACAGATCTTGAAATAACACTACAGTTAAAAATGTTTCGAGAGAACAGTGGGGGCAAAATGCACTTTACTTTGTCAAATTAGCATAAATTATTTTTCAATTCAGCAGATAAAAAGGTATGAATAAAATGGAAACATATCAGGTATAAACTCAATTCAAATTTTAGCTATTGTTTGTGCTTGTCTTTCTTGCCAGAATTACTCTCCCGAGATGTACATTGAGCTGATCAAAGTCTCATTCCACACCAACATATTCGAGAACAACATCGGCTACCTGCGTTTTGACATGTTCGGAGACTTTGAGGAGGTCAAGGCCATCGCACAGATTATTGTTGAGCATGTCTGGAACAAAGTTGTCAACACTGATGCCATGATCATCGACCTCAGGTTTGTAATCCTGCCCACAGTGCAAGTCAGAGCTTCTGTTCAAAACTCTGTGTGTCCATTTTGGAATACAAATCATCTACTAAAGCTGCTAAAGCTCATCAGTCCATGTCTAAATTTAGAGGACTTAGTTGGGAATTTTTTTCTATTAACAGTCTATGCATTATTTTAAACATGAACCACCAATAGATCTCGTTGATTAACTGAATCTATGAAGAAAAATGTTAACAGGTTCATTTTGCTGATCAGCTGCTAAACAAACTCATATGAATGTGGACTCTTATTTGAAAACAACTGGCACCCCAGCCAAGATGAGATAGTTTTTAAATGAAAAGTTCACAGAGGATCATTCAATTTTATTATGAGTCTAGCCTTTCTATGATTGTTCTGTACCTGTATTTGTAGGAACAACCTTGGTGGACCAACAACAGCCATTGCAGGCTTCTGCTCTTACTTCTTTGATGCCGACAAGCAGATTGTACTGGACAAGCTGTATGACCGACCATCCGGCACCACCACAGAGCTCCGAACGCTATCTGAGCTCACTGGTAATTTAAAAAAATAAAATAAAATCATTCTACTGTTCTGATTGTATATAGTGATTCCTGTCAGCAACAAAGTTAGTAATTACCAGCTAAAGAGACATTATTTAATAAGGAATTGGTCTAGACCAAAAACAGAGCTAAAAGGGAAGTTATTTTGGACTTAAATTCACCAGGTGGACAGAAACACAACTTTAAGTTACTGCTAACTTTGCTTGTGTAAATGCAAATATTTACTAAGAAGTTTGGCACATCATCTTAAAAGGTGGTATGTCTGTCAAGTGTCTGAAAATCAGTAAATAAAAGAACGTTGAAGCAGTGTAGGAATTATGCTACAGTTATACCCTCACCCTGCACTATTTAAACACATTTCATTTCCAAAGTCATAAAGATACCTTTATCCATGACCCCTTCCCACTTTCTTCCATCCTCCTATTCATACTCAACCCTTTTTCCCTATTCATAATGAGTTCTCTACCTCGTCCACGACACATTTTTAACCTTGTTCTCCCTCCATCTTCTTCTTTTCCCTTAGGCACAAGATACGGCTCCAAGAAAAGCCTGATCATCCTGACCAGTGGAGCAACTGCCGGTGCTGCTGAGGAATTTGTTTACATCATGAAGAAGCTTGGCCGTGCAATGATTGTTGGAGAAACAACCGCTGGGGCCTCCCACCCACCCAAGACCTTCAATGTCGGTGAGACCAACATCTTCCTCAGCATCCCCACTATCCACTCTGACACTGCTGCCGGGCCAGCATGGGAGGGAGCTGGCATCGCACCTCACATACCTGTCTCAGCTGATGCCGCCCTCGAGACTGCAAAGGGCATCTTCAACAAGCACTTTGCAGGCCAGAAGTAAAGCACGTCCTGTACTGGACTTTCAACAGTCACTTTTGTTTT
The DNA here is from genome assembly GCF_046630095.1 of Trachinotus anak. Taxonomy (NCBI): domain Eukaryota; kingdom Metazoa; phylum Chordata; class Actinopteri; order Carangiformes; family Carangidae; genus Trachinotus; species Trachinotus anak. The sequence continues at coordinate 16,055,302 of NW_027273876.1, read as the reverse complement.
TGCAGCCAAATGGTTTCAAGATTTAGAATCTAGACGCGTTTAAGAAGTGATGAATGTAGGTTAAGTACTAATCTGTTATTCATTTTCTCAATATCTAAGCCTTTTAGCCTGTTTATAATGTAGAGCAAAGGTTACTTACAGTTTTTGTTTCTGTCGAATGGAACTCTGACTGTCAAAGGTTTTCAGAATGAATGGTGGATGAAAAGCTATATGCAATTCTTTAATGAAGTGGGAAATGTCAGGTCTGTGTCAAAGATAAGTTGCAACTGTAAAATAACTTTCAAAAATATAATTTTTGAGAATCCATGTGCAAAAGAGATTAAACAAGTTACATAAACACAATGCTTTCAAACTAAGTTTGCTATTCATTTGTTATGTTGGATATTTGAAATTCTGACCTCTGTAAAGTAGTCCTCTTGATATCCTGGTAAGAAAATCATCATGTGATGTCCTCATTGCGTATAGGAAATATGCTTTATGTCCATTATGCAGTGAACGTCATGCCATGTGGACCTACTTGGGTTGTATCAATTCCAGTGGTGAGACACAATAAAAAAGAGAACTCATTCAAAATAAAAGTGTGTGTGGGTCATGTTTCACAAAAGAGGCATCAGACAGAAAATGTGTTTTTATTATTACAAAAGAATTTATCATCAACCACCTCGACAATGTGGCTGGTAGTGTTGGCAGCTCCTTTTTTCATTTCAAACAAAACCAGATATAACACATAACTGTCAGTTACAACCATTGACCAACACCAGAAAAGAGAGAGCAAAACATTTCTCTTGATGACACTGCTAAATCATAGTATTAGTTTACCAACAATGGAGTTAAAATAAGGACTTCTCACTCTTGGACAAAGGCACCAAGGAATCATCCAACAGAAAAACAGAACATTTTAGCAAGATTGAAAGTGAAGTGTACAACAAGTATAATCTGCTTTTGGTGCTGTTATCTTATTTTTTGTCAGCGACAGTACAATTTGAAGATTACACTGTGTTTAGGGCAATTATGTTAAGTAGAGGAGGAACAGGCCAATCTTTGATGGTTGGCGCTTTGGTGATTTCAGAGGTTTAGGTCCTGAGTTACAGCGACATATAATTTCACTCACATCTATCAAGGACTTGACATGTGGTCTTGGTATGAAATAAATAAACATATAAAAAACCCATTTTTATTGTTGCATACTGAATGTTCAGGTAACCAAATAATCTTACTCTATGAAAAGTAATGTTATGCTAAACTGCGTCCCTCAATTTATTTTTACAGAAAAAAAAAAATCTGACTTGACCTCAGTTGCGTACAGAATGGATTTGATTGCTAGATTTTTATGTAAATCTGCCAAAAATTTGTTCATGTGGAGCAGTTGGATAAGATTACCTGGCTGGAGGTAATAATCTTACCCAAAATAATTTCTCCTGCCTTTGGAGCTTTGCTTCATTAAACAAAAATTAAAACAGAGTCTGAATAACACATTGTTGTAAATGAAAATTTGCTTAGCTGTGAATTTGCAAGTAAAACATTTTAGTCGTATTGTTAAGCATGCGGCTATATTATTTGAATGTGATTATTCTTGGGCTTTTCGGTTAACTTTTTGAACAATTCATAATTTCAAAAAATAATTCAAGGGCACTAGTGTAACAGAGTGCAAAAGCTGTACTTGTTACTAATTGAATATTACAAACCAAAGACCAGAACAATCTACATACACTGTCCTGGGAAGAATCTGTTGTAAGATGTACTTGAGGAACCATAAAGACAGGCTAAGTCTGTTTTTTTATTTTTTATTTTTTTTTGTCAGTGGTTATAATTTTATGCAGTGGTTTAAGTGTTGATGAGTGTGTTGTATATGAGTGTATAGGTGGATGTAAAAGTGGATGAGTGGATGTGAGGCAGATGTGCAGGGTTCCGGGAAGCACTGGACTTTCATTTGTAAACAACAAGGATTAGAAGGGATCCATTTAGAGGGGGATAAGTCAGCATACATCAACAAGTGCTGAGGCTTTAAACAGGGGCCAAAGGGTTAAGGGGCATTGTAAGTGTGTGTAGAGGGGGGTGGGAGGGTCTAAAGCTAAAAAAGGCCACAACAGGATCCACCTTGTGGAGAAATCTGTCTGCTGCTTACTGGGAATCTGTTTGTTTGCCTGGTTTGTGCATAAATCAGACATAACAGCAGACTAGAGCTCAACCAGACAAATATTTCCCAGAAAAGTAGCTCAGTGCCTAGGACCAGTACCAAAGAAATTAGGGGTTCTTTTTTCTGGCTATAAACACAGAAAATAAATACTACAAACAACTTACATTTTGAAATGTACTACTACTAATGTACTTATTTAAAACCATAGCAGTGGGAAATGTTTGATTTACATTAGAACAAACTTAGAAAAGCTCTGATATGGCAGTATAGTAAATAACAAACACTAATGCTGGATTACCGCTGCATCGTTTCCTGTGAATCCCATGTTGAATCCTGCGAATCCTGGTGGACTCTGCCACTAACAACAAAAACTACTGTATGCAGACGTAATTACAGACTGTAAATGCATTAAATAGCTTTTGCTGAAAGATACCAGCCATGAGTAGTATCAAAAATGGGGTGTTGTGACTTAAAGCAGATGCAGATATGATGGTGCATATTCTGAAATTTCACAGCTTATCACTAATTGCCATCTAGCAAACCTGGGGCCATGCAGTATTTCAGATGTATTGACAGTTCAGACAACAAACAGTCAATGTCCTCTGTGTGTCCTCTTTATGTAGTAGGTGATCTGTACCTAGCTTTTCACTGCGGATCAGGGGCTATATTCTTAGGATTTATTTTTATATATAAGGTCAAATGGTCAGCGATTACATTTTCTTAGTGACCAGTTCAAAAAAAAAAAAGTATTATATGTTTAATTGTAGAAAAGCTAAAGTTATCAGTCATTGTGTTGTTATAGATTTAATTCTGTCCACTCTGCTCCTTAACAAACGCACCACTGAACAAAGTGGTATCTTTGTATGCATGTGAAATATACTGAACATACTTGCTTCTTTGACATCAAGGCAAAACCTTGTTACTTCACAGCAGTAGGCTACTACTGAAGACCTGAAAGTGAGCTCCTCTTGCCAGAACCATCATCAGCAGTCGGCAGCTCACCGACTCCAAATTCAGTGGTGCTCTTTAAAATCTTCATCTGCGAGATTTCATAGCTTTCACGACTCTGTGAGCAGTTGATATTTTAGCGGGATTAAGAACACGGGAAATCTCTGCAAATATTAGGTCTACCTCGCAGGTGATGTCAGTGTCAAGAAACGAAGTAGGCTAATCAGACTAATCAAGGGAGACTTGTTTGCCAGGTTGTTTCTCTAGTCAAAAAGCCTCTGCTTGAAAGTGTAATTACAGGGGAGGAAGCTGTTCTCTGCCCCGCTGCAGCAGAGTGAACGCAAACAAACTTAATAAATATACAATGTCAAAGCACAAAGATAAACACATTTGTTTAGGGTGAAGAGACCGCTGTTACAATAACATCATCCCCTCCTATTCCACGCCAGCATGCAACGTGAGGGAGGCGCAAAATGCGATCCTGACCCATTTTCCCCTCTTTCTCTCTCCTCCTCAAGATGAAATACGAAACCTGGTCCATTTCAGCCAAGTCTGTCCCCTGGGCTCCCAGTTCCTCCAGCGCCAACACTGCTCTGCATTACACAGTTTCATTTGGCTTTTTCAGACTTAAACCAGTTTTGACACTTTGACAGGAAACTTTTATCCTTTTTTTTTTCTTTCTTTTTTTTTTTTTTTTTTATGAACCACCCACTTCATTTTATCCGCTTTCTCTCTTTGCATTTGTTTCTGCAAAATTTTTTTAAAAACCCTTTTTCTGCCGACTGCATGTGGATTGTGAACCACCGACGCTTTTATTTTGTAATCGTTCCCTTTGAGAGACAGCATCTCCCCACTGGCGCTCCGACCGGGATGCGGGTGGTCGTGATTGTAAACTGAGCGCAAAACAAAAGAGACGTGGGAGCATCGCCTGCATCCTATTGTCTCTGGGATGTAAGAAGCCATTGAAGTACTTTTGGGTTGTTGTTTTTTTTGTTTTGTTTTTGTTTTTTCCTCAAAGGGATTAACTTTTTTTTTTCACGAGGAGAAATTATGGCGAGATTTTTGTTGAACGTGCATTTTGCTCTGGTTTTGTTGGGATTATTTTTACTCAGTTCTCCATCCGCAAGAGCCGAGCCGGAGCTGCCGGACGAGGAGGAGGAGGAGAGTTCCTGTCAGGGCGCTTTTGACCTGTACTTTGTGCTTGATAAGTAAGTGCGACCAGCTTTTGGTACCATTTGCTGTTCATGAAGACATATACGAGTCGGTGTAACTTGGATGCTAGCGGTGAAAGAAGTTAGCATAACACCAAAAAAAAAACAAGCTAACATCTGCGTGTTGCTGTTAAAACTTTAACGGCCGGCTTTATTTATGCCTAGTTTGTGTCATGGTGTAATTGAGGACAAGTTAGGCTGATTATTTTCCACATGGGGAATGGTAGCCTACCAAAATTCCAGCTTCAAACATGAATGCTTAAAAAAAAGTATTTAAAAAAGAAAAAAAAAAAAAAGTTTAGCCTGTGTTGTTGAGTTTGGCTAATTAGCGCCGCTGCGTCTGAGCGTGATGACGCTGGAAGGGAGGCTGACTTGCAGAGAGTACAGTTTGCTGAATAAGCGAAAAGACGAGTGACGACTTGGATGCTGCACTTCAAAAATAATCTCTCTCTCTCTCTTTCCAAGTTTAAAACCACGACCCCTTTTGAAATCCTATTGAAAATAAAGTTTAAAAAGAAAAAAAAAAAAAGGACTTTTCTTCTGGAGGGGAATACTGAGGGACTTTTTCTTCTCTTTACCCGGTCACCGCTCACCATTCACTCTTTCATTTCCACTCTGTACGCCCACATAGGAAAAATGTTGTGGTTATGTGACATCTTAGCACTGGACTTCAGCAGCTGGACTCAGACTGCCGGGGAGAAAATAAAATGTCAGAGAGGCTTCTGGGCTGCCTGTTATTTTCTCTGCGCATTCACTGTACATTTTATAGACACTAAGTGCAGTCACATGTTTTCTGCCATTATGCAAACACAGGAATCATCCCTTGTGCTATGCTGTGACTCAGTATCCATTCAAAATTGTAGACTGAAGGTGCTTCTTGATGAATTTAAAGATCTAAACTTTTATTGGCCAGTTATTGTAACTGTCAGGTTTTTATCTTGGGATGATCTCCCTTGGGTTTAAAGCATATTGTTGTATCAGCTCTTCTCCTTCCTCTTGCCTTAATGGAGCAATGCCAGGAATGGGGAGGAGAAACAAGAAAGGACAGGAAGCAACAACATTTATAGAGAATGTGGTCTTAATTTGGAGGAAAAAAAATGTTGCATACAGCACCTTTAAAGGCCTGTTTTGGGGGTTTGGTAAGTTTTATACAGATAAGCATCATTAGTGGCTATATAACAACTCATACGTCACTGCTTGGATGGCTTTATCCAAAAGATTTATTTTTTTACACTGATTTGGAATTATTAGTGACCATGTAAGTACTTTGTTATACTTGCTGACCTTTTCTCCCTTCCTCCATTTGATTCCCAAGTAAAAAGGATCACAAATATGGTGGGACTGCACCCCAGATGTGAAAGGCTGCTATTGGCTTGAGCTGTGTGGTAAACACTGACACATGCTACAAATAAGGAAACTGCTTCTTTTTTTTTTTTTTTTTTTTTTTTTCTTAATATCACATGCTATTGTTAGCTCTCCTGTGTGCTTTGGTACTGAGTCTGGGGGTGACTAACAAGGTTTAGATATCAGTTGTGTACTTCAAACAGGAGGAAGCTCATTAGAGACCAGTCTCAGCTGTCCCTCAACCCCATCCCTCAGGCCTGAGCTGGTTTTATGAGACCGTCTGAACTCTGTGCCCTGCTTGATCCATATGGAAGGCGTAAAGATCAATGTGAGGAGGTCGCAGCAGGCCTGACACTGCCATCCCTAGAGAGCCATGCTGCTGCCATCACTTAAAATTGCACATTCAAAAACATCTTAATTGATAATAATGTGGGGCTTTGCAGTATTGTTCAACATTAACATCGTGTCTGGAGATATGGGTCCATTTCATTTAGAATGAGTAACACGCTCTGGGCATGTTACTCAGGTGGAGGAGAGGGTCATGAGTTTTACAGTAACGAGGAAAGATAAATGCTGCGTTGGCTCATAAAGTTGACTCCAAAGGCATTTATTGCAGACTCAAGCAGATGATGTCACATCATGGCTCGAACAAGTTGGACAGTGCTCTCTGAGACATATAGGCGGCTGCAATCTGAAGCATACAGACGGTCGGTAATGACTGCAAGGTTGCCAGTTTGAATCTGGGACATGTAAATGGAGTGGGTTTGGAAAATTAGGTCTTTAGCAAGACACATTATCCTCAGTTGCTAAGTGGTGTGTATAATTGAAATTGTATATAATAGGCCATAGGAAAGCAGGGTTGTTCCATTACACTGTAGAAGTGTTTTGCAGCAACATGGCAACAGTTATGTGACAGAATTAAAAAGTTGCAACCAAATAAACTTACATGTGTCCCATCAAATTCTAGCAGGTGTCAAACTATGACTTTTTTTTCACTAATTAAAAATGTAAAGCTTTAATAATGAATAACCTTAGACACAACTGCTAAAGCTTAAACATCTGATGGAGCAAAACAGGGTCAAAATGAAAAGACACAGTATACATTCAACACAGTTGTTTCAAATTCAATGGTGTGTTACAAAGGTGTAGCTTGGAAAAACAACATGAAAATGTTCTGTCTTTTGGTCAATAACAGTTTAAAATTGTGTTTTGATTACATAACTTGTGGGAATGTATGGTCCATAGACTCACCCTGCCACCCGCTCATACCAATTTGACATCCTATTCCCTTGTTGAGGTGTGTGGCATATATCAGGTAGTCGTACGAAGCGATTAACTGACTCTCCACTAGTGCAACCTAAATGAAACTACACAGAAACTAGACCAAGAGTCACAATGCTAAGATGCTCGCAATGACACTGCTATGATGCTGATGATTACAATATGTACTGTAGGTGCTCCATGTCCACCATCATAGTTTAGTGTGTTGGCATGCTAACATTTGCTAATTAGCACTAAACAGAAAGTACAACTGAAGCTGATGGGAATACCATTATGTTTCCAGTCAGAGAGGAAAAGTCATGCAATCCATCAAATAGTTTTTCTAATATTTCAGTCTGTGGTGGACTAACCAACCACCAGACTAATGGACTGACTGGAAGACCAGTGTTGCCATTTCTAGTGCTACACCACTAGCATGGATAAAAAAATGTGTGTACAACCAAAATCTAACGGCCAGTTTCCTAACCAGAACTCCAGAGACAGGACAGCTGCATTCAGGACTTTGGGCATAAATGTTTTGGAGAGATTTGCTTTTGGTTCATTAAGCTGGCAAACAATGAAGCCATATACCTAAAAGATATAAGATACCTTTAAGTCCTATATTGCTGTATGTGCACATATACATATGCTGATTCAGAGTGGGCAGGCAGCAGCTTGCTGTTTTATATGGGACACAGTGCCAGAGGAATTTTGAGTGTGTTCATATGGTAGATAAATTCACCTATAGGCCAAATGCCAATGTTCAACCCTTGAAGAAGACTGCATTTAACCATGTTGTTTACTGATTGGGTACAAATTAGAAGACATGGTAATTCCACATTATTGCTATTTATTTATTTATTTATTCAGATGTCATGGAGAGATTAATAAGTATTCACACAGGTAGTGTAGTCTTACAAGCTGTCTTCCCCTCTTTATGCCACTGTCTCTCAGCTTATGAATAATAATAATAGTAATAATCTTTCTCTGAATGGCCGCAGTCAAATCACAACCATTTCTGTCTCATCCTCATTTTTCCAGAACACAAGTCATGGCTTCAAAATGTTTTTATTGTTGTTGATGTAGTCACAAGTAATCGCTCCACTTGGGCATTCGGCCATGTTGCCTGAATCCAGGCAGGTCAGCGGAAAACCCAAACTGCAGCTGCACTCCATAAATACTTTCAATATGTCTAGCTGCGGAATACGTTCGAGCTGTGGAATGACACCCGCTCTGTGTCATTTGGCCTCTCACAGCGTGTTGCTTTGGTGTTTTCAGCAGGAAGACATGTCTTGTTAAATGGTATCAGCCCTTAAAGCACTGAGGGACACAAAATGGACAAGGGATTTTAAAGCGGATGAATGCCAGTCAAAGTCCAATCCAAACCTCCTGGTAATATTTGATACATGACCCTTCCTCAGTTAACTGAAAAAAAGTGCATTATAAAGTACATTTTTAGATGGTGAGAAAAAGACTGAAAAAGAAAAATGTGTATCTTTTGACACACATCTCAAATGCCTCTCCACCAACTAGTTACCCAATCGTTTTTTCCAAACAATTCCTCTCGGTTTTGGAATAGACGTGAAGCATTAGCTCAGAAATCACGCAGTAAAGACTTTGACTTCTGCAATGGCTGTAAAAGTAGGTTAGTGGTTTTAAACAAACAAATCCTTGAGCCCAGTCAGTTAAATTGGAGCACCATCATTGGATACAGGCTGGGGTGGTGTGGGTAGGCCCAGCTGGAATGGCAGACAGCCTCCTTAGCAGAGTTTGGATTTTTATTATTTTTTTTATTTTTCCTTCTTCGACACTTTGAACCGTGAGAACGAAGCTGAGAGCTGCTAAGCCTTCAGACCCATGGAGCTTTTTCCCACATGCCGTCATCCCATTGCCCTCTGGGATAGAAGTGGCTGTTGGGTAGTTGAGAGTGGACTTGGTTAAGAAATTAAAGAAGAAAAGCAGTTACTCCTTGACAAACCTGCTTCAGATGTAGTATCCTTTGCTTGAGTTACAGAAGTGCAGGAAAAGTCAACAACTCCCTGACATGCAAAAAGTCAGTTTAGGGCCCTTTGTTTGAGAAGTCACATAAGTAGAACAACATGCAAGCTGTAAACACAACAATGGGATAATATGACCTTACCATTTACATTGAGACCTGATGTAAACGGTGAGACTGAAGCAAGGTTGCGTGCTGTAAAACACTAAAACACTTGGTAGAGCTCTGGGGAACTGCAGAGTTGAATCATTTCTTACATCACAATTAACCACTTTGCTAACCTTGCTGTTATGCTTCAGAAATGCACTAGTGTATTTTCTACCATTCCAAGCATTATTTATTGGTTTCCAATGATTTTTAGCCATGCTAGCAGCAGGGCCTTAGCATTGCAATATCTGCTACATCTCAGATTCTTATCACTGTCATTTGCAACATTTTTGTTTATTACCATTCTGTGGTAACGTAATAAAAACGTTTTAAATCAATCTTTATCTATTCAACATTATTGGTACGCTGGCAAACATTTATTCACACATTCACTGTGATGGAACATCAATAAGTGAAGACAACAGTCAGCTAATTGATTTACATACTGTGTGGAAATACATAGAAACTAGTGCACAACTGGAAAGTTAGACAAGATAAACATCCACAAGTGAATAACTTCATAGCCTTGAACTGGTCAGCATACATGTAAAGTACACATTACTTGTAGTTAAAGACATAAAACATGGAAGCACACTGATATTATCCTTATGATGTACTGTTGCTGTTGTTTTTTTTCTTGTTCTGTCTCACTGGCTTTCTGTCTGTCTAACCACTTCCCCTCCTCCAGCTGAAATTTGGGCTGTCGTTAACACATGCACACACACAAACACACACACACACACACACACACACACACACACACACACATATACACAGTTTTCTCGAAAACACACTGCACTGGGTGACTCAGTTTCTGCAATCTCAGCCAGTCAGCAGAAAAATGCATCATTACAAATGACTGGAGATGTTTTTATTCTTTAGGTCCTCTCAGACTCATGGGAGAAATTTACAAAATTCCCGTCTCCTCTTTACATGGTCTGTTTAGCGTCGCTGAACACTAATGATGATGGGAATTACCTCCCTCAGTGCCCACAGCTATTTGGAAACAGTAGATCACTGCAGTGAATGATGTCCTGATGTAGCAGCAGAGGAAATTACTTTATGTCTCAACTATGTATAATTTAGGACAACTTACCTCTAAACAAGAGGTGTTGGTGGAGATGGTGTATAGTTTTGCAGACCATTTCTGAAAGGAAACTTTTTTGATATTCTTTATGTATTTTTTCTTTTGGGTGGGGCATATTGTGACCTTATTAGAGAGCTGATAGCAGAGAGATAACAGGGAATGAGGAGGGCAGAGATAGGTAATAACATGCAACAAAGGTCCCTAGATGGACTTCAGCTGGGGACATTACCACCCCTAGGCCATATGGGCACCACAGCTTTTTAAATATTAAATACAGTGTTCATCTTTTAGCAGGATGCAGGATGCAGGCTGTAGCGAACATCCTGCAGACCCTGCAGTGATTTCAACAACTGTTTATTCCCTCTTTATTTGCTTCCTTTGTCCTTTGTTTTTGTTTTATCGGCTATAAACAAGCTCTTATGATCCTGGACAACAAACCATAGAAGCTACCATTATTGCAGCACAATCCCTGCACATGGAGATATAACATTTTTAGCTAAACAACATGACATGGCATCTCCTCCCACTCAGAATTTCCTCATTAAGAAGAATACTTAGGACACATTTACCAGATCAATGATAAGAGGGGCTATTGCCTTCCCAGGGAGGAAAACCCTTGACACAGTTTCAAACGCTTTGCCTGCCATCTTGCACAACCTTTTTCCTTTTAACATCACATTAGACTTTGTTATGTAATAATTACCTGCTTTAATTACCTTCACCATTATTTTCATGTTCTGCTCTGCACTACTTACCATCTACTCTTGCCTTCCTCAGTTTCTTTTCTTAGATTTGGTCCTTAGCTTGATCGGGTTCATGTTTTGTCTGCCTGATTTTTTACTTTGATTTTAAATGGTTTATATTGTTGTTTTAAATGGCTAATTCAAAATCTGGCGAACAGCTAGAAACTAGCAACACATTTGGCATCACTGGCATTAACAGTACTACTGATCAATGCTGTGGACCCAGTAAAAATAAGTTATAAAAAAGTCAAACAAATATATGTAACCGCAGAGTGATTTAATCAGTAGTTTACTCCTTGCTTTGGTGGTCTGGTGGTGTTGGTTCGTGAGGCTGTTTTGACTTGTTTGCCAGATGCATTGGCTGAAGCAGGTCAGAGAGAAACTTGGCCTTTAAGTTGAAGCTTTCATCGAATCATCGCCATGGTTCCTCTGGCAGACAAGTCTGCAATCGAGCCAACAGATTTTTCACATTATCTCACTCCTACTCAGCTGAATTTACTGTAATCTCTGTAATCTCAACTATTAGACTCTTTGTCTTTCCCTTACTCCTTCCTCTCTTTTGTTTCTTTTCCTCTCAACCCTCAAATGGCAGAAAGCCAGACACATGCTTTTTATCTTTCTCTGAGAATCTATCCAATCAAGAAAACCATGTCACCCAGCTTTTGACAATCTGCTATGACATAACTTCAAACTGCTGTTGGGTGTGATCACTTTGTCGGCAAATTATAACGACTCTCACCTCTCAAAACCTTTATTTTCCATGTTCAAAACCCCAAAGCGCCCAAGTTCAAGGCTCAGCTCAGACCATTAAAATTAGATCAAAGGACTGAGGGAGAAAAAGGGCACCGCATTAAATAGTTTCATCAAGAATCATAGAATAAAATGGCCCACTTCCTCTCCCAATGGTGTTTGAACAGGTGAGTGAAACTGCAAGCTAGGCCTCGGTCCCACGATTGCAGCCACCTCAGACAATCGAACCGTTCCAAGGCAAACAAGAGCCATTGTGGTTGAGAAATAAAGATAAGCAGCTAAAAACCAAAGGTGGGAGTCCTCAGATTCACCCTGATGTTAAATAAATACTCAAAAATGATTCCCACACCTCACATGACTGTTAGCTGCAGGAAAGTTTTACCAGACTTTATACGCTTTTTTTTCCCCCCACCACTGTTGCTGTAATGGAACAATCTGTACAGGAAACTGGCTCCTGCTATTCCTTCAGGTTAGAGGCCGTCTCTGTGTGTGCGCCTGTGCAATCCTTGTGTGACTATTTCTGTTTACGCTGCACATTTTGTTGGACATCCAAGTTAAATACCTCCCCCTCTTCACCTCAAGCTTTTTTATTTTGGGAGGATTTTTTGTTTAGCTTGTAAGGTCTTGTCCTCTTTCTTTGCTCCGTCAGCCTGCACAGGAATGTAAAGCCTTGATGTGGGGGAACAAGTCATGTCATCAGAACAACAACAGAACTGAGAAAACGCCAGCATAGGATGTTTAGTTGACCACCATTTGTGTCTGTTCAGATTAGAAGAGGGAAAACACTGAAACTTAGATAACATGTATATGTTATTGTGGATGCTTTATTGTATTTGGAGTAGATATTTCAGAGTGGGTGGCCCATGGGAACCCAAACCTGATTCTCAAGCCTTGGCAGTGTTAGTGCAAAGGCCGACTAATCACTGCAAATTTTTGCTTCCTTTGTAGAAGCTCATCTTCTTCTGAGCAATCAGCCTGTTTCCTTTGGATTTTCTGTTGCTGACGTTGTATGAGGTGGTTCTCTTTTCGGCTATCACAGTTACTCATGCTGATTTTCCTTGAAAGGCTTGTAGCTGCAGGGTTTTTGTTTGATATGTGTTTCAGAGTCAGACATTTCAGCATCTGCAAAAGTAATCACTGAACTGCAAAAATTACGGATTAAATTAATCTCTTTAAGATAATATAGAAGGAGAGGATCTGTCTTATTGTTATTTCAAAGATACAAAACACAGTTCACTTGGTGTGTATTCAGTCAACCAAACAGGGCATTTAATACAGATCCAGAGTCTGGTTTGGCAGGATAAAAAGCCTTGAATGAGTTAGGCATGATGGGAAAGTCCCTTGTATTCCCTAGCTATGTCTACCCCCCCCCCCCCCCCCCCCCCCAATCAACCCCACCCCAGAGTGTAGCCAAATGGTTACCCCTCCACTGCTTAGCAATGACACAAAAACACCACTGGGTATAACCTCTGTGACACTCAATTGCAGACAAATAACATTTGTAACAATTCATTTCCATTTCAAGTTTTGGCCATACAGCTGGTGCTGTTCTCTAAAGCAATTTGCAGGAGTAAGTCTCCGTCAGTTCCTGTATCTTTAAATATCCAAACAATCAAAATATATTGTACTGAAAATTGGGATTAACCTCATTTGCTGAACAAATGTTTTCTCAACAGCCATCAAGGCACGGAAAGCTCAAAGAAGAAATGAGAGATGGTTCATTCTGTTTGTTGTGTCTAGATGTAATTCTCACGCAGATTTCTGGGTCTGCAGTTTGCTGGGAAGTGATACAACGAAAAGGTAAACTTGGATACCAGAGTCACTGTTTAGTCTGGTTCCCTCTTTTACAACACAAGTCACATTGAAGTCATGTCATGAGAAGTCATGAGCATTTGCTGTTTAATGTCACTAAAAGTGCTTTTTTGCTATCAACGATGAAGTTAGAGAAATAAAAAGACACTGTTGAGTTTGGGTTTTGCAGAAACAAAGGCTTCTCAGTGGACTGCATTATGCTAAATGGAGGTTCTTCAATAGATCCAGCTAATCCCTGTGGATAAAAATTGGTGTTGACCCTCTGTCCCACACAGAGAAACAACAACACATCATAGCTGGCCAGTTCCAGTGTGTCTAATGCTGTTACATCAGGCAGCCGGCACCTAGAATAACATTCAGTCAGCCTTCCTCTTTATTCTAAGTAAGCCTCATCCTCTAAACAGGCCTCTAGTTTTACCACAGTCAATTAGCTCATTTCCCATGTGTCATCTTCTCTGGCTCATTCGTTAGCTAACAGATGACCTCTTGACTGGTTGCATCTTGCCGGAAGCCGTCTCCCTTAACGCACACACTTAATAAAATTGCTACAAATACACACAGACACATACAAACACACACACAATCTGCCCAGAGGAAATGAACGTAGCTCCATGGGGAGTTTTTTTTTTATAATAGTCCAGATTTATGGAGCTCCCCCTGGGGAGACCAGGGCCTGTTTCCTCAGCCTTCAAGGGCTCATTCAGGAACCACAGGGGTGCTAAATTACATACCAGACCATGCCACCAGCCTCTTTTATCTCACCAGTGCATCATGGCCCCAAATGTATAACACAAGCTAATTGTTTTAAGAGTTTCCCACAGTGGTGTTTGTAATATACAAACAAGAAGGTCCATGTTTTTTAAATGAAATTTAGCTTTAATATCCTTCCTCCAAGGTTTTTTAACAGATAAAAGATGTACTAGCTACCTATCTGTTGCCAGCTAAACGGCTAAATAGCATGCTGGTTCTTAATATTAAGTATATTAGTTAAGTAATAAGTAATATTCCTTCAAATAGATAAGCAAAAAACAAGTCTTTTGGTTACAGAAAATTGTGATAGATGAAGATGCAGTAACAAGTTGAACAGTTGTGTTCTGTCCAGTACACATACATGTTATGGAGCTAATGATTTTACCCCCTGTTGTGTTTGGCTAACAAAGCTGTATTTTTCTTGTTTGACTACTCTGCCATATGGAGATTTGTGTGTATCTGAAAAATAGCTTAAGCCTTGGTATTTTGTTTGAGTTCTTGCCGAACAAGTCATTTGTAACTCAGAGAAATGATATTTACAACTGTTATCTGTCAACCATGCTATCTTATAATGAATAATATGTCCTCTGAAGAAAACGTATCATTTACTGTTGTACATGACTCGCAACTTGATTTGTTTCAGAGATGCTGAGATGTCGCATTAAGATGAATTCTTTAAACATGGCTTGTTTTATTTTAATGATTTTCCATTTGTTCTTATCTTAGGTCTGGCAGTGTGAAGAATCACTGGGAGGAAATCTACTACTTTGTGGAGAACCTAGCTGAGAAATTCAAAAGGTAAGCATAAACATGTTGGTAACGCAACTTACCCATCAAATATCCAGGAAAAAGTGGAAACACATAGGCCGTGAAAAGTTTCACAAATGGACTGTGAGTCTCTAGACACCAAAAGCCCTGTTGCCTCTGTGCTTGACTTCCTGAAGTCCAGGGATGTAGATTACTGAAGAGAAACCCACACTTTACACACCAGTCACCACCAGTAAAGTAAAATAAAATCTGTCCCTACAGCAACAACTGGCCACATGCTAAGCCACTCAGTATCCAGGCTGATGTTTCACTCTGTCTCCGCAGTAGCTGGGGTCTGGGACCAGCTGGCGTCTGGTGTCAGTGGGGTTACCAGCAGTGACTAGAGGCTGGAAGCTCTTTATGTATATGCCCAGTCTTTTTATTTTACAGCCTCTTTAGACTGAGAGAAAGGCAAAGTCTTATGAATGCTGGGCAATGGTGGATGCTTTAAATGGACAAGGCTAATGAAAACTAAAAACATTATAGCTTAAAGTGAGGCAAATATTTTTTTTCCAAGTGATAATCAGATCTTATTTTAATAATAGGTTTGAGCAATAAATAACAGTCTTAAAATGCAGACTTCATTTTAATGCAATGCAGCACTAGAATAGTAAGCATGGAATAAACTGCAATATTTCAACAAATGGTCGCGTCCTTCAGCTCATGGGCGGCTTTGTTTTGAGTCTGCATCACCACGGCAACACCTGGAGATTTGCGGTTCAGCCAAAGCAAACAAAAAACCCTCCTCAAAGTTTCGGTTTGAAACAAACACAAGGAATTTTAAACAGCACAAATCTGCATTAACTTATTTTCTCTCACAAACAACACACTTTTCAGTTCAGATAATTAAGCGTGTGTGTGTGTGTGTTTACATGCATGTAATTCTTTTTGAATTAAAGCTTTTCGCCAATAAACAAAAATAAACATTTTCACATGTGAGGATTCTGAGAAGTAGTTTGAATGTCAGGAACTAAGTCACTGTCACGTACACTGGCACAAAGCCATGCATGTTGTCTTAGTGTCCTAGTGTGTTGAGCTGTATTCAAAACAACAAAATAATAACGTACAAAGACAGAGGAAGTGATGTAATTTGTCCTCAATGAGATATTAATTGTCTGATAGTTATTTTCATTATTCTGAGGAAAACAATGTGCTGCTTTCAAAGTATTTCTGCAACTATTGACGTAACTGAAATGATTAACCTCAGATGATGTGGAAATATTTATATTACTTATACTACTTATTGTGCAAAATGGGTAAACACCAACCAATAGCCAAATGCTGTTGAAATTCATCATTTGCAGTTACCATCAGTCTTTGACACATATGATCAGTAACTGGTTAATCAGTGGGGATTTTTTTATGACTTCTGTTCCAAAAACGATTGTGGGCTGCTGAATATTGTGTGTGATGACGTTTTTTTCCCCCCTTTTTTTCTGTTCCAGTCCAATGCTGAGGATGTCCTTCATAACGTTTTCCTCCAGAGCATCCACCATCATGAAACTGACAGAAAGCAGGTGAATTATGGCTGATAAAGTCTGATGATTAATGTTATCAATGAACATAGCCCTTTAATGTAATTAACAACAGCAACTGACAGACCTGAGCTGAATTTATGTTCAAAATAAATGTTTCTTTTAGCATAGAGAAACAATCAGCCCTAAAGTAAACTCAAACTAAAACACCAGAGTGAAAGCACTCTCTAAACTGACATGAAGCTGAAGCGGAGCATTTATATAGTCTTGTTTACCCCTCAAAGCACTTTACATTCGAAGCCACATTCACACATTCTTCAGGGTTCAGTATCTTGTCCAAGGACACTTCAAAATGTTGAAATGAAGAGGCAAGAATCAAACCACCGACCATCTGATTAGCAGACAACCCACTCTGCCTCCTGAGACACAGCCACCCTGTGGGCCTATGTCACTATGTCTCTATGTCATTGCAAAAAGTGTTATTTTGTGCTAGAGTCCTGTGTGTGAGAGGAAAACTCATTATTATCCTCCATCCTGTAAACTGAGGCTCTATGTCCAACAAAGGTCTCCAGCTTGAGTTGTCAGTGGTGGGAGTATAATTAAGATCCTATATTGAAGTAAAAGTAGCATATTTATAAAACGATGTAAACATACTCCATTACTAGCAAAAGTCTCATTCTCATTCTGCAGTAAATCTGTAGATTGTTAATACTAATGCATCAGCGTGTAAGATGTATTTTACTGTTGTAGCAGGTCAAGATGAAGCTAGTTTTAACTACTGTATATATAGTTTGTTAGTTTAGTCTCAGGCTTCCCATACAAAAGGTCAGGCCCATCCAAACGGTCACAAGATAATTAATGGGACATGAAAGCCAAAAAAAACAATGATATGCTCTCCAAGTTATTCAGTTTTTCTTTAATCTTTGCTTTTTTGTGAAATATTGGATATTTTAATCTCTTAATCTTAATTGGTATATGTGGGCAACTGTGGTTCAAGAGGTAGAGTGGGTCACCCACTAATCAGAAGTTAGGTGGTTTGAACCCTGGCTCCTCCAGTCCACGTGGAGGAGTATCCTTGGGCAAGATGCTGAACCCCAAATGACCTCTGATGGCTGTTCCACCAGTGTATGTGTGTGTGTGAATGGTAGAGGAAATGGTAGAAGTGCTCTATGTGTAGATGTAAGCGCTGTATGACTGTGTGTGTGTGAATGGGTGAATGTGGCTTACATTGTAAAGCGCTTTGAGTGGTCCATAAGACTAGAAAAGCATATAAGCAGTCCATTTACCATATTTATATCTGTGAGATAAATGTAGTGCATTGAAAAATAGTTCTCTCTAAATGTAGTCGAGTAGAAATATAAAGTAACATTAAATGGGAATATCCAAACTAAGGTAAAAGTACCTCAGAATTGTACTGAAGTACAGTACTTGAGTTAATCTGACACACAGGTGACAAATAGGACAAGACTGCAGATCAAATGTATCTTCATCAGAAACCATTGTGCTATGTTTCCTCTCTGCAGAGTGGAGATCAGAAAGGGGCTGAATGCTTTGAAAAGGGAGATTCCAGGTGGAGATACGTTCATGCACCTTGGATTGCAGAGAGTGAGTCTTTGTTGTTTTTATGATTCACGTGGACGTGGGCTCAACTTTAGCTCAAATCAAATCAAATCAGATTTCAGTGGATGTCTTGTCTTGTATTTCCTGACAAACTAACTTTAAAGTGTGTTCTTATTCAAAGGCAAATGAGCAGATATACCGTGAAAACTTTGGTAAGCAACAAATGACTCATTCTTGTGATTATTTACTTCAAGCTAAATTGCATGATGTTGAAGTTATAGCACAGCTTTATGTTTTTTCCAGGCACAGCCAGCGTGATTATTGCACTGACAGATGGAGAGCTGCAGGAGCATCAGCTCATCACTGCACAGCAAGAGGTAGCAACATCATACTGAGGCTGATTTCAGAGTTATTTTGGAAGTAGGGATACTGTCATTGCGTGAGCGCCAGATTTCTAAAAACAATACATTTATTCCCTCTTCCCATCAACAGGCGGAGAGAGCCAGGTCTCTTGGAGCTATTGTGTACTGTGTTGGTGTCAAAGACTTCAATGAGACACAGGTAATACCCATTCCAGTGCAATATCTATGCTTTACTTGGCTTTTTAATTGAACACCTATATCCCAAAATAATTCCCTAAATTTCACTGTGATTATCTTTAAAATCTTCAAGCCAGTTACAGTTTACCATGCATGTACTGTACCGCAAGAGCTGTGGAAACATCCAAAATGCTGTTACCTCCATGTTGCATGCTGCAGTGTGTGCTCAGTGGCCCCTGTGCAATTTGGCTAACCCATAATTTAAAATTTCCTGAAAACCAATCTGAGTGATTTTTAGCTCCGAGCTGCTGCAGATTCCAACACGCAAGGATATTTGAGAGCTATGGGATTGTAACCAGACACAATTGGCTTCAACCAGCTCTCTCAAGTTTAGATTGATGGTAAACTGACCCATTACCTGATTGTGAATGTGTGATTATTAATGTGCACAGGATGTGAATGGGAGTACAGTTCTTCCTCTTTACGGTGTCTAAAATGTCATACCTTTACATTTAAGGCCACTTTAAGATTGTTATGATAATATCAAATAGCAATCTGTCAGTGAACTGAATGTTAGAGGTTTCTCAATTTTCTGGTAAAGGTTTTGTGAATTGATTCTTTAATTCTTCTCTTTTAATTACTCACTTCTTCTCCCCTTCTCTCCTCCATCCACACCTCTCCCTCTCCTCTCCTCCTGTAGCTGGCCACCATTGCAGACACCATCGAGCATGTGTTTCCTGTCCTGGGTGGCTTCCACGCCCTCCGCGGGGTCATTGATTCGGTAAATAAACACTTCTCTGTGCAGGGAAGTTGTCCCAAAGCTAAAGCTGACAAACAAGGCAGACATCCACATTCATGTGTTCTGTGTCGGTAGAATTCACTTTTACTTCTTATTTGGATATTGAAGAACAGTCAAAAGTACAAATATACATGTTTTACGTAGAAGTCACTCAGTTACTGTAACATGAATATATCTAAGAAGTAATAGCTGAGGGTGAAGCTCATCAATAAGTCAGTCCAGTCACTACACTGGCTTTTACAGTGTTGGTGCTTAAAGAGTACATAGAGTTTTCAATTTTAACATCACATGAGAAAAAGCTTTAAGGATCAGTGAACCTATGCTATTTTGGGGGCCGCTGGCCGGGGCTGTGGGACAGAGTTGCTAATATTAGCATGTTAGCCTTAATTCTGATGGCATCCGAGACCAGCTGCTACACAGAAAGTAAATACTGCACTATTCGTGAGAGCAGCTTTTGAATGCCCGTAACCTGTGGCAGTACATGCTAATGCAGTAAGCTCATGTTGTGCTCTTTGACAGTAACTCTACTACTGTTGGTAGTCAGCTAATCAGCCGGACATGCTAATGATTACTTATCATAGATCAGAGAACAGCACTGTTGAATCAATTCTTTACACTTTCACTTTGTTTTATGAGTTTGAAAAGGCTAAAAAAAAGACAAAGATGCCCCCCTCTGAAGTCTTTACATAGTATTGCTTGCTGCAGCCCATTGAACAGTGCTTTGGGTAAGGAGAAATCCAAAGCTCAACAAGTCTACAGTGCCCAGTTAAAGTTGCTAAGCTATAACTGGACAGTCACTGTTCAGAGGAGGGGTTAGCAATCAGTTAAGTGAATGAATACTAATGAGACACACAATGATGCAGTATTTTAAGGAAATTATTACATTTTTAGTGAGGCCGAGGATATTTTTAATGAGCGTGAGCTCTTTGTATCTCATCTTTGTTGCAGTTAAATGTGAAAAATGTAAGAGCAGATTGTTATCAGTCGGACTTTTATGTAGAAAAACAATAACTGTCTTGTCTCCTCCTTTCCCCTCCAGATCATCAAGAAATCCTGCATTGAAATTTTGGCAGCTGAGCCCTCCAGTGTGTGTGCAGGAGGTGAGAAACCAGAGACGCACACACACACACACGCACACACACACACAAATGCACAACCTGAACCCGGTGCCGCCTGAGTCATTGACACAAATGCCACTCTGTCATCATTTCTCAAAGTGTGCGTGTTAATTTCATTAGTGGGTGCCTCATTTCTCCTTCTCCCACTTCAGTAATGACAATCCCAGACTGAAAAATGACCATTTATGGGCATCCAGGTCACTTACAGGAAATCTACTGGGACACAGTGCCACAGTGGGAAAAATGTCACAGGGTCTCATGAAAAGGATTAACTGCAAGAGAGTAGCAGTGGTGAGATTGGCTGCAGCTGAAACATAAAGTAGACAGCATGCTTTAGTGTCCTGCCAAGAGAAAGATTATGACAGCTAAAGCAACATTAAATGGACATTAAAAGGCACAAATGAACAGATAAAAGCAGGGGTTGATTAAACATTTCTGGCAAGAGCAAAAAGACTTTTATTGTTTTTCACATCTGCTTTTGCTTTTTTAAGCAGTGAATTACTTTCACCCTTTAAAAGGGAAAGCTTCTCACTTGACAGATTGAATTATATTCACTGGCCTGCTGTTGCAGCGAGCAACTATGCAGGTCCAGTCACACCTTTAAATATGCAAATTTGCAGGTATTTAAGTTAATGTCCAGCACTAGCTGGAGAATTAGAGCAAATTAGAGCTCATACATTTATTTGACTAACTAGTTTGTTAGTTTTCACAACCTGTCTCCATGCAAAATTAATTTCCTTCTTTCTTCCTTTTTTGTTCATAGAACAGTTACAATAACCTAGATAACAAAAAAATCAATATTAGAAAAAAGGGAAAGAAAATAATACATATATGAGCATATATAACCATGTACAAGTAGATTCCCATATACATACATATTTAAATTAAGTAAACATACTACAAAATAATAAAATGAAAAATGGTAGTCAGACAGACTAGTTAGTCTAGAGTTAGTACTATTTATTTATTTATCCCCTTCTACAGTTTAAATATTGCATTTTCTATTTATGATACTTTATGTTTTCACACCTAATGAACCACACTACAGTTCCTGAGTTTGATGGACTGAGCCCCATATTTTCAGATACATCCTGGTGCACTCAAACCAAAAAATAAACTGAATTATTGTAAGAAACCATTTAAACACAGTCCTTCTAACCATGCTTGGTGTGAGATGTAACTGTATAGTCTTGAACATGAAAATGAGCTTCATGTACAACAAATACAGCATCAAATGTCTGCTAAGTGTTTGAAATGTAATAATGTCAATGTGTGTTGTGTAACCAGAGTCTTTCCAAGTGGTGGTGAGAGGAAACGGTTTCCTCCATGCCAGAAACATTAACCAGGTGCTCTGCAGCTTCAAAATCAACGACACCATTACAATCAGTGAGTAGAGCCGCACCTCTGGTTGTTCCTTCCTTCTCATGTAAACCCAGCTTTCTGTAGCAGATTTTATAGTAGTCTTGTCTTTCATTTGTGTGCGAACCTGTGTATTCCTCATGAGAAAATGTGCGACTGTACAAAATAACCTCTGGAGATACAACAAACTCCTCAAAACACAATATATTTGAGTCCTTAAAAGTGAATCTTCACAAGAAGAAAACTCATACATGTAATTGTGTACCAGGGACATGCTCTCATGGAAACTGTGATGCAAAATATCAGCTTTTGAAAACCTTCTAAAGCCTTTATTGATCAAAATCTAGCTGTTTCATCCTTACACATACCGGTCTAAAGAGTGCCCATATAGTACAGTGACAGACAGCTAAATAAGTCAGAGTCTACTTCAGAAAGATTTATGAAACTACTGTCTCTGCGTCCTAGATGAAAAGCCGGCTGGAGTAGAAAACACATTCCTACTGTGTCCAGCTCCTGTCATCGATGAAGTTGGGAAGTAAGTTCGTCTTTTTTATGGCTTTATGATTTCATTTATTCTCACAGATCTTCTTTCAACTGCCTCTCAGTGGAAAGCACTTATATTTCACACTCAGTGGCATCCACGTGCATCTTAGATCACGTTCTTTGCCTCAAATACAGAAAACCACATGTATGCATACACGTGTGTATGTGCACAGACCATAAGAAGCCTGCCATACATTAGCTCTTTTTACGATCCCTTTCCATGGCCGCATTCCTCTTATCTAGATCCCAGTACAGCTTAGCAAAATACAAGCAGCTCTGTAGTCACACCAGCACATGTAGTGGTAAACCCTTCATGCATCTGTCCTGCTTAGAGCTGAGCAGTGAAAACAACTGCAGAAGCTTCCCAGCAGAAAGCCAAGACTAGAAACTGGAAAGCTAATGTGACTCAGCTGATGATTTGCCAGGTCATTGGTTTTAAATTCTGATGCCAAAAAAAAAAGTGAGAGTGTTTTTTTTTTAATTGACTCCTTTGTCTTAGTGCAGAAAGTGGTCCAGCTGTTAAGCATGTATCCGTAATAAATTTGTTCTGCTATACTCTTCAAATTTTTATATTAACAAAGGATGTGTAATGTGAAAGCGGTTGCTCATATTGATAAACCCACAGAGAATTATCACCCAGTGATGCAGCTCTCCTCAGCTCTATGGAGCATTGGAGCATATTTACTTCACACAATATCCCAGAATCCGAACTATGACCCATATACTGTATGATGAAATCTGGACTAGATATGCTTCGATCACGGCATCGTAAGATGTCATATCAAGAAATCTCCAGATAGGATCCAGATTCTTGCAAGAACCTGAAAAGGATATGTCCAGATTCTTTGAGTTTTGGAGTAGTGTACGTTGAGTTCACTGTTTTGGTTTTGGCCCACAAGTTGTGCATTTTTGGTTCAGTCTCACTGTTCACACCAGTGTTATTTAACAGCAAGCAGCTGTTTCCTGCAAAACAACCCTACCTGCCCAGCACAAAACAGCACACAGGCACAGTTAGCATCTAGCTGCTGAACATAATGGTGAATTAAGCAGCTTAAGAGCCAGACATTTCCCTGAGAAACCAACACAGAGCTAAAAAGCAAGTAAATATTGGACTAACATTGTGAAGATGGTCAGAAATGCAACTCCAAATGAACGTTAATGTCGTTCCCTGTCTGCTGGAGCAGCAAAATGAGCAGCTGTTTGCTAACATGTTTCCCATTAGAACTTTATAATATGTCAGTGCTGTGTTTAAAGCTTGTTCTGGTGAACAGAAAAAAATCTAATGCAGTTTTATAAGCTTTAAAAATACTGTTAATTACGACGAAATGACAAATGTGCCATATACAAGTGAACATTATAAAAACAAAAATACAAGTGAACAGTCCCTGTGCATTTGCATGATGAGGGAGGATCAACTTACAAGAACATGACTCAACTCAGATCAGACCCTTGCGTTGTCAGACAGTTAATTGGACAGTATGAACATTTCTTTCTGATCAAAAAGAAATGTTCTGCTTTTCTTGACAACCTGCCCGTGAGAGCACACTGCTGGCTACAGACTGAGATAATTGAGAGAAGATCTTGTAATCACTTCATTGTTTTCTGGCTCACTGAAGAAAAGGAGGAAGGTGTCGGGAAAACTAAGACTACTGAGGTTGGTTTAGTCGAACGTTCACCACACGACGGTCACACAGTTTGCTGGTGTAACCCTACCACCAGCCAGAACTGCTCCTCATCAGCTGACCATACTCTCCTTTTAGAGCCCTACCGTGGTCCAACATCAACAATCCACAAACCTCTCTAACCTTAGTCTTTATGGGAGGAAAAGTACACCAGGCCACAGAATATATGGTTCAGTGGACGGTGGTTAAAGACTTTAAACACATTGAGAGACAAAGAGGGGAGGAGTGGTCCCATCTTTCTTTGCACGCTTTCTTGACCTTTTAAGGAGACTTGTAATTACAATACAAATTCTTTAATTGTATTCTCCCACAGAAGCTATAAATCAGATTTACAGTTAATATTTACACTCGCCATGGTGTGGGAAGAGAGAGAAATGGGTTTTAACAGCAGTGGTGAAAGATGGTGAAAGACAACCTGGACTGATGAAAACTGTGGATACGTCATGGGCCTTTGCCTATCCCTGAATGTCCCATTAAGTCAGTTCAGTTCTGCGTTTGTATATTTTTTCATGCTACCTTATTAAATTTAAACTTGCCACTTAAACTTTCAATCACTTTCCCTCTGAAGACTTAACCTCCTGACTCACCAATCCCACACTTATCTTTCCCTCCTCCCCTCCTCTTTCTCT
Organism: Trachinotus anak; assembly: GCF_046630095.1. Lineage (NCBI taxonomy): Eukaryota > Metazoa > Chordata > Actinopteri > Carangiformes > Carangidae > Trachinotus > Trachinotus anak. Next base: position 16,030,606 of record NW_027273876.1, on the reverse strand, counting down.
CCACCTCTGTCTTTACTTCTGGTGCCACCGTGGCTCTTTTCACCGCCTCGCTGGTTGTTTTCCAGACCCCACCACCACCACCCACCCACCTTCCCTGCAGGCTCGTCTGTTCATTTTTCTCTCTGTATCTCTCATTTATTTATCTTTGTCACGCTGAAACTCCCTTTTTCATCCGCTGTCAGTCTTTCAACTGTCTCCTTGTCCAGTTCTTTGGCTGATCAAAGCCATGTAGCGGCTTGTCTGCTCTTTCAAGTGTGTGGCCGTGTGTGTTTGTATGCAGCCTGGTTCTCGGCAGGGTGGAAAAACCTTTGAGAGAGTGTTTAAACTGCTCCACTGAAACCCAGACAAATGAACTTGGTTTTTGACGAATTAGCAGTTGTTCATATCACAAACCAGTGATTTATATCTGGTAGCAAATTTGAGAATTACGCAGTCCCTTTACTAGAAACCCAGCCTATCTTCTACCAATTTTTTTCAAGTATAATTGAATGTTGGTGCAAAATATGAGCTCTAAAAAGAAGGCTCTTTTATTATGAGGGACTGACGCCAAAACTTGCCATCTGCTATTGATGTTTTAGATGGCCTAAATATATCCAGCTGGAAATATCAGGACATGACATAATGTTGTCTATATTTGGCCAGTTATACACAAAAGACAAGCAGACAAGTAAATAGGAATGCAGGCTATGTCGAGGTACTTGTTTAAGTGCTTTAATGTAGGTCTTTGGGTGACCCGCACCACCTAATGAGTGGCAGATGAATGTCCGTGTCTGCTCTGTCTCTTTCAGCTGTGTATATGTGTGTGTTCATACTTGAACTGTCTGCCCTGTCTGTTTCATTTCCTTGCTGAAGAGCTGTCTGACACAGTGCTCGACAACAAACATTTCCTGCTCCACATTCTCAAATTCACACTGGTCAGTTTTCTTCTTATCACTGTTCTTCTGTCTCTTCTTTTAATCACCAACAAAAACCAAACCAGGTTAATTAGGTTACACCCAGGCTGGACTTTTGGCTCTTATACAGAGCTGTATGTAAGTGGTCACATCCAGTCACATTTCAACCACACAGAGATTTATCAAAAAAAACACACACACAATCTGCCACATCTTCAGCTCTAAGACTGTCTTGAAGTTTGAGTACCCAGCCCTTTGTTGTCAGTGAAGTATGTATGCTATTGATCATGAACTTCACCCACTAACCCAACTCTGCTCTCTCTCCACTCTCCTTTTATTTTTCAACTCAGACAGCTCTGTGAGTCAGAGTATAGACAGGTTTATCAGTCACACGGCCTGCTTTCCATCTGCCAGACCTCATTCTCATCCACCTGGGGGTGGAGGGGAGTTTAGAAAGCATGTCTTTCATCCAAATGTTTTTAGGAACTGAACAGGAACAGCACATCACATGAAATTCTCAGAATTGTTTTTCACCTCTCAGAGGAGGGAGGGATTCAGACCATCAAGAAAGACTCTTGCAGTTCCAAAAACCTTAGGAGGCCAGGATCCACAGAGGGTTTTCTCATGCAAATACACAAATAATGGTGCCACTGAAGGAAATAATTTTGCAGCTCAATGTAGAGATGAATTTTAAAAAGGACTGGTGTGAGAGATTGTTGTCATTCCTTCGAGTTGTTCTCAAAGGAGCATGGTGTCATGTCTTGGAAAACAAACAACACACAACCTGACCACAACCATAAAAAAAAAAAATCTGAATAGGCAGGTTGTGTTTTTTCCTATTTCCATTTTATTCAAATTCTCATATCCTTCTTCGACCTCCATGCCTGCGGTGTGGCTCACTGGGTCACAAGATCACGCCCACGGTTTGTTTAAGTGTTTTTTTCTCTGTTTTTAACCACAATGAAAAAAATGTATTTGGTTCATTTGGGTTTAGTTTGCTCACAAGTTTGCTTACAAAGTGAGGCAAAGGCTCGTAAACAAAAGTCACAAGACTGACTGAGTAGCTCATTTATTGGACAGAGTTTTGGTGATATGTCTTCCTGCCAGGTCAGAGATTCTGGCAGCTGCAACGAGTCTAAACTAATTTGATTCCGGTTTCTGTAATCTAAGAAGTAACAGCTGAATATGAGCGTCACTTTCTTCTTACCTTGAAAATCTGTCTCCTTTGACTCAAAGCCCTGTGTGTTTTGTGATTGTCTCATTTCTAACAGTCTAGCTCACAGTTTGCAGGCGGTTCAATGATGTAATTTGGCATGAACCTAAGTTTGAATGACATCACTCTGATCAAACAAACTGGGCTTGAGGAGGAAACAGTTCAGACTAAATAAACTGATCCATACATGCTGAGTGTGATCTAATAATGTAACATCAGTAACAGTGATTTTACTATAGACTGGATATAAAGATGGACGTAGACTCTGGGTCTGAAAAGTGAAGCCAATGTAGAAGTGCCTTAAACCGGCATACTGTCTAATGACCATCAGGTTGCGACTCCACTGGCTGCGAAAAGAAGTCTGATTGTATTGAAGTCTATGGGAAAATGGCCCTGCTTCTCACTTGATTTATTACCTCAGTAAACATTTTCCTAATGATTTTATGGTCTCAATCACTAGTTTCAAGTCTTCCTCAATACAACATGATGTTCATTTCTTAAATTATGGTTATTTGTTGAGGAAAATAAACCTTAAAGCAGGGTAAGCATTAGGGCGTGGCTACTGTGTGACTGACAGACTGTAGTACAGAGCAGGTCAGATCCACCCCTCACTCCTCCTCAGCTCCACCTTCTTGTCGAAATATGGTTTCCTCTGGTTTCATAAAAATTAAGATGGTGACAGCCACATTTTAAACTCAAAACAGTAGCTCACAAACCAATGGGTGACATTACTGTGGGTTGCCACTTGAATGTTACATCACAACATTGAGATACTCACTTGTCCTGTGTGTGTCTGTTGTTTTGTTTCAGGGTGATTTATCTCCAAGTGAGCATGAATGACGGTCTGTCCTTCATCAGCAGCAACGTACACATCACCACCACAGAGTGTGTAAGTGGAAGCTTCTAATACCCCCCTCAACTGATGCATTTAAGTGCTGCACAATGAATCTTTCAGTGTGTGATTCAGCAGAATTATATTAGAGTACCTTAAATCAAAACTCCTGGGTTTTTTTAACATGCTTTAAAATATCTGAGAGCTAAAACTGACCAAACTTCTTCTTATGCAAAAATTACAGTATGGGTAGGAAAAAGAAAGCCTTGGACTTTGTACATGAGTAGGTTGTAATATCTTCCATGGCTAAATTTAAGTTTTTCAACTTCCAAGATGAAATTGAGGTTTTACTCTTGAGATTTTTAGCAGGTTTTGTAATATATTAAAATATCTTCTAGTGTCGCTTGTGGTCTCCAATCTTCTCCCTTCTTCTTCTTTTCACTTCTCCAATCTCCATCTCTTACCAAATGTTCCTAGACGCCAGCTGTTTTTGCTCTCTGCTGTGAGTTTCCTTACGTCCTTTATCTCTTTCATCTTCCCTTTTTCAGTTTTGTTATTTTCCCCCTTTTTCTGGGAGCCAAACCACGGGGGTTTGTAAGTAGTGATCCACCCGAAAAAAAGACCATCTGAACCCCCTGGGGTGGCAGGAGACGAGAGGTTAGAGAAGCAAGTTCATGACCATGAAGTGGCTGAGCTCAAATCTCAACATTTTGGTTGTAAAAGTGAAAGAGAAGCATCCTGTAACAGCCACCACTGAAGTGCCCTTGTGCAAACCATTTCCCCCTCAGCTGGAGCTGCTCAGTGCACTCTGAGACTCTTATAGTTCCCAGGTGTGAGACTGTATATAGCTGTGTCAGCATGAAGCAGGGTGGAGCTTCACTGCCTTAAAAAAACCAAGATTAAACAAGATGCAATTTAAGACAATTTAAAGCAATTTAACAAAATAAAACGTGTGTTGGAACATATGGCAGCAGATTCCCTCCCAGCAAAAAAGAAATGTGTTCTTTGAAGCCGTTTTCCCTCAGTACATGTGACATCATACCCATGAAAACACTGTGAGTTCAAACTGTTGTATTGTGGTTAGTGATATACAGAGCTCAATTAAACATACCATCGCAATTAGCTGCTTCTCGCCGCTAAACGAAACCATATATGCTGAAAACACATCAGCCTTAGGATGTCATGACAAGTTGCTAACTGGAGATGTGTACGCCCACTCCAATAAACAGCATGCAAGCCTATGGAAAAATCAAGTGAGAAAACAAACTTCATAAACCCTGTAAACCCCTGCAGCCCCTCCCCAAACTCTGTCAAAGTGTCACATTGATGGGTTTCAGGCTTTGGTGTTTGCCCACAAAATATGCCCATATAGCATGGGAACGCACACACTTCATATGTGCGTAAGCGGCAAAATGCAGATGTGGTCACTGTTGAATCTTTTTTTACCCCACAAGATTTGCTAACTTGCTGATTGGGAGATTTCTTAGAAATAGTAATTTGGTTTCAGTGAACATTATTGCCGTCTGTGACCGACCCCACGGCTGAGTTCAGATGAATCCCCCACGTCTTTTCCACAAGTTAGATATGGGAGAGTCTCTTTACATGGAATTCTCATCTGTGGTCTGTAATAGGAACCATGTTTGGCTCACAGATGCCTCGCTTAAAGTAAGCAATGTAAACTGATGGATTCATTCAGGGATTACACAACTTACATGAGGTACTGTCAGTGAGAAAAACAAAAATATTAACACTGACAGAAAGAAAATCAGTCTTCCTATCATCCTGCTACGATTATACTGCTACTTATAATATCACTGCTGCAATTTGACATACATGCTGCAACACAAGCAAATACAGATATGTGCTGCCAGTAGCACAGAAGACAATGAAAGTACCAGTTGGCCACAGTCAATATGTGTGACTCTTGAAGTTAAAAGTATTTAACAACAAGACGGCACAGCAGGGTTCATCACTTTCCTGTGTCCCTTGGAAACAACAACTGTGTCCCAGCAGGTTCATCACTTCATTGTCTGCCCCTGTGAACACTTCCATTGTCTTCTTTGCTACTTGCAAGTGCGTTTCTGTATCTGCTTGTGTTGTATGTATTTGCAGCACATGTGTTGTCAAATTGATGAAGATGTTTTATGACATTTTTGGGGGTTTTGTCTATTTGCAAGTGATTTTTTAAGTTGCTGTGTGTTGAGCTTTCAGGACCACTGTATTAAGTAAGTATCAAAAGTAAAAGTACTAGATAAACAGCACAGCCCATTTCAGAATCAAATACATTATATTATCAAATATTATATTATTGGATTTTAATATCAATGCATCCATGTACATATCATTGTAATGTTGCAGCTGGTAGAAATTATTTTAATTACTAAATGTTGGGCTGCAAAAAGTGAAATATTTGCCTCTCAAGTGTAGTGGAATAAAAGTAGAAAGTAGCATAAAAACCTCTACTCCTAGTATTACTTGTACCAAAGTAGCAAAGACGTTTATTTCACATATACTTGTAGTTTAAATCTCTGTTAAGCTATGTCAGACTCATGGTAGTAAAGTAAACTGTCATGTGTTTCTGTCTCTTCTCACCAGTTCGATGGCACCATCCTCCTCATCACCCTGCTGGTGTTGTTCCTGCTGCTGGCCCTGCTCTTCATGTGGTGGTTCTGGCCTCTCTGCTGCACTGTGGTAAGAAACAAACACTACATTCAGGAAGTCATCTTACAAAAAAAAGAAACATTAAAACATGAAAGTTCTTAAGAGTTCCTTTAAGAGCTGGCGGTGTAAAGGCAACGTGATTAATATGTTTGTGACAAGCTAAACAGAACCTGTTGTTTCCAGCTCTCATAACAGTGAACATGTCATGTGTCTTATTTTTCCACAGGTGATCAAAGAACCACCTCCTCCTCCTCCTCCTGAGCCTGTGAGTCAAAACACACACACACAGACACACACGCACACACACACACACACATACACATTGCATTGTTGCCTATTTAATCACAACCAAACACATTTTAATCCAAATAGAATACAGTGCAAGTATGATTCCTTTACTAAATTGTACTACAGTTTCTATATAATAATATATCATAATATGGAAACTGTAATAATAATAATAATAATAATAATAATAATAGTAATAATAACTATCTTTATTTATAGAGCACTTTTCTAAACCCCCATAACAGTGCTTTACACAAAGCAGCAGAATGAAACATGCAGGTCATATAGTTAGTCATTTAGTAATATGGACAATAAAAACAGAATCAAATACAATTTCACCAGTAAAAGTGCAAACTACCAATTAAGTAAAATTAAGTAAAATCTAGAAAAACTCTACAATAAAAGTACATTTAAGAAGAGATTTAAAAGAGGTCATGACTCTGTTGACCTGAGTTCCTCAGGCAGCTCGTTCCAGAGTTTCAGGGCTCTGAATGCAAAAGCTCTGTCACCTCTGGTTTTTAGCTTTGCCTCAGGAACACCTAAGAGATGTCTGCCTGAGGATCTCAGGCTGTGAACTGGTTCAAATGCAATTTTGCAAGATCATCTTAGAAAAATCTGCATGAAAAGCCATGAATACATCTATTTTATTTCGTAGCTATTGGTGGCCTCTGTATGTTAGAACGTACTGTATATCAGAGAGGAAAAAAAGTCAGTTTTTGTGTCATTATTTATGTTTTAGGAGTCAGATGATGAAGATGGGCTGCCTAAGAAGAAGTGGCCGACTGTGGATGCTTCATATTATGGAGGAAGAGGAATTGGAGGAATCAAGAGAATGGAGGTAATCATAAAATCTGCAGCCCAAAAAGCTGATGGAAATTAGACTAGTTTTGACAACATTCGCTGCCTCTGTTTTGTTGTATATTCATGTTTTGTCTACTGTCCGTAGGTGCGCTGGGGAGGAAAGGGTTCAACCGAGGAGGGGGCTAAGCTGGAGAAGCCAAAGAATGCTGTGGTGAAAATGCCGGAGCAGGAGTACGAACCCTTCGAGCCCAAACCTAAGAAACCTCAGAACAAGAAGCCGCCTCAGAGCCGGAAGTGGTACACACCCATCCGGGTAAATAAAGCCCCGGTTTCCCTCACCACCAGCAGACAATAATAGATACATTATATAATAGCATTAATTGACTTACTTAGGCAGACAGTCTATGGAAAATCACACACATAAGTGCATCCTTGCCATCCTGAAACAAAATACCAGCTTTTCAGGAACTCAAAAATCTGCCTTGTTTACAGTTTGACCACCATGCGTGTTTGAGCTCTTACCCACCGAGCGTCAAATAACTGAGGGTGGCAAAATTTTCTGAGCCCAGAGCCTGAAATCCTCCAGCTGAAGTTAAAACATGAAAAGCACCACAAGTGGAGCTGCAAGGTTTTCTCAAGACAGCAGGGAGAAATAAAGCCTGTACTGGCTGTGTTTATGTATCATTTGCTGCATAAGTACAAAATTCAACAACTATCAATGTACACACGTAACTAGTAATACAACATACACTGCAGACAGTCAGACATTATTAGACCTGGCGTCAGTGCTGTTTGTGCTTCAATCATTCACTACAATACAGCTCTGTGTAGTAACACTGGCCTTTTATACAGTAGCAGTACTGTTATCTGTACACACTGCTACCTTACAACTTTAAAGCACCACATACAGCACTGCAGTGATTCATAGTGACATTTTACACTCATGCATTTTCCTTGAAAAAGGTGAATTCATACAGTATATTGACTAGTCTGTGTGTGTTGGGTTGTGGTTGGTCTCTTCTACACCTGAACATCTTTTCATGTATGATTTTAAATCAGTTTAAAGTATTGACTTCCTTCCTCTTCATTATGTGCTTCATTATGAGGCCCAGGAGTCGTCAGTTTTGTGGTTCAAGCAAATGCAACATCACAACTGCACCTCACCCATTATGTGAGGAAGGAGGGTTCTCCACATTAATCCATTTAATTCACCAGAGTGTGGCTTTTATCATTCAGCAGTTTGTCAAAAGTTTAATGGTTAGTGTTATCCTCATCCAGTTCTTGTGGGACCATATGATTTTTATTACTGTTATTGCAGGGATCATCATTTATTCCCTTTGTATTGGAAGCAAGCTCCTGCTCAGTTGTTAAATCTTTCATTTTATTTTTATCCCTGGCAGATCATCAGGTTTGTGAGAAGGAAAACTTTATTTGTGGAAACATAGATGCCCAATTAGAGGGAATAAAAGGTTCATGCGTCGTGTATTAGGTTAATGAGAAATGCACCAAAATATAACCGCACGTTTTGATGTAATCATATTGACTAACCACTGATTAAAAGGCTTCAAACAGACAGGAAGGAACTAATCAGTCAAATCAGCTGCCCTAGTGTTTTTTGGGGGTCAAAACCTGTAGACTCTTGGCCTTCACTGAGAACCACAGACTAAATGTTCGCTGATACAGAATAAACAGTATTAATATGATTTTATTACGTAAAGGATTGTGGTCTGGAGGAGTTTGGTGTCCAGATGTGACTAGCTGTTAACCCTCTCCCTTTCTTCTGTCTTGTTCAGGGTAAACTGGATGCTATCTGGGCTCTGTTTCGCCGCGGGTACGACCAGGTCTCTCTGATGAGACCCCAGCCCGGGGATCATGTGAGTACCTCAGTGGTGTGCTGTGGGAATATTTCATTTTATCAGATGCTCTCACCTACACCCACTCTCATTCACTTCCGCCGTTACACATTTGTTATGCCTCCGATTCCACCCTCCTGTAGAGTTTTATATCTGCAGTGACCCACAGCAGCACCACCCTCTTCTTCCTTTCTTTCACCCTCCCTTTCTCCAGAGGTTAGACTCATGCGTCTCTGTTCATGAGTTCCAACAGTACATTTCACTTTTGAAGCCCAATAAAGTGCAGGACAGAGATGCTAATGTCCTACAATCCTAGGAACTTAATATAGTCCTTCTTTCACACTCCTCTCATCTTTACTTGTCTGAAATAATCAGCTTTTAAGACAACAGTAAGAAAAGTAAAGAAAACTTGATTGGCTTTAATAATGAGCCTGCACAACACCTGAAATTGTGATTGTGATCAAATGAAGGCGTAAGCACAGCATAAGATCTCCTGCTTTTCTTGTGTTTCTCCTGTTATTCTCAAACTGGACAGGATTGATTTCTCAGACTGTGATCTCTTCTTTTGCTCCTTTTTTCTCTACAAGAAACAGGTCAGAATCACAAAATAAGAGCTTATTTATTTCTGTGAGACAAAGAAAAGATAGCAAAATTGTCCTCTGGGGCAGTATAAAATGCTCCTTGGCCTCAGAATTAACAGTGGGCTAGCTCACTGTGGGTACAGTGGGAAGCTAGTTAGCCATGCATTAGTTAGCATCTTATTTTAGTGCAGATAAACAAACACTTTGATTTACACTTTTTAGTTTTGTAAGGACTTAAAAAGACACCACCCTCAGTTTCTCTATTTACATCCCTTAGTCCAACCCCATGTACATCACTTAAACACATAGAGAAAGCCAAAGCTTGACAGATCTGCTGTGTCTAGTTACAATTTCTAAGCTATGATTGGTCAATCACTGTTTGGCGAAGGGGTTTTTGTCTTCCCTTCATGCTGGAACTGCAAAATTTTGAGGTTTTGTCATTTATGATCAACCAAGTTTTTTCATTTATACAGTCACATGTGTGATAATCCTCTTTAGGGGGAGAAAAGCTTCGTCTTGACTGACAAAAAGCTTGAGAAACCCATTATTATGCTCTAAACTAGCTCATTTTTAATGACCCTGATGTATCTACAGCCTGAAAATGTTTCAGTCATCTGTACAGATTACTCATCCTGTCCTACCCTCCTCCAACTTTCTCTCTGTTTCCCTCACTCCTGGTGTTCCTGTGCTGGCTAACACCTCCGCTGGCCTGGCTCCATCCTGTTTAGCCAGCCTCACTCTCACACCTGCTTCACATTAGATGCCATAAATCTGATAGAAAGCAGAACCGCAGCTCGCACTCTGTCACATCCTTATGTTTTCTGATCTGTTCGTGTGTGTAACATGGTAAAAATTATCTCTTCCCACATCAGCCACATGTTTTAGTTTTAATGTCCAGAGGCTTTGTATCAAAAAGCCTCAGATAAGAGACTTGTGTTGATGTGAAGAGAAGATGAGAGTTCACTGAGTTTGGAAGGTCTCAAGGGTTTTAAACCTCCATGACACATTTAGCAAATTCAGTTTTAATGTTAAAATTTGTGCTGGTGATTCTTTATAACCATTTCCACCTTCATTAGTCTTAATGAAGGTGCTAACTAATTTGATTTGAAATCAAATTTAGTGGTGGATAGTAAACATAAGCTGAAGCTGGACTTCTGTAGGCTTTATGATGTTTTAAATGTAAATTCACATCCATCAATATGTTAATTAAATGTATATAATTGGGCATGTTTGTTCCACACCTTTTCTGCTCTTCCTCCTCTCCACAGTCGACTCTCCTGCTGATCAGGTCCCACTCTAAGCACTAGTTAAAACCATGCCTTATTAGCAGAAAATTTTCCGATGATCTTTTTTAACGAGAATTCCACATTTAAGAGTGTTTTCTTGGCACCACGAGCAGGTATAGAGGCAGGATTTGCCGCCAGATAAGCTTTCAGCTTTCCCTGAGACAGATGAGACAAAGAAAGTCACCATTAGCTTACAATTACATCTTTAACAAAGAAAACTGGCAGATCAGATAAAAAATGATTTTGGATTACATTTCCTTTGTCACAAAATTTGTCTAAGCCTTAGCAATAGCTGCATATGTAAGTTCTGCATGACGCAATGCTTATTCTCTAGAAGAAAGTGAGTGTCTCTTTCCACTGAAAAATTGTTGCCTCCTCAAGTCATTTGCGGTTTGTTTGAAATCTCCCAGACCAGCAGGCCAGTTCATTTCTATATTTCACGGAGGAAAGAGTGGGCACTTCTTTCCTTGCTTCAAGTGTTACCTGAAAAGCTCTTTGGTGTTAAGTTTCCTGCAGCAGTCCCACCCTGAACAGACCTGTTAGAGCAAAGTCTCACACTCCAAAGCTGCCAGACTTTCAAGTTAATACAAGCACTCACTTCCTACATGAGACCATGTTGGCCGAGTGCAGTGTGGATTCTTGATTGGTCATTTTGTCGCCAAGGTTTGTTTTTCATTGCTGTGACATTTGCCACAACAATGTCTGAATGTTGCAGCACAGCCATCACATTTTAGCCTCAGGGTCTGTTTTAAAGTGCACAGTGAAAGTATATTTGCCCTTCCATGTATTTCATTATAATAAAACTATAACATTTCCTAATAAATGACAACTAATGCAACACCAATTCAGCCCATATCCAGGTCATTAAAGCTTTCCCATTTCCTGTCTGAAACAATCCCTGTGGGTTAGCTCCGTACGGGTAATAATGCTCTACCACACAGGAAATGAAGCATTTTACACTGATGGTTTGTTTGTCATGGGAGTCAGCATGTTTACTGCTGACCTTATTTTAGCTGTTTACCTACACGATGTACAAGGGTGGACATGAGTCATGAGTTGGTCTCAAGACTCACTCGTGAATCTGAATCACTCAGTTTTCATACAGTACCTGGGGTAATTACAGTAATGTAGTTAGTTTGCGCACTAATTCATATGAGTTTGTGGACTAATTCAAAATGGATCTCCTCTCCTGTAGTGTTCATTCACTGTTCTGACTACACACCTACACACACACACAAACGCACACACACACACACACACATTTTTCTCTTTCCCAGCAATGAACCCAGTAACCCCTCTTCTTGTTTGCTTAGCATAGGCTCTGTACAGTACTGTGATGTAGAGCAGAGTGGCTGAGTGTGCGTGTGTGTGTCCTTGTAAACGTCACACAGTTACGACCAAAAAAAGTATTTTCCTAACAGAGTGAGGACATTTTGGATTGTCCTCACCTTCTGAAAACACCTTCAAGGGACCGTTGGAAGGTTAAGACTTGGCTTCAAGATTAGGATTCAGGTAAAGGTAGGAGGCATTCGGGCATTCAGCTGTGATGGTCAAGTTAGGGTAAGGGGCTAGGGAATGCATTATGTTACATTTAGTGTCCTCACAAAGATAGAAATATAAGTGTGTGTGTGCGTGTGTTTGTTCTTGCTGTGTGTGCATAATGTATATATACTGTATGTCCACATACATAACCACATAATTCACCAGTGATAGACCAGAGTTAAGGCCTCTAGATGATGTTATCTAAATTCAAGACAGGAGTTAGCCATTATGAGTGCGTGTGTCACCAAACCACATGAATTACACTGATGTCAGAGAGTACAGTATGAGAGCTAGTCTCTCTCTCTCTCTCTCTCTCTCTCTCTCTCTCTCTCTCTCTCTCTCTCTCTTTCTCTCTCTCTCCCCCTCCCTCCTTCTCTTTCTCTCTTATTCATATAAACACAATCATCTCCAGGGAAGTATTTAGCTGGCTAAAGGGCATGAGGTAATACCTAAGGCAGACGACTGCCAAGGCTGTCTCCATCGACCAACTGACCATGTCTCACACACACACACACACATTTTGCCCAGGCCTAGACAGTTTTATGACCTTGGTAAGACTGCAGACAGTGGAGGAGATCACCAAGTGAGTGTGGCTTTCTTTAATTCAGGAAAATGTTCAGAGATTCAAACCGCAGCTGGACGCTAGCAGAACAATGTACATGAAGCAAAGCTGAGTTTAAAAAAAACATACAGTGCACAAAACATGCACATGGAAATCAGCAGTATCTGGTTGGTTTTAAACCTTAACTTTGTCACATAGAGTTAGATGAGTAGATTGTTAGCACTTTCATGTCTGTACACTAAATATTAACAGTTCCAACTGGCTAACTTAGCTTAGCACAAAGACTGAAAACAGGGGGAAAGAGCTACCCTGACAACCAGCACCTCTACTAATTACTCACCTCACTAATTATCTTGTATTTCTCATGTGTTCATTGAGTATAGCTGAGATTTGTTTTTACATTTCTGGTACTGTACAAATCAAACAAACAAGATATAGCATGGAAATCAGGAAGCGTGGTAGGTGTATTGAACAGCGGCTGACTAGCTGTTTCCCTGTGCTGAGCCAAGTCAGCCTGATACTTGCTGTGCAGTAGCTTCTTACTTATCATACAGACATGCAAGTGATGTCTGACCTCTCCTCCAACTCTTGGCAAAGAAGCAAAGAAGCCTATTTCCCAACATCTTCTTCTTGAAGACCCATACGCAAATGTAATATTTGTACATATACTGAATGTCCATATATGAAACCTTTTAGAAGTAGGAACAATTTCTATATATATATATACAATTTCTATATATATATATATATATATATATATATTTATATATATATTTATATATATATATAGAATTCAGTTACACAAATACAATATGTAGACATGTTACATGAATATATATCCATCCCACTTTTCAGAATGGAAAGATTAAGCATTAAACTACCAAAAAGGAGAGAGTCTACTTCAGGCAAGAAAACAGTTTTAAAAAGCTGGGAAGATCTTCACACAGGCCTTTTTTTCATCCTTGTCTTGGTATGCCAGATTGGATAAGTGGCGACAGACCAGAAACTGGAGGTCGCTGCTAAATTCTTGTCCTTTTTCCCCTCTGTTTATTCAACTTTTTGTGTCTGCTCTCAGCAGCTAATTTACCAGTCGGGATGACTGGAATGTGTCCTCCAGGACTGTTTTCATTGATTTCCTGCCAAAATGTTGCCTCAGTGTGACTATATACATGTGTTAGAGACAGAGACATCATTCTGCATTTACCTGAGTTCATGTATAGACTGTATGTATTTCAGTTTCTGATGCATTGAGCTCTGAGATCGCAATCATCCAGCTTCCCTGCTAGCTTTAATCTGCGGCCAATCTGATGAGAGGCAAGTTTGAGTTCAACATCAGTGTTTGAGAGCAGCCTGCGGTAGATGTAGAGATGTTCAGCTAAATAAAAAAGGACAGGAATGGTTGTGTAGAGGAGAGGGCAAAAGTTTAATGTGGGATATTGAAGAACTGTCTCAGATCAGTCTGGCTTTATTATTATTTTCCTCTGTCTGCTATTGTTTTTCTCTAAATCTCCAGCTTTTTTTTCTCTGTCGCTGATATGTTACACTATATCATTATTTAAACCATGCCTTTTCTTCATAGACATTTCAATAAATTAAAACATTTTTAAAAATTTGAAAAAAACACAGGTTCAACCCATTATGTGTAATGCTTTTATGAGATGGAATGATCCCACACAGCTTTATGAGTGACATCAATTCCTGTTCTCTCATTTTCCACTCTGTAAAACCATGGTCCTGTGGCTCCAATCACTGATACTGGTTATTAGCAGATTAACATTACTTCACTCCATGCTGGCTGCCAACCATATGCAAGTATAGAGTGGGTGGGGTAACTATGACAACAGCAACCTCTATGAACCTCTATGGTGAAATGTGTGGTTAGTGTAATATTTTATGAGATGCTATGGAGTGAACTGTGATTTCTTCTGGAACAAATTAATTTGTTTTACAATATAAGTCACCCTTACACCAGTTGTTCTTGCAAAGTTCCAGAGAAACTGCAACCTTTAACCACAAGTCAACCAAAAACACACACACACACACACACACACACACACACACACACACTGTTTCAATTCCAATGTTTCTCCTCCATATGGTCTCATCAGAAGTAGGGGAGCTTTGGTAGGCGAGTCACGGTTGTCGGGACAGAACATTGGACTAACGGGGATAATTTGGAGTGGGGGCGTCAAAGCGGGGATTTAAGTGTAATCTGGAACACCAGCTGGCCATACACACACACACACACACACAAACACACACACACACACTTTCAGGTACACACACAGGTGTCTAATCTGCAATACATTTGGACTAAGGCAATGACATCAGTTAACCACAGGGTCATGGCCAGAGCCTGTGCCTGTGTGTGTGTGTGTGTGTGTGTGTGTGTGTGTGTGTGTGTGTGTGTGTGTGTGTGTGTGTGTGTGTGCGTGTGCGTGTAAATTCATCTTTCATTAAAATATCATTATTTCCAGAAAATGCAAAAGAAAATAGAAATTAAAGTGCATTTCCACCCTCTACTGTTGTGCAAATATAAGTTGAGTTTGTTTTTTAATCAAGAAAAACGGCTAGTGGTGCTAATTCTCCATTAAATTGTTGCAGAAGAGGAAGGCATTACAAGCTGATGTAATAGAAAACATAATGAAAACATAACATTTCTGTTCGTTTCATGATTCATTCCCCAAGTCTTTTCCATTGCACTTTGTTTTAATTTGCTTTTATCTATATGCCTTTTCACAGCAACTTTTCCACTTCAAGTAAAAACTTTTTGGATTTTTTTTTTTTTTTCTTCTGTATCTTTGGTGGTTTCTTTTATGCACAAATTTAAAATGCATATCAAATGAAAACACTTGGATGAAACAGAATGACAATGCTAAGATGCTGATGTTATAATATTTGTAAGTGGCACTATATACATTGGGCATGTCCATTTTTGGTCATAAATAATAAATAAAATTTGACCTGATGATGGCACTGTACAACATTTCAGGGAGATCCATCTAATGGCTGTTAAGACATTTCAGTTTGGACCAAAGTGGTGGAACATTGGCTAAAAAATCTATCAAATTACTTTTTTACAGTCCTTTTTAATCTTGCATGTCTCTTTCTTTTCCTTTAGGGTCGTTGCATCAACTTCACAAGAGTGAAGGACGAGTCGGCAGCAGCCAAGGCCCCACCTCGCACCCCGATCAACACGCCCTCGCCCCCACCGCCAGACTACCGCCCCGTGACCCGCACCGCCTCCTCGTCTCCCACCTCCAGCAGCCCTCCTGCCAGATCACCCCCATCAGGCCAGGTACTCCCAGGTCCGCCACCATCCCGCACCCCCCCAGGGCTCCCGTGTCCACCGCCGTCGCGCCCCCCACCCAGCCTCCGCCCCTGAATCACATAGACACACCCCTCTCCTACCCCCCAAATGCACCCGCTTTGATACACAGACTTACTCTGCTCTGTTGACCAGTTCTTTCAGTTTGAAGGCTGTGGTCCTCGCTGCCAAAGATACTCCTGCTATAAGCCAAAGATTTTGAATCCCAGTCAATCTGTGTTCCTCTTCTTGTATGGGAAAGAGTGTCAAGTTAAACTTTAAGCTGGTAATTTAGTCATGACCCACATGCTAACAGCCAGCATGATAAATTCTACTGGAAGAAAATGTTTGAGTGCCAGAGAAACTTGTTATGAAAACTGAAATTTTACTAACCTTGATACCCATTGTGTCATTTTTTTTAAGTGTCAAAGTGAAGAGTGGAGTAGTATTCGCTAATGAGCAGGAAAAATGATTCAACAAGCAGTTTGACTTAATGCTCTGTCCCATACAGAGTGAATGCAGTGATTCTGAGAAATATTTTACTTTGTGTTGGCGTTTGTTGTGAGATCAGGGAGGATTGTTGCTGGACAGCAAAGCATGTTGGGACAGGAAGTCCACAGAAGAATACTGCAATGGATGAAATTTCTTTGTTGTTTTTATCAACTACTGAGTTATGCCATTGTTATTGAGAATTGAGGTGAAAAGTAGGTTGTACATGGAAATCTGAGTAACCAGGTTAAACTTTGAACAGAATGGATTGGCTTATTTCTCCATTGCTGTGAGGTTTTGGGGAATTGGATTTCAAAACAATGTTGTTAATGGTGTTGAGTAACTAAGAAAATCATGTGATTAGCAAAAAAAAAAAATTCATTAAGTTTTGGACATTTGTCACAGATTCTCAGTGATTTTTTTTTTCTTTTATCCAACAGCATGCTAACCCAACAAATTCTAACCATTTAATACAGAAATGATACTGTTACATGATATTGTGGTCCAGTCTTTGTACAATTCAGTGACAGGGAAGTGTACAGATGTAATATGGAAGGTATGTTTTTACTTTTGAGATGCGTTTTTTGAATGCTACGTCAGTTGATGTCTTTGAGGCTTTGGATATTGTCCTTAATCATCTTTTCATGTAGTTGAATTTAGATTACAACAATATATATTTTTGGGGTTTTTTTTGTTTTTTTTTTGGTATCTGCGCACATAGACTGCTGGGCAACTACAGTATGTATTTGTTTTTGTTAGTATTGGGACATTGAAATCGAGCAACCAGAAATCAGGTTAACGTCTCTCCTCACATTTTTTATACACAATCCTGATACTGTACTTTGATACCATTATGTATGTTTTATGTCTTCAGTTTTATCATCACCGGTCACATTGCAGGTCACATTGCAACTGCAGGGCAGTTCAAAGAGCATCTAATTTATTTTACTCCCCGAGAGAAATAGAGGAGAGTACTTGAATATCGACAAGGTGTCCAACCACCAAGACGGACACTGTGCGCAGAATTTAGAAACACAACAGCTAGCCAGCTAAAAGTCTTACCAGCATTTCTCAACGCCTCAGCTACATTGAAAAACATTTGTTGAATCTGAAAGTGACCCAGTGACATTTTATGTTGCCTAAATTGGAAAAAAACACCAAATCTTGTGTGAATGTTGGTGTGCATTATGCTGTCATTGCTCTTTTCTAGCAGGTGAAAAGACACTGCCAGCGACTACATGCTAAATTGGGGAAAATGCCGAACACATTCCCCCAAAAATTAACAAGAAAGAACAGGAATATGAGATCTTGACTTCAGGATGTAGAAAAGCAGTTGAAAAATGTTGGTATTCCTTTTATATCCAGTGCCTTCTGGAATTTTCTTCTTGATTTTTTTTTTTAATACTTTCATTAATATGTACGTCATTCAGTTATGTCCTGTACCGTTGTGTTATTACATGCATTTGTAATCAGTCACGCCTCTTAAAAGTGGTTCCACTGCTGAGCTAAAGGAAAGGTCCGTATGTAAATTGCTTCACAAATGTTCATAATCCACATCCACATTTTCAGTGAACATGCCTTTTAATCTTGCTTAAAAATTTTAATTAGCCTGCTGGAGTCAAAACAACTTTTAATAAAAATGTGCTATGTGTAACAATTGTCAAATTAATTCTGATACATGGCTAAAATAACCATAAAAAAATAGTAAGATTTGGGCAAGATAATCATGTATGTCTCATTCAAATTTGACTGTATTTCCATAAGTCCTCTGATCATAAAAAGGATTTCCTCATTGCTGAAGAGGATAAAAGTGTTGGAAGAAAATTTGATTTTATGGGTCTGTAAGTTCAGAATCATTTCTCAACTCTTTCCTGAGAAAATTCATAGAAAGAACTGTGTAATCTGGTACTATCATAGGGAAAATAGAGACAGTGGTACACCTCCATTTAATTAATTCCTACTGATTGGTAGCATAACCTAGAGACTACGCAGCCCTCAGTCATAAACTAATGCATAATAGGCGCTGACAGGCTGACAGGCTTTTTATTTCATTTATTGAAAGTTAAACATTTTTCATAAATCTTTGGCTAACGTCACTGTTTGTCGATCAGTATTGCCTTTGACGTGGCACCACAAAGAATTTCATTGTGCCTTAAAAGAAAGTAAACCAGATCCCAAACTCAGAAACACAATTATGGTTTGTCACTTTGTAATTTGCTGCACCATCAAACTGCACCTTGGTTTGACTTCCTCCTTTTCCTCTTCTCATGTGACTGAGTGATCAGAGGCTCCCTGAGAAACTAAACCAAAGCAGATCTCATTATCTCAGTTGACATTTATTAATTACACCATGTGAATGAGAAAGTAGGATGTATTTCATTTGTGAAATAAACATTCAACTTGAATGTTTGGCTAGAGATACAACACAATGTTGCCTTGGTCTCAGCAGTGCATCATTGCTAATTTGCTATGATAATAATAAGATAAACACCCAAGACAGAATTACAGTATAAATGCAGTATAGATGTAAGATCAGTGCTTTAAAGGGAACTTGTCATCCCAAGATGAGTTGAGATGCATTATGTTAACCAGTGTTTTTTTTACAAGTATAAACAGCAGTACTGAAGCAATGAAAGACGTACAGTGGGGTCCAAAAGTCTTAGACCACTTTCCCATTCCAAAGTGAATGGGAAAGTGGTCTCAAACTTGTGGAGCCAACTGTATATGATTTTCTTTGTTGGTTGACGTCACTTTTTTTTTTTAACAGTATCAATAAAGGTTGACTTCCAAGCTTCTACCCGACCGTTTCTGTGTGTGATTTCTACTTGGACTCCTGTGTAATACAGGATTCAGTGGCCTGACTAATTTCCCTTTCGCAGCTCCACCCATGAAAGTTTGGACAGTTGATAATAACTGCTCTATTCAAAATTAGCCAAGTGTATTACACACACACATTTTGGCTACCAAGGCAGAGAATGTCCTGCCTTCTTGCAACAGTCCAGTCAAGGGTGTACTTAGCGTAATCTCTCTCCTGATTGCCAAAAATAGGTGTTTTTCCACAGTAGCCATTTTAACTTCATTACAGCAGGAAAAGCACAGGTGCAGCAAACAACATTTAGCAATTAACAATTAAGTTCCTCCTACAGCAGGAGCCTGTAACTGGAACTCCTAAATGTGAAGTAGCTATAATTAATGTTATTAGTTACACCAGTGTTTGTATAACGTATCAGAATGTGTGCTGTGAGAAAGCTGTATTGAGCAATACACAGAGCATTCCTGTCTGCAGGTGTAAATAATAAATATTAAAAACGGGTCTTCAATAGTTTCACGCACTATTTACCACCATATACTGTAGATCCACTCTTAAATTGAGAGTGGATCTTATCGCCTACCTCTGTAGCTGCCCGCATATCTGCTGAGCGTGTTAGCATCTTTCAGCTCCTTGTTTTGGCTTCTCAGCTCACAACTTCATTGTTTTGATTCATGCTGACTAATCAGCTTTTTCTTTTTCTTTTTTCTTTTTTTTAATAATAAATTGCTGATAAACCCACTGTACACTACCTATCCAGCACCAAACACCACGCAGACAAAGTTAGCAATTAGCTGGTGAGAATAGTGTAGCATTTAGCAGCTAAAGACTTAAATTCACCAGATTCACAGAAACAATGAATGCTAATTTTGCTCTGTTTATGCTTGATGTGTATGTAAGTTGCTGTCATCATCTTTATATGGTGATAAAAATGCTTGTTGTGCTGCCAAAAAATTGGCCATGAAAACTGTTACTGCAGGTTTAAACGAGTTATTACTGTACATTTGATAAAGACTATGTGTAGCAACCCAAAAACAAGGTAAGCTGAGTAACCAAATGAAAAACAAGAGTTCTTTAGCATGTTACGTTAGCCATTATCCAGTGCTTGTGATGCAGCCAGTTCACTTAACCTCCAGGCTAGCCTGTTACGGAAGAGCAAACCAGGAAAGTGGTCTCACTGCGGAGGATTTTCCTCATCCTTCAAACCTCCTGAGGCTTCCTTTTTTTTTGCTGATGGGGAGAAGAATGCTTTCCATTGAGTTTCCCCAAATGCATCTTTCCACGGATGTGCTGGATTCACCACTGGCTACCTTCCGGTCACTAACCTTTTGACCTCTACTTTTTAAATCTCCAAGAGACAGAGAGGAAGTAGGAAACAATGTCACTGTTGGACCTGAAGTCAAGTGTATCAGAGCATCCCCTCCAGGTCCAGGGATGTTCCTCTGTAGCTGACAATCAAAGTGTCATTTATAACCTAATGTGAACGAAAACACATTCTGTGCTGAGGGAGTATTCACAATCTGTTTCTCTGGCTGGTAATGAATTTAATACAGCCAGAATGGCCCCATGAGCAGTTCCAGCTGGATAATTACGGTGGAGTCTGCGTTTTTTCCCCTCCACATGCAGAGGAGAGAAGGATGTGGTGTGTTGAAAAGGGTGGGCTGAATCAGAAAAATGGAGAAAAGAATGGAGAAAATGAGGCAGACTTACAGTCAGTTCTTCAAACAGATTCAAACAAAGCAAAAAGCAAAAATAACAGCAGCTGGGACTCTCCCTCAGAGTCCCATCACCTTCACCAACCCCAGATCCAGATATTGTAGGTGGACTACATCCTGCTTCAGTTTTGAGAAAATGTTAGGATAAGTTTGATGGTTATTTTTTTTTACATAATGTTTGTGTGCAGTTGTACATACACTGTGATGTTAATTTACCCAACGGATTCCAAACACTGTATTTAGTGTATAGTAAAAAAAATACACATCCTGTTTGTTGGAACAGCAGCTCTCTGAAGTGGCTTTTACCGTGACACCATAATGACCTGAAATGATGTTGATGAAGAGATGGACATCTAGACAGTGTGTTTGCATGGTTACCAATGATTACGGGAAGATGTAGCTACTGGGTGCAACAAGTTACAATTTACAAAAGCATGGGTCTGGCTTTTCAAAGCCACAAATTGTAGGATAAAATCTGTAGTTGTTTATGTCTAGTTTTGTGGTCAAACCTACTGATACTTACGGAACCTTTTAAATACGCACCGTGTGATATCACACACTGGTGAAAACCCATGGAAACACAGCACCATGACGATGCCCATTGCTGCTGGCTGCTGTTCGTGCCAATCTGTTCAAGCCACAGATTGAATGGCTTCCCGTCTGACACTTGTGAGCAGTGAGTTGAGATTTCTGATGATGAACATTCAGCATTTTGCGTCATCACTGACAGCTGTGGTGTCCCACAACTTTCCTTTTTTTCATGTATAAAATGTGACTGTGGGATTGTTAGCAGAAAGTAAATGCCATGGATACTACTTATATTGTTCCACTGAGCTCATTTTCTGAGGCTACTACATACAGTATAAGGCTGTGACTGAAGTTACTTCCTGTCTACTATATAGTGCACTACATTTGCTGGCCACCATTTTAAGTCGATTGTCTGCATTCTGAGTGTGCTGATGTATCCACTATGCCCCCAAGGGTTTCACAGTGGAACAACAGAAGTGGTGCCAATGGCATGTTAACACAGAAACACCTTCTAGGGCAGGAAAGACAGTTACCGTGTCGTAGTGACCTCCATCTGCTAATAAAGCAATCAAGACAGACTGTTCACTCTTGACTGTAATCTTGCATCCCAAAGAAAGTCAAGCAAGTTTGGTTGAAAGCTGGGAATAAAGTGCAGAAGACACCACAGAATGTCATTATTATGCTTTTAAATGAGGAGACCTGAGGATGTTTCGAGATTTTTACTGTCCTACGAGGCATTTTACAAGCTAAACTTTGTGGCTTGGATGAAAAAAAAAAAAAAAAAAAAAAAAACGTAAGAAATTACGTAAGAAAGTATTACATGTGTTGTTTCCAGCAAGTTTGAATGGCAGGCTGTAAATTTTTACATTTGTCTAAATCATAATTTATTTGAACAAACAAACGTCATGGTACACTGCATTATAAATGGTCATTGAAGGGTTCTGCAGCCACATCACAACAAGCAATTTAACCTAGCTCTGTCTTTCTAGTCTGGTACGCAGATATTCAGACAATATTTGTGGGAAGTAAATTCCCCCGTCAACCGTCATGAGGCAGGCGAGGCTGCAGGCGGATTTGTGCAAAGCCTCCATAAAACATATCATTATATAAAGACGACAATATACAGAACTATACTGTTCTAATGAGAGCTGAGGAGCTCCTGCTGTATGATTATGATTGTTATGAAATGTCCCAGGAGGTAAGTGCATCATTTATAGTTAGATGACATGTTTACTGCTGCTTGGTTCTCCCTCTCTGTAATCTTTCTTTTTCTTTCTTTCTTTCCTCTTTCTTTCTTTCTTTCTTTCTTTCTTTCTCTCTGCATGTCATTCTCTCCCCCAGGCTGAAGAAAAACTGAGGCCCATAGGAATGTGCTGATGGCTGTGTGTTTCATCTTGGTCTCACATTACCGCCCAGACTGAACCTCATTGACCCAACACACACACACACACACACACACACACACACACACACACACACACAGATGCTGGTATTTGTCATTGTGCCTGTATTTTGATGCCCCTGGTCTCCAGGGTAACTGGTGTGAGTGCAAACAGTCGGCTGGAAAGATGGAAAGCTGTCCTGTAAGCACAGTGGTGGTTTTTTCGCAGTTAAAGCTGAGTTTATATAACCATATTCTCCGTCTCTGATCCTCTACACAAGGCTGCGTGGGGAAAGCGTGTCATGCTTTCTTGTCCGTGCACATCTAACTAACTCTGACGGGTCGTTTTAATCCAGCAAAGACAGGTGAACAGTTAATTTGGCAATGCATATGCGACAAAGGTGTCAAACCATCAGCATTGACAAACTATTACATGGTGCTATGCTTTGAGTGTAAAATGAACTCTTTTTAACCTTAATTCTCATTGGTGTCAATGAGGGTTTAATATTAAGCCTTCTGTGTAAATTGCGTGCTACACAGGCAAATCACACAGCTTAACATTTTTAACATTATCTTTTCTCTTATCTCTTGAATGTGTTTTCATTCTCCAGAAAAATTTCCTGCATAGTTTCGATGTGAGGTACGAACCTGATGTTAGTTCTCCTCCCTTCCCCTCCTGCAGTTTAATTTGAATAATGTGTTTCTGTTCCTTATCATGATTGTAATGTTGTATCACTGCCATTAGTTTAGTTTAGTTTAGTTTAGTTTAGAGGGATGATGCAATTTAACATAGTTCCGATGCAAAGCATTGAACCTGATGACAAAACAACTGATAATATCATACAGTTACCTCGAAATGGCTGCAGCTTTAGTTTGCTTTTGCTGCTAGCAGTGTGGGAGCTCTGTTCAAAAGTGTGAACAAAATCACTTCTTTTCACATAATTTACCACATTTCACCTGACCTAAATATCCGGCCACACAACGACGCAAACTATTTTGTAAAAATCACAGTTGAAATTTTAATATCTGTGACACCAGAGACTGCGATTTGCATCCTGTCTTATATCAACACTCAACACTGGTTTAATTTTTACCATGAAAGGAAAATATCAGTAACAGAGACTTTAAAAAAAAAAAAAACATTTTTTAACATTTAGAAAACACAAATCTCAGACTTGTCAAATTTTCACGACATCACTTTAATAATATTTGTGCTATTGGTGGAGGGCAGGTTGCAACATCTCTTGTTGAAAACAGGCCTTTCTGCAGATAGGCTGAATTCATTCCACCTGGCTGTCAGCTCTCAACCAAAACAGTTGCTAGTCTTCAGTGATTTTCCAACACTGAAGATGTTGTGGACTTTGGAAAACCCCGAGTTCCTGACTACCGCTGACTCACATTGCTGTCAACAGTGTGTGAGTGTGTGTGTGTGTGTGTGTGTGTGTTTGTGTGTGTGTGTGTGTGTGTGTGTGTGTCAATGGTTGGTTTATGGGTTATTATGATTTTACAGTTCCAATCAGGTTTTCATGTGCTTCATTTTGAAATTTTATTTCAGTTTTGGTTTTGGTTTAGTTTTTATTCTATTAAATGCTCAGTTTCATTACAATTTCTGAATGAAAATGTGTGGAGAGTTTGGCCGATTTATGTGAGTAACAACATACTTTGTCTGTGGCTGCGTCACCATATTGATCATTTATTGTCGTTTGATCAGGCCCTGTTTATCCCACACAGTTAAAAAGTTGTTGAAAGACAAAAATCTGGAAAAAACAAGTTATATTTATTCCATTGGATCAAAATTATTTTGCTTAAATGTAGTTTTAAATTTATTTCCACTTGCATCACACTTTTTTGCATGCAAACATGCTGCAGCTGTGATCCCACAGATAATCCTCTGAAGAGCACGATGTGCAAGTTAGACAGAGAAAAACAAAGATGAAAAGCATCAACTGAGACTTGACAATTGCAGACATGTTGTTCGACGTGTCTGGGTCCAATTACACTTGATGTCATGCAATTTCCTCATCCCATGAATCTTTGGATGCACGGACATCGCTATTACCAGGCAGAGATGTACATAGCATTTGAGTGTTTGGTTTGTTTTGAATGTGTATGTGCATATGTGTGTATGTGGAAGTGTGTGTCAGCTGGTGTCTGTAGGCATATTGTTTGTTTGTCGGTCTGTCTATTCATTGACAGGAAAATCATATGACAACATCAATGTATTTTTTGGCAAACACAATATGACAGAAACATGTTTCCAACACACTTTTGGCACTACAACATCACACAGTTCATATGTGCCTGATGCTTCTTGCAAAACTTTCAGGAACAGACTGACTGATGGGCAAAGCGTCATTTACGACAGCGTGCAGCGCTTCGCGTAAATGGACACACAACTGCTTTAAAGAAAAATGATGAAATAAATAAAACCCGCACTCTGCTGCGATCCTGTCGCTGATGGAGCAGCAACTGATCGAAAAGGGTTAAAAAAAATAAAATAAAGAAATAAAGTGAAGCAGCCACAGTGCCAGCTCTGCTTTGCTCAGCTCTGAAAGGATTACAGTTCTGTGATGCAAACGTGGCACCAGGAGCTGCCCTCAACAGACCCCCCCACCCTCCTCCACACACACATACACACACACACATAAACACACACACACACATACCCCTCCTCCACACTTCCTCCCTCTTCCTGCCAAGCCAACACGACCACTCGGGGCCCAGGGGCAACTTGTGTGGCACAGAATCCCCTCCCCACCTCCACTCCTTCATCTTCTCCTCCCCTAACATCCACTCAGGAAAGCTGTTCTTGTGTATCTGGCTCCTTACTGACTGTGCAGTGACATGTGAGTCCACCTCCTGTCACGACCTTTAACCACTTCATACGAGCGTAATAATTCTGCGGAGAACTATATGAACTCTCTCAGCTGGTTCTCCACAGCACCAAACTAGGAAAACAATGTTATTCTCTTGTATTACCTGTGTTTGTTGCCAGATGATTCGTAACTAGACTCTTTTGTGAAGAGACACTGGAGGTTGTCCAAGTTGAGCTTGACCTAGACTGTCTCCAGTGAGGATGAGTGTACCTTAAAACTTTTATTACCTTGCTACCCCCTGACCAGGAAGTGGGAAGAAGGAGAACGGTAAACAAAGCTTGTTCCAAGACTCTCTCACATACACCCACACACACACACACACACACACACACACACAGAAATACGCACCCATATGGACTTTGTTCGCATAGATTAAGAAAAATAAGGGTGGCCTGGTTTAAAGAGAGATTTAATGGGATATGTGGAAACACACAGTATATAAAGCTAAAGCACAAGCAAACCAAGAAAAACATTTTCACATTGTTCCAGTTTTTCCATGAAGGTGTTTTACTGCCTAGATTTGGATTTTGGTTTTTCTGTTTGTGTGTTTCTCTTAAACATAGGCCTAAACTACAAACTTACAAGTGGAGAATATCACTTTCAAATGTGTTTCACTATAGCTATTACAGGTGGTGTAGGATAAGCCAACAAGCTGATATAACAATAGTAGTTAAGGGACTGGATGAAAATTATTTGGATGGGGAGGTGGGCTAAACCCTATGCTTAAATTTATAGAAAAGTTAAACATAGAGCTTGTTTCATCATAAATACCAAAATGTACATGATGAATTCAAGTCACTTATATGTTATATAATGTACTTATATTTAAACCTTAATATTTTAATGAGCAAAGCTGCCAAATGAAGTGAAACACCAATGCCAATGCTGTTGATAGGCTTAAATCCCACATTTTGTACTGGCCCAACCCAATTTCCAAATATTAAATCTGTTTTTGTTTTTCTGTTTTTTCTGAAGAAAATAAACACATAACTCTCCCCCTTTAATGACCCCCGCTCCATCCATAATCATTTTCGTTCAGTCCCTAAAGAACTTTCAGACTTCTCAAGTTGCGATACACACACCTCAGGAAGACCATCAGTCTCCGGCTTTTTAGAGTTTTGGAAGGAACTGTAGACGCCTCGGATTATAAAGACACCGGAGACAGGACCAGAGACAGGGAGGGCATGACGTGACCAAAGTGAAGGACCGGGCACGAGTCTCACAGTTACACGGTGGGCACATTAGCCAACTGAGCAGCCAGGACACCCACAGTTTGCTGTATTTTGCCCGGAATGGGACTGGTTCTCATCCCACACATGTGCTCATGTGCAAAGTTACTTTTCCAAATTTTCAGGCCTAGTTTCCATTAATCCCCATATCTCATTATCATGCCATGTAACTTCTAATAGGAAAGTAAATGGAAGAGAAATACTTGAGTCTGGCATTTGACTGCTGTATTCCAGTGGGAATGTAATGAAGGACTTTGGGGTTAAATGACTGTTTCAACCATGTTTCAACAACTCTATTTAGGTTGCAATCATCTATTGTGTAGTGGAGAAGAAATGTAATTATTTAGGTGCTGCTCTAACAAGCTCCATACACATTCTGACACTGACATGAGTATCCAGCAAAGTTATAGGCTCATACAGCTTTTCACCAACGTGTCCAAAGTGATGGTTAGTGGGACAGACACAGCATCTCGTCTGGTTTCAGTGACATCAGAGAGAGAGAGAGAGAGAGAAAGAGAGAGAGAAAGAGAGAGAGAGAGTACTAAGTTTGAGTGCCATAACTGATTTTTATAGCCTGAGAAAAACAACCACAGACTGGCGAAAGTGTAGGTGTGGTATGACTGCATGGAAAATACACCAATGCACACAGAGGGCAAATGATCTAAACTCATACTAAAGCTTGCACACTCTGTAAATCATGTCCAATCATAACCAACACCAAACAAACCATTGCAGTAATACCTTATTATTCATGGGTGGGGCCACCTTAGCTGACAATGACAAGAGGAGTGTATAAATCTGCTGTTTATAAGAAATAAACTCCTCCGGCGGCCTGCAGCCGCTGTGCTGTACTGTAACCATGTTCCAGCCTCACTGTTAGCAGGTGAACATGTTGTGTCCCCTGTCGTCAGGACAGAGACTATATAGTAAAACACCATTTATAGTAAGCTTCGCTGGCTGGCTGCTGATTGCAGGTCTCGATCTTTAAAACTCTTAGCAAGACAGCAAGTAAGCGTAATTCCCAAAAAGTCAAACTTTTCCTTTGAAGGTGTGATAGTGTTTAGTTGTGAACGTCAGTAATCTGTGTCTGCATCATGTCAGAATGGGACTGATACTGTGGCTGATTCTGTGCAAAATACTCCACAGCATGTTGTCTGGGTTCAGCTAAGTGTGTAATTGCACTGTATTTCTTATATTTAAAGCCAAGCAAGCTAATTACAACTAACTCAAGGACAGACTCAAGCCTTAGTCACACTAAAAGTAAGCATTCTCGTGCAACTGTCTCAAAAATAAATGACTTTGACACACAAGCAGAATCAGACTTCACGCGTGTGGATTCTCCCTCACAGCCACAGTGGCAGCCCGATGCCATCACCAACCACAGAAAGTGAAAAAAAACACACCAGTGCAACCCGATAGGACAAAAACGAGTGACATGAATTGTCATTTTTCCACTATCCTGCCGTGTCAAGCGGTTTGGATACAGCATTATGTAGGTCAGCTGTAATTATGCTATATTAAGAGTGTGTGTGTGTGTGTGTTTGTGTGTGTGTGTGTGTGTGTGTGTGTGTGTGTGTGAGTGGGTGTGTTTCAATCAAGAATGTATCTGCCCCTCTTCTGTCACAACCAACTGATTTATTTGGGGTGCTGTGAAGAGAATAACTGCAGTCATCAGTGTGTGGTTCAGGCCAGGATGACTTGGGTAACGCACTATCCATGTCATTACACCACAATAATGAACTTTATTTATAGGCAAGCTTTATAATTATAATTTATAATTACTAAGTGTCTCAAACTATGATAAAACATGCACATGCAGCACCACACAAAACACACAAATATAAATATAAGTACGCAGATAAATCAAAGTTTTTTGTGGACTTACTGGTGTGTTTATGGTCTATGCAGACTGGAGTCCTTGGAGATTTTTTTTATTCTGCATTTATTTTATTGATTGACTTACTTAGAGTTTTGTTCATTCCGTCTAACAATACAGAAAGACAGAACCAAACAGACAAACTTTGGGTATTGTTTTATTTTTTTCAAATTTAGGTTGTTATGTCATGGCAACGCCGTTAAAACAAAAACAAACAAACAACATGGTGAATCCAAACATTAGCACAAAGCTCAAACGTCCAAGACAAGAGCTGCCATACAGCTTTGCATCCACAAATATTTAGGTAAAAATCAAACCCAGAAGAGAAAAATGAAGGTAACGACTTGATTCTTGGTGAATTCTTTCATCAAATACTTGATGTTGTTTGGCAGCCGAGTCTAGCCTCAGTTTCAGCTGCACACAAATGCACCACACTGGAATTCTTTCCATGCTTGCATCTGTATGACTGTTTAATAATAATGTAACATTCTCAAACAGAAAACCAGACATGATGTTTAATGTGATGGATTGATTTTCTTACGCACGTTTCTGTTCTCTGCATGCTGGTTTTTTCGACCTCACCAAGTTGAGTGGCTCCCTGGAAACGATGAAAAAAGGGATTCACATACCTGAAAGCTAGTGTTATACTTGGGAAGATGCTAGGTTCAATACAGTCATCGGTTTCTCTGCCACAGTTTTACTTGGTCTAATATGACTAGTAGCTCGTACGGTAGCTAATGTCAGCGAACATTAGATAGATACTGCTGTGTAGCTAAATGTCAGTTCATCGACTTTACTACTTCTCTGCTTGTGCTACTTTTACACCATGTTTTAACATATTACTGAAAATAATGAAAATAATGGTTTCATCACAAAAGGAAGGAATTTAAATTGAATTTAGCAACTTTATGCTCTTAAATTAATGCACCGAGTCATTTTCAGGGTATTGGGAAGCATTAGCAAATGTAATATATGTACATATATTGAATTTCCATATATGACATATCAACATATAAAATACATACATTTGTAAATATGATACATAAAAACTATTAAGACTTGGAATCATTGCATATGTCTAGCCCATATATAAATATGTATTTATGTATGTAGGCTAAACTTATATTGTAGACGTATGTTACATAAATATATAGCCATCCCAAAACCTGTCAATATATGTTGATATTATGCACAATAGGGTCCAAAATTCTGAGACTTTCCCAGAATGGGAATATAGAGATGTTTGGAGTTATTAAGGGAATTTCATATATGGATGGATAAAGGATGTCTATATGTGACAATAATATAGGTGACATATGGCAACATCACTTTTGATATGGGGACATTCACTGTATGTTATATATTTCTGTGGGGTCGGTCAGGATTAGCACAGTTTCACTTTCCCCATAGTCTGATTAAAGCGCTTCATACGTCCTTCCTGTCAGAGATCCATTTCTCTGACCTTCAGGCGACTGCTGCCTCACTTTTTCCCTTCACTGTGGGAAAATCTGCCTTCGATAAGAGCTCATATCAGCGTCTAATACCCTGTAGGCCACCAGGAGATTCTCCTAAGCTACAGTCTGGTACAGGAAAAGCCCCAAGGTAGTCTGCTGATTAGAATGGAGCTGCCAGGGAGCCTCCTGATTGGCTGCAGGGAAATGAGGACATGGTTACTTTGAATCTGGGGGATTGAATCAGTGTGTCTCGTACCATGCACCTGCACTGGGGGGAGGAAGTGTGTCTATGTGTGTGTGTGTGTGTGTGTGTGTGTGTGTGGCACACTTGGCAAGCTTTGTGGCGTTAAGGGCCAACAAGAGCTGGAAGAGGCCGTGTTGACCCTGGACATGGAGTGTGGTTAATTGGGTTTCTGTCTCAGTGTTAATTAGTGTGCCACTGTGCAGCTGTCCACGCATGTGTCCCCATGCTCATGTATGTGAAAGGTGTACATCCAGCACCAGCTCCACCTGTCCTGCTCTCATGTAGGGGACCTGATGTGTGTCACTGCAGGTTTCTCAATGTCTCCTCTGTCACAGTTTATGCCCCTGAAACAAAATCTGATCCACTTAAGATTTTATTTCAGATATGTGGGTTAAGACGATGTGCTCTTTGGAGTCCTGCCGTAGTTCTTAGTAAACACTAGCTAGTTTTAAACTCCTGATTTACTAAGTGTTTGCACCATTTAAACTTCAGAAATGTCTTACTGAAGACATTACCAAGACAGAAATATAGAAATAACTGTAACTGTAGCATCTCAAGCTGTAACATAACATTAAAAAACAACAGTTTTAGGTGTCAAAGGACATATTAAACCTACATGTTAATGTAGATATTTTCGTTCATGTAGTTTAAAGTGAGAGGGTTAGGGTAACCCTAACCCCAACCCACCATAATGTTTTGTAATACTGTTATTTTTGTGAAATTTTAGATGATATTTTTATTAAACACTATTTCAATCAAATACCTGGTCAACTATATAATATCATTTTATTTATCTTTAACTCTTTAACTCTTTAAATGGGGCACAGAACTTACAAGCGAATGCTAGTTTTGTCACTTCCTAGCTACTTTAGTTAGCCACACAAGTTAAACCTTGCACTTAGCTGGTGAAACAACAGTTTTAACAACTTATATCAACGTGAAAAGCAGTTTGTGCAGTGCAACCAGTTTATCTAATAATGTGTAAATCTTCACTAGACACAGGTTATGTTTGAAATGACCTAGGAAGAGATGGTGCAACCAGCTGCTGAAGAACTGTGGACCAAACCTGCAAATGTTGACAAGATGCAGCATTTAGAGGTGGCTGTGAGATGGGATCGGCCTTGTTGACCTCGTACAATATATTCAGTCTTGAAATATAGACTTAAAGGAAGCAGCCCTTGAACCATGCAAATTCAGGCAAAGAAAGGCCTTGTTGATCTGTTGTGTGCTTTATTTTGTCTTGAAATCAGAGCTAAAGAAATAACACGATGATAGAATTACCTGTTTCTGCAGTCTGGGGCTGACCATCTGTGATGCAGCCTTTGAGAAGCATTTAAGGCAAAACAACCCAGATTATTTTTTAATATGAACTCTGTGACAGAGATGGATCAGGCTCTTGTTGATTCATAACCCCACAAAACAGGCATGCATAGTTTTCCTGTGATTTTCAAGCTGCTCATAAAACTGTTCAGTTTTATGAGGGGAAAAAATGGCAGCAAAATTAAAAATTACAAACCGATGTCATAATAAACATAACCTCAGGGTTAAAAATATCATGATGCTGGCATTTACAGGAAACAGATGACAGCTTGTATAATATAAATTGACGATGAAACATCTCCAGTCGAGCTCACAGGTCTCTTTATTCAGATTTTACAAAGTGACGCGATGATTGAAAATGATTGTTTCAAGATTGTTCCTTGCTCTACATTGACAGCATAACAGGTTGGCCCAGACCTTTAACCTGTTAAGCACGCCCCCATACACACACACATACACCCACACATGCACACACACACCTTCCCGCCATGCTAAGCTCTGGAAACCTACCTCATCTCGTAACACCCTCCACTGTCTGTGCTCCTACTGGGCACTGTGACGTGGTCTGTCAGGCCATGGGGTGACCAAGTTCACAGTTACGATTTACAGTAGAAGGTATTAGATGACTCACATACACACCACAGCATTAGGCCAGGTTTAGGTGCGCGCCAGGTGAGGGTTAGGTAAGTGGATGAGAGTCTGGTGAGAGCAGGAGTTAAGGGATTATTTTTAAAGCCACCATAACTGGCCGTACCAGCACACATATCCATGCAAACACACACACACACACACACACACACACACACCAGGCTCACGGGCTCAGTCCTTAGAGGATTTCACTTCTTCATCTATTCTGGTTAGAGTCTTCTGTTATTCTGGACAAAAGTCTGCTGTGCATAACAATCCCCTGTATTTATCCCACAGACAGCACACACACTTCTCTCGTAAACATCCTGATGACTCATGAATGACCTCCAGTTCCTGTAAGTTAGCGCAGCAGATTATTGTAGGTTCACTAACATCAAGGACCCGTGGCACTGAAAGGGATCAGCGTTAGAAACAATGGTGGGTTCTCTTACAAAGCGTGCCAGCATGACACTGCTCCAGGAGCTGCAGAGGGGAGGATAAATGGGAAAACAAATTTGTATTCCCAGTGGAAACACAATCAAGATATACTGGAAAATGTTCCAACTCAGAGCTGTTTTCGGCTGCTATGAAACAAAGCAAGTTCCACTAAAGGCAGTCGTGCACAGCTTATTTATTCGCCATCACTCACAGGATAATGAAGCCAACAGATAAGGAAAACTAAAAATGACATAGATAATACTCAATGCGCATAGTTTCTGACAAAAAGTACACAGTTTGAGTCAATATTTGAAAAACGCTGATTTTGAGGGAAAGCATCTCCTAAAGTATTAAAAGCCGGAAAATCTTTGTTGGTGGAAAAGAGTGAGCACAGGCAGAAAATAAGTAGAAATTAGTGCTGTGACTTTGAACTCAAACAGAGTTGCACAATTAGCACCGCAAACATTTCATCACTCAGAAATTATGCATTGCCTTCAGTGAAGTAACTTTATTTTTCATTTGGTGTTTTTCTGGGATGTTGGATTATAGGAAATTCCACTACTACTACTAGGAAAAATGTAAGTAAGTGCTCCAAGTTGGAGACCTTCAAGATTTCTCAGGACTGTATTTTTTCTGAGCCACAGATATCTGTTGCCGGTGCTATAAATTGCTGAGGCCATAAATGTTACACTACATAGCACTACCACCTTTATTTATTTATTTATTTATTTTTTAATGATCTATTAAAACACACTTGTGTGGCAAACTGTCCATGAAAATCCAACTGCAGGCCACACATCTGGGAAGCTAGCCAGTGGAACGAGAATGAGTAGGGTCCCCATAACCTTATCCTCTGTTCGTATCAAGAAAGTTGTCCTCATGTGTGCCTATAAACTCATACTGCCCTTTTAACGATTAGCTCTTTCTCACTCAACTTAAACTATTTCACCTTGATAAGTAAAAACCACTTTCTGTCTATTTTTACATGGAGGTTAGAGTTAGATATTTGCTGGCTAGCATTTTACAGGGTCTCCGGACGACTCTGCAGACCCTTGTTAAACTGTGCGAATTACAAGACACTCCTACTGACCATTAGCTTTACTGTTAGTTTGTGTTGGTAAGTTTGATGGTCAGTAGAAGAGGAACCCACCGAAGTTGTAATTGCAGCCTATAAATTGGGGATTTCCAACAATGAAAAAACATACGGCCCATGTCCGGTGGGGGACGCAGATGAAAGTTTTAGAGTACAGCTCTCTCCTGATGATTTTTTGTTTTACTCTCATTTTTGATGGACTGTTTCCTGTGGAGTAGACTTTCCATCATACTGAGGACAGAATTTCACTTGGGCAAATGTACAGTGTGGTTGTAGTTTTACTTTGTGATTCAGTTTGACAACTTACATTTGTCTTTTCTCTTTTGGCAGAGTTTTGAGGCTGGTTTAAACTAACCTGCAGTCAGTCCCAAAACAAACGTATTCAAAGCACATAGATATGAAAAAAGATAAACTAAATGATACATTTTACATAGATTTAAAAAGGTCTTGGCTTCACTGTGTCAGTTGGTACTTTTGAGCACCGTATGTTAAAGTTATATAAAATTTCAGTCATGGTTTTTGCAGTTCATTGGGGAGGATTAGTGTTAAACTTTATGGTGTCCACTCCAGTGGTTTTGCTGCACACAGGAAAGAGGCAGAGGGAAAGAAAGTCAGACACATACATTACGATGTGGGAGTTTCATAAAACAGCCTGAATGAGATCCAAAGTCAAATTAAAATCATAAGCCTTGGACATTGTTATGACCCCTTAGACATGAGCCTCTGTCCAAACCCTCCAAACTCTCTGCTGTGGCGTCAGGGTCATCCTGGGACTGTTGGTGGGGGGAGCAGAGCTTAGAATAAGGCTGACTGGGCGAGTGACCACAAACAGCGCTCCCTGTGAAATTCCACCGTCAATAGGGGCTTTTTCCAGGCCCGGTGCACCACAACCCTCCGGAGACCCCGTGTTGACTGTATTTGCAGAGACTGAAAGAGAAAACGAGTCAGAGTTGCACTGCTTGAAAAGTTCTCTCTCCGTGTACAAGGAAAGCGAAGGTGGCTGCAACAAGATGTGCAGCATGACAGTAATAATGGGCAGTGTTTTCACTTAAAGGATCAGTAAGAAAATAACTTTATTGGTTATTTACTATGATAAACTATGGACTAAACTGAAGCACGGTTGATCCATTTTCTGCCACAAACACATAGCTGGTGTCTGGGAGCCTTTTCCTGCCTTTCAGACAGGAAATGATTTTACAGTTATGGTGCGTTTGGTATAAACAGAGGGAAAAATTGGTGATTATCACAACCAGTGATGCTGACGGTGACCACAGTTCAGCAGCGGAAGAAAAGAGCACCACCTACAGAACCTCAAACTTCATCAAAAGAAAATTCCAGAAAGGCCGTCCCCTCACCTCCCCACCATCCTGACTGACTGACAGGTGGCTGAAACACTGTTGAGGATTGTTGAATTCAAACCATTTACATGCCCATAAAGCTACCTTTGATTGCAACTTGCCACACTCTCACTTGAGAGGCATTTCATGGAGCAGACACGAGAAAGCTTAAACAAAAAAATGATCCCTCAAGGTTTTAGAGTGACTCCTCTGAGCTCAGTCCCTCCTCCAAATAAATGCTAAAGCACAAACTTTGTTTTTTATGGAAAATAACTTTTCCAAAGTGCTTTTCTGAACCTTCCAGGTTGGGAATTGCTGCTTTCAAGGAACACACTGTAAATCATCTGATTCATGCCTGAATATATTAGAGGCTAAAATAAACAAGGCTGCGTGTGTTCAGTCAGCTCATGTTCATTCCTGCCACTGACCAAGAGGCCGAGGTTCAGGAGTATTTGCAGAGGAGCACAGCTCCATCTTGTGGTAATAATGAATTCAAACCTGTCTGACTTAATCAATTCGAAGGAGGAAGAAGAAGCAGAAAACAAGCTTTATTTTTACAATAGTTTGATTTTATTCAACAGTTTAAAAACAGGATTTAAAATGGAATCAGCATATAAATGAACACACCAAGTAGTAAAATAAATTGTGGGTGTCATTCATCATCATGAAATGTCCATATAATGACTTGATTTTTCTCTTTGACTAAATATACAGATTTTTTTTACACATACTTAGGTCATATAGACAATTTGAAAAACATTTTTTTGTTTAAGTGGTTTAGACAGTTACGGCTGTTAATGAGTCAATACAATGAGAAAGCTTTATTGAACTGCAGCGTCTTTTGGGAAGTGGAGCTCTTAAAGGAGAGGATGGTGATGTATGGAGTGTTATTTGCTGTTATATGTGTAAAGTAAATATTTTTGTCCTACTATGGCTTTTACTGTTTAACCAGCTTAATAAACGACTTCATATGCAGTTTAATTTCATCTGTGTATCTTTAACATACATGTGCATAACATCATGCAGACATCTTATTATATTTTTGTCTAAGTCAAGTCTTATATATGATCAAATATGTAGAAATTCACATACATTCAAATGAGTGCAAAACATTAAGTGTTGCATCTTGATTGGTGTTATGATCAATGTCCATTTACATTGCTCCTGACTGTGGAAAACAGCACTTACAAAGATTTTTTTTCTGGGGCTTTCAACCACATCTTGCAGCGTTCCTCAGCAGAGAAGTTTGGGAATTCACTACAAGCAAACTCTGTCTGAGGAAGACCACAAGATGTGGTTGAAATGTCTGGAAAAAGCTAGCAAGAGGACCTCGAGTTAAAATGTTTGTCAAAATCTCCAAATATCTGAAATCTGCACGAAATTGACTTGAGCACTTCTTCTAGCACCTCTCCTTGCCTCTACACCTGAGAGGTTTTAGTGCTTGACTCTGGACTTGAACCAAAGTCGTCTTCACTGAAATGAGAGGTGTGACTTGCAGGCAGTGTCAGTGGGCTTATACTTTTACTTAAAAAAAAAAAAAAAAAATAACTGAGTTCAAGTGGTTGGAGACACTCAAGTGAAACTGGCTCACCCTCTGCTAAAGTTTCGTAATTGTATATTCACAATTAACAGGAAAAGGAAAAGCGGAAGGGACGCGTGACCTCAGCGTCTGATGATGAGTCGGAGTCCGATTTGCTGACTCGCACTGAAACATTGAGGCTTTCTCAACTCAGTGAGTCTGCTCACAGAAGCCAGTGTAGAAGTCTCTGTCCTGCGTTATGGCTGGAGGAGAGCAGTTGGACGTGGTCGGAGGTCCCTGCACCCTGACGGTCCGCTCACAGGTGTTTCCACGCGGTGTCGCTTAATTAAATCTGTGGCGTCCGTCAGAGTGGGACTGTCTACGTCTAACCACCTAGAACAATGGCCATTTTTTTCACGTCAGACATTTTGTCACAGTAAGAAAAACACAGGTATAAATGGTAAAATGAACGATGGCTGAATTCCATTTAGCTGCTTCAGTCTCAGGGTCCTGGTATTCTGCATGTTGGCTCACTGGGACACATGAACGGATCAGAGCCATTGTTAATGTTATTAATAACGCTTTTGCTTTCCCCACTATGAGAAGTCAAACTGTACGCTGTGAGGAACACTTCATCCTTAATGTACTGCACTACATCTGAACAGCAGTGTTGGAGACACATACACATTTACTTCAAATATGAATTTGCAGATTAATTTGCTACATTTTTCTTCCACTGATTTATCATGGTAGGTTTAGATGAAAAAAAAAAAAAAAAAACAACCATCCCTTGTATCCAAACATTGTAACCATCATTCAAAAAAGAAAAAAAACTAAACAAAAAACAAGATCTCATCCATTTCACAGCACATTTATCGGGGATTAGCTTATCTGCATTTGTATGGCCATCCCTTAAAACAGAGAGCTCTGTCACTTCATATGAGACACTGTTTTGAATTGCTGGTGGGACAGGGACTGCTTTTGGTAATTTTTACAGCACAACATGACGGAGCTCCTTTTGGAGTTTGCAACCTGAGGAACACCTTCAAGTTCCTTGAGCCCTTTTAACAATTGAGTAAGATGTTGTACCTTTAAGTTTAACCTGATGCAATAACCACTGCTCAACATGACTTTATTTATATTTGGAAAAAAAAAAAAAAAAAAAAAGGGGCAAACTCGGGTGAAGCACACGGAGAGGTGACAGTCAGAGACACGACATGACAAAGACCCACCCCTGGCTCACGTCAGTGAGGATGCTGTAACAGGAGACGTTATCAATAAAGTTGTCAGCAGAGTTTTTCCCCCCAACCTGAGGCTCAATGACACCCCGACCTGCACAGCTGAGACGTGCAGGGCAGAATGCTAAATGGACACTGGGGAAGGAAGGTTATGTAGGAAATTTTAATGTTTCGATATTTTGTCTGTGAAAGATGAAAGCCCATCTGAACGGTCAAGGCATCAGACTAGGATACATTTCAAAGTGACAAACGTGAACATTTGAAACAGCTGACACAGGCATCAGATTGTAGCAAGCTTGTACCTGTAGTTTGACATTAATAATACTCATAGCTGGTGCTCTATGAAATCTATAGAGTCAGAAACAAACAAAAAAAAACAAAAAAAAAAGATATGAGGTCTATGTCTATTGTATTGCACATACAGAGAAAAACAATGCTTGTTCAAGTTTGCATAAAATGATCAATAAATCCCCAAGAACAATTGGGAAAGGAAAGAAAAAAAAATGTCCTGGAAAAAAAAGAAATGATGATTGTGGTGAGCTTCAAAGCTGAAACTGTTCAGAAAAGACATAAGATAAATGAAGATAAAACATTTTTCTTGATGTGTTGGGGTGTGGCTCAGTTAAGTTTCAAACAATTTCACTTCCTCAGTGATCATATTGCCGGAGGATTGTGCAACAGGAGCAGTGAATGAAAACAATGATCACCAAGCTGTGGGCTGTGTCGGGAGGAATTGTTCCATGAGTGGTACAACACAGGCTACATTCACAAGGCAGGTCTTGATGCTCAAACCTGACTTGCCTCAATATCTATTCTGAGCTGTAACCTGAATCTGACACCAAATGACCTGGAAGTGACGGCGATGCACAGAAGCAGAACAGTTCACTAGAGATCTAAAAATTCAAGAAAGTCAAAAACTCAGGTTGCTCAAGAAAGTGAGGCACCAAACTTCAAGAGGAAAACGGAAACATTTGACTATAAATTATAAGCCGTCTGGTGACATTCTGTCGGTCACCCAGGACTCTGTGAAATGTGTGTACCTGAAAATGATAACATTTTTGACATTGCCAAGTTTAAAATGAGATACGAGTGTAATTCAAACCATATCAATTTTCAAATCTAAATATTTCAGTCCTATAAATCCAGTGGTGTTTAACCGCCAACTTCCAACAACAAAAGGATTTAGCAGTGATTCAATTTCACAATTATGTGTTCAGTTGTTTTTAAAAATTAAAATCATTATGGCCTTTCTTTGCTTCCACACAATGAGGACCAGACTCAGAGGGCTCCTGCAGTGATCTATGTTTCCTCTGTTGTGTCTTGTTGTCTTCACGACCCAACGCACTGTTCAGAAAAAAGCTGCAGTGTCGCTAAACGCATGATAAATGTCTCAGGTTGAAAATGGAAGCCTTCACATGCGTGTGGATATTTTTGATGTTCACAGCTCTCGTAATCCCAGTACGTCACATTTGAGGGTGGGGGATATCTAAACTGTGCAGTTGGAGCTGGAATGTGAATGTAGCTACAGTGTTTGAATGCGTTCGCACCGATCAGACTGTCTAACGGGAGCTTCAGCCACCACCTGCCAGCTGAATTTCAGGGCAATTCTGTCTGAGGCTGACATGTTTCTGTGTTTTGGCAGCCACTGTGGTTGGCGACAAACCTGGACAAAGCTTTTCCATTCAAAACAATTATCTTCGCTGTACAACAACGATCAGTCAGAGTCGGAGCAGCGTCTGTACGACTATATAAAGGAGAAAGGCGGTAGCTTATTGCTTACTCAGAGACATTTTTAACTGACGGGCTTGTGCAAAGACTCTGAAAGTGTTTACTGACTTAGTGAGAGGTTAAAACAAAAGTTAAGTCTGAACCCTGTACCACAGCACAGGCGTTAAAGTATGCTGTCAACTGAAAAAAAAAAAAAGACATAAATAAAATGATAAATTTGTTTTATAAAATCTATGAAATTATGATATGTTTAAATTGGGAAACTGGCATTAAGTTCGTTAAAGGGTTACTGCAACGTTTTCTTTCTATAAAGTCGAGGGACAAGACGAGATTTCCTGACTTTTAGCCCCTAGTGTGGTTTCTGGCTTCATACCACAGGCTTTCTGTTATCAATTCTTACTCTCCAGGCCCAAGCTGCGATAACCCTGATGACATCATTAGGGTTAGTTTCTCGACTATAAAGCTGTTCTTGCAGGCAAAGCAGTACTAACCGTGTCACATGAACTGATCTGCATATGAAAAAAAAAAAAAAAAGTGAAGTGCCCCCTTAAATATACCTGTTTTTAACTGACACAAAAACAAGTAACTCCCTGTAATGTAAAGATAGTGCTGCTGGAATCCACTGAGAAGTGATGCTAAAATTTGCAGCTTTTTTTTGCTCATTGTTCTGGTTCACTGCTCCGTATGTTCAGGCCCTGGCTCTCACCAATGGCCCTCACATATAAAACTTGTTGGCAGCTGTTTCCGGCAAACGCGCTCACTCTCAGTAATCTTTATGCTGGTGAAGAACGTCAAACATCTAATGACCAAATGTGACAAATATCTCAAATTGCTGGACCACAGAGCATAAAAGGTGAGTGAACACTGGATTTACATTCATCAGGTGCCCCGAGCAACTGAACTGATTATATCAGGGCTGTGTTCTGCCCCCTAGTGGTGTGGGGGGGGTGGGGGTTCATTAAGTGGTCAATGATGCAGCTTTTAAGATCATCATTTTTGCATGGCAATTTGTACTTCCCTAGACAATATGATATGATTGACTGCAAAGCTATGACTTGCACACCAGGGAAACAGGGTCTTGTCTCTGTGAGCTATGTCAAACTGAAACGTATCATATGGGTAAAACACATTTTCCTTTTGCCCAAACACACACGCCAGCACCCACACACCATATGTTCCGTCAGCAAGGTTCGTGAAATCATTTAAAAAAAAAAAAAAAAAAAAAAAAAAAAAAAAAAAAAAAAGGCAGCAGTTATAGCTCGGGTCAATCTAAGAGTTCCTGAATCTAAAAAAATACAGAAGGCTAAATCTAGTGGTAAAACTAGCATCTTTCAGGACATTGACCCTTTTTTGTTTCATGTAGAAGGCACACAAACTACCACAAAAGTATAGTAATAATCTTCAAATGTGCAAAAAAGCTCAGATTACATTATTTCCTCGATAAAAGAAATAAAAAGGGGAAAACAAGAAATGTTCGGGATCACACTCTCTGGCTCCCGCTCCTGTGTCTGTGGAGTTGGGAGGATTGCAGCGCAGCCCTGGTCGAAATGTGCTTTAGAACCGACACACACACTTCTGCATTTCTTCCATTGGCACTTAGTTACCATTAGAAAAAAAGGCCAGCGGCAGAGTCTCTGCATCCGCAGCATGATATGCACATTTTGTAGTTGTATTGTATTTGTGGTTGAAAAGGCTGCTCATTAGCATGAGTTCTGCTTTAATTTGAAATGTTTCAAATAGACCAGGGGAAGATGATCTCCAGAGTTAGTGTGGTGACTGGATTGACTTTAAGAACAACCCAACATACCCAAAAAAAACCAAAAAAAACCAAAAAGATACGACACGTGGTAGATGAAAGAAAGCAGCACTTAAGAGTTTCTCCCTCATGTAGTTTTGTACCTCCACAGTTCAGTTTTATTTCAGTCCAGCATTAGGAGGCACCTCTGGTCTGTTAGTGTCTGCCACCCACTGCATCGCCCCTCCACTTGTCCCCTTTTGTTCGTAGCTATTCAGATGAGGTGGGTGAAGGCTTGGGGGCTCGGAGGGCCTGCGGGTTGACGATGACTTGGATGACAAAGTCCTTCTGGATCTTAGTGTCTTGCAGCCGTGTCTTGTCCGTGAGCAGCTTGCCAGAGAAGAACCAGCGCTGATGGGTGGCGTCGATGTCTTCCTGGGCCTGCAGCTGCTTCTTCAGCTGCCCGATGGTGTCAGCCATGCTGGCGCTGAGGCGCAGGTCCTTACCCGTGGACAGACGTACCTACAGGGGAACACGGGTAAAACTTGTCTTTCAAGGATAAACCAAGACAGGAACTTAAAACCGCCTGGAAGTGTTTTGAGATGAGATCATCCCCCACATTTGTTTTCACTTCTGTCCCATGTGCACAGACTCAATCAAAAAACTGAATATTTGGTTTTAGCGCTGCTATTTCAGAAGGTTTTTTCCCAAAATTACAATATGAACCTCAAATTAGTGATTCTGGAAGCACATTAAATTGGTTGGAAATGTGCAAAATGTTTATATGT
Organism: Trachinotus anak; assembly: GCF_046630095.1. Taxonomy (NCBI): domain Eukaryota; kingdom Metazoa; phylum Chordata; class Actinopteri; order Carangiformes; family Carangidae; genus Trachinotus; species Trachinotus anak. Next base: position 15,988,363 of record NW_027273876.1, on the reverse strand, counting down.
TCATTTACAAATGATACTATATTCACCTTTTTGATGTGACTGCAACTGCTTTCAAATTCAGATGTCAAGTTAGGAACTTCAGATGGAGCGTGTAAAACACAGGCTGGAACTGGCCAGTATCAATGTTATAATAAGTTACATACGTAACTAGGGTTCTATGTGTATATGTGGATATCAGATGTTATAACTAGAAAGTAAAATTTCTCAAAACATATAAAACTCGTCGGCTGGGGACGTCAGTGGTTGGGTGTTAAGAAATTTAAACAACCCATTAGGTCTGTTCGGAGCTCGTTATGGTACCTTGAGCTGGAATTCCTTTTTGGGTGCTACGGGGGGTTCGGGGCTGTCACTGGGGTCCTCATCGCTGCGTTCTGAGATGAGGTTGACAGGTGGGGCCAGGCAGTAGACGGGCAGTTGGTAGCGGTTCCCGAGTTCATCGTAACACTCTGTGAGAGTACCTGGAGAGGGGTGTCGGGGAAAAGAGATCAAGACGTTATTTAAATCTCCTGTCAGATCTGTGGGTTATTCTGTGCGTATCTAAATACATGTTCTGTAAACCCTGGATCAACCTGCTATTTTCACTGATTCATGACTTTGTGTACCACCAGTGTGTTTTGTGAATCTGTATTTTCTGTTCTTACCATGTGGTAGTGTGATACTGGCTCCGTCCACTATAGCCTGGGCCAGCTCGTGGTCGTTACACTCCAGTGCCACGGCGGCGGCTTTCAGGGCATCCCAGATCTCCTTACGGCCCTCGAAGGCCGGCGCTGTGTCCCAGAACTCGTCCCGCTTGCTCCGTAGCTGGCCCTCCGTCATCGGGTAGTCGCTCTTCCACTTGGGACGATCTTTCTTCAGAGGCTCATTACGTCCTGTAATGGAAAGAAAAAGCCACAGAGGATGTTATAGGTAGAGAGGAAGAGGGTCTACGAGTTGTTTAAGTCACGGTAAATCACACTACACTATATTATATAGAAGTTTTTCAATACCTTGATATTTTTTTCTGGTGGTCTAATATGATTAGTGCTGATTAGAGGCACCAACATTGTGTTTAGCAAAGTGCAATGAAACATTTTTAGTCATTTGCATAACGGGGGATGAACAGGTAGCAGCGAACAGCAGTGTACGAGATAGTGGTTCGAATACTGCAGTAACACTGAAAATAAGAAATGGTGGCACAAAATGCCAAACATTTACAAATGCAAGCCTGTGTGTTCATCCAATGATGCTACAATATCTGTATTTTACAAATAATAGGAGATGTGCATTGATTATATACAGTGATTTTTACTGGTAATAATTTCACAGCAATCTGCCGATTATAATGTTTAAACCTGAAGACAGATGTTTCACACTCGTAACTCAGAAGTAACTTTACTAACAAACAGGCACAGTGGCAAACAAGCTGCCAACATCAGGAAAAAACAAAACACAAAATTCCAGTGAAAGGAGCCTGAACGCACCAACACAGGTTGAAGACAACAGGTGTACATTCATGCAAAGCAATGGACCACATTAAAGGTGCCCTGTTGAGGTTTTTTTTTTTGTTAGCAAAAGTCATGTTCACATTCAGTGTTTCTCATCAAAATGCACTGTGTGTATCCCTTGGGTGTCACTGACATGTTGAAAGTATTGGGGACCCACTCTTCCCCCCATCCTCCACCGCTCCATAGGTACCTTTAATAATGTACTTACTATTGTTTTATTTCATTTCAACATGTACACATCTTATCTTCTTAATGACATGTTGCAGAAGGATGGAGCGGAATGATTTGAAATGAAAGATGTTTCCATATAATTCATATCCAGTGCTCGTCTCTTGGCAGTCATAAACAGAGCTGCTGTCCGGGAGAAACGCTAGCCGTCACCAGAGACAGAGAACACCCCACACCCACCCCCCCTCACTATGTCATCCGAATCTAAAATTAGGAGGTCATTCAGAGTTTGCAATATACATGAAGCATGTGTATATCTGTGTTTGTAATCTTACCCATGTTTCCCCACCACTCAGCATAAACACAAAACACAACTGGGTCAGGAGAGCACTTATTTCAGTAGAGGCGATACCTGAGGGTCACACTCTCACACACACCTATACACAGACAACAGGCCGGCATCAGGAGCAGAACATGTCTGACCTCATATTAAAAATTCACTTTGGTCACCTGCTAATGATGGATCTCCCAATGATTTATCATAGAATAAGCTGTGATATAGTTCTGTGATACAAAAGTAGAGGTTTTTGAATGAGAGCCAACCGTCAGCCACTTCAGTTCGTGCCGTCGGACGGTACCGTCAGTGGCCTCGGGATGCCAACAACTGAACGGGCTTGAGCTTACGTTCACAAATGCCTGAGGCACAGATGCCAGTCAGCGAGGTGTGGAGCGATGGAAAATGGAGAAGAGCATAAAGGAGACGGCACACGTCGAAGAGGTTGCCTTTCTTTCAAACAAATTATTTATAGTGCAGGCGGCTTAGCAGAAGTAATTTGGAGGACGTGGGGCGGTGTAGGATTAGCACTTGGAGCAGAGAGAATCCCGACTGAAGCTGAACGACTTCCTCACCATCGCCCAAGTGGTAATGGACACGTGCTGTGGCAGGACCCGAGGTGCAATATCTGTGACGCTTTGGTCCATGTTCCCAGATAATTCAATGCAATACATATCCAGATGTGTGTCAGAGGCAAGGTGGGAACATTTGTGTGTCATCCCAGCTCCTGATACAAGACAGCCCACAACTCGCAGGCTGCAGTGGTTTACACGAATGGCAAAAGTGATCAATATCTTGATAGACTTGTTCTTGCAGGGTCACAACTAATGATTATTTTTATTACTAATTAATTACTAAATTTATATTGTTGATCCATTGGTGATTGTTCAGTTTGTGAAGAAAAGGATCAAATAATTCAAAGAAAAACAAAAAACCTTCACACTTTGGTTTGGAATCAGCTGATTCTGAGCAACGATAAATCGACTATCAAAACAATTACCAATTCATTTTCTTTCAAACAACTAATCAACTAAGCCACAAACTGCTTCAGCTTCATTTTCTTATGATATATAGACTATTGCTATACTGGCACCTAGTGAGACTGTCCAGCAAAAAAACATAATCCCATAACTCATCTGTACAAGCAGCTTAATGTGATCCATTTTATAGTTAGGCCACGTCTAGCGGCTGCAGTAATTATGACAGGAGGAGAGGAGGAGGTCAGGTGATGCAGAATAAAAGAGCGACAAAGTGCGTGTTGGGAAGAGGTTGCGGTGGATGGATGGGTCAAGAAGACACACGTCATCTAATATCCTTAAAGTCACCAAAATAATTGTATGGTGAGCTTCTCTGTGATTCCAGCTGTAGAGTTTCACTGACTCTCCTTTAAAGGCAGGGCTGACTGACCGGTTATCTCTGACACATTCCCTGATATCTGCAGAGGAGATTCTGTGAGAGGTGAACAGGCCGCACAGTCAACACGAGCAGAGGTGAGAAAGCTGAAGACTCCTTCGGTAATATACCAACGATTTATTCCTTTTACATTTGTATTGTCTCTGTACTGTCACTGTACTTTCACTGTGCCCTCCAGTGATCAGGATTCCTTGTAGATATTAAAATGTGAGCTAAACTCTATACAAATGAATACTGAATAAAAACACCTGCCAAAAACCTGTGTGTACAAAGAAAAACTATGCAATACAACAAACTGGCACATTTTTTTTTTCTTTTAAAAAAAAAGTAATGTTTTGTGGAAATAAGTGTGGGATGTGAACATTGTGTATGAAAAGCAGGCAGTAACAAAGGGAAGTGATTCATCGAATGGCCTTGTCTTTATTGAGCCAAACTGTAGCACAGCAAAACAGAGACATGAGGTGACGCCGGAGAGACACACGAGCAAGTGCCACGTGATGAGGCTACGGCCAAGCATGTCGTGTTCATGAGTGTTAATGAAAGGAGTCATAAACAAGTTTTAAGGTTCATACGCAAGGCTTCTGGGTCCTGTATGTGAGGATGCGAACAAAACAACGCACCCAGCAGTCGTCAATGAGGCCCGCAGTCATTGGTGGCTGTTTAAGGATTACCTGTTTCTGGGAGAAGGGCGATAACACATGATGTTGCTTTGGCCCTGTAAAGACGTTTAACAGCCTCTCACATTCCCCCGACATGAGGCAAATAATGAATGTAGGGTGTTTCCTGTGTTCCTCCTTGAAACAGTATCAGTGAACATGCACTGGAGCATGAGAGAGGATAGACGGGAAGCGCTCTCTTTAGCCGGACACAGACTGAATCTATGTGTGACTGTATTTCCTCCGGACACGGGAGCGGCGACAGACATACATCCTCACATGCAAGTCTGACCCTTGCAGCTGGTCGTCTTATCACCGCAACAGTGCATCGGTCTCTCTGTAACTAAAGATAAAGTCGGCCTCTGTACCTTGAGTGAGTCCTCATCGATAATGCTACTTTTGAGAACCTTCTCATCGGATCAGAAAAAAAATGAAATTCACTGATCTCTGACCAGACTGCACCCAAAATACCTTGAACTTTCCCTTGTGAACAGATAGACTCCCCTGTAACTTACTTTTAAATGAGATTTTGTGAATTTATTTCCAAGCTAGAACTGACTGAAAATACATTGTTGGTTATTTTTGATAATGGATTAATTGTTAATGCAATTTTTTTCAAGCTAACATCACAAAAGTTCTCTGGTGTCTGTTTCTTAGATGTGAGGATTTGCTGTGTCAAATACACAGACGTCAGCTAAGGAGGACTGGAACTGTCAAACTAGGTGAAATAAATAAATAAAATGGAAATTTAAATGGGAACGTAAATAAATATGGGAATTACTGCAAAGTAGGGCTGCACACTTAATCGAAATATAATCAAAACTGCAACAAGGCCAAGTGCAATATCCAATATCCATTTGCTGTGCATTGTTTGCACCGTAAGTGTTGTGGTGCTGCACAAACGCCCCGGCCTGCGAGTCATATTCTCCAGGAGTAAAGGGAACATGTTTGGTAAAAGCCCCAAGAAAAATCACATCATCATCATCATTAAGTGAAATGGAAAAACAATCATTATCTGCCAAAATAAGCACAATGATTTTTTTTTTTTCCATTCAGCCCTACTACAAAAGGTAAATAAATACAAGATCAAATCAAATGAAAATATCAGCTTATGTCACATTTTATAATTTCATTAATACCTGTTTTTATTTTTTATGTATTATTTCTATATGTTTATGTATTTTTTAAACCTGTTGAGTCATTTATTCATTTTATTTTTGATTTTGGCAGCCTGTAAACGCTTTCTCTTCTTTTCTGTAACTGTAACTGTTTAATAATGTCAACAACAATATGATCATAATTCATAATTCCCTCTTTTCACCAGCTTCTCATGCGACCTTCAGAAAGGTTCCTGCTTTAAAAGAGGATACATCATAAACTTTTCAGACACAGTGGACGTGTTGTCCGAGCTTATTCTACCAGAGTGTCTCTCAGCCTTAAGGATGCAAATGAGGCTTTTTATCTCTCAGGGGATGTGATGCGGGGGGCAAAAACCTATGTTGCATTACAATTCAAAAGTCACAGAGCTGTTTCATCCACAGAAAATAAGGACAAAAATCTTTCCTGCATGGTGAGGACTGAAATGAATAGACCCATGCTGTGACAGATGGAGACAGACCACATTAGTCCTCTATTGTACCTGGCCTCTTCCTCTCACATGGCTGTCTGTATGAGGGTGTGTCAAGCAGGGTAGATTCGGTCCTGCTAGAGGAGCCAGTCAATGACGCAGCAGGACATGATATGACTTGTTCTTTTTGATCACAGCCTGGTCTAGTAGGGAGTGTCTGTTGATAGCAATCAGGGTGGGAAATTACCACGAACCACTGCCAAAACCCAGGGAATCTCAGCTGTGAAGGCTTTGACTTTAAATAGTCCGTCCATCGGCCACTTTGGCAAGTAACAAAGACAGAAAATTTATTATTTTAAAAAGTTCATATTCTACTCCAGAAATCTATGGTAGATTTTCTTCCTGGGTTATATCCAGAAGTGACTAGGGGTCTCATTCATTCCCTGAGCCAAAGCTGGAATCCACTTTAAAAACATCCTGACTTTATGATGTAAACTGGAGACAATTCCCGCTGGAAAAAGACTATTTGAAAAACTTTCCGTCAGTAAGAAACAAAGGGGACAGAACCTGCATCCAAATGAATAACAGACACTCAGATTCCTAAACACTCACTATCAAGGAACGTGTTTTGTGCCAGATATGCCGAAATACAAATAAGTCCCACACTGACAAATCACTGTCTTTTCACCATTTTACTTTAAAGTAAAGTAACATTTTGGTTGATTGTCAGATTGACAGACTGAAGCACAGATTTTGGCACATCTCAGCAGGAAGCTGATGGTCTCTACGCATCCTAGGTGAGTTCCTAACAACAATCATACACCTGCCAGTCCACACAGACTCTATTAGTCCAATGAACAGTGAAAGGCCCTGATAAATGTCACTGACATTGTTGTCTGGGGTCAAAACTATGCAAAAATTCAGACTGTCTGCCAGTTCAGCTGTGCGGCGCCTGCGTCATTCAGTTTAGTCTGGTTGTAAATATAACATTTACTCTTGCTAAGTGCTGAAGCAGCAATCCAGATTCCATCCGTCACTATCAAAGACAAGTGTAAAAGAACAAAATGTGGCAGTTTGCCAGTGTTTATCTTTGGAAGAATGTTATCTTGCGGGAAGGTAATGGACATGAACTCAAGTCCCTGATGTGAATAATCGGCAAATCAGCAACTTCGGGAATCAGTGTAACCTCCTCGTAACCACAATATCCTGCTTGATCCTTAACTCTATATTCACAGGGCCGCCATATTACCACTTTTAAGATAGCAGCTCGGCCAGGAGGCTTGCTGTTGTGGGATTAGGAGTGAGGCTTGAAATTACTGAGTGAGAAAATTGTCAGCCTTGTTATAGTCGCAATGTCAGGCAAATGTGGGTGTAGTGTAGGTGAATTTGGCTGTAATAAATGCTAGGAGTGGGTCTGAGATGGCACCGTTTACCTAGATGCTCAACTTAAATAGCACAAGGGACCTACATTCTGTGCGCTGGCAAGACAAGACAGGGACATACATAAGGCAACAGACTGGTGCATTGAGGGGGCAAACACACTGGTCTTTAACATGTAGGTTGTTTGCAGACAGTATACAAGGTGGACTGTAACTGCACTGCATTTACAGTTACAACTAAGAATGTGTCTCTAGCAACCTGACTGCCTATCCAAAATGCAAACTGGTACCTGTAAACATCTTTCTTCTTTATTTGCAGTACAATATGTACAATATGATCACTATCTAATCAACCCACATGAGCTGACCCTTTGTATCCACATTGGGCCAAGCATGCTGATACGTGCTTTTATGTGAGAAGATATGATATGAAGTGCATTGTGAATGCAAATGCCTCCTTGACGACAGCGTCCTGTTTTCTTCGTGTGCATGGCACTTCGGTTTATTTTACTTTGTTTACTAGCAGTCAGAGTTTCACCACAGAAAAAAAACAAAGGTGAGCAAGGGGTGAAACCCAAGAACAAATGGTCACCTGAGATGCAGGAGTGGAATACATCTGGATAGAGTGAGTCTCAACCACCTCTAGTAGTTTTTTTGTGCATTTACTGCGCACTTTAATGTATATTGGGTGCATTTATACTTAGAATAGATGCAGTTAAGCAGGAATGGGCAGCTGTCAGATGCCATTTCTGTCACAGCTGGGGTTCACACTGAATTGGAAAAAGATGTCAAATCCATAATGATTTTGAAGTGCCACCGGAGAATAAGACTACAGGCACGGGTCTCGCAAGAATAGCAGTTTATAAATTCATATGATTTACTGAAACACACACACACACACACACACACACACACACACACACACACACACACAGAGTGGTCTTACCTCCTCGTCCACCGTTCCTGGACGAGCCTCGGCTCTGTGTGTCCTCCCAGCCCTCCCAGTATCTCCCCACGCATCCTCCCATGGTCAGACAGTAGATTGTTTCCACGCGTCTCACCAGCTGAGCAGGGGGCCCATCACGGACAAAGACGATGAAGTAGGTCCGATCGGGAGGACGGGTCGCAGGTCCAAAGTTGCAAGCCCGATGTCATTCGTAACGGCAAAAGGAGGGGGGGGGGGGGGGGGGGGGGTCGGTTGGACGTGTGATAGCGCCGGGCTGAGCTGTACCTGCGGGCTCGATGTGCGTTTTCTCCTTTTCTGTATCCGAGCCACTTGCGTCTGACACGACCCCACAAGATTCAAAGCTGGTGGCCCGCACTCACGGTTCAAAGAGTTTGATAGCCAAACTAACAGCCAGCCGTTACATCCGCTTTTAAACGATGTGATGTAACCAGCGACATGTGTGTTGTCTGACTTGCCTGTTAAGTTGGGTTAGTTGTAAATGTTGATGCCCAGCAGTGCGAGCAGCGCGCACCTACCTCGCTAACAAGCTAACAGGGCCAGCCAGCTAGCTCCCACAACATCAGTAAACACAAACTTCCGCGCAGTCGTGACCATTTCCCAGCACAAAGAGTTTCTCCCAGATGTGGTAGGCAGTTACGGTTTCCCGCAGCCCTCAGTGTACCACTTCAATTCTTTGACGCTGTCTCCAGATCTTTGTCTTTAAACCCCCCTAAAACGTTACTTCCCTCTCTGCTGGTGAAAGGTGACTAGCGGCAGAGCTAGCACCACCGAACTTTTTTACGCTTGAGCGTAAGCACGCATGCAGGTGCTGTGTTCCCTTACGTCAGGAGTTAAGACGACCATGCTGCAAATAAATTCAGCGTCGACGGAGGTCTATCACACACACTTACTTTTTTTTCGTTCAAAACAATACAAAAGCACATTCTATTTCAGTGAAAGTCCAGATGGTATACTTTAGGAATATCAGAGAATTCCACTTTAGCTACGTTGCACTTCTGAGGTTCTTTAGAATTCAGAGAGCACTTGAAGGCAGCACCGAAACCTAAATGTTGCGGTTTTTATTCCAACCTTCAGTAAACGGTCAAATTTCAAGCAACATACACACAACCCACAATGACTCAAACTGATACTGCACTGTCCGTTAACGATGCCCTTTCATAAAACTTTATTTAAAATTAGCCAGTTTGGCGTTTCACCCCTAACTTTTCGCGCATGCGTAGTTTCAGTTGAGGTACAGCGGCACGATGGCTGCGGACAGTGCCCTGCTGCTGTCTCTGGTGGAGGAATTTGTCTCGGGACTACAAGACAGCAAGGCCAAAGATACAGCAACAGGTAAAGAAGTCTTCGTGTGATGTTCTTTGACACCTTTCCAGAACAATAAAATAAATAAACGCTGTTGGTGCTGCCGCTTCGACGATGCGCAACACGGCATGATGCTTAACTAGCTAACTTAGCGCCACAACATCCTGTGTGGTGTTAGGACCCCATGACACAAAAACACACGTTGCGAAAAGAGTCTGCTTACTTTGTCAGCATACCAGCACACACGGAATATATCCGTAGTGTTTTATTGTACTGTCACTTGACTAGTATCGTAATTTGACTTCTAGTTCGTTGTGGTTTAACCGCATGCTGCTTGCTAGCTGATGTGTTTATGTCCGCCTAAAAGCATCCTGTCAATGAACTCTGTACCTTTGAACCTCCCCGATGCTGCTGGTTAATCTGCAGGTAACTCATGTGTTGTCAGGTTAGTTTTCTGTGTGGGTCCGTAGTTGGGTTATTGTATCAATGCCCATGACAATTCACTAAACTTGGTTTTATTTCCAGGTGTCAAAGATGGACAGTTTACAATACTGCAGTTGGTGGAAGCACTGGGGTGAGCTGTCAACGTCCTCACTAACATCACAGCAGCAATAAGACATAAAAGTTTGACAACGCTGCAGTGTCATGTGGTTTCTATATCTTATGTAGTATCTCTGTAGTTTTGTAGGACAATGGAAGTGGTGGGAGTTAAGAGGTTTCAGATGCATGACACTCATTTCATCTAAATAATATCACCAAGCCATAACAGGGCTCCTCGATGGACTTTGAAATTAAGTCTTTTTCAGGTTCAAACATTGTTGTTGCTCCTTAAAAACTTGCTGCATTTCACCATGCCAAAATGTTGATTTGACATGACAGACTTCTGTTAATAAAAAGAAACAGCTAAGTTCAGTTAGAGGTGCTGTTTAAATAATCCATCTTCATTTCTTTCTGCACTGTTTTCCTTCACTGTAGACTGAGTTTGACGAGCTCTCAGCCTCACACTCGAGCCAGAGGAGTCCAGCTGCTGTCTGAGGTTTTGCATGAGTGCTATGGAAATCTTACAGAGGCAGAAGGTACACCTAGTTTCTACTTTTACATGTATCATAATAGAATTCTAAACATGATATTTGGATGCAAAATTCCATTTGCTATCAGTAAATGGAAAAAAAAAACATAGCAAAGAATAACATCATCAACATCATTTCATTGTCAGTAGCATACCTGTTTGGAAGGGATATTTTAGCAGCATGTCCCCCTGTCCCTCTTCTCCACAGTGGAAGTGCTGATTGCTTTCTATGAAAACCGTCTAAAGGACCATTACGTCATCACTCCACCTGTCTTACAGGGGCTCAGAGCGCTGGTGAGTGTCTGTCTGTGATAGATTTTTAGTGACAACAGTGTCTGAAGCGTCCTGCATAAGATGAACTGACTGACTAAATGTCTGTGTGGCAGGTTTAAGAGTCATTCTGAGAGGTTCTAGATGTGATATCAGAGAACAACATGAACATTGTGTGTGTTTGTGCTTTTCCCAGACAAAATCTACAGTGTTGCCTCCTGGCTCAGCTGTGTCCATGCTGAGGTCTTTGTTCCAGGATGTTCATGTACAGGTGAGATTTGATTTGAGACACTGTGTTACAGCAAAGATGCTCCAGTTGCAGCAAGCTGATTTTATGTTGAAATATATCTAAAGAAGTCTTTCTCTGTCACGAGGCTCTGTACGTTTGTGGATCTGAACTGCATCTGTCTCTTTAGACCTGACATATGCAAAAACACACCTGTGCAATATCTCACCATGCTGCTTGTGAGTTGTTGTCGTTCCTGTTTTCTCTGTGTTCGGCAAAGCACTTCCTCTTTTATTAATTATGCTTTGTGGGTAAATGTGACTTAATTATTCTTAAATCTAGACATTGTGGGTAAAAAGCTTATATATTGTGTTCATTTTTCTCCAGTCTCTGATGCTGGCTGAGAGATCATGCGTCTACAACATGCTCATCAACCTCATGGAGACCAGAGAGACTGGTAAGAGCCACATAATCAGCAGGTTTTTCATTTGGTTGCTTGTCAAAGATGTATCGTTGTTTTGTTTTTTTTAATCTAGGACAGTGGATTCTCTGTGGGTTTGGTTGCTGGTCAGACTAACTTCCTCAGATTTTGAGGAAGAGCTAAAAATGTTTTTGGTGGTGTAATTCCTCCAAGTTGGCACCCTCTCCCTTGTAGGAATTTGTCATTGCTCTGCAAAATTGATGTGTCTAGACTGTCAGCTGCAGTCAGATATTTAATAAAACTGAATAAATCAGGGTCTTCCTGTTTGATTAATCCACAGAACTGAAGGGTCTGGGGACAGATTTTGTGTTTGGCTTTGTCCAGTCGATGGATGGTGAGAGGGATCCTCGCAACCTCCTGCTAGCCTTCCAGATTGCAAAGAACATCATCAGCCGAGGTTATGATCTAGGTGAGAGCATATACAACCTTCACTGTTGTATCCTTTGTATCTCTGTCTCTCTCCGACCTTTTTCTAACCCTCTTACAATCCAGGCTCTCAGAACTTGAGCTAATTGGGTATTTATCTATTTGACCTCCTATTAATTTCCTGTTTGCTGTCTCAGGTAAATTCGCAGAGGAGCTGTTTGAAGTGACGTCCTGCTATTTCCCCATCGACTTCACCCCCGTAAGTCCCTGTTTGCTCAGCTGCTGTGGACTGAGGACTGATGAAAGCAGAGAGCGTAGCAGACAAAAATGTCATCACGACTTCCTGTGACCTCAGACGAATTCTGTAGAAAACAATAATAGAGCCACTGCCTCCTCATCTGCTCACGCACATTACCCTTCTCTACATCACAGGATCACGTCTTTGTGATCGTTTGTTGACTCTGGGGCAAACCACAATACTGTTTATATGACATGGTGTATTCTGTGTAGTGTGATGACTGCAACATGCATAATCACACTAAAATCTTAAAATGTCTTGTTGGTCTTTCACATGAAGGTCAATATTTTTTGGAAGGTAAATTCATTTTTCTCTCAGCAGTCTAAACCAAAATAAGAAGCTGCAAATCCCCATCTACACTAATGTTCTTCAGTCATCCAGTTTGCTTAAATAATAATCTGCAATTGTTTCTTTGTCAACATGGAAAATTTTGTCTAGCAGTATGACACGGTGAAACATTAATTTCAAAATTATAGCTCTCCATTAAAACCCAGAAACTATTTTCACTTAGCAGGTTTTAAAGGTACCACCTCTTCTCTTGGATTTGTAACGTGCCTTTAAAATTAAGTATCATTAGCTTAAATCAGTTGAACATTATATTATTATACTAGTCTTAATGCTGCAGTCTCAGAGGGCAGTCTATCTCAGAAAATGAAAATCATTGAACTGACATTGCCAGTGGCCACTAAGTGTTAACATAGTGAGACTGTTTGGATTGGACCTTGTGTTACAGCCACAGTCTGGCATAGCAGATGCTTTTGTCCATTGTGACCTACAGGGTTCAGACCTCTACAGACACCTTGCATAACTGCTGATTACATTTGTGAAAATGTGTATGTGCATCTATGATTTCTGTGTGTTTTAATTAACCGCCACCCATTCACCCCAGCCTCCCAATGACCCCCACGGCATCACCAAAGAGGAACTAATTGAGGCGCTGAGGGCTGTCCTCGCTGGGACACCGAAATTTGCTGAGGTAGGACCACTTATATTTGGTTTTTGGTTTAATGGAACTTGTGTGAGCTGAGAAGAGTTGTCCAAAGCTTGTTTATGTTCTCTTTATCACTGCACTGTTGCAGTTTCTGTTGCCTCTCATCATTGAGAAGCTGGACTCAGACGTTCAGAGTGCGAAGCTGGACTCGCTGCAGACTCTGGTGAGGTTTCTCAAATCTTCTGTTCTTCTGGACCCAACACTGTCCTGTGGGGTTGCGAGATAGAAGCATTTAATTCATAATTTCCCATCTAATTTTCCCAGCCTTAAGAAGTCTGTCTGTGTTAATGAGAATGATGTACAATTAATATTCCCTTAAGAATACAAACATGGGCCCACTGCAAGTACAAGGTGCTGACAGGTTAAAAGCAGAGGGTTATATGTGTGATTAATTAGTTAGATGCAGTGATTTATTGGTAAAGGGTTAAAGCTAAAAATTCTTGTGCGTATAAATTAAAAAAGTAAAGGTACCAGGCTACTCTTTACTTAAATATTTATATTTTCCAGACGGCCTGTGTGTCACGATATGAACACAAGGACTTGGCAGAATTCCTCGAGGGACTGTGGACGTCACTGCGCAGAGAGGTTTGAAACCGATTTATATGACAACTAAGTGTTATTGCAGTCTGTTGCACAAATATCACATGTAATTCATATATATACATACACACACACACACACACACACACATTTAAGGTCAAAATCAAACAAAAAAAACAATTAGTAGTCAATCGTATAACCTTTTTGACTAACAACTAAAAAACAACCTCTTATGGTAGTTCTTAACTAGGTTGGCACATGTCTCATGAGGGATCTTAGCCCATTCTTCCATGGGAAATTGTTCCAGTTCATCCAAATTGCGTGGTTTTCGAGCATGGACAGGAACCTTGAGCTCCCGCCACAGGTTCTCAATAGGATTGAGATCTGGGCTCTGAGAGGGCCACTCCAGGACCTTGATTTTAGTGTCCTTCAAAAAGGTTTGGACCAACTTAGATCTATGTTTTGGGTCATTCTCTTGCTGGAACACCCAGCGGCGACCTAAAGCAAGAGAGGCAGCAGATGTCTTTACATTATTTTTCAAAAATGTCAACATAATCTTTTTTTCATGATCCCATGCACCCGTACAAGGTTCCCTGTGCCTGAGGCAGCAAAAAAGCCCCACAGCATTATGCTCCCACCTCCATGTTTTACTGTGAGAACTGTGTTTTTAGGGTTGAAGGCCTCTCTCTTTCTTGGCCAAACAAATGCAGCATCCATGTGCCCAAACAGCTCAAGTTTAGTCTCAACAGACCAAAGGACAGACTTCTAAAACTCATCCCCACGTGTCAAATGTTCATGGGCAAACTTCAGTCTGGCTTTGATGTGCCTCTGTGTGAGCAATGGAGTTTTTCTAGGTTGATGACCTCGAAGCCCACTATAATGAAGAGCCCTCACAACAGTCTTCCATGAAACATCAAGTCCAGAGGAGGCCAATTTAGCAACTATCATCTTAGCTGAGATCCGGGGATTCTTGTTGACATCTATTTTCCTCTTCAAAGTTTGGGAGATCTTGCGCTTTTGACCACGCCCAGGTTTGTTTTTGACAGAGTTTGTCTCCTTGTGCTTTGCAATGATGTAACGCACAGCTGTTCTAGACACTGCAAAACGCTTGGAGATGGCAGATGGCATCCACCATCTTCTTTCTGAGTTCCAGACTGATTTCTTTACTTTTTGGCATGATGAAATTATTTCTTACTTCTTACCAGGAGTAGTCCCTCTCAATCAAGTGTTCAAGTGCCACTAGCCCTGTTCACTGGAGTCCCTTAAGTAGAGTTCAGTGCTGATAGATTGCTCAGGTGTGGTTTGAAAGCAAAAATCCCATGTGGACTAATAATTTTGACCCCCTCAATTTATCTGGTATAAAGCAAACCTGAAGATTTATTTTACATTCCCAAATGTACCAAGTAGAGGCCTTCACATTTATGAATGTTTGACGATACACAGTTTTATGAATGATGCAAACATTGGGCAGAATTTTAGGGAAATATTCCATAGTTCATTGGGGGCTAATAAGGTCTGCAGTTTGCGAGTATTAGTGGTCAAGAAACATCTTTAAGGTTGCGTTCACATCAACCAACTTTGGATCAGTTTGTTTAATCTCTGCAGTATTTATATAACCAGTTTGTTGTTTGTCCAGATGAAAATAATAGTATTATTACACAGGTGGCACCAGATTATGGCAGTGAGGCGCCTGAAAATGCAAAATCCTATAACAAAAGAACTGAGAGATGATTCATCAGGAGTGAAAATAATTGAAACCAACTTCAGGAAAGAACCTAAAATAAAAAGGTTTATGGGAAGAAAGGAACACATGCACTTTCTTGTGCTTTTGAAATCCAAGTAACACAAGATGAAGTCTGGACCAATGCTGGTGTTTATCAGGTTTTCTTGTGTCCTAAGGGACAATTAGACAAGACCCTCACACTACAGGCAGTGAAATCCCACATGAAATCTAACAAATCAGTTACAGTAGTGCACCAAATAAACGTTTCCAATGCTGCAAACTGCTGCTATCATCACATCTACAGAATCTGAAGTTAAACTCCCCCTTTATTGTTTCACTGCAGGTGTTTCAGACCTCCAGTGAGAGGATTGAGTCTGCAGGCCTCGCTGCTCTTACCGCACTCACTTCCTGTCTGTCTCGCTCAGTCCTCAACTCTGACTCTGAAGACTCCCTCAGCACCTTCCTGGATCTGGTTCTCAAAGGTGAAATGCTGAAATCTAACATAAGTGCACATACATCGTAAAAATAAATAGATAAAAATGAAAAATAAAACAAAAAATGCATAATGTCACCTAGGATAATTTAACCCTTTAGGTGAATAGAAAACATGTCAGAACAAAAAAAAAAAAAGATCAGGGAGGCACAGGTGAAGTAAATACAAATGTCATTTTTTATTAAAACTCCACTTGAATGACATTAAAAAAACAAAACTGAAAAAGACTTGTTAAACAGCTGACTAAAACGTCCTGGTGCAGTAACAGCAAGGCAGCACTGATGAGCTAACTATGTCAACACTGTGGTAATGGGAGGGTTCGCTGCAGTGTAGCGCTGCTTCAGTAGATGGAGAGGAAACTATACCACAATGACTGTTCACACTTTCACGTTCAATATGCCTTGTTAACATTTTACTGTACATTATATCACCCTCAAATTTAGTGCCAAGGAAACTTACCAACCACTTAATAATAATCATAAATAACAATGATAATAACATAAATATATTATAATATGATAAATAATTAAGTTATCTACATTTAAGTGAATAATAGTAACATTGAAGGAATTTTTTACTGTAATCATAAACCTTTGGTTTGTTTTTAAAAGTCATCCCCTGTATCATTATTTTAAGTAAGGGATGATACCCATCGAGTTGTACATGCCATGACTGTAATGCTTGACGCAGGGGCTGAGAAACACCCAATACAAAGCTATTATTCTGCCTTTTATCATATTTTTTGGTTGGTGGTGGTGGTTACACAAATAACCTTAGCTCCGAGCTCTTCAGCTAAGCCTGAACTTTCTATCTTGTCCTACAGTTAAATACCGGCACACTAATTTAGAAGTGCAGTCAAACACATAGGTCAGGGGTGTCTGGTTAAACTGTCTGTTTTCTAAAGCTGCACCTTCCAGCCAATCAGAATCCAGAAGTATCCTCAGAAAGTTGTTCTTTTCAGGGTAGAAACGCCTTTAAACAGCAGGTGAGATGCTCAAAATCAACACTGGATCCAGAGGTTTTTAGTGTGAGCTGCTTTTTATGGCAGAGGAACCCGCTCTACTGAGACGTCTTTAATAATACACACAACTCAGCAGCTAAACAAGTAAATACATCATCTGTTCTTGAGGAAACTAACACCTCAGTATCTCATCTGTAGTAAAAGTCCAGTGATCCTGTTGAAAAATGTGAGTGTGATGTTGTTCCAGACTGCAAACATCACCTGTGTGAGCCGGACCTGAAGCTCGTGTGGCCCAGCGGCAAGCTGCTGCAGGCCGCCTGCACCGCCTCCAACAGGGCGAGCCACATCATTACAGCCGCTGTCATGCCCTCTCTCATCGAGCAGTACAGCAGCAGAACACAGGTAACTAAATAAAACTGACATCCAGATGTTCATTTAGTTTAATATGAGCAAGTTTTATGGCTGTTTGATGATGGCGAGCGTTTACATACGTTGTTACATGTTGATTTATTTGATTTGATTTCATTTGCATACATAAAACATAATAAATACATTGTATATAGTGTTTTTTCTAAGAAGTGGATGTGCAGGTGAGGTAAGAAACCCTCTAGGCCTTATGTTAAAAGCTCACCTCATTATAAAAAATGAAATCTTAAAAAATTTGAGAGAAAAAAATATTTATAAATGTACAAACAAGTCAAAAGAAACAGCGAAGACATCATAATAGTTCTTCTGAACATGTACACCATCTTTTTGAGCTTATTTTCTTGTTATAGCAACCAGCCACTTTATAATTAACAAGAAAACGTGACTTCTTCCTCTCTGACCAGTGTTCCCATAGACGGACTTTACTGGAGGTGGTGCTGCGATTCATCCAGTCAGTAAAAACCAGCCAGTCTTCAGAGAACGGTGAGTCCTGCTTTCATCAGTGTTGGACTTCAGCATGTCAGATTTTAATGGGATGCAATTGATGTAATTATTTCCGCATAATAACATTTTCTTGAAAGATTATCAACAATATTATTGAACTATTTGTCAACCTCAAAGTGGATCCTGATAACATCTGGATATCTGAAACTCATGTTTATTTTTTCTCATCTGTTTGATGTCAAGCATCGTGTAAAATGAGAGCAGAGAGAAAAGCTTGCTGTAGTTTTATTTCTCTTCAAAAGCAATGATATGCTCTTTGTTTAAAATACTGTAACAGTTGAGGTTCTGTGTGTACATGACCCTAGAGACTATGGACAGAGTTTACTTTCCTTAAAGTTCAAAACAAACCCCAGATCTCTGTTTTTTTGTGTTTCATCCCTGCTCATTAGAAGAGAGAGTGTTGTTAGCTTTCCGTGAGTCCCTGTGCAGCATGGTGTTTTCAGCTCTGTCAGAGACTAATTCCAGTCTGCAGATCACGGCCACCTCGATGCTCACCTCACTGGCACAACAAACAGGTGAGACACGATCAGATAAAACATTTACAGCTCACAGTCTGATTCTGTCGGAAATTCAGCACCATCTCAGATATTACAAATACTTTGTCTCTCAGGTCTGCTGTTGGGCTCTGATGTGGAGCTGGCTATAGATCACCTGACCAGACTGCTGCTGATGGAGGAGGATGACAGAGTCAGGTCAGATCAGGGTGGAAACCACACACACACACACGAACACACACACACACAATTGCTTTTATTTTCACACTCACTCATATTGAGTACTTACAGTATTTAACAGCCCATTAAAACAGTAAAACAGAGAGTTTTAGCTTTCTTTCTTTCTTTCTTTCTGTCTTCCTGACATCATCAGAATCAAACTGTTGAACTAAATACAAACTGTGTCTTTGTCCTGTTTGTGGCTCCAGTCTGGCTGTGGTAGAGTGTGCTGGAGCCTTAGCAGAGCTGCACCCAGAAGCTTTTATCACTGAACTGATCCCAAGACTAAAGACCGAGATGTTTGCTGGTAAGTGAAGAGCCCATAGTAAAAATATGACATCTGTACATGCAATATGGGATATGTAGAAACACTACACAGATATGAATACTTGTATTATACAATGTTTCTAAAATTATTTTGACCCTTTTTGATTTCCCTCCGATTAGTATTCAAAACTTTTTTGATGCCAAAAGAAATTTCTTCAAATTGACTAAATCACTTACAAATATTTCCTCTCAGTGAGTGTTTGTGGAGGCAGTTTTGGCATCAATAATTTTAATTATTATAATGAAAAACCTGAACAACCTCTTCTCTCTCCTCTGCTCAGAGCCCATGGATCAAGGCGACAGCAGAGAAACCTCTGAGCAGCATTCCCATCATGCAGTGCGCCAGCGGTGTTTGTCTGCTCTGGCTGCGGTGTCCAACCAGCCCAGTGTTGTACGGGAGAGCACGCCTGTTCTCCTGGAGGTCCTCACCTCAGCACACACAGGTGATCTGTCTGGAAATATGGTCCTCTGGCCTCTCGCTCATTATCACATGATCAATGAAGTAAACAGTGTTCAGTTTTAATAATGTAGAATGTAGAATGTAATAATTTGTAAACTTATAACATATTAGAAGAAGCTCAGTGCATCAGAGTAGTTGACTTTTTTTTTAAAAGCCGCAAGTGTTTTCATCCATGACCAAATGAGGATGGTTGTGTTTATCTATCGGTCGCTCTCCTGACATAAGAATTTGATGGTGAAGCAGGACAGGAAGTATACAGTGATGTTGCCCAGTCAAATGCTGAAATATAAGTGGCTTCACTGCTAGCTGACACTTCCAATCTCCCGTCTGCAGTGTGCCAGTGTCAAATGACATTAAATTAATGAAATATTATTAAAATTTCACTATGGCCAAGTGCATCCAAATCACAGGAGATGCACATTTTTTTATTTTTTTTATTTTTTTTTTTGGATGAAGTCACAACATGCCATAAATGAAAAATGCAAATCAAATTCTCCAGACGTAAGGGAAAAATACTTGTTTGGCGCAGACCCCAACAAAAATCACATCATTGTCTTTTTTTTTTTTTTTCAGTGAAAATGAAAAGTGACACATATCGCAATCTAATCTGCCAAAATAATAGCAATATGATTTTTTTTTTCATATCGTTCCACCCTAAACAACATGCATCAGCTATTATTAGTTATTCCCCAAAATAAATAACTTCATACGAGTGACACAATCATTTCTTGTTGTTTTCAGGTAGTGTCAGTTTCTCAGTGGAGGAGGTGGTGTTGGCGTGTCGCAGCCTCCAGAGGATAGCAGAGCAGGTTCAGGATACTGAGGAGACTGGGCAATGCTTCCATGACATCATCATCCCACGCCTGCTCTCATTGGCGCTCCAAGCGGCACTGCAGGGTGAGCAGCACTTCCTGAATGGATTTCACCATAATCCTTCATTCAAGTCTCAAATATCAATATTCATTTTGATGGTTCCTGGTTTATGTTTAAAGGTGACCTCACACGCTCTGTGTTTCTCACCAACATCCCACTGGTTCATGTCTTGCAGGTGAGGGGTCCTCTGGTTGTCGTAGTCCTCTGGTGGAGGAGGCGGTCCTGTCTGCTATGGTGCCTGTCATCAGCACGTCCTGCTCCAGGCTACAGCCAATGTCAGTACAGTCTCTACATCGTTCTTGTTTTTTTTGGTTTGCTCTCTTTTATTATTTTCATGAACACAGCACAACAACATTATATTTCAAGCTTGTTAGAATCTGCATTATTGTCCAAATTGAAGGAACACTAGGCAACATCACACGTACAAGTAAAAATGCAAAGAACTGATGATTTAAACCAACACACATCTAGACAGTGTTACTCTGCACTTTTAAGTAGTGTCTCAAGGACATCATGTACAGATAAATGTCATACATCATGGTAAACAATTGTAAGGTTTAAAATCTATTGCGAAGAACAGGTTTAGAGCATGATTAAAAATACAACAGTTTATCTTTTTTAAACCCAGATTTATTCCGTAAGCTTCAGAACTAAAATCAAATTGTCTCCACTGCTCTTGCAGCCATTGTATATCTGGAGAACTTGTGATACTGAGACTAGATGGGAACAGGCTGTTTTTACAACCTTTTATTATTTATGTTTATTGTTTTGTTTTTTAAATCAGTTCTCAAATCTTTTTTCAAACTTGCAAAACGTGACACTTTCCTTTCTGTTTTCTCACTTTTCTGATTTGTTGTACCATGAAAACCTTTTTCATGAGGTTTGTGTGGTTTCCTCTCGGGGTGTTTTTGTGTCATCAGGTTGGCGGGACAGACGGCGTCAAGGGCTGTCTCTCTCTTCTTGGATGGTGATGTCTCGTTTTTGCCTGACAACTCCTTCCCTTCACACATCCAGCTGCTCAAGGTCTGTATGTACGGGAACTTGAGTATGTTTTTGTGTGTTGTTTGAATGTAGTAAAAATTCTGAGACTTTTCTTTAAATATTGTATCTTTATATTATATGACAAATATGACAAATTCCTCATCATTTCCTCACGGTGCAATTAATAATGAGATAAAACAATACATATTTGTCATTGACGACACTATTATAAAATGCAGGTGTATTGCAGAATTATTATCTTTATACCTCATATAATTCATATTTCCCCGCCCTCATGAAGGGATTGATTATCTAAGATTTTCACCACTTTTTAAGTCACTGTAACCTGAAAATCGTGGTTATGGAAGGATGTAATGTTTCCCCAGAAGCAGCAGGGGGACACGTGGAGCCAGTCTCAGATGGTTTGTCTGCTCATGGGCTGCGTGTGTTCGTTACCTCGCAGCGTGAGTCTCGTCTTCAACACCTAATGCTTATTGAAATTCTTCAGAATCATGGTTGGGGTTACTGAGGCTGTAATCTAACAGTGTTCTGTGTCGTCAAGGTGGAGGTGCCCCAGATAGACCAGCTGCTGTCACAGCTGGAAGAGATGAGCTGCACCTGCAGCCACTCACTGTCATACACCTCTGCTGCAAAGTGCTTTGCTGGGCTGGTCAACAAGCAATCACAGGGTCAGTTTGTTACGGGAATCAAATGTTGTCGTCGTTAAATTAAGAGCTTCATCTCGTCAAATAAAAGCTGTGGTGATGGTTTGGTTTTTTTTCTTCAGGAGATTCTCTTGACAGCCTAATTCAGAGCACGATGAAGAGGGTGTGTAGAGAGTTGGACTCAACATCTTCACCTGCACGCACTCAGGCGTTCACCCTCATGATCTGGGTAAGAGTCACACTGTTTTCAATGTCTACTGCTGATTGTTTGCATTATTATGTCTCATAGGCTGCTAGAATATTTGTTTTACCAAATTCATGTCTTTCAAGGTTTTAGTCAGAGATTTGTTATATGAAAATACAAAAAGGTTTAATGTAATTTTACTTTTTTTTTATTATCAGCCATCAATCAGTAAATTCAGTTAACTGATAATTGAATAAAGTTATTTTAGTAAAATAAGCAGAAAATGCAGTGAGTTTGCTTTTGTCCCCAGGTGGCCAAGGCTTTGCTTCTCAGATACCACCCACTGTCCACAGCACTGACTGACAAGGTACAGGCTGTCACTCACTCATATCCTGTATTTAATTTAACCTTGTGTTTGATGACAATTCATGTACCTACTTTTATTCTGTCAGTTTGCAGTTTAACACCTGTGATTGGAAAACGTCAGCTCTTTAGTTTTTTTTTTTTTAATTTACACTCTTGTTCTTGAAGCTCTTTTCTCTGCTCGACGATGCCGATCTGGGTCCGATGGCAGCAGACGGCTTCTCACTGCTGATGACCGACTCTGCTGACGTTCTGAACCGTGGTTGCCATGCCGACGTACGCATCATGTACCGCCAGCGCTTCTTCAGCGAGAATTCAGCAAAGTTGGTCCAGGGCTTCAATGTTGCGCCGCAAGGTACAAGGCCACAGCACTGCTGAGAAGATTTCAGAGATTCTGATTTTAGACTTTTTCCACTGGCCGCCCCCTGCAGGTTTTTTGTCCCCGTTTCATTACGTTTGGTTAACTTTATTCACTGTCTGTCTTTTCTCCAGAGAAGAAGCCCAACTACCTGAAGGCTCTGTCCAACATCGTCAATAAACTGCCAAAGCAGGTTCAAATCACTGAGCTACCAGCGGTGAGTGACTGGAAACTGTTTGTACTCAAATGGCATTTAAACTGCTGCAGACAGTGGCTGTCTGGTGGCCTTTGGAAAATGACCCACAGTAATGTAAAGTCTTTTGTCCCTGTCCAGCTCCTGTCATTGCTGCTGGAGGCCTTGTCGTGTCCCGATCAGGGCGTCCAGCTGTCCACCCTGTCCTGTCTGGAGCCAGTCCTCATCGACCCGCCACCAGCTCTCATTCAGCAGCTCGAGGCTTTGGTCAGCAGGTTGCTGGCCCTCATCTCTAGTCCAGCCATGGTTAGTGAAAAATCCTACCTGAGAGTGTTTTCTATACTGATTTCTCTGTCGTGACTGCTATGATTTTGAGGAGCACGTGGGAAATGTGAATGTAATCAGTGATTTCAGGGTATGAGCTCAGCCTCCAAATTCACATGCAAACAGAATAGAATGTGCAGAAAAAAGCAGGAAATTAAATAAAAACACATAGAGTAGCACAATACTGCTGTTAAAATACTGGACACAGTCACAGTTAGAGAATAATGCTGTATCTTAATTAATCAGATGGAGCTACACATTATCTGTTAATGAACCTGTTAATTAGCCAGAGCTGTTGACACTACACCTGACACTTGTTCGTTTCTCGCAGAGTGTCAGGATCGCCTCACTGCGCTGCATCCAAGCCCTTTCCCGCTTCCCCGTACATGAGGTAAAGCTCAAAACTGATCATGTTGTTACTGGTTGAGAACCTTGTCAAGTTGTTAAATCCCTTCCCCAAATCTCAATTTTTACAGTAAGAATAAGAATGATCCCTAAGGGAACCTTTCTAGCCCACATGGTTCAAGAATTTCAAATAAAAATTTCCAGCCCATAATTTCCCTCTACTTCTGTGCAATAAATGTGGATTCTTCAGTGAAATAATTTGGGGTTCTTATAGAGTAAAGAAGACCTTATTTATTCTCTGGGCTGAAGACTGATTTACAGATTGTATGAGCCTTGTGCACATGTATCAGTCGTCATGATTTTCTCAGAATAAGAATATTATTAAATGTTGCAACACAGTGAACTTGACCTATTTTCTCAATGCCTGGTTCTGGACACTGGATGAAAATCATGTCCCACATGGAGCCTATGAGCAAAATATGAAATTGTCACCTGAAGTGCTGCGTCCAGAGTCTGACTCAGCTGCTCTATCACCTTAAACTACAGATAAGCCATAAGTCACTTCTTGTGTGTTGACTGACCTCGACTAACATTCCTGTCATCAGGGATTATTTTAATCCAAAATTGTAATGGCAAAAGTAAAAAAAAATGTCTTTGAACATTTGTCACTGTTTCAGATCTTGCCATTTCGGGCCCGAGTGCTGCGAGCTCTGGCCCGGCCTCTGGACGACAAGAAGAGGCTGGTGAGGAGCGAAGCGGTCCAGGCACGAGGAGAGTGGTAAGAATCAGCCGTCGCTGTTAAAGACAGACACGTTGGAGGATATAAACAAATCAGACATCACGTTATATCACATGTCACGGCAGAGTTTGTTCTAGTTTTGTTTTTGCTCACGTGAGGCTTCATACAATTTCCCCCAAACTATACAGTTACGACTACAACACTCACTGTGGTTATAGTTGGTTCTGCATGACAACTTGTCTCTGTCTTCTTCTCCTCACAGGTTCCTCTTGGGAAGTCCTGGGGGAAGGTGATTTTACTCCTCAAACACAACCCAAGTCTCCCATTTTACCCCCCCCCCCCTCCCTCCTCTCCCCTCCCTCCTCTCCCCTCCCCTCCCTCCCCTCCCCTCCATCCACTATATGGATCTTCCAGTGTCCCTCTACCGTCACTCCTCTCATCTTTCCAACCAGAATCCCTCCACCCTCTCTCCCTTTTTACTGAAATGTTTTTGTTGTGAGCACCTCTGTCTTCATGAACGCACAAATAAGAGAATATGGACTGACTGTGGAGCGTAGTCTAAGTTAAAAGAATGAAAACGACTACTTTATTAATATGAATATGTAACACGTCTCATGTACATTGTTGTCTTTTTCTCTACATATCGCAGAAAAGGTCACATGGCTTTGTGTCCAGACATTTTGGTTTTGTATAATTTGAAAAATTTTACTTAGAGTGCATTTTGCATCACAAAGGAACTGTCCATCACTGGAGCCGCAAGTTTGATCTGTAACTCAGTCAGATCCACAGATAAAATAATCTCCCAGAAATATGATAAATAACATAAGTTTCATCAGATTTATTTTCTGACAGTTAACTAAGAAAATTGAAAAAAAAACTGATACATTTTGGAAGAGTTTTGTAAATGTAATCAATAGATATAAATAAGTTAAATATATTTAAGATCTAAAATTCCAAATATTTTGTTGAGCGCACTCTGTATGTGTCAACTGTAATATGAAGAGAAAAAGTAAACGCAGTACATAAATTCAGTGGGAAAGTCACTGCAGTGCTCATGAACTACAGTTGATAAGTGGACTCCTGAACCGCTGTGGCAACATTTTTCTGTTTTATTGAACTCTATGACCATGTAGAGAATCGGGACCACTGTAAAACATCAGACATCTTCACTTCACTGCAACAAAGACGTGGACTTACAGCCAAATGAGGGCAGCACTGAACCCAGCAGGCACTGATAGCCTTTTATGTTCTCATCTGGATGAATGTGTAACTGAGCAGTAATGTCTTAGCAACGGCTGGTGTGTTTGATTTGTGTCACCCTGGTGCGCCAGCTGGGTGGAGTTGTAAACACAAGGGGAATATGGATGTGCCAATTGTCCTTTGGTTGCTCACAGGGTGACAAGAATCAAGCACTTCTACATGAATCACGCCTCCACTGACTGGATGAAATTTTAAGATTAATTTTACATAGTTATCTGTGTTGACATTAATGTTCATTAATGAATGAAGATTATAAGTTATGTGAACAAGTATTGATGCTTTGTCATAGTCAATGTTGAATCATTTCAGAAGTTTGGCTGACTTTGGACCTTACATCACTTATGCCAAGGAGATAGACAATATTTAAAATGTCTAACTTAAGATGTCATTAAAACTTTTCTTTGTAATTATACAAAAAGTGTTTGTCATTTTTATCACCAGACGATGGAAACCAAGAAATATCAAACACTTGTTTTATTAAAAAAAAAAACATGAATCAAACTGGAGCACAGCTCCAAATTGGTCACAATTGATATCACACCTACACATCATGTTTCTATGGCAACTACAGATGCAACTCATAGTTATTGATATGACCATGTTAGGGTGAAAAATCAAAAAGGAATTAAAAAAAAAACAAAAACATGAAATTCACAGTGCCTTTTTATCACTTATTTAAAGTGCCTCAATTTCAAGGCTGAACACGCAAACAAGGCACACAACAATTTCTTTACCAGTGTCTAAAAAAGAATCGTTACACATGATGTTTTTTTTGTCACCTCAGCGTCGTAAACAAAAGTTAGAAAGTTGAGAGGTGAATAAAACTCTTGGTTTTTCGCTCTTCTTTGGCAGCAGATCATCTGTCCAAAACACGACCACAAAACATTGCAGGTGTAAGCATGCAAACGTTAAAACAACATTTCTGACTGTAGCAATTATTTAAATAACCATAGGACATTTATCAAACAATCAAATTAATATTGAGAATGTATTTCCATCTCATGACTTGCCTCCCCCACATTGAGAAGCACTTAAGATTTGTCCTCAGACACATGAGCACAGTTATTAAAACTTGAATAAGCAGACATGGTGTAGGCTCCGATCTGACTAAACACGTCAGGGATCAATATAAAGTCAGTTATTAAAGGTATCAATTTGTGTCATTCAACAAGTCATAGTATTTATACTTGTTGATGTATCCGTTCACAATGTGTTATATTGATGTTTAAAAATGCAACAGCAACTTTAAGATGCTGTGACTCGCTCCTCTGTGAGGCTTTATGGAGGTCTCCTGGGCCTCCATTACTGCCTGGTCACCCGTCCATTCCTCACACTGATCACAGTTGTTGAAAGAGGCTGTTGTGCTGGTGCAAGAAATGCACAAAAATGCATTGTCTTGTCTTTGCAAATGGTTGAGAACAAGGAGAAAGATATTTGGGCTTCACAACGACGCTGGCCAGCAGCTCCTTTTATAAACCACACCAGTCAACAGCAACGCAGTCGCGGACGTCAGCTGGTGGTGAGGTCTACCATTAGACCGACTGTACAAGGCTGGCGACGGACAGGATGGAGATTTTCGGAGGAATCACTTATTTCCGCACACATTCGCACTACAAAGCAACATTTTCCTTGTCAAATGATTGTAGCAGAGACCACAGCAGTGTGACACAGCAGCCATGTTGCTTGTAGTCTAAAATGCGGGATCAAGGTTTCTGATATGGTGTAAAAAAAAAAAATTAACAGATGAATTTCAGATGGCCATGGGGTCTCTCCTGGTGAAGGTGCAGTCCCACATGATGCCGTCCCCAGTGGGAAGATGGCTGGAGGGTAACAGGACCTGTGTGAACCACTGACTGAGGAACAGAAGAACAAGTATATTCAAATATAGCTGAACACAACAAAGGACATTTTCACACCTGTAATAATTTTGGTCCGTAACTCATTTCACACAGATTCTTTTAGTCTTTGACAGTCAAGACAGAGTGTAAACCTTACAACTGGGTTAATAAACTAGATAACACACTGAGTTCTGATGGTAAACAACCCCTCAAATCTTGCAAGAACGCCACTTGTTCTTGTACCAAAACAAATATGGATGGTAACCACTGTTCGTACGCAGACACTCGCGTCAAAAGGCCCAAAAGCCCAGAGTGTGGGTGAGATCCTGGATGGAGAGGTGTGTGGGACTAGAGAGGGGGCTGGAGGAGAGTGAAGCTCACCTCAGCTGAAGGTGTTTATTTGCCAGTATTTCTTCCAAGTAAGGTCATTGTTCTGTGATCAGTCAGTCACAAACATCAAACAAAATATATGCCTTGCCTATCTGCCACCTGTCAAGTATATGGACAGCTGGGCAGCCTGGATACTGAAGCACTGACCGAAACTCATGAAAGTTAAAAATACTTTAAGAATACTTTTATATCAAACGCGTTTCTTTGATGTCAGATTTAATCCAGTCCGCCTACTTCAATCCGGCTGTGCTATAGCTAAAGAATCACCAAGGCTGATTTTGGGAAAAGAAAATCACCGATGAATACCAATAACAACAATTAAAGGGCCTATTTGTAACTTTTCTCTGCCACCGAATGTGGTTTCTTTGCAGGAGCGGGTGGTGGTGATTGTTGCTGGACAAGAGCTTTGGCCATTGTTGTCTTTACAATACAAGAGGTTATAATACGCCCTGTGAGCAGCGCTATGTCTCCAGGGCAGACTGGAGGCTACTGTGAGTCACTGTCAGAAAGTGATGGGATGGGCTGGGGGCTAGCTAGCTAGCATGCTAACTCCAATAGAAGAAAAGACGCAATAGAGGCAAGAGTTGCCACTGGAGACAGCTCTTGGTGAGTGAAAGAAAGAAGTTTGATGCTGAACTTGTAAAACTTACAGATAGCTCCTTTAATAATAATAATAATCTGAGTGTGACTGATGTGCTCCATATCTAAGTGGAATACCAGTGAGACGATTACGTGCACAGTTTAGGAAAACACAAATCTGGACTCACCTCCTTTTCTCCACACCAAACAGTAACTTCCAGTTGTTCATCCTCCCACGATAATAGGGATTCCTGAATACCTGCATTGTGACAAAAGGGCTATTATAGCAGCCATTTTCAAAGCTGTGAATATAATTCACTTATAGAATTAATAATCCACACAAGCTTTTAGTCTTTAAGTTTAGCACCTTGCCCTTCTCCCTGAGCCTTCTGGCCTCTTTGCGGTTGATGTGGCGCTCCACGCTGGTCTCTCCCCTGCTGATGAGTATGGCGTGCCACAGGGTGAGTCCTCCTAGAGCTACTGCCACCGAGCTGGGGGGGGGGGGGGGCGTTACAACTTTCATATTCCACCTTCATTTCAATTTCACACAGAGAGACGGTGAAGTGTTGCCCACCTGGTCAGCACCCAGAGGAAGATGACACACTTGTGAGAAGTGGTTTCGCCCGAGGTGTAGTCTGGAGGGGGGGTCTGATAGTAGCTCTAAAGTGGACGGTAAAAACACAAAATACAGTCAGGCTAACATATTCACAATAATATGGTCAAATATGGTGTTACTTCACTTTCAGAGTCGGAGCTGCCTAAAAAAAAAAAAATTATTTCACTGCTTTCTGAGGACATTTTGGCTCAAGCGTTGTTCACCATGTGACGTTAGGTCTAACATGTCTGATAGTAATTAAAGCCTGGAGTTGTTTGTTTACCATCTGGCGAACAAACACCCTTGAGATCCTGGCCATCCTGGATAAGAGGTGAGCAGAAAGCCAAGACTGCTTTCAGGTCTCCTGTTTCACTTGACTTTTGCCATTTGAGATCGACTCCCGCCTTCTTATTACCATCTGTCAGCCACTACAAAATAATTCATCACACACAAAACTCATGGAAATAGTAAATATATCCAGTTATGGCAAAACTAAACTGGAACCCTCTTGTAAAGAAACAACCTTCATAGCTACTGGCGCTCAAAGTTAAAATGACCTCACCTCTATAGCACTGTAGGCCTCTAGAAACAGGTCCCTGCTGCTGATGCTGCAGTAGATGCAGCCCAGGGTCATGTAGAGGCAGAAGGAGAAGAAGTAGCGATGGTTGAAATGGCCCACGCAGTTGTTCAGCCAGGCTGGAAACATGTTCAGGTCGATATGCGCAGAGTGGGAAAATTACGAAACACTGAAAACACTGAGGAAAAAAGTCATTCTCATGCATCCTCCTGTGGGTTTTTCTGCGTTTCTTTTAGAAAGGATACGACAGTGGTGGTCCATCTTCAAAACACACCTGCAAAATAACAGAGGCGTTTTACAGAGAGCAACTAAACTGAACTGATGAAGTAACTTTCATGAACAGGGAAATGATCTCACATGTTGCAGATGCTGCAGTGGTGCGTCCTGGGCGGCTTTGGGGTGATGCACTTCTTGCAGATGGACACTGAGGGAATATGAATTTTGTCCTATAATACGGAAAATAATAAAGATTAAGAGGATGTTTTGTGCCTGTGATTAAAATAAGAAAAGTAAAAGTTTACCCTGTACGTAATGCAGTGACGGTGGCAGTGACAAGGAGGCGGTAAATGGATATAGCCAATCAATAGTGCACAATAGTGGCTATATCCATTTACTGCAGTCAGTATTTTATTGTCATCAAATGAAATAATGACAATGAAATACTGACTGTGCAAGAGCTTTCTTCCTCTCTAAATACATTTTCTTTAAGGAAAACCTTTTTTTTTTTTTTTAATGTCTGTGGAAAGATTTTGTCACCATGATAGTGTTACAGTCATGAAACTCTACAGGTGTGTAGTTGAGATGAAAATGATGGCTGAGTTTGAAGATGGGCGTGAATGTCAACATGCTGACAGGCATCACAGCTGGAGTGATGGTCTCTAGTTTTTCGTTAAAATCACTGTGGCATTGAGGATGTTTTTTTGCCACTTGTTAACAAGTCACATCAAAGTAAAAAAAGTTTTACTGCATCAGACAAGACTCACAGTGTCCAGTGCAGCTACAGTGTGTCTGCTCATTTTTTTTCTTACATTTTCCCCTCAGAGCTGTGAGGAGTTTGGTACCTTGGGCGGGTGTCCTGGGGAGGTGGTGGTGGCCTTGTAGTAATGAAAGACCACCATGATGAGAAGCCAGTGGCCACAGCAGAGGTGCCAGACCACCCAGTGCAAAGGGTAGGTGCTGATGATCGTGGGTAGGATGAACAGGTAGACGATGACCACGACCGAGGTCGTCAGGAGGATGACCAGACAGACAAACACCTGAGAGAAAGAGAAGAGAAGAGAGGGTAAGAGGAGGAGTGAGAGGTGTAGAAAAAAAGAAAAGAAAAGAAAAGAAAAGAAAGGAAGAGAGCTCACCACTCCAAACCAGCGGGTCACATTGTCTACAATCCAGTAGACGGGTTCGAACACACAGTCCAGCAGAGTGTCTGAGTTGCTGAGGCTGTTGTAATACAGTGACTTGAGCAGCAGCTTGCCGTAGCTCCACAGCTCCAACAACCTCCCGCTGGCCCACGCTTTGCTCCCCCCGCCTCGCCGCCCTCCTCCTCCTCCTCCTCCTCCTCTCGGGCGGCACAGCCGGCACCAGCGCAGCGCCAGTCGCATGGCCCGGGAGAGCTGCCACCTCCAGCTGCTGCCCATACGCATGCTGCCGCCGCCGCCGCCTCTCCTACACACTCTGCCTTCCAGGCACGCACAAACACACAGACACACACACCAGCAGTTACAAACGCAGGCTGCGTAAAACAGCAGCTCCTCGTGGCGGAGCCTGGTGACCACTGAGGTTTCCATCGTCGTCTCCGCCGCAGGAGGAGTAAGAGCTGTCAGAGAGAAGGCGACTAAGAGCAGCGAGCTCTGACACAAAAGAATGAGCAGCGCACAGCACAACTCCAAGACAGCCCTCGCTTTCCTAGAAAGTTTGGTGACGGCCTCCTCCATGCGACACTTGTCCGTCAGAGGACAGGAGGCGTCAGGTACGAGCTCCCCCCCCCCCCAAGAAATAAAGTTCTTCTGTTAATAATTCACAGCAGATCCAGATCCCCGGGCCAAAGACGCAGAGATGCAGAGTGGTAACCCTATAAGAGGGAAACACGAATGGATGAATGTCGTAAGAAGGAAATAAAGTGGCCACCTGATCCCGGGGCATCATTTCATGAAAGTGAGTATTGGTTACACAGATAAGGCTTCTTCGGGTTCTCCAAAATAGGATGGCATTAATAATGAGAGATGCTAATCAGGGGCCTTCAGTAGACAGTAACAGTAAAGCTGGGCAACAATCGGCCCTCTTTTTTTCTTCTATCACCTGCTATTTGACCTCTCATGGTGACCACTGTTAATGTCTGGTCTTTATTTTCATTCAGCATACACACACCTTGTTAGACATGTGTGAACGTCTGAAAGCAAACACAAAGGCACACGTCCCACCTGTCAAGGTTAAACATCATGACCCTGATAGGTTTCCAATGCTATCTTCATTAGAAGGTTCCACACGCAACATTAATCAATCATGGCCATATTAATTCTATAACATCAGTGTAATTATTGATGATAACGACATTCACATTAAAGTCACAGAAAATCATCACGTTTAAGAAGCGAGGACCAGAGAATGGTTTGCATTATTGTTGGAAAAGTGATTATTTAATTTTTATTTATCAAAATTAATTAGGAAATTATCAAAATTGTTGTGGATTAACTTTCAGCCCATCTACGAATTGATTGACTAATTGTTGCTGCTCTACAATTACAGGCGGGATGCAAGTTTGAGCTGTAACCAGCGATTATTTCCATTATCAGTTAATTCTCATATTATTTTCTCAATGAACCAATTAATTGTTTGGTCTATAAAATATCAGTAATCAATAACCTGCTAACAAAAAAATGCAGGCTGCAGTTTCCCAGAGGACAAGTTGATTTATACAAATTTCTTGTGTTGTCCAGCAGGAAGTCGAAAGCCCAGAGGTTTTCAATCTACTGTTCTAGAAAACACAAACACATCAAATTCTCACATAAGGAGCTGTAACCAGTAAATGTTTGGCTGATTTGCTTGAAAAAGTGACTTAATCGAGTAATTCATTATCATAATTACTGCCGTTTAATTTTCAGTCTAATGACTAATTGATTAATGGGCAAATCGCTTTAACTTTTAATTAAGTTTCATTAACTTTTATTTGTGTTGCGCCAAATCACAATCACACATTATCTCAAGGCACTTCACAGAGTAAGGTCAAGACCTTCCAACATTAGACAGAGAAACTCAACAGTTCTGTTTATGACACACAAAGCCTGGAATTTAGTTCAAGCTTTAAATTAAATGAATGGGATTGTAAATCTAAATTATGGGATGCTTGGGGCGTTTTTAAACCCACAGTTCATTTGCATCGGCCCGAATTACTGGATGAGGTGGTTAAGTTAGGTTTCCTCCTTGGTTTCTTTTCACGCTGAAAAAAATTCAAGCCAACACATCAGTTAAAGCCACACGTTGACTCCTCACTGGTCTGGGACAGGAGTGAGAAAGAAAGGGAGAAGGTCCTTTTTCCCAGAATGCAAAGTGCACTTGGAAACGGGACCCGTTATGCACAGTACTCATTGCAGTTGCATCAGATCTAGGTGAGATCACATTTAACTGCACTAAACCACACAGGTTTAAAACACCCTCAACCTAAACTTTGATCACTTTTACTTTTGTTATTTCATACTTTTATTTTTTTTTCTTTTGCAGGCAGAAATGTGCTTCCACACAATGAGGGCTTTCACTTCTCCTCCTCTTTAATTCCCACTCCACCAGTTCATGATTGGAGGGAAAAACCTATGGATTTCATCATGGCAGAAATCAGAAACAGAGAGGGCTTTAACTAAATTTCTGGATGAAATTAAAGGTTAAATTAAACATGTCAGAATTAGGGCTGGACGTAATGGCTGAAATCAATATTATGATGTGAGAGAAAGAGAAATCTGAGAAACGTTCCACCCTCTGAAGACACGTGCAGCAACACCTCTGCTCGTCGCAGACAGGCTCGTTGGCTGACTAAACACTGTTTAAAAGCACATTATTAATCTCCATGCAGTGTACCTGGCAGAGACAGAGAACATGAGAGAGTGGCACACAGCAGGGCACCGCAGTCTCTATGGCAACCTGCTGGCCTAAATCTGGTCTTAGAAGAAAGGAAGATCACAAGCCTGTGTGTCTCACTGTAATAAGCTTTACTCCGTCCTCTACCTCTGAACTGGCTCCGTCGCAGAGGAAGGAGACGCCTCTGCCAGTTTTTACTTTTAGTTCGCAGTGGAATCATGCAAAAGCATAACGTCAATTAATGAATTTGTGAAGTGAGAGTATACCGTTGCAATTTTTTTAGAGCCATTTATTCTGAAATATATTTAAGAAAAGTATTTGCTGGCTACAGCTCTCAGATGCTGGGATGATTTACTTTATAACCCTCAGATAAATACTTTGGATTTCTGGCTCTTGGTCAGGTTGTGAGAGAGCAGTCCGGAGACACAAGTCACGCTGGGCTGCTGAAAAAGTGTGGCGGATACTGGTTTTCTATTTTTGGTATTTCATACAGCAGATGTTAATTCCTCAATCATCTCTATAAATAAATTATTAGACAACTTTTTGATCCGTGTCAGTGATTGTGATGGGGCTGCACAGTTGGTTTCATTGTCTGTTCGCCTCTGTACCTTCTCCTTCCAAGTAATAAACTGCAGCCAAGTCTTGGCTTGTGTACATATAACTTAACACTGAGTCACCACTGTGACGCAGACCACAGCTGCTGTCCTCTCGCGGTTTCGTTCTCTGATAATTCCTTTGTAACTCTGGATGCAAGTCCAGACTTACTGCACTCATTTACCTGCTGCACATTAGGCAGGGTGAGATGGGACAGAGGCAAAGATGAAAACAGCTTCAGTTTTATCACTTTTCAGTTCTCACGTTTCAGGGCTGTTGCTCTTCCCGCCATCTTAATGTTTACATCAGGTTTTTGCCTGTGGCTAGGGTCATTAAAATGATTGTTAATCTATTAGATGATTAAATGGTTGGATGATTGATTGAAAATTCACTGGCAACTATTTCGATAGTCAGTGAATCATCTCAGTCATTTTTTCAACGGATGCCAGACACGATCTGCTTCCAGCTTGTTCACTGACAGGATTTGTAGCTCTTCTCTGCTTCATGTCATTGGTCAGATAAACAAGCAATTTGAAGACATCACCTTGAGCTCTGAGCAACAACAGCATTTTTGCACTATTTTATGACATTTTAGAGACAAAATTATGAATCAACTAAGAGAAAGAATTATCTGCAGATCAACTATTTTCACATGCAGTCCTAATACTGTCTTCTGTAATGTCTTCTCCCACTCCTAAGTCACAATACAGTCAAGCACAAAATTCCTTCACTTGCTCACCATTTTCACAGCAGTGATTTCTTCCCTCACACTACCTCATACGTGCGACCCTATAGTTTAGATACTGTGTGACAGCACCAGCAGTCAGTGTTCATCGTCATGGTACATGTAGGTACTGAGTAAAAAGGATCTTAATTCATTATTTCTCATGACCGATGCTCTCATCTCACGCAACTGCCCAATCTTGACAGTCAACCGGCAGATAAACGCACTCACTGAATCCTCTCCAGCATGTCATGCTTTAACGTTAGCTAGCTAACTGCCTGCTGCCTCCAGCTACCTCCAACAGGCGCCGTTTTAACGGCCCGTTTTCCTACATAGGTTAGACCGAGCCGGGCTAAACTTGACACTGGCATGCCGTACCTGGTCAGGTGAAAGGGGCGGACGAGCCTCCGGCGCTGGTCAGGTCATGGTCAGGATACAGTGTGTTAGCTGAGGTCTCCACTGACTGACTGCAGCAAACACTCAGCACAGCTCGGCGCTTCACACGGAGATTGTCTATTGTGTCGATGATTCACTCAACAGTAGGAAAAAAAAAAAATCACGTTCTCCCGATTCGCTAACCTGGTCGTTAAATAGTGTGAGTTTATTTTAAGCAGCGGGAGAGAACTGACGTTACCACGTGAATAATTACGACCACGGAAGGTTCTTTATTGTTCTTACTTTTCCCGAAAATTAAGGCTAAGTGACACCTCTCATCTATGCGTTTTCTTTGGTACCGGCTTGCGTGAGAGCGCGCAATGCGTCCTGGGAAATGAAGTTTTATTTTTCTTTAACAGTTCATTAAAACATCTCTCAACTCATGGTGTCGTTGTTACAAACAACAAAATAGCTCCTTCATATATATTCACAGCAGCAGTCCTCCTTATGACAACAATACATATTTAACAAACCGCCTCTTTGAAGAGAAAAATAACGCTCTCCCAATATTTGGCATAACCAGGAAGTACTAAGATGTCATATGATTGTTGAAAAATGGCCGCGGTGCAGTGGTAAGGTTCTGTTTTCTTATTTGAAAAAACACCTTTTTGTCAACATAAGTCAGTGAAATCATGTATCTGTTCATGCAGTGCGACGTTTGAGGACGTGCCTACAGTGCAAATGCTTGTATCCGAGCTCCAGTATAAGTTAGCGCCCGAAATAAAATGTCTACTTTTTTCAGCAGGGTTTCAACATCAGATTTCCAGTCAAATTCAACATCACTAAGTGTCATCATGTCTGCGACTTTAAACCACACGCCCTCCTTGGCTATAGTTTAGGTGTAGTCTTGCAGAGACTATGGGGATGTGTTGTAAATACCCTGAATTAAACATATAAATGAAGTTAGAAGAAGTTGCTGGCTTATTATAAAATAGCTCTGCTCATTAGATGATGCCCCACATCTTGACAGCTCTTATTAAGCACATGCAGAGTTTACAGATATGGATTTGTCTTACAAGTGACAGTTTGTTTGAAACATAATTAAGGTCAGACCTTCATCTTTGTGTTTACGGCAAGCTCCCATGTAGATCTGTAACAATCAGTCGATTAACTGAATAACTGAACAGAAAATTCATCAGCAACTACTGTGATAATCGATTAATAGTTTGAGTCACACAAAACAAGAAATATGGTGATGATCAGCCCTACACTGAGGTCCTTAACCGTTGCTTATTAAATATGGAAGCACTACTAAATACAAGGGAGAGTGAGCATCATCTGTATGAACTGTGAAGTAAATAAGCATTATGTTCTCTATAGCTGCTGAATCAAAGTGAGTGTTGCACATGGCTCAACCTGTTCTTCGTCTCCTGTCTGTCTGTTGTGTAACCAGGCGTTCCCGTGGGCGCAACTATGAGGCAGAGCTGCAGAGGTGTCGTCCTGAAGCGGCTGCGGTTGAGTTTGGAGACTACCATCCCCTCAAACCCATAATGGTATCATCATCCTCCTACTTAGAAGTGCTGCTCTGCACCCATGCACTCAGAAACGTCCCAGAAAACATCTCTGTAACAGCATCACAGAGTCTGCATCACAAGCCTACTCCTCCTCCTCAACTCTCTTTATCCGGACTCTCCATCTTCTCCTCTTCCCTCAGCACAGTTCCAGCACGTTAACGTTCAATTGGAAGATGTGAAAATGATAACTTGGTGTTTTTGTTGCATTAAGAAGACTGCTCCAAATTGTTGAAGGCTGCAGTTTTTCCATTTACTACACCCCAGTAGACATTTCTAATCAGATTTACATTCATTTACATTACCATACAATTAACAAAATAACAACAATTACATAACTTCAAGAGTTTTAAGATGGCATCTTAATTATATAGCAAACAGAATAAACTGAAACAAGCCACTACTCAGTAGGTGGGAACACAATGTATAAACTTGTTATGTCAATTGGAAAATAGGTGGTAGTGATGATAATTGTACATAATTTGTAATGGATGAGCTAAAACATACAAAAACCCTCATGTCCCTTTAACGGCTCTGACTTGACCCCCTCCACTCCACCTAGGTGACAGATACAAAGACCTGGCGTGGGGCTCGTAAAGGCAGCACCTCCTCCTCTTCCTCCTCCTCTTCCTCAGTGCCCCCGGACCCCCTAAGCTCCATGCTGGATGGGACCGACCCCCTGTCCATGTTTGCAGCAGCCTCAGCCAGTGAGACTCCGGCCGTGTCACACAGCGCCTCCACAGGGGTCAGTTCATGCCGCGGATTATACTGAGTGATATTTAGACAAATGCTGCTTTTTTTTTTTTTTTTTTACTTTGATGAAGCATTGCAGAAGTATCATTACAAAATTATGTCAAGCCTCAGAAACTAATAAGAATTCAAATCTAAATGCTGAGATGTTGTGCTTCCAGGACCTGGGGAGAAAGAGGAGGGAGAAGGAGGAGGAGGCGGTGGGACCGGACTTTGAGCCGTGGTCGTCGAAGAGAGGCGAGATCCTGGCCAGGTTCACCACCACTGAAAAACTCTCAATCGTGAGTAGTTCTCCATTATAACACCAACAATATACTATTACAAACCAAACCATGGAAGTTCGTTTTATCAGCCTGTGTGTACACAGCCATCCCTCACTGGATGGAAATCTAATAAAAATGTCTTTGTCTTCATAGAATCTTTTCATGGGCTCTGACAGAGGTAAGACCAGTGTTTCATTCAACATAATCACTTCTTAAAACTTAGGCTATACCAGTATTTACATTATAACAATCTATGCATTACCATTGCAAAAAAATTTCAAAAATTAAAGCTGCTATAATCTGCATATTTATATCAACAATGGATCAAATGACTGT
Source organism: Trachinotus anak (assembly GCF_046630095.1). Lineage (NCBI taxonomy): Eukaryota > Metazoa > Chordata > Actinopteri > Carangiformes > Carangidae > Trachinotus > Trachinotus anak. The sequence continues at coordinate 15,950,303 of NW_027273876.1, read as the reverse complement.
GTGAGTGTGGAAGGTAATGATCACCTGACTCTGCAGTGCCGCTCAGCTCTGCAGGGCTTTTCAGCATCTTGTTTCGGTTTCACAGCCTGCTACTTTGTTTCGATTCACTCTCACGGCTCTCAGCAGCGTTTTTCCAGCCGCAGCAGGCGGTTGTTTTCAGTGAAGAAGCTCAGGAAAAACTATTTTCTACCTGCTCAGCACGAAACTGGCCTGCTGAGCATAGTGTAGCATTTAGCAGCTAAAGAGCCAGATATTTCCCCTCAGGAGTTGATGGAGTTGCTATGTTTAAAAGCTGACAAATCATTCCTGTGGTCTCTGTAGGAAAAGCTCCCAGTCCGGGATCCTCAGCTGTCTCAGAAAAAGTGCGCACTCGCCTGGAGGAACTGGATGATCTGGAGGAGGTAGGTTTTTGTTTGTGTTTACATGAGAACAGGCTTGTTGCAACGCTCAAATGTGTCTGCAGTTGTGTCTTTATGCTACATACCTGCACACCTGAATGGTGCATGTCGGGTAATCAGTTAGAGATTCAGTTCAGAAGAGAGAGAGAGTTCATTTCAAAATCATCTGTTCTCCTGGTACTGTAAGACTCTTGAATTAAATTGGTTACCATATATTCTATGATTTGTGTGTATGTGCATACATATATACATTAAAGCTGCTTCTTTCCCTGTCAGGCTGTTGCTGAAGATAAGCTGCAAAATTCATCAGCACAATGGATATTCACTCAAGTAAAGATTATTTTAGCTAGCCAGAGTGAATCCGTATTCAAACAAGAATGTATTTTGGACCTGGTTGTTTGTGTGTGTGTGTCTTCAGGGTTCCCAGAGAGAGCTGCTGAACCTCTCCCAGCAGGATTATGCCAACCGCATCGAGGAGCTGAACCAGTCCCTGAAGGAGGCGTGGGCCTCCGACCAGAAAGTCAAAGCCCTGAAGATCGTCATCCAGGTAACTCAACGGTTATAAAAGATCCTCAGATATACTGTATTGAAGGAGGTGTTTTATCAACACTGTGTCAGTATTACCAGGTTTTCTCTTTTAAGATTATTAGCATTGACCTGTGATCTGTGTTCCAGTGCTCCAAGCTCCTGTCTGACACCTCGGTGATCCAGTTCTACCCAAGCAAGTTTGTTCTCATCACTGACATCCTCGACACTTTCGGTGCGTGAAGAAGCCGCGTTTCCATCAGTTCAATTCTTGTAAAAAGTTTGCAAGTCTTTTGAGTTTAGTCTTGCTTGTCTGTAGGTCGGCTGGTGTACGATAGAATCTGGACCATGTGTTCAGACCCACGACCCTTACCAGGTATGGATCCTGTGTCTACATCCTGTACAGCGTCTGGGAACTGCAGTATTTCTCTGTAGAGTCTGAGGGGCAATGTATTGATTTGTTTTGTGCGTCTCCCTCCCTCCTCAGACTCATTCACAGTAGACGATGTGAATGACACGGCCAAGGAGACGTGTCTCAACTGGTTCTTCAAGATCGCCTCCATCAGAGAGCTCCTGCCCAGATTGTATCCTTTACTGACATCAGCACGGCTACACAGCTGAAATCTGCTCCCAGGGACTTGACTTTGATTTTGGCTTTGATTTGGACTTATTGGACTCTCATGCCATTTAGATCTGCCAGTTATTTCCAATTACATGTTTTGCATTTGACCATCAAATACTTTAGTCCAGATTCCAGAGCTCCTGCATCATCAAAATGCCTCATCATTCGATACCAAATTTCAATACCTAAGGAGTAAATGAGTAAATCTCATCAGCGTCAGTGAGCCAATAGAAATGCAGCATGCTTAGCTTACGCTTCCTCAGGATTCAAACTCAACCTGGACTTGGTTTTGAAATTGACAGAGACCTGACTTTAGTTGTGTTGACCCTGATCATCGACACACCCCTCACATTATGTATAAATTTGAGTTTCTAACCTCCATGAACAGATATGTGGAGGCTGCCATTCTCAAGTGCAACCGCTTCCTGACTAAATCGTAAGTTCTTACTTCCTTCCTTTATGGGATTTATTAGTCTCCTTACATCTCCATACAAATTTAACTTTACCTTTCCAAAAAGCCTGCTTCATAATGGTGAATATAGATTATAACCTAAATCTAATGCTGCATTCACCCTGGCCGAGACATTAGGGAAGACATATTAGTGTTGTATCATGTCATGCACATTTCCCTACAACTCATAATAAGGTATTTGTTTTCTGTGGAAAATTTGGGTTTTTGATTAAAGTCAAAGGTTTGAACAAAGTCCCACTGTTTATGTTGAATTTTAAACAATAGACTTAGAAAATACTCCATTCAGCTAAAAGTGCTTTTTAAATAAATAACAGAGCTTTTTTGTTGTTGTGCCTCATCTTGTCCCTCCTCTCTCCACAGTGGCATTCAGGAGACGCTCCCTCGGTTGACGGCGATGATCAGAGGGATCGGGGACCCTTTGGTGGCTGCATACGCCAGAGCTTACCTCTGCAGGGTGAGACGGAGACAGAAACATATTTTTCATTCATCTGGCATTTTTGCATTGCATTGATATGTCAGTAGGTTAGTTACTGTACATGCACACAATCACATTATTTCTTCTCTCCAGGTGGGCATGGAGGTGGCCCCCCACCTGAAAGACAGCCTGAACTGCAACTTCTTCGATCTGCTCGGGACCTTCCGCCAGATCAGTGGGGAGAGCGTCCAGAACCAGCTGGTGATGCAGAGGGTGGAGGCACCCGAGTACCTGACGCTCTACTCGCCCGCCATCAGCTGGATCCTGCAGTGCATCGCCTACAGAGCTCCAGAGGTACACAGTCACGTACACCTTACTTATTTGGCTTGAATTTTTTCAAACTAAAAGATACTGGATATTTGCAAAAAAAAAACAAAAAACTGTTGTCAGTAATTTTTTTTTTTTTTTTTGTCAGTAGTAGTTTTCAGTGTAGTCATGCTGTTTGTGTTTTGTTTCAGCCTCTGCTAACAGAGATGATGGAGAGATGCAAGAAACTGGGAAACAAGTGAGTGTTTTTAGCAACATAAGAATAAAGAAGTGACTTAAATTTGTAGGGTTTTGTCCTGATGAGGTGCTACGAGAGATTAATGTCTTCCCTTTCCTGAGGAGAGAAGAATGAAGTCAGTCTTTCTGCCTCAGTTTGATTAATAAAATCTTAACTGGTCTTTAAGATATTTTGGTTTTTCGGTTTATATTATGAAGCATAATGTGTGGATTACTGAATAATTTCTCCTCCAACTTTTGACATTATTTAGATAAAACAAGAAGGAAAGACTGTTTTTGGTTGCACTGGTCACCACCAGTGTGCAGCCAAAGGCAACCAGTGACAATGGTTTGCAACTGGACATTATTCTGGTTTAAGCCGTCACAAGCTAAAAGGCTTCAGAACCACATGATGAAAATCTAGTTTATAGATCCAGATAGTGTTTTTAGATTTATACACGGCCAACGGAGAAAACAAAATGCTCAGAAATGTGCTTGACAAAAGTGCTGCAGAGGGTTTATTCAGCGTGTCCGTGGTTTCTGCTGGTGGTGTAAAACAGGAAAACATGTCCCGTGTTACTGTTTCCCACAGTGCCTTGCTGCTGAATTCAGTTATGAGGGCGTTCAGGCCGGAGTTTGTCGCAGCCAGAGCCACTGACTTCATCGGGATGATCAAAGACTGCGACGAGGCCGGCTTCCCAAAGGTCAGAGGACACAAACACCTGTAGTATGGTTGTCCAATAAATGTAAAATTGGGGGGAATTGGGAAATTATGAGGGGAAACATGGTGGAGTTAAGGAAAATGAAGTTTATTCTACAGTTGAGCTTTACTATGATGTCTCTGCTAAATCTGCTTGAGATATGAATAAAAGTTTGACTGTCGCCTCCTCTCCAGCATCTGCTGTTCGGGTCTCTGGGTCGCAGTCTGGCTTGTGCCGACCCTCCAGAATCCGAGAGGCTGACGATCCTGAACGAAGCCTGGAAGGTCATCACCAAAGTCCGCAGTCCTCAGGTGAGTGTGAGACCGAAGCTGCTTCCTCACAGACGTTTATTCCAATCAAAACTCTCCAGATCAAAACCGCATGTGTGATTGTCGGTGGTTTTGCAGGACTACATCAACTGTGCTGAGATCTGGGTGGAGTTCACCTGCCGACACTTTACAGTGAGTAAAACACAGGAGAGAGGACGAGGTGTTCAGTCTTTTTTACCATCTGGAATTGGACAACAATCTTCTTCTGTCACTTTCTATCTAGAAACGTGAGGTCAACACTATTCTGGCTGACATCATCAAACACATGACCCCTGACCGAGCGTTTGAAGACGCCTATCCTCAGGTTAGCGACTCATTGGCTAACAGCATGATTGACACTGCTGACTTTAAAACTATTCTCCCTCCTGTTCCTGCCATCTCCTCTTTAGTGACTGTGTTCTTTTTTGTCCTGCATGTAGCTGCAGTCAGTGATCAGGAAGATCCTCACCTATTTACACGACTTCTCCGTCCTCTTCTCCATGGTGAGCATCCGCCGGTTCGAAGCGCATAAAATGAGACTTAGGACAAGCTGAAAACGACCCGTGACTTCCTGTCATCCCGCCACAGCTCCACTGATTTTATTTTTGCTTGTCCTTTCTCAGGAGCGTTTCCTGCCGTTCCTCGACATGTTCCAGAAGGACAGTGTGAGAGTGGAGGTCTGCAGATCCATCATGGAGGTCTTCATCAAGTAAGAGAACCCCTAAATGTTTGGTGTCAATAATTAGGTCATGTTAACTGTCTCTGGTTTCTTTGTCACAGTGTCTTCCATGTCACCTTCTGTTTATCATGTATTTTTCACCGATAAATTAATAATGAAATAGATAAACGTAAATACATTTTTTCGTCGATGTTCTTGTATTTGCTCATTTGTAAAGTACTTTGAGTTGCCAAAGTGTATTTGTGCTATATGAATAAACTTCCATGGTATAAATAATTAGATTTATTTGCTGTGTGACAGAAAGTGACACCTTCTCACATGTTTGTGTCCCACAGACACCAGGTGGAGCTCACCAGAGACCCGGTCATCCTCAACGCCATGCTGCACATCTGCAAGACCATGCATGACTCCGTCAAGTAGGACGTTTACTTTTATAGTTGTTGTCTTTTATGGATTTGGAAAATTGTTTTTTGTTCATTATACAGTTATATACATTTTAGTTTCTTTTTAATTTAACATCTTACTGAATATTGTTACAGAGGACAGATATTGAATGTGACAGCTGTTGGTCTGATCTGCCCGGCGACAGTCTTCACTCAGTAACCCCTCTGCTCTCTGTCGTGCAGCGCTCTCACTCTGGAGGATGAGAAAAGATCTTTGGCTCTGCTGATCATCGGCTTCATCCGCATGGTGAGACTCCTCCGCCTTATGTCTGCGCTTTAAAGGATAAAACTAGTGTCGACAAATCCCATGAAAACCAACTGTCCATCAGTCTGACTCTTAATGCTTTCTGACCTCTTTTAAAGGGCTAAGTCATTTCCTAAAACAGCTGGGCACTTTAAAAGTGCAACAGTTTCTCTCTCTGAGTGACACAGAAACTGATGCATGCTTATAGCCTCGTGCACTGTAATGCGCTCCTGTCTGGTCGACCCAAAAATGTTATAAATCAGCTACAGCTGATTCAGAGCTCAGCTGCCAGAGTCTGACCCGTACCAGAAGGAGAGCAGCTCCACTGGTCACCTGAGAGCTTCTGTACTGATTTTAAAATTCCTCTACTTGTTTTTAAAGCATGTGATGGTCTTGCACCAACGTATATGTCTCCCCTGCTCACACTCTACGAACCAGTACAACTCCTTAGGTCCTATGACACGAGTCTGTTAGTTGCTCTGAAGTGCAGGACTGAAACCCAACTGAAATCTTTCAACATAAACTCAAAACGTACCTCTTTTAATTAAGTATGTTTTTTTCTAAGTCATTATTCCCTATAGTTTATTTTATCAGTGTTGTAAATTGTATTTTATTCAGTTATTATTATCTGTTATTTTATTATAAATTTTTTTTGTTTGTTTGTTAATGTTATTATAGCTTTTTAGGTCTATTTCATTGTCAGCTTTCTCGTTTGATTTGTCCTCAGTCATCTGTGAAGCACTTTGAACTGCATTCACCCTCATGAAAAGTGCTATAACAATAAAATTTGAAAGACTGATTAATTTACACACACAGGAGGGGACTATTTTCAGCTGCAGATTAATACACATTTGCTGCTCTTGTGAGGACGGTGTTTGTGGGACTGAGTCAAAATAAACTACAGTTCCCATATTTATAATTCAGAATGAGCCAGTGCAACTGTGGCTTATTGGACAATGGAGCTCCACAGATCTGTCAGGCTTTGGATAGACACACAGCACTTGTTAGAATGGATCAGTTGACAGTCAGAAACATCAATCCTCAACCTCAAAACTGTGTACTGTACAACTCATCCTGTGGAGGTTACGGTCACGCTTTAGGTTAATTTCTCACGCTGATTTTTGTCCTTGCGACAGCTACTTTTCGATTTTTATCTGAACCCTGTAGCTGTGATCAAATATCAAATGTCACGAATGTAATTTGAAGATCACAGTTGTTGAGTAAAGGAGCGTTTTCTCTCTTTTTACACTTTGTTGTTCGTCCATCATGTCGTTCAGGTTTCTTTTGGCCGTGACTTTGAGCAGCAGTTGAGTTTCTGTGTGGAGGCCAGAGCCACCTTCTGCAACCTGGAGCCAGTCCTGGTGCAGCTCATTCACGTCAGTATAAATCTGAGTGTGTACGTCAAATCAGCGCACACACACACACACACACACACACCATCTTCATGCTGACCCCGTCTTGTCGTCTGCAGACGGTGAACCAGCTGGCGATGGAGACCAGGAGGGTGATGAGAGGGACTCACTCCAGAAAGACGGCGGCGTTCGTCAGGGTGAGTCAACGCACGCGGCGGCACCCTGAGTCTGAGCACAGGGAGCTATGTTTGGAGGGGGAGGAGTTCAGGCGCTGAAACACCAAGGGCCATAACCATGTTTCTCTGTCTCTGTCCTCCAGGCGTGTGCTGCCTACAGCTTCATCACCATCCCGTCTCTCAGCAGCATCTTCAGTCGTCTCAGCCTCTACCTGTTGTCTGGTCAGGTTGCCCTGGCAAACCAGTGTCTCTCCCAGGGTGAGCAGGCTGCTTGATTTCAGATTTTAACCTGGTATAATGTTTAAACAATCCTAACTTTTCTTTCCTACCTGTTTTCCTCTTTTATGATCCCTCTTTTCATACTTTCCTCTGCACTATTTTCTGCATATTCCCTTCTTCCCTTTATTTCGTCTTTGTGTCTTTTACTGACCATCCCTTTCTCTCCTTGTCTCCTTATCTCCTATATTTCCCTCCTCTTTTCCTCCCTTTTCACCACCCCTCTTTTCTTTCCTCTCTTGCTTTTTCCCTCTGTTGCTACCCCCATTTCCTCCTTTTCTTCCTCTCTCCATCCTTCCTCTCCTCCAGCGGATGCCTTCCTGAAGGCGGCGGTCAGTATTCTTCCAGAGGTTCCTCGCTCCATCAGCGTGGAGGGGAAACTTCGCTCCTCCGAGAGCTTCCTGCTGGACTTCATCAACAACTTCCTGGCCACGCTTCTGGTTGTCCCGGTAACACACTCCATTATCTCTCAGTCTTTTAGTACAGAAAGATGAGGAAGACCATGTAGTTCTTCCTCACTCCTCTGTTTAGACAGCTCAGTTCTGGGTTCACATGTGGCTTTAGGGGGCCGCCACCATATTCCCTGTGTTTTTACAAATCTGTGAGCGTGTGGACGTGTCTGCAGGACCATCCAGAGCACGGCGTGCTCTACCTCGTCCGTGGTCTGCTCAACATGGTCCAAGATTACACCTGGGAGGACAACAGCGACGCCAAGGTGCGGGTCTACATCAGCGCTCTGCCCCTGCTCGCCGCCATGAGTCAGGACACCTACCTGTACTCTGTCCCCAAAGGTACTAGTACACACATTCTGGTAGAAATACCTCTGCAATCCTTTCTATAGAAGAGTATTTGTCTGTTATATTTTCTTTCTTGAAGACCAATCCAGATGACAAAATTCATTTTACTTTTCTTTGAGCTCTTATTTTTGGAGCACACTATCTGGGATTTTCTATCATTTCAGAAATCCCTAATCCTTACTTTATGGATTAGCCCAGGGTTCATTCCTGTATAAATTGAGATAACCAAGTTTTAAGTGTTGTAACACTTATACTGCTCTGCTTCATGATTAGAGGCTGTGCTTTTTATCTTTTTTGTAAGCTGTAGTGGTTTATAGAGGGATTTTATGTGAGTGCTTCATGACAAATCTTCTCTTCCCTCTCTTTCATGGGATCAGTGGATTCCAATGAGACACTTTACGGAGGAGACCCCAAGTTTCTGTCGGAAATCAACAAGCTGTGCGAGACCTTGATCGGACAGATCCTGGATCATCTGAAGGCGCTCGGACGGGACGAGGTGGGGACAGACACAATGAGGCAGCGTGTTTGTTCCTCTTGTGCTTCTTTATTTTCTTGTCATGCACTTAGTACTACGAGTTCACTCGCATGTCTGTTAGGGAGATCTGGGATCCCTCTTATTAAATCATTGTCCTTCTACCCAGTGCTATGATGCTGCATTGAGGTACAGATGGTGCAGTCCAACATCGCTGTTTGCCAGTCCTCAACAGTGGTGCATTAACATTCTTCTTGCCTCCTTGCAGCAGAGCACACGGCGTCAAGGCGCTGTGGCCTTCTCCCTGTTCGGTGTCCTGTTGGCTCACGGGGACCTGAGGAACAACAAGCTGAGCCAGCTGGCCGTCAACCTGTGGAACCTCAGCCACAAACACGGATACTGTGAGACACGAATCTCAGTGAGTTCGCATCCACGCCTCAAAGATATTCAATGCATTTCTCAAACAGCTCTACCAATAACTATCTAAATGACCCTGGTTCAGAGTGCTGTCTCACATCCTCCTCACTGTGTTCCCGTGTTCCCGCCCCCCCCGCTCCAGGTGCGGACTCTGGAGTACATCAAACACCAGGCTCAGCAGCCCAACATGACTCACCTGACAGATACAGTGCAGAGGCTCACACTGCAGTCCCGCACCTGAACACCAGCCTCTACCAGCTTTGACAAAACATTCGTGCACCACACATCAAGTTTGTGTAAATGAAAGTTAACAGGAAGTACGAAGATGAAAAAAAAATGCCTTAATGTATTTTGTGTGAGGACACTTCATGAACATTTGAGGGGTTGTGACTGGAGAAAAATCCCTATGGATGCTACAGACTCGCAGTCAATGTATAAAATCTAATATTGATACTTGTAGACTGAAGTTACGGAAGATTGTTCCTGTGCCAAAACTCCTTGTGCTTAGAATTTCAAGCCTGAAAACAGCGACGAATTCAACTATCAGAACAAGCTTTCCTAGATGATTAAATCCTGCAGTGAAACTTTACAGAAAATAATTTCACGATCAAATGATTCAGAGTTTGTAATCGAAGAGAAATTAGATTCCTCCGCAGGTTTTTCTGGTCTTTAAGTCTCGTCACAGATGGGTGACTCGGTACAGACAAGTAAAGCGGAAAACACGAGTCAGACAGTACCTGCTGCCGTGCTCATGACCGCATTATTTCATCAAAGTAAAGATTTATCAAACGCTGAAACAGACACCGCACTAAAAACATGATTTTTTTGTCTGTACTGTTGTAAGTAACGCTAGAGTTCCCACTTGCAGTGTTACCTGCACCAATTTCAGAAAAAAAAAACAATGTATTGCACCACAACTGTTCTGTGTATCGCCAGCATCATCTGTCATGCATACAGTATATAGAATGTTATAATATTGGTTTAATTGTAAGTGTTCTAATATGTCCTTTTCATGCATTTGTAGAAATAAACCTTCATTCTACTTTGTATTTAAATACCAATCATGTGTACCTGCTGTTTTAAAATTTCTGTTGCTTACAAAAAAAAAAAAAAAACTTAATTCAAATATTTCAATTTTTCATCAGTCTCCACAGTTTTGGTTTTCCTCCCTAGTGCCCCATGTGTCAGCTTTTTAATACACTACATGATACAATAAAAAAAAAAAAAAGACAGGACAGCATTTGTCTGAAGACATTCTCAAACTCTTCTCTGTTGTATTTTATTTATTCAATTAGTGAATCATTGAAAAGGCAAACACTCCCCTTAAGTTCTCAAAGGAAAAAAATATCAAATACAAAAGCTGTGACGATGTTCACCGAGACACACACACACACACACAGTAGGCCTTTGGTCACACACCCTTTTAACTGCCAGATAATTAAAGGAGATCCTGGCAAAACTGACTTTCAGGTAAGTTAAGAAAAAAAAAATCTCCAAAAGTTTTGTTCCGTCTGTTAAACAAAGTGAAGCTTTGACAGCTGACACTGCATAAAAACACTCAAGATCTGGGTAGGAGAGCGTGTTTTGTGACGTTGTTCAGTTGGTTGATCACTTTGGAGAAGGTGTGCAGTTGTTGAAGAACCTAAGAGTCAGTTTTGTGTGAATTTCCCTTAGGATGGTCGACATGGTCGATGGTGGTATAACAAAGAGGCCTGCAGGAAGAGCTGGTCACCAGAGAGAGTCCTGATCCTGAATTGTGACTTTTCATGACTTGAACATTTAAATACCACTCCGATTAAAGTCATTTCAATAACTGTTTGCAGGTTTTTGTTGCACAGGAGTTTTTTTCTATCCCTGATGACCGCTGCTGTTAACTCTTTGACTGCCACACCACTGGTGTCTTTGTTGTATCTTAAACAACATTAGATAGATGCAATCACAGCAGAGCATGTACACTGACAAGTCAACACTATTCTATCCGTCCTTCTGTAGCACTAAGACATTGAGCCAGCCAGTCCTGTATGGAACACCAAAATGGCCAAGATTAAAGAAATAAATTAAAAAGTCTGAAATAAAAGTGAAATATTGAAATGAACTGATAACCTGTGATAAAATTCAATACATTATTGAAACATCATCGTGAAATGGTATTTCAGCAATCTTATTTTTCTTTTGTCTTGGAGGTCTTTATTTCATTTTATACATTTTCATGAAAATAAAAATGTTGAAATAACACTTCTGAAAAATGTATTTTGATTTATGTATTGAATTATTTTACAATCTCTTCAGTCATATTTATATTTTACTTTACCGATTCATTTGATTATTTATTTCATTATGTCTTTATTTTATATTGGCCATTTGGGACTTCCATATTCCCACACAGATCATTACATAGAAGTAAATAAACACTATTCTACATTGGAAGACCTGTGGACATTCCTAGTTTCCTAGTATTTAATATAAATTTTGACTAGACAGGGGAGGGGTTTGTCCCCTCTAGATTATCTGGAGTACAGTTAGGGTTTAAAAAGAAAAAAAAACCCTACAACAGCAAACTGACAAGACCTGGACTGATTGAATGTCACTACAAGGACAAAACGCAGCTGAAGACTGAATTATGTGAGCAAAGAAAAACAAGCTGTCGAGAGGAACGAGCAGAGTGAGTGTGTTCTCTGAGGGAAGGTAACACTGATAAACAGCAGCTACTGTATCGTGCACAGGCTGAACTAATGACTGATCCACCTCCAAGAGGAACTGCTTCACAGAAATACAAAAGGAGAACGGAAAAAGAGACAAAAGACAAAGCTAGAAATAGTCAGGTAAGCAGCAGGCTTAAATATTAGCATTTCATAACATGCAAAGCAAGATTCACTCCAACAGACAGGTTTTCACAGTGTCTCATTTTGCTCCTCTCATCTCCAGATCACTTTATAGACCCTAAGTGTTTCAAACACCTCACTGCCAGAATTTTTATACTTTCTGGCAACTGTAACAAGGCCAATATTGGATCTTCCAACACAATTTCTCTTGGAGATGGTGCAAACAAGCTCAGCAGCGGTTCAGCGAGTGCACGTTAAAAAGTGACCCTGGAGCTATTTGTACAGACAGACAGCTCTATGTTTGTAGCAATTCACTTGAATAAAAAAAATGACAGCCACCACTACGATCCATAGAGGAGACGCTGAGCAGAAAAGGTTTGTTTGGTTGAAATTCAAGGTGCAAGACGACCTCTGATAATAACTTACACAGATCTCTGATGTCTGAGAAACTGAAATGTGACCTTGGCTACACGTACAACTTAATTTACCACTGAAAGAAGAGACTCTTAACGGAACATGTTATTGATAAATGCCAACAACTGAAGCAGCCACTGCTCTGATCGAACTGTGTGGCTGTGTGATGAGGAAAAAAAAAACAACAGTTGGATGTTTGTAGTGAGTTGACTAAATCCTCTCATAATGCTGTAATGAATATTATGCAGAGGGGTTTCACTGGGGATCCTATCCTCTCTGCTGGGAGACTCCCATATCTTCGGAGCAGGTTTTCACAGGGAGAGGACAGTTGGTTATCTGTTTTAAAAATTATAATCCCTAACCACAGAGCAAGAGTCCCAAACTAACAAAATAATGATTAAAATAAAATATTAAAGTCTTAATAATAATTCAACACAAGAAGAGTTTGCAGATTGGTGCAGTCAGTCCAGGCAGTGCTGACAGGGATGTTTAGGTGGCCTGATTCTTATTCAGATTTTGGACTGGATAGGTGGGATGGGGTTTCTGGAAACAGCACGTCTCTGAAAACATTGACCAGAGCCTCGCCCCATCCCTGTTGCCGAGGTGACGAAGGGAGGCGGGGTGGTCTTCTTCTTTTTTTGTGTTCGTTTGTTCTCCTTGTCCTGGGCTGCAGGCTCAGTCCAGCTCTATGGGGCTGCTGTCCTCCTGGGCTTCTTCAGCCCCGTCATCCTCCTCACCTGCCCCCATCAGGCTGTTCAGCAGGTTTCCTGCATGATGCAACACAGTGACCATCATTCTCACATAAACATTAGTTCAACTCAAGTCCTATGGTTTAACTGTGTGTGTGTGTGCTTGGGAAATGAGCTCATGAAAGGAGTTCCATGATAAGACTGATACCACTCTCATGTCTGGCAGAAAATGTGCAGCTGGGTTAGATCTGCTTAGCATAAAGACCAGAAACGGGGGACACAGCTAGCCTGCCTCTGTCCAATGACAACAAAATCTGCCTATCAGCACTTCTAACGCCATGTCTACTGTCATGCTGCTTGCTGCATGCTTTTTACTCCTCTATATGTCTGTAAATGCAACCAGAAGCTTATTGTTACAGTGTTTTAAACACATAGCTACAGTGTATTGTGCACTGTCTGAATGCTTCCAAAATGCAAGTGACCCATGACTCAGCACTGTGCCTGAACACCTCCTAGTGCTGAGATATTTGAATTCCCTCAGAAAATACAGGGTGTGAAACTCTAAATGTATGTATGGAGTATTGACCGCTGGCACCTTTCAGCCCACACAAGGGCTGAGCACACTAATGTGATATAATAGTATGGAGTGGAAGAAAAACAACAGCCTTCATTATCTTCCCAAGATAGTAAGCAACAGGCTACATAAGGCTGTTTGATGTTTTCACTTAACAAACATGACAGCTGTGTTGTACATGTAGCTACCTGTGTATTTTTAAAGCAGATACACAAAACTCTATCAGCTTACATGTATGTTGTATCATTCTATCACATTCTGATCACACCTCTATTGCCTAGAAGCAGCACGTACTAATTTAAACTTGATTTGTATCAAACTTGCAAAAACACCAGTCGAAAAATTCTTGGTCATTCATCCTGGCCCAGCACTAACGCCTCCTGTTTAAGACACAGAGGGAGTACCAGAGTTTCTGCGGATACTCTGCTCATGTGTTGCTCATGCAACATCTTCTGGATAGACATGGTGTAACGTTCACTACAATACAAAGTCACTGCTCACTGGTCGCCTTCCAGACAACAAGATACAGGAAATCACTGCACTGCACAGACATGAAAGTGGTGTCAATCATCCCTCTAACTGCCAACGAGCATATTTCCCAAAATGTCAAACTATTCCTTTAAAGGTCTATAATACATCATCATCACACACATAAAACTTTCAAGCTCATGTATTCGATAAAACTCCCATGCAGCACACCTAATGTGTAAAACCTGACAGTTTGAAAAGGACTCAAAACCCAGCAGCACAAAGACAGCAATCAGTGATTTATGTGCAAATAATCTGTAACATCTGCTCAAATGAGCAAAGCCTTGCTCCACTCACCTAGCAGGCCACCATACGATGGGGACTGTTTGGGTGGAACGCCAAAGAAAAGCTGTCCTATTCTGTCAAGATACTGAAGAGCCAGGAGGATGTCCAGAGGAAGAAGAGCACAGAGAGAAATGGTTACAAAATTACAGTCAAATATATGGACTATGATTACATGGAAATATTTCATTATACTATGAATTAAACAATATTCCAAACAAGACACTAGGTGGGTTTCCATGCACCTGATTTGCTTATAACAAAAAAAACAAGAGAACTTTGAAAAAATTTCGAAATTTCGCAACAAGGTTTTTCCGCTTGGCTGAGATGGAAAAGTATGTGCATCAACAAAAGCAAAATGCAACAAAGTGCAATGGAAACAGAATTCAAGAATAAATCATGAGGTATTTCAAGCATGTGACTCAACCTTTCAGTGAAGCTTCTGCTCAACTGAAGAGAGCGAAAATAGTGACAGACAAAAACATCAGAGTAATGCTCCTTAAATGAATACATGAAAAAAACATAAACGTCATATTTCCATTATGTTTTCTACATTGTTTTTCTCCATTTGACGTTTGACTGGCGTTCTTTTAATTGCATCATCTTGTTGCAGCCTCTTCCTCTGCAGTGGTTTTAATGGCAGCGGTCAGAAGAGTTGTTTATCTTCTTCTAATGAAGCTTTGTGAACACCCCCCTTTAACAATGCCAACATCACTGTATCTGACCAATGACCTTTCTGCATGCGTTTCCCAAGCCAATCAATCACTGGATGCTGTTCTTTAAATGTCATTGCAATTCTGCCTATCTTTCAGGCTTACTATTGCACAGCCCTCCTCCTCCCCATCACCACCACAATCTCCATGGTGTCCAGGAACACTTGTCCAAAGGTCTTCATCAACCACCCACTCACTTTACTACACCACCAGTATCTACACTCCAGGGGATCTGATCCTACCTCCTATCTACATATGGGCCTGCATTTAATGAAGACGCTTCACATTGATGGAGTCCTTTGTTATTCACTTCCATTTGATCGCTCCTTATTGAAATATTCACGCATGGATGGAAATGTACATTAATTTGCATTTTCTTTTGCAGAATTTCTCAAAATTTGATAAAAATTTGCACTACATTTGGATGGAAACCCACCTACTGTCACGTTCTTCATTACCTGCACCCAAATAAGGTTACAGTCAAGCATAATACACACTCTACATATGGTGTAGTCTAGTTGCAGTCACATTACTCTTGCTCATTTAATAGATGATTAATAGGTGAAATGGTAAAGAAATGACTTAGTAAAACACTCACCTCATTATACATGGGGTCCCTCTTCAGGGAAGGTTGATATTGTTCACATAACACTGTGAAAACTGTTAATTTACCCCTGAAGAAACAAAGTGAAGAGAAGTTTTAAATACTGGACATTATTATCTTAAATCTATTTATCAAACACAAATCATTTATCAATTTTTACTGATTCGCTTAGCTTTACAATACTAAGAGGCAGTTGTGGTTTTTTTTCTAAAGTTTTGAACATTAAATAAAACATTTTCCTTACCCATCCACTGCCAGCAGCAGAAACCAGATAAAGTTTAGTAGAGGCTGGACGAAGGGAGGGCCCTTCTCTATGGACGGGTGTTTCTCTGTGTATGTGCTGAACACCACAGAGGCGCTATTTTTGTTCTTTAAGCAGAGGAACCTGAAGGGGTTGGAGGTTGAGAGAAGGAAAGTACAGAAATAGAAAAAGGTACAGACAATAACAACAAAAGGAGATGATTGGAAAGAAAAAAATGACAGAAAATGTGACACACACACAAAGGATGACAGGAAGAAGAGAGGGGGACGGTACACCAGAGAGAGATTTTCAAAGACACTTTAATCAAACTGCTGACAAACAGGAAATGGATATGACTGCAGGCTGGCATGCTGAAAAATGATCCATCAGTGCAACTTTCTCCCCCGCACACACAGGCTCGGAATTTAAAATATACACTTTCAATCTAATAAGGAGTTTGGATTACATTTACATTTACATTCACTCATTTGGCAGATGATTTTATCCAAAGCGACTTACAATTGAAGCACAAAGTAAAGCTACAGTGCCGTGGGAAGCCTTCATGTAAGTGTTAGGTACTATCTCTATTTAGTAAGTGCTGGGAGATTGTATATGGAAGTGCATCAATAAGTGCTAGTTAGACATGTTCAGGTTTTTAGGAAAGAAGGTGCTCTCGGAAGATATGAGTTTTTCAAGAGATTCTTGAAAATAGTGAGGGGCGCCCCTCCTCTGGAACACGCCTCTCCTCTGACATTTGCTGTACATTACAGGCATCTGCTGGACTTTGTTTACAGGTCGGAGGTTTGTCATTTGAGACATTCATTTTCATTTTTTACAGTGTGACAATATTAAAAAAATATAGTATTTGTGCTTTAAGAGTGCAGGAGTGACACTTACTGTAGGACGGCCTGCGCCACAAACATGTCGACCTCACTGCGGAAGCCTCGTGACGCTGAATACTCCACCAGCATCTGTGCGCAGCCCTCCCCATCAGACGAATGTAGGAAGTGGTAACGAGACTCACTGTAGTTTTGCTCTGAACAAACAAATTTCAATATTTTAACTTTACGGTATGAACTTGCACTCAGGACAGGGCAGCTGGTACAGCATTAAGAGCGACACACACCAGCCAGATGCTGAGAAAGAGGATGGTGGCCATTATCCTCTACACTTTAGAAACTAAATGATTAACTGATTACCTTTCCACAAGGTGACAGCCAGCAGCTGGTGTAGCTTTGGGTGACCCAACTTGCCGGACCCTCCTGTGGACCATTTCAAGGCTCTGGAAACAAATGCTACTCTCTCTGGAGAGTTCTGGTCCATCAGGCTGAACAGTTTAGCCAGGTTTTCTGCTCAACAAACAGACAAAGAACCCCCACAACTTCAGAGAAGGTCCTGTCTATTTTGAACAGTCCTGTAGTGTTGTCCTCCAGGAAGGCAGACTTCTCTGAATGTCATGATCATCTAAAGCAGCAGTATTTATCACAGATTATGTAGAAATGAGATGTCACAAATAGATCCAGCAGAGCATTAAAGGCTCGAGGCCAATCAACAGTGAAATTGTATTGGCTATATACAGTGCACTCAGAAAGTGTTCAGACACATTCACATTTCTCACATTTTGTTATGTTGCAGCCTTATGCCAAAATCAAAGCAAACTATTTCCCTCATCAATCAACAATCAATATCCTATAATGACAAAGGGAAAACAGTATTTTGGAAATTTTCAAAATTTCATTACAAAAGGAAAAACTGAAATATGACACTGGCGTAAGTATTCAGACCCTTTGTTATGACACTTGACATTAAGCTCAGGTGCCTCCTATTTCTTTTGGTCATGTTTGAGATGTTTCTACACCTTGATTGGATAATTACAATTTTCTTCTAAAACATTTTTACTTCAACAAAAGTTGTTTTTTACTGGTTTGTACTTTGCTCAGTGTTCTAAACTATCTTTCGGTGGCAATTTTATCAACTTTAAAAGTTGACATTTTGTCAGGCGATGTCTTGTTCCATAAAATAATGTGAAAAAATAAGTAAAAGGTGTAAGAAAAAAAAAAAGAAAGTTGATATTTTAAGTGCTCCTTATTTGTGTTTTGAAACTGTGTAAATCTTGCTGTGAAAGGTATTCATATGTATTTTCAACAATGGTGCCAATACAAGGCCGAATTTCCCAACACAGCTCATGTTACCGCAACTTTCTCCTTCGCACTATCAAAAGGACAACAAATATAAAAGAATATCATATAGATATCTTGCACCTAATCACACTATTACAAAATTCACACTTCAGTATAGGTTGTCCTGTAGATGATTTGGTGCATTTTAAAGGCCCAAGGTTGCTACTCACCTAATATTTCATCTTCAACTTTTGTCTCAGATTTCTCCAACACTTCCAGCACCAGCATGGACAGATCTGCTGCACTGTTTTGCTACAAGTGAAAAGACAACAAATTATATATTTTTTAATATAATAACATTTTTAGGACTAGTTGACACGGCCTATCTATTATGGATTCACCACCAATTGACAGAATGATACTGAATTGTGCCCACTCTTAGGTTGCAAACCCAAATCCCAAACAAAAAATACTTATTTCTGTCAGCAACTAGATGAAGGCTGAAAACCTGCTAATGCACTGTTGTATAAAGATTAATCCCAAAATTTAAGATTCTGTTCTTACATGCTCATTTTCACTTATCAAAGACAACACTAGACACTACTCTGATATTAAAGCTATACAAAATGGAATAACAAATACAAGGTTACAGGGTTAATACAAGGTAGCTTTCTGACATGATATTAGAGTTTTGAAATCATTTGAATTGGAGCAGAAATCTAGTGTTGCATATACCTGGTTATAGCTGAAGAAGAGAAGAGCGCCATTGTACATCAGTTCCCTGGCCTCAGCATGTTTAGCTTGTGACATGTACCTGATGGAAGACAGAAGTGTCAGTATTACATATCAACTTATACTATTGGCTTATGGAGAGAGCTGCAAGCTTTATTTGCATCTTTCAAGACTATTAGATACAAGCGCGCTGGTTTTGCTTGAGATACACAGCAAGGTATCAGTGTTCATACTGCAATGAGAATGTTAACTTACTTGAAGCCCACAGTCACGCTGAGATATTTTGAATGTGTGACAGGAGAAATGCTACAAATATAACTTTTAGTCATGAGAAGGAGCAAGTCAGTGATCGCTCTATGGTATGGAGAAGGTTTGACTTTAATTTCATTGGATTAGGACAAATCACCTTGTTTAATAAACTGTGCTGGAGTCAGTTAGCCAACCAGTTTGGCAGCACAACTAATCTGTTCAGTACCCCAACAGCGTCCAGGTCTCTTGGAGCAGATGCACACCATTGAGTGTGTGAATGTTCCTTAGTGAGAGAGAAACACTGGAATACAGACCAGTTTTAACTTATCCCAGAGTCTCCAAATTTGACTAGTGGTCATGTAAGCATTGCCAGATATGTGTCACGACAAAACAAATATACTAAGCAAAAACATGTCCAGCCACCACAGCCCAAACTGCGGCGGTGCAGTGTGGCTATCTGGCTAAATGCTAACACAGCTGGACAGCTTCAACAAACATGTTGAATAGACGACAGCGGTTAGCAAAACGATTATCCAAATATTCGGTAATTCACAACGTGAAACATTTTTACCAATACCACACAAACTGTCTTGGTTGTCTTGCCTTAACAGCCCAGTTATATCTGCTTCGGCTATCATTAGCTGTTGGCTATGTGGCTAACACGTAGCTGGCTAACTAGCCGTAGGTCGTAGATCGACAGCACAGCTGTCCAAACAAACAGACAGAACAACATGAGTGGGTGGGTCCGTGGTGCAATTCAACCAATCAGAAATGGGCAGGTATGGCAGCAAGGTTGACAGCAGAATGATCTGGAACAGGCAGGCCCCAAAGCCAAATGACTATTAACAACTGCACCCACGAACACAAAACGTTGTCTTACCTAAAAAATAAAGTCCTGTACATTTGATGTGCTTCATAGTAATCCCCCTTTTCTACACTAGCTCGCAGTTTTCCTTCGACCCTCTGGACGCCTCCACGGTTTCTGGCACTGGAGCACCTCAGAGAGTCCTGCTCCGACATCGTCGTTGCTCCGCAGCAGCGCTCTGTCTCTGTCCAAGTGTTGACACTAGGAAACCGGAAAGCCTTAAACAGGACAGACCCTCGTCGCTTGCCGTAGCCGGTGAGGAGTAGTACGGAGATTGTGGGAATGAGGGAGTATTCACAAAACCCTCTGACTAGCAAAACACCCCGACTGCAGTATGGTCGGGGTAAGGTAAGAGTCGGGGGAAGATAAGGGGAGATAAAACTACTCTGTGTTTCGTGACAGATAGCAGCCACGATCATGTGGTTTGAGCGGTCTCCACTATTGCCCCCCAGCCAGTTCCTTAGATTTTCCCCCTGTTATTCACTGCACACTACACTGTAGTGCATTCACAGTTTATTTAGTGTATCAACAGAAAACAAACTCATTTCTGTTATCAATTTTCAGTCTGTTGCACAGTTCAAATTGTATAATATTTTAGATGGACTTGCACGTACGTGTACGTGAACCTTTTTATTGAGGAAATGCAGAACTTTCCTCTCATTTGAAAAAGGTGATTTGCAGTTGTATACTTAAGCGTTCAGAAACATTGTTATGGGATCGGTCATACAATTTTGTTCTGTCAACACTTTCATTATTTTTAATTGAATATAACACTGCCATAAAACTAGGGCACTCAAGAGAGAGACCGATTTAAAACAAGAATGGTCAAAATCTATGCAACAGATATCTAGACTATTGGTGAATCTTTAAAAAATACTGCATCTTACATTTCCCACAATTCAGCTAAAGCATGACTGAACTGGACCTGCCTTCCTGGTAAATGCCCATGTCCTTCAAGTTCCTTGTTCCCAGTTTGTATTGCTATTCAATGAGGATTAACACTTGGCATTTAAACACAAAGTGTCTGAGTAGTGGAGCTAATTACAGCTGCACACTGAGTCCTGACAAGGAGTTCATCTTTAGGCTTTTGAACATCGGTGAAGCAAGAGTACATTTATTGTAATATGTAAATGAATCATGGATTTGTAGTGGAGTAGGAAATAAGCTCAAAGGCTGCTGTACATTATGTGGGGTATCTTGTGAACATGTCACTGTGACAATTTAGAGAAATAATGTTACCCACCCACCATTAAATATTGACAAAAAAACATCTGACATGTTTGATTTATTAATATATGTAAATTGGATTGGTAGAGAGGAACTTATTGTCTGACTTTATTGGGTGACAAAAAGACATTCCCCCTTTTCTAAATTGCATATTCACTATGGAAAAGCATTCATCCTTTTTACATAAAGATTTTCTCAACTTCATGAATTTTTAAATCAATTTCAAGATGCACAAAAGTATTTGTTCCTTTGCATATTTATATTTGCACTGCAATTTGCATACATGGAGAAAAATGAGAGGTCAAACTGCTCCAGAGCAAAAAACAGACAAACACACTGTAGTAAGTAAAGACCACTGTTTCCTGTGATTTTACACCAAACTCACATGGACTATCATTCTGGATTCTGCAATTTTTTTTTAACCTTTTCTTAATCTCACCTTTTACAATGATTTAAACATTCAACTGTCAAATGAAAATAACGTTTGTTGTCTAGGAGCACAGGCTGTGGTGCTGAACCTCAAGTGTGATACCCTGTAATGATGTTGATCTCCAATTTTCATTGTATGTTATTTTGGCCAAGAAAACACCTTTGTAACATGGAAGTAAATTAAAAAAGGGAAAGTATGTGTTGACTTTACTGTAGAACAACCTCAGAATCAGGACAGTAGATAATTATTGCTTCATTAATATTAATATTGCAGGGAAAAGCCAATAGGGAGGCTTTTGATATAACCATTGTGTTCTGAACCAAGAAGTCCTGTAATGATACGTTGACCAGTTTGTGCTTTGGAAAGTTTGACAAACTGATCAATGCATTTATTGAGATTACAAATCAGTTTTTATTGTTAATTGAAACCAAAAACACCAGTGTTGGTTTTAGGGTGCAGTTAGGCAGAGAGGTTACCATGAACCCTGAAGCTGTACAGGCAGGTGTTGTCAGTGTTTCCCCAGTTGTTCTCAATCTGTAGCTTCACATACCTGAAGACACCATTGTCTGGATTCTGGAAGGAACCAGGAGGGAGAACATTAGACAGGCAGGAGAACATTAATAAAGACAGTCAGGTACAACTAGCATATGTGTGAACCACAGGGTATTTACATGTTTTACATCTTCTACTAATATCAGCTCTACACAATACAGTTAGTTCAGCTAAAGCGGTTAACCATCATTAAAATATTCTCAGTAGAGCATAGTTAAAGTCATTCTCTAGTTTTTGTCTCATACATACATTTTGCAGTGATTCTTGTCACGATGTGTTTGAATGTGACCAATTAAAGAAATATATACGTGCATGGGAACTGTACTGTATCACACATGTCATATTTACAGGCAGTTTGAAGGTCTGAAATGCTGCGCCATCTATATCATAAGCCAGTCTTCCCAAATAGGACCCTTCCTCATCCACGGTCCTCATTCCCTGAAAGATAAAGAGTCAGAGATCAGTTGAACAGGTCTTTGTGCACTGTGGGAAAACTAAGACAAGGACATCTTCGGGATAACAACAGAAAATGTGTAACTTACGTAGATGGAAAACTCCCTTGGTGCGCTTGCAATGTAGCCATGAGGCGACTGGCTTTTTGTTATGTGGCCAAGTGTCACGTGAGTGACGGAGATCGGGTGGGACAGTGAGATGAGTAAATGTCCATTGTCCCCAGAAAAGCACCAGCATTGTCCAGGACGTAGTGACGAATGTCCCTGAGAGGAGGAAATCAAATATTTTAGTGTCAACACCTCATTAATTTTAATTATTTCATATGAAACACCAGAAGTTGCACAAGAGTAATTACCATCCACTTTAAATGACTGTTAATGTAGCATTTTATGAATAAGGCTGTGTAATTCCTACCTGAATCACTTGTCGTTGTCTTTTGGTCGAAAAGTCCCAGTACAGTATTCTATGCCACACCTGTCCTATGTGTTTGTGGGGCCAATATGTGTCCGTAGATAAATCGTGCAAAACTCTGGCACCTGCATACACAATCAAAACAACATACACAGTTAGAAATGAACCAAACAAGTTCCAATATAGACCACATGTATGAATCATAATGACACAGATGAAGATGGTGGAGATTTCTTACCTTGCGATTCTAAGGCAAAGTTAGGTATTGTGTCTGCCAGAGTAACAAACTTGTCCATCTGCTGTCTAAGGGATTGTACTTCCCGCAGGGCTTCTTCTAGTTGAAAATGGATGTGCGTTATTTCTGATGCACACAAAAAGAGAAAGGGTTAGAAGTTTGATTTTTTATGAACGCTTAACCTCTCAAAAACCTGGACCAGGAGCTAAAATAAAACCAGCTGTTCCAGGTTTTACTCATGTAGCCAATAGAAATGATTTATTGACAGGAAATGTTGAAGCACTCACCAAAAGCCAAAAGGAGACTGAGGAGAAAACAGACGATATTCTTTACAGAAAAGCTGCACACTGTTGCGACCGCAGAGAGACAAACAGGGTTCAGAGCTTAGTAACAAAATAAAAATACAACTGGAACTGGTCTTTCTCACATAAACTGCCTTGGTTACAGGTGAGAGACAGTCCTTACTGGTGTTTCTTCTGGTCTGTATCTCAGTAATAGATGTCACATGGGCCCCGGTGTTAGGTGTCCATATCTCAGTGGTGTTTGCATTGTGGTAACCACGACGACGGGCTCTACTCCTGAAGATCCTAAAAGACACAGTGGAAGTTAGAAAAGACTGCTGTGTGTGAAGACTCAGACTGTGATACACACACAGCATATTTACATGCAGAACACAGAAACGTGCACACAAACGCTACAACCTGTATAATATCTCCCTGTAGGAGATACTTGGAGTTCCATCGTCTGTATAATACCCTGTGTCTAACAGGCGATGACTTCTTCGCACCATGACTAGACGACGGTAGAAAGACAGAGGCCCAAATCATCAGCAACGCATTGACACAGTTATACATGTTTTACTATAGATGAGTGTTGTTCTGTGTATTGTAATTATGTGCAACAGAAAAATATTATTAAAGGCAGCTATTGTCAGCATATATGCATTTCTCTTCCCTTTCGCTTTTAATCAGCCCTCACTTAAAATTTCTGAAACTTACATATATAAATACAGCACAAAGACAGTATACAGCTACAAAGTAAATGTACAATACACTATATATTAGTATGTAATTGAAATAAATGAAGAAAAAAAACAACAAATATTGATATGGCAGTTTACTAGTACTGCTGTTATCTGCTGCAGTTATTTTCACACATTATCTAATGCTCTGTACTTGCTAGGTATTGGTATACATACAAAATGTACAGAGAGGGAGTTGAGATCAAACCTTGGCTGAAAGCGAAAAAAGTTTTTACTCCTCAACCAGACATTAAATTTGCAACAAGTTTATTTATCAAGTGTCAGATCTGCAGCTCTGCTGGTAACTTACTTCTTAGTTTTATGCCGGGAGAAACCAAGAGTGAGTGGAAATCCTCAAGGTCAAGAGATATTTAAAAAATGAAGGCGACGTATGTCTAAACACAACTGACGTCCAGGCTGAAATCTGCTGCTGTGAGGTCTGGTTGTTCAGTTGTGACATATGATTCTATCAGCGTCACAATGAGTCTATGGAAAGTTCCTTCAGTCTATATGTAAATTTGCTTTAAAACACACATTCAACTGAGTTGTCCCAGAGATGACTCTGTGATTTTTTTTTTTTGGTTCATATTTCTTTGTATTATATTTAAGTCCTATTAATCACCAAATGTATACAAACCACCCAAATAAGCTAAAAAAAAATTATGATGATCAGTTTTGGTTAATTCAGATTTTTTAATTCCAAAACTAATAACATCAGATGTCCCACCAAAGTTTCCTTTTTTTTCACTGTACTCAAATGGCCTCCACAGTCACCAGATCTCAGTCCAGTAGAGCACCTTTGGGATGTGGTGGAACAGGAGATTTTGCATTATGAATGTGCAGCTGACAAATCTGCAGCAACTGTGCGATGCTGTCATGTCAATATGGACCAAAATCTCTGAGGAATGTTTCCAGCACCTTGTTGAATCTATGCCACGAAGAATTAAGGCAGTTCTGAAGGCAAAAGGGCGTCCAACTACTAGCAAGGTGAACCTAATAAAGTGGCCAGTGAGTGTATAGCATGGAATGGAATTCTCCCACGGCAGAGAAAATTGCAGTTAAGTAAGGTTGGGAGATATGACAATATATACAGGAAATAAACCTGAACTGAACACTATTTCCAATTTCAGTTCTCACTTGTTATAGCAACAGCATCAGACAGCAAAGTTGAACACCAATGTATAGGCCTAAGTTAAAGCTGCCACAGCAGCTCCACAGTTAAAAACACTGAGGTCATGCATGAGAGCTGCAAAACTGCATGAAAACCACAAAACTGCCTTGCCCACCCTTGCAAGGCAAACACACACACACACACACACACACACACACACACACACACACGGTCAGCATGATAGGCCTCTTGGGCATTAGTGTTGTTCTAGTGATTTGCTCACTGCATAACTGCTTGCAGAGCTCCAGGACGAACACAGGGTTCCAGTTTGGCCCTATGTGTTCATTGTGGCCATATCCAATATACTGTAGAAGACTGAGACTGGCTCTCATTCAGTCCATGCTTTTGTTTCCACCTATATTGATTACTTTATTTGCTGGGCTACCCAGAAATCCAGCAACTGCCTCCAAAATACTGCAGCAATGGTATTCAAAAGAACACAAAGATATGATCACATGTCTTTTTGAAGGTTTTTATTTCACAGTTTTATCTCTATTCTCTATATCATGATTGTTTTTTAAAAGTCCTATACAAATAAATGTTATTATTACTTTTCTAATGATATATAAACCCATTTAGGAAAAGTCATGACTTGTGAGATGTAGGGGTTTTATTTTAACACAGTTACATGCACTGGAAAACAGCAGAGGGGTAAAATAGACTCTGGCAGTTCTAAAGTTATTAGAGTTATTTAAAGATCAGGCTACTAAATAAAGTAATAAGACCTTGTAACTACTGGACCAGCAACAGCATCAAAATGTTGCTGAAGTTTTCATGTTGTGGTTTTGCTTTTACAAAAACAAATGAATGTACAGTAGTGGAAAATATGCAGATCCTTATGTATATCTGTGTAAAAGTAGAAATGGACAAAAGTAACTCCATTGTCTCCGTTGTCTCTAAAATCACAAAAGATGTCCAAGCTGACGTGTTCAAATGTCTTGTTTTGTCTGACCAACAATCCAAAATCTAAATACATTTCGTTTTCAAAGATATAAAATAAAGAAAACAAGCAAAAACCTCAGATTGGTGAAGCAGGAACCAAAAACTGATTATCATCTGACTTCATAAATCACCAAAACAATTATTGAAAATCAATGAGTGTTTTAAGTTGTAATTTTAAAGCTCAGATGATATTCAGTGGCAGCAGGTGTTAGAGTGGGCGAGAGCCCACCGGAGCCACGCTCTGCCTCCTCATGTCCAAAGTGCACCCTGCCGGAGCTGGGTTTCGTCCCCTTCAATATTACATCACAGTTGTATCATCTGGATCTTGATGAGTAATAGACTTCAAAGAGAGATATTTGAGACGATAACAACAAGCTTTATCGGTTCCTATTATAAATTACTACAGACAGCACACTACATTACACTACAGGAGATCAATGCATTATAATATCCAACAGAAAACAGTAAAACAACATCACTGAGGTGCTGCTGCTCACCTGGATATGTTGTTAAAGTAGCAACACATGTTGGCCCTTCAGTGTGGCTCTTTATGTGAAAAGTGAACCAAAATAAAAAAGGATAAAGCCAACAAATATCACTGTACTTGCTGTTTCTTGGTTGCATTGGCTGAAGAGTGTAACAGAGCAAACATCACACCGAAATCTTAATCCTCTGGAAAGCCAGGCACTCTTTTTTTTTTTTTTTTTTTTATCTTTTTTGAATTAATAATGAGTTTGATCTGTGTCGTGCGATTTACAAACCTGTAGCTCTTGAAGTACACGTAGTTTAACACTAGATGGAGACCAAGACTCGTGCACCGCTGTGTCTCCACTTTTCAGAACCGCATACCTCTACCTTTAATTTACTCTCTCCGTTTCCCTCAAGTTTAAAACTTCACACATCCTATAGCGAACAGCGCTGCGCCTGACGTGTGCAGGCGGGACAACGCTGCACTGTGTCTCGCTGAAGAAGAGCGATGGTTGAACTGGTGAGGAAGGTGGCGTGAAGGAAGCGTGTTTTGCGTCCCACGCAGAGGAGGGTTTTCCGGTTAAAGTTTCCTTTGTGATTCGGAAGTGGCAGTGTGATGCCAAAGCCGTTTATCCTTACAGACACAACACACAAGTGGCGACCATGATAAGTAAGCGAAAACACACATATTAAATAGATAGCTTCAGGACATTAGTTTGTTAGTGTTTGTCGGACAGAAAAGCCGCAGCTTGACTGACAGACGTGACTGCGCCGAACAGCTAGCTAGCGGGTAGCGGCATTGCCTGGCTGTTGTAGCATGCTAACAGTAGCTAGCTAACTTGGGGTGTCTGGCTGTCTGCACTGAGCAGGGCTGCCGAACCGCTTCTAGACGTCGCCGGCGCTAGAAATAAGTACGTTAATCTGTAGTTGGTAGCCCTTCACGTCCATTATGTCGTATGTGTGCGACTTTATATTGTAGCTTACTTATGTCTAGACTGGTTAGGTTAACTCCCACCCAGACAAGCTAACAATAGCTTAGCACGTCTGTCTGTTTTGGACAGTGACAGCTGTAGGCTGCTGCTGCCCCATGACATCTGTGGAGAGGCCTCCTGCAGCGTGGATTCGTCCAAACCCTGTTATGAGTTTATCGTGATTATTTTTCAACCTCTTCTATTCGCCGCACAAGGGCCATTTTCACATGGTTACAGTTGTACAAATACTTTTGCAGCTCACCATCATAATCCGTAGCAGAGTAAAGCAGTGGACTGGAACAGAGAAACCGGCTTGGCAGGGAACTAGACAAAATATTAGTTATTCTCTGTTGAAATTTTACCATTTTATTTTCTTTAACAGAACCATTCGAAGCTATGTCCTTCTGAAATGGGAAAACGCCCCTTCAGGATTTTGTAATACAGGTAAGCAACACGCCTAGTTCCCATCTGGGCTGGTTGATCATCCTTTATCTGGCAGCAGGGATCTGAGAAAGTGTCGTAATACTTGGTAGTGATTTTCCTGTGTCTGATGGCGAAGAAAGCATGTCTGTCAGCAGTTGTGTATCTGTGTGTGTGTGTGTGCCAGTGTAACCATGATACATATCTAAAAGGCTAGTTTGGGCGTGTGGAGAGGAATGTTGGAGTACTTAGTATCCCCGTTTCCCCCATTTCAGCAGAACAGTAAACACTGCATGTTTGAACAGCAGCCCTCTGTTGGGAAAGTAAGGATGAAGCAACTGATGTTGCGGTGAGCATCTCTGAAGGGCCATCTATTTAACTGTGCAACACCTGATACCAAGGTCACTGTAGTGTCCAGGGCCTTGTTAGGCGAGATTATTTAGGCATCACTGTATACACTGTAGAAATATAAAACCACATATACTTTCCCATCTCATTTAAAATTGCTGACAGGAGATATGCATTTCATAGTAATGTTTTGCATGAGTCAGAGATCACATGTTGTCAGGCATGTACTGTGAGATCACAGTAGCTTGCACATCCCTCATTAAGAATACACTGTGTCCCAGATGCTAGCAGTGCATCATCAAGTGTTCGTCAAAGTGCTGAGTAATTTCCGTAGAGAACTATTTTGTCATACTGCATCAGTCTTACCCTCATTGACTGAATGACTGCTGCATTTTCAGCACCACAGGTTTTCACTGTCATGTCATTTCTTTTCGTAGGTGGATCAATTTCCTGGTTTGTCTTTCTCAGTGGAGAAGCTTGTGGCTCTCCTTGCCAGACTTGTTTTGGCTGTTAACACACTAACATGTGATATCAAGGTTGTAATGTGATCAGGTCAAAATCAACACACAAAACTCAATTTTGTATGCTTTTGCCTTGCGCTCTTCTTGGCACTAGGTGAGTTAGATTAACTGATATAGCAGAGGATTTGCTTACTGATGCTGTCATGACACAACAGATTAATGGCAAAGTCATTGACTGAAGGATATCAGGCAGCTTGACATGTAAACAGGACGGTGAAAGATTACTTATGCAATGACATTTAGAATGTATTTAATATAAATACTGACTTAGGTTTAAATATACCATCTTCCCTGAAGAATCTATGAAGATATCCCTCATCTCATATGAAATAATGATGCTCACAAGATAGTGTGGCTGGGTATTGAATCTCAGTAGTTGTTTGGTACTGACTGAAATGTCTTCTATAGGTGCATAGTCACCGCAGGTACTTCTCCCTGGGGAATAGGAAACTTGAGCAGGAGATTCTTTTACTCCTCACTAACTTACTAACTTTCTCCTGAAGGTTCAGGAACTTTCCTTTGGGCCTTGCAGCGCTCAGTGTTGCTGATGGGTCACCTACACTGGCATTAATATGGATGGAGCGACAAAAGCAAAAGGACTGTGACTTCCTTCATGTTTTGCATTACAGGATACAGTAGAGACGTGCAAATAAAACGTTCCGTCGCTTTATATGTCCTTATCACACTGAATTATTGTGCGTACTAAAGAGGAGTGACACGCCCCTTATATGTCAGTGGACTTATTTCTTTAAAGGAGCTATACGTAATTTTTTGCTGTTGCTGCATGGCCACATTTGCAGCTGTTAATTTAGCAGTCTAGAAGAAACATTGTGTGGTCAGCATCAAATTTGATTCCTTTACTGTCCCTAGTGATGGAAAGCAATGCCAATGTTGACTCTTTCTTGGCTTTTATCAAGTCTTTTCTTCTCTTGAAGTTAGCATGCCCTGGACCTGCCAGCCTGTCTTGTCACTTTCTAACAGTGACTCACTGTAGCATCCAGTCTTCCCTGAAGAAGTATTATAACCTCTTGTATTGTAAACGCAATGATGGTTGAAGCTTTTGGCAAGCAACCATCACCACCCCCTGCCCCCGACACAAAACCACATTCGTTGGCACAGAAAACTTTAATATAGCCCCCTTTATCTACTTGGGCTTTGACCCTGCTGCGGAAACACAAATCACACTGTGATGGAGAATCTTTTGCCCTTTGAAAAGTTTGTGGACATATTTTCAAGGGTAATTAAAGTTCCTGGAACTTACAACATCAAGTATCAAGAAGTGTCAAGTTTTTGACACTCTTCAGCGGCTGCAGGACGTCAGGAGGGGCTACAGGCTGTTAGCAGAGCTACTGCTAACGTTAGCTCAGTTTGTTTTTAGATGCTTAACTTTTTTTTAGGTTAAGATTCCATGAGTGTTCATAGTTTTTTACTGCGTGCCAAATTAGCCGCAGATGTCTCCCCTCCTCCACAATGAAGGGACCAGGTAATTAAAACTGCTAAAAACAAAGAATAAAGCATTTTCATATTTTAAATCAGTGTCTTGCCAACACTCTTGGGCGGACAAAGGACCCTTACGAGGAGCTTCGGGACGGGATGTTTGCTTGATTCTCTGATAACTTTAGACTCAGACATCCAGTGACTAAAATTATATTTATAAGTTATAAGGTTATAACTATGTGGGCACGAAACTCTGGATATGTAGTGGTGTAAAGCATAATTTTGCTAATATTTAGTTGTATTTCATTTTAGAGTAAATTTCTCGTGCAACTGCTAGTGACTAGAAAATATGTGACATTTGAAAACTTTTTATAAAAAAATAAAGTGAGTTATCGAAAGTATTGTTTTATTGTCACCAAAAATTGGGTATTGTATTTGCACTAGTATCAAAAAGATGAACTGAAACCCAGCCCTACATGCCAGAAAAGTTTGAGAAATGTTGCTTGTATTTTCTGTTTGGTAAATGCAGTTTTGCTAACAAGCATCGCAAAGGTCTTTAATGTTTTAAATTTGGCATGACAAGACTTGCATCCTGACATCCTGAGGCCAGTGACATATAGTGAACATTTAGTGGATCATGTGGTTAGTGTGCCTCTATTCAGAGATGTGTGCACCGGCATTTGATTGTGAGAGAGAAGAGTGACATCTCAGACAACACTGCCTCATTGTATTCAGCCCCGCTGTGCAGTAATGACAGAAGCCCCATCAGAACCCCACAGCTAGAAAACGCATATTTGCAGAGAGAGCAAGAGAGAGCTCAACACACAGCGTAGCAGCAGGCTCGCCTTTGTAAACAACAATTAGTGTTTGGGTGCCCAAAGTTCCTGGGCCTGCTCAGCCCATAGGAGTGTTTAAAATAACCAGTTACACCAGGCATACTCCAGTAAATCAGGAAAATCTCCTCCAGAAAGCAGGTGTAAATAAATTAGATCTGAGTTACAATGGAAACATAACCTTTAGACCAGTTTAATCTCAGACAGGTTCGTGTACAGGCTTCACTTCACTTCACGCTGAACCAGTTTGTATTACAAATGTACCTGCCTGTCTGAAGCACAGTGTTTTCTCTAATGTTCCTCCCCAGCAGTCCCTCATTACTGCTGTACTGTGAACAACAAACCGCAAATCATGTAAAAATTTTGACTCAGTAGTGTCTTTTTAAAGTTATGAAAATAGGCCAGATCAATAGCTCATTATTAAAAGGTGTCATATTTTTTAAAACGTCATCCATCAACAATTTCATGTTTTCCAAATTAATAATGATCATTTTTCATTGAAGAACGTTTAACATGTCATAACAGAAGAGAGCACAAGTGTAAATAATAATATGTATGATGGCTGAATTTAATTGAGCTGCTTCAGTTTCAGGATCCTGATGTTGTGCTCACTGTCACGCAGTCATGTGGACACAGTGTTACTGGGACAATTGAATGCATGTTGTTAATATTAATATTAATATTAATGTGTGTGGATTTTCATGTTTCATGACAAATACACATCTGTTGTGAAAAGGCCTATTCTGATGAAACTGTCATGTAAAACTGACAAAATTGGTTCTGAAGGTTTTTGTGTGACACATATGGGTCTAGGTTTTGAAGTAAATGTATGTTGTACCTTGTTTCTTTTAATCCGTAAAACAGTAAATAGGCCTTTAGAGGTGCTGGTAGGTCGATCTGTTGCCTTTGGACAGAGCCAGGTTACCTGTTTTCCCTGTTTCCACTCTTTGTGCTAAGCTGATTTAACTGGCTGCTGGCTGTCGCTTTATATTTACACACAGACACTTTTCTCGTATTTCCCAGAACACTGAACTATTCCTTTAAGTCACTGACTTGCAGTTATCAAGCCAGGATCATATTAGCCTGATCCCATTTGGTCTGGGTTGGCTTTATCAAACAGTTAAACTCTTGTTTGTTTTGTTAGGTTCACTCAAGTCAGGCTTTTCACAGAAAGCCCCATTTTTTAAATTTCCTCAATTTTTCACAGCCAGACGACTCAGAACAGAAAATAAACATAAACACATGCTTTTTATAACTTCCTTTATGAAATGCCTCCAGCTGTGGGGGTAAACTGTGCGATGGGTTAAGTGTATGGAAATCAGACTGTGGTTGTTAAGAAGTGAAAAAAAAAATCCATAAAGAGAGTTCTGCCTTTTTAAAGCAGCGGCCACAGCAACAGTCGTAAAAGCTCAAACATGCAAATTCTTCCCTGATGGCTGATTTAATCCCCTGGTCTGCAACCTCACATTCTTCCTCGTGTTGCAGTTGCTTGTGTAGTGTGTGAGGGACACAGAGAGACAGAAGGAGACAGAGAGAGAAAGAACGGTGCTCAGTTTTCTGGGACTAACTTTTTGACTTGTTGTAGCCTGCAAAAGTGCCCGGGGTAACATTTATCTCTATTTTTTGACTCCATCACTTGGTACAACGCTGATCTCCGAATAGCAACAACAAAAACAATCCAATGTATTACATTTCTGCACACGTAACACTTGTGGAAAAAAAGGACGGGCTGGGGCTTCTGAGATTAGATCTAAGGGTATATTTACCACATTCATGCCATGTACCATTTAGATGTAATGTTACCACACTCTACACTGGAAAGTACAGTATATACCTGCAACAACCGTGAAAGCTAGCAGTAAAAGCCGTGGTTAATTTTCATAACTGCATCTTTGTGTTTCATTCCTGTGAACTGGCACATGGCCAGAAAGACAGAACACAATGAAAGTACCACGGGATGTGTGTAAAATGTTATTGAACATGATGCTGTAATGGCTTGATGTTTGTTATTCTGCACCAAGACAAACATTAAACAGCAATCTTATCTGCTCTATAGCTAAATTACAATATAAACTGGTTACCTACTGTCAGATAATAACGCCAACGCTGCACCTGTTTTTCTGTGACTAATGTCATTATGCCTATTACATGCTGCACTAATGTTTTGATTTAGACACTGAGATAAAACTAAACTTTTTACATGTTTCAGTTTATTTACAGATTGCACCTTTTTAAACTGAGGGTCCAGTTAATTCTTGGTAGTTGTTGCTAATATCACATGGAGCCTTTTCTTGTGACTTTAAACTATTAATTTCCCATTTTTGCAACAGGTCTCTCCGTCACCCTGGCAACGCTACACCCACAGAAAGGGGAGGAGCCAAGTCCTGGCAGCATGGAAGTGGCTGGGACGCCAGGCTCAGCTCCAAGCCCTCAGAGCGAGGCAGTGACCAATGAGCTCCAGGAGCTGTCCCTCCAGCCTGCGCCCAACCTGCTGCCTCTACAGGAGCGCAAGAATGGTGAGGTTGTGTGGCATGCACACTTTTTGTTCTTTCAATCACCAGAACTTTAGTGTCACATTTTGGTGTGGTGGTTTTGAGTCATTTAGCAAAAATGTTTATCTTGGCTTAGTTTTAGAAGAAGCACATTCAAACTTCATCTGCCATGAACTGTAATGTTCAAGGAAATACATGCAAACACACTTTTTGGGTAAAATGTTAATGCTGCTGTTAACTTCACAAGCATGGGTTTGGAGAGACAAATTTTAACTGATAACTTCCCAGTAGTATAAACGACTGTACAGTGTTTTGGCTTCCAGAATAACCTTTTTGCATGTTTTGGATGCAAAGCTCTTCATAACTTAAACACAGCCTTGGGCAGATGAATATAAAAACACTGTTTACATATGAAAACTACAAGTCTACAGTACTGGTTTTACATAATTTTTAAAAAGTTTCTTATTCCCCTTTTTGTTCAACAAATAACATTTTACATAACAGCTACCATTTGGTAAGGAGTGGTGCAGACAGCCTGGTTACTTTGCTCGTCAGCACATGAAATCTCTATTCTGGTAAAAATGATTTCACTTAATGGTTTTGTGTCTCTGCAGAATGTCCCACACATCATAACTTCCATGCAGTGTTCCACTGTGGCTTTTCCTGTGTATATGTTTAGCTCAGATGATTTGTGATCAGGTGATATACTGCACTCTAGCAGACACGTGGGGACATTGTGTATGTGTTGTGCATGTTGACCTTTTGCCCTACTGCCTGACTCTTGGCTCTCACCATGAGTTTGACTGGATTTTATAAAGCAAACTTACCAAAACGCAGACAAACTACATTTTGCCACTACTGTCCTCTGGCAGCTTCACACTGTTCTCCGTAGAAATGTTTTGAAGTAGACACGCAAGGACTGACAGGATGTTTACAACATCAAGTTGTACATGCAAATTTTTCTTTTCCTGGCTATAGGGACAGTATTTGTCTGAGCTACTGTGTGAATGTGCAGGAAACACTGTTCTGTCACTTCACAGACCCTGCAGCCCTGTGTTCTTGCTTCCATCTCAAGTGAATATTTTGGCTTAGCACTACTCATCCTTCACAGAGGTGGCGTGTTTCCAGCATAAATTCTTCCAAACTAAAAAAGTCTGCATGTAGAACATGTTACGTAAGTTGAGGCGAAGTAGAAAGTGGGAAAAACCACTTATCTGGGAGACAGAAGTTAAATGTCAGATGTGTCTGTACGTCTTGTTCATTTGTTAGTGGAGAGCATACCTCACCACAGAGGGCGTTTAAAGGCAAGAGAGACATAGAGATTTAAGTGCTCAGGTGAAAGAGTGTGTGTGTGTGTGTATGTGCAATGAAGTCTCCAGAAAGAAGGGAGTAAAGAAGCTGCTGTACCTAATTGGCTTGCTCCTCTGTGCTGACCTCCCGTTACAGTAGATTAGAGTGTGCTGCACATTTGCTGCCTAAGACTCTGTGGGCCTTTTTGTGTCTGGAGTTAGCTTAAAGCACTTGGCTCTCTGTGCAGAGGAACGTGCACCAGCTTCCTCTGGGCTGAATCACTGTGGGGGAGCTTCACTTGACTGCATTTATGTATTTGGTTTGTTTAGATTCACGCTGCCAAATTGCAAGTGAATCAGAGCCTGCAAATGAAAGTCACAAGCACTTAAAAGTAGCTTTTCTATTGGACAGAGTTTTGTCAACATGTCTAACATGAGCTTTTGGTGACATAAAATGATCTGATTCAAGTCTATGGAAGTTTACCATAATATACTCTCATTACTGTATATAAGTACTAATAAGTAATGGGCGAATATGGGCTATATTATAACATAAACATGAAGCACTCTGAATTACCTTGTTGTTGAAAGGTGCAACAGAGATGAACCAAGAGGCAGCCTACAGGGCTGAAAAACAAAGCCAACATGTCCCGAAAACTGCAGGTCCTCAAATGGCGCCTTGAGGCTGGCTCCAAAAGCGAGTCAATCCCCATAGACTCCCATGTTAAATCACCCAGCTTTACTGCAGACATAAGCAGTTTACAGCCTAGTACAAAAAATGGTTTTGGTCTCTATAGTTTATTTCCTTCTTCATGGCAACTGTTGCTTTTTATCTCATCTGTCAAAATTTTATTAAGGCTTGAAGTTACACATAATTGAGGGCGTGCTGTTTTCAGTGATATGTGGGGGAGTGTATGCTAGGAACAAACCAGCATGCACCAAAGTCTCGGCTCCGCAAACGTCTAAGCTCTTTGCCCATTTTGGCATAAGCCGGGAGTTAGATGGAGTCAGATACTGCCAAGATGGCAACAGCGGTGCTGCCCACCCTGAGCTTTTCAAAAACCTATGGGTGATGTCACAGAGGCTACGTCCAGCTTTATATACAGTCTATGAGATAAACTTGTCTTGTCAATTAAATATCTCCAGGATCAGACTTGTTGGCCAAAACAAGATATTTGAAGGTGTCATGTAAATTCTTGGACATATGATATGGATTTTTCACAATTAAAACAATCATTAGATCAGATTAAAGGTAGTCCACGGTTCATGTTATTATGTTTTGTTCCAAGACCCAGCAGCTGCTGGCTAGCAGATATAAACATCAGTCTCCATATGCACATAAAGTCTGTTTCAAGATTGTTTTCTGTTTTGTTGGTGCTGATTACATCATCACATCTAAAATGCCACATGAGATCATGTAGCACTGCATAGCATCTTTCTCACCTGACTTAGTTCTACTAAACTGCTCTAAACGTTGGTGGTGGGAGAGCACCCGGAAAAAAGGAATACAATTGCATGCACAGAAAAGTAGGTGCACTTTGGTTTGTGTAACTTCATGTCTTCAACATGTCAAATTGTCTGAATGTTTCTGTCAGATCAAATACAATCAGGCACAGCCCATTAGATAAGCATCATACTGGCGCATTGGTTAGCCCTGGTGTAATCTAAGTATTGCTTGTATACACACCTTGCCATATCGGAAGACTCTGCCAAGCTGGCCATTGTTCCAAGCTGGGCGTTGGTTGCCCGTTTTTGTGGAGACACAGCCGGTTGACCCGTTGTTGATTTGGGAAGAGAGCAAGGTTAAGCAAGGTTGGACCAGTAAATGATTTGCCATCTTTAGGGAGGGTCCAACAGTGGCAGAGAATAGTGCACAATAACAAAAAATCTACAGCAGAAAAAGAAGTTGAAGCACCGCGCAGCTAGCTTCAACCACGGACTGCAAAGCAGAGGAAACTGTTTATGTACATGAACAATATTTCAGGTGATGTTTGCATCATTTAAGACATGTTTTAAGGTCCTGCGACGAGCAGTCACAGGATCATGTTTACCTCACAGAAACACACAAAGACACACACTCTCTCACACAGCCTCAGGCTACCACTCCTGAATTTAAACAACCCCTGCTTGTTGGCCTTTTCCCCATACACTTCATTCTTGTAGCCAGAGACAGGCATGTTGCTGCAGGTACTCCTGCAGCTAATCTAACGTGAAGATGCTTTCACAGCACCAGGGAGATGCATTGCATGCAGATTTCTATTTGCACACAGTACGTTTATGCTAGTGAAACAGTGTGGAATGCCCCTATAGTAAAGCTTATCAAAGCTTTATCTGAGACACCATGTTATGCAATCTGTTTATTGCACAAGTTTCCTTCCTCGGTAAGAGACGAGTGCTGGAGATTTATTGTTAAACACGTGTGTGTGTATATAGAGAGAGGGGGGACATGGTTTACAGGAGAGACACAAGTTCAGTTCATTGTGCCCTGGAGAGGGGGAGAGAGAGAGAGAGAGAGAGTGTGTCAGCTTTTATTCAAGATAAACAATAAGGACTGACACCAGAGAATGGCCTTGAAAAGCAGTTTACATTTCCTGTCTTCCCAGTCACAAACTTGTCACTGAATTGTTCTACAGCAAACAAAAGCAGTCACGGTATGATGATGCGACTCAGATCATTCAAAACTTAGAGGTGGATAAGCTAGTTTGAGTGTGGGAGTGCGGGCTGCAAAGGCTGAAGAAGAAGGAGGAGGAGGAAGGGGGAGAGGAGAGGAGGAGGAGGTCATGTCTGAAATGGCAGTATTGCATAACTTCTCAGAGACGGAACAGAAGGAAAGCGAGGGAAAATGGAAAGCAAGAAAGGGAGGGTGTGTAACTTGTGCTTAAGGAGGTGAGGGTTGGTTTTCTGTTTTTCAGTTTGTACTTCCAAAGGGAGTGCAGAGGAGTGACCAAAAGTTTTTATTTTTTAAGAGAAGCTCCAAAAAAAGTTCACATGAGCAGGAGGGGACAAAGGTGCAGCCGCAGAGAGACTGGAACCCATGGGTGGACCTTGTCGTTCTCCAAGGAGCAATAAGGGACAGGCTCACAGACCTACACACGCCCTCTCTGACGGGGCGAGCAGACACTTGTAGACAGACAGTCCACAGAGAGGGAATGTGAGGTGCACTGCTACCTGTGGAGTACCAGCTGCCGGTGAGAGGAAAACGTGTTTAATGTGGCTTTTCTCTTGCTGGACTTGTCTTCAGCCTTCTACCACTGTTGTGTTTTTTCACACTGTTCACTGTGCATGTGTTGGGAATATGAGTCCTTAACTTGCCGGGAGGGTGAAGCTTCCCTTCAGCATGGTGCAGAGGGATATGACTATCCAGTCAGGTAATATCCATTTCACTACGCTGTTTTCTGCTTTTATGTCTCTGAGAAATAATGACAGTGACTGAAAGTTAACTGTGAAGTCTACCTTAAGATGAACTTAACTGACTACAGGTGTGGTGTGAGTGCTTGCTTGTTTATTGACACTGCAGTCTGAAGAGCTGGTTTACTTGTTTGTATGAGAACGGCTGCTCCACTGCAGCTGCAGAAATGTTCTCACAAACTTTAAACATTGTTTTCCTGACACACATACCATTACTATCAAGCAAATCTGTGGGTATTTAATGACAAGCTTGATCACAGTTTTACCGGAAGCTTACTGAGGCCACAGTAGAGATTGTAATTGCTGCTACAAAGCAAAACTTCAACTAACAGAAGAAATAAACCGCAAACCTCCAGATGTTACCAAATTGTATAATGATGTTGAGTGTGGATGCTGTAAAAGCAGTTCTCTCATAAGTCTGAGATGGAGGCAAAGAAATCACACAGTATGCACAGTAGTGTGTAACTGTAACTGTTTTTAGGTGTTAACTTTAAAGGGTCTCCAGGAGAAAGGGAACAGGCGGAGCTGTGAGGCCAGGTTAGCGGGGGTCTGTCCTGGGCAGAGCTGGGCGGAGGAATAGGTTGAGCAGGTCAAAAGGTGTGGTTGATGAACAGGGCCCTTCTCAGAAACTGACAATCCCACCCCCACCCCCACACACCCCACACTTAAAAAAGACAAGGCCACCACTGCTCCCTCAGGAAAGACTGCAGGCCAGGATCTAGACTGGAGAGGTTTGGCTGAGGGAGGAGGAGCAGAGAACACAGACCGGGCTCACTGACGGAGACTGGAGCTGGGGGGAAAAGGAGGTTAGAGGCATCACAGACTCTGCTCCAGATCTAAGTGGAAATGACCCACTCATTTCAGTCAGAACAGCTTGTTCCAGATCAGGACACAGACCAAGTCTACTACTGTAGAGACTAGACAGTAGATTTTAGATGATAAATGCAACCAGACAGTGTGCCAGCACTGTCCCCAGGAAGAACAACAGTGATATTTAATCATGGAGTCTGCACATTTTTGCTTCAGCCGCACACCACAGCCACTGATTTCCCTGATTCATACATCTACAGTCAGATCAGTTGGTTGCTGTAGTGTTCAGTTTGAACTGAAAACCTGGAGTGTTGTGTTGTAGGCACAGACCTGTTGTCGGGTCCAGAGACAGAAACACTCCAGAGCCTGACTGGACGACAGTGATTTGTTTGTTGTCACAATAAAGTGATTGTGTTGACTGTTGGGACTGAGAAAAAGTTATTGGTTTTTGAACAAGTTACTATGGAGGAAAAACAGCTAGATTGGAGGTGCCATGGACTGAATAAAAAATGGAATGACTTTTAGACAGAAGTGAAGACAAGGCTGCTGACTCAGGCTGAAATCCCATCAGTGAGGTTGTGGCTGACAACATCACCCAGACTCGTAAACAAAAACAGATAATGATCACGTCCCTCTTAGTCCCCACCCTTGCATAATGACAATAGCAGACACTGTGATGTTGGATCATTAGTGATGGGTTCTGGCTGACAGGAGCCAGAAATGATAAGCTTGCTTTCAGAAATTAAAAACGCTAATGCAATCTGATCCCACACAGCCAGACTCTTGTGCTGTTGAGCAGTATTTAAAATACGATAGCTTGATATGTAGCCTGGCCGAGGCTAGCCTTGCCCAGCAGTGATTCAGGGAGGCTGATGGTACTGTTATGTAACAGATTGGGAGGCTGCCAGCAGCAGAGTCCCTACAGCACTCAGTCTGGCTGAGAGTAGGAGGAGAAAGCAGAGTGAAGAATGAGATAGAGAGACTGATAGATGGAGAGAAAGAGGAGGAATAAGCTCTGATTTAAGGGAAGAGAATGAAGAAACATAACATGAGAGCAGAGAAAAGTGAAGAATTAAAAAACAGGACCATAAAAAATACTGTAGAATTACACGGGGCAGGAAGGAAGGAGGGGTTATGTTTCAATCTTATCTAAACACGCAGCTGCAGCAGATGCAATCCAGCTGCATGTCTCCTCGTCTCTCTGCCAGTGACTCCGTCATAGCATGAGGTAATCTTCATGTTCTCAAGAAGCTCAAAAAAACATAAAAAACTTTCCAGTAAAAAGTAAAATAAAACCTGATTGGAGCACCAATAAAACCAAAAAAACAAGAGGCATCAAATTTGATATATATAAAAATTTTAATGAAAACAACTGGTCACTCTTGTTTGAGTGCATACATTTCCTCGAAAGAATTAGAACATGTATTTAATGATAAAAGGATGTCCGTGCATGTTAAACTGCAGCACAAATCTGAGCCTTTCAGTCACATTACAAAGCAGGCTGAATCTAAACAACTGAAGACCAAATGTCGTAGTTTTTGGTGAATGTAAACAGCTTTCGATCTAATAAACATACAGGCAGAAACATATTTATGCAAGCGAGGTACTGTAGTTTTGCGAGAGGGCTTAAATCTTAAATGTGTCCAGCACACCACGCAAACACCCACGTACTATGCATGACTCACCAGGGCACCGATACACATACACACACACACAGACACACTTCACAACTCATGTCACTGTCGGGACCTGGACATGCACTTACAGGCTTTGGTAGCTTTCCATTTTCACAGTGTGTCCTGACAGCACAGTATTTCAACAAGCTCTAACACACTCACATCTTGATTTGTGATCCAGTAAATTCCTTTTAGATAATGAGAAGTGTGAGAGCACAGCCAAAAGGCCTCACTCTGATCTGTAGCCTAAAGCTAAAGAAAAGAGCTTTATCAGCTTCGTAGGTCTGCCCGTAGCAACAGGAACACAGTGCCTGCACACCCAGTGCTACAAGCCCACTCATGTAGCTCAGCGATCTTTAAAGACACACACCTACTGGATCTCCTAACATGCACTTGACAGCATCAGGCAGGTCTTAAAACATACAGGACGGAGCAGATGAGAATGCACACAACTGTCACCTACCACTTGCACACAAAATACACATACTAACTCTCACACACTTCATTCATAGATGTCATACTACATTTTTAGGGTCTCTAAGCATGACAGTGGTGGATAGATGATGTGGTGGATAGACGCCTGTGATGTGGTGGATGGTTTTGGGCACAGCTGCAGCACACTTGCGTTGCAAGCCACGATGCTGCAACCTGTTTTTGAAAAAGTGCTGCTACTGAAACCAGCCTAGCTTTATAATCACTACGAACATGAGGAGTTTCAGTGACTTACTCCTCCGCACACACACAGTTGTCACAGGTACAAGCCTGCTGCTCCTCCAACACACAGCCGCACAAACGGAACGCACGCGTCCTTGAGTCGGTTAGTTTGTCTCTCGTCTCTACTCAACTTGCTCTGGTGTTTCTGAATAATAGAACAGCTATTTGCCTGTGACTCACATCCTAACAAGTGCGGCACACTTAACGTTAGCTGATGAATGTAGCAGAGGTCACCGTGAGCTGACGGGACTCCTGTTGTTTTGTCAGAGTGACTCAGACGCTCAGCCATGTGCAGGAGAAAATGACTTTGTATCTAATTTAGAAAGTGTTGGGTCTAATCCCCCCTAACATGCCAATTCTGAGTCACTGAATTTCACCCAGAAATTGAGCAATTAACTTCCTGCGCCCTCTCTTGAGTTTCATAAGGTTATTTATTTCTCTTCTGTGTGGTAACTGTGAGGACTGCCAACTAAGACAAGATAGGTTATCAGTCACGCATCAGTGATTCTTTTTAACCGAGAAAAAACAGATTTACAAACACCACACATGACAAACGGTGAGAGGGAGGGAGTACCCGACATGTAAACAGAGAAATGTTAAAGCATCTTTTTTTCCAAACAGTTTTTCTTTCCTATAAAATTGTCTCACGTACATGTCATTTAGCATCAGCATCTCACTTAAGTACACAGATAAAATTGAAACCTGTGTCCCCATTAAAAGTCTGTGTCCCTAAAAACCCTTAATTCGCTGACGCAAATAAACAGCCAGGCTTTTATTAGATGTTATATACAGTAACAGAAAGAAGAGCGGCGAGCAAGGCAGGAAGAGGAGTCCAATAAAACCCCAAAGATCAACCTGAAGGAAAACACTGCACAAACACACACATACAGTATCGAGGAGACTTTCTTGAAGCCAGGCTCTCTGTCCGACGCCCTCTTCCTCTTTATTTCTCTTTGGCTCCCGCTGTCTTTCTTTGCTTCTAGGCTGTTGTTGTAGGAAACCACTCATGAAGGAGAAAACAAAGCCTTGTTACCCCTATAAGTAGGGCAGGAGGTTAGGGGGTTCGTCACAATAAAAATGATTTTCAGATGTTGGAGTTATGTAACAGTCGTCATCACTGAGCAGGGAACACTCCTCTCCAGCTCCGGTACTGTTTTTCCCCCTCTGTCTCAGCCTCCGTTACTCTCTGGAAATCTTATTTGCTGAGCACGACCTCCCCTCCCCTCCTCCTCCTTCAGTCCTTTCTGTTTTACAGTGAGGCTTCATGTTACCAGATGCTAACAACTGCCAGCTGGCCTAAGGCTCTATTTTTCATTCAACACTTATGCTCTTATAGATCCTTCATCAGTGTACAATTAGTCCTCAGTAGCACTGCTTTTTGTTGATATGACACAGTGATGTGTGCTGCTGCAGGTGTGGTCCACAAAGAACCTTTGACCATGTATCTAGGACTTTTAAATAGCTCTCTATTACTTTGCTCAGTATCTACTTTCTCTACCTACAACAAAATGTACTAACATTCATATTTCATTTAGTTTTCTGTGCCTGGCTGCTTGTTTTTCTTTTTTTAAGCTTCATAAAATCATAATTCTCTCTTGTTAGCTAGTAGCTGTCATCAGCATGACAGTAGATATTTATTGTCTTGGGAAACACCACATTTTGACTAGACTATAAAAGAAAGTTGTGAAGCAGCAGATATTTAACAGCCCTTCTAGTGGATCCAGCAGGATTGGAGAGGTTCTGAAGAAAAACGACATATAATTACTACTAGGGTCTTATTTCTGTAGCTTGAGATGTCAGTTTGAGCGGTACTCACCAAAATAAATGCTGAGACCTCAGAACACAGATCTATAAAAGGGTCCAGTCCAAGTATAAGCAGACAGAT
This sequence comes from Trachinotus anak, assembly GCF_046630095.1. Lineage (NCBI taxonomy): Eukaryota > Metazoa > Chordata > Actinopteri > Carangiformes > Carangidae > Trachinotus > Trachinotus anak. The sequence continues at coordinate 15,906,916 of NW_027273876.1, read as the reverse complement.
GATCATATACTTTGAAAACAAATCTCCAGTTTAGTCAGTCTTATTTGGAAGAGAAAATAAAGTTGACTGGTGAAATTACAACCAAAACTGTCTCTTGTGAATATCCATCACAATTTACACCTTAATTGCTCCATTAGTATGTACTTCAAGTTTCCCTTTAGAATTACTGATTAATAACAGCAGTACGGGTGCTCACTGTATGTTTTAGTACCGAATAAAGTGGTATCTTATAAAAACTTTAGGCTTGTTTACAGTCTTTCCGATCATCTGACTGTGTTTGATTCTGGTTCAAGAGACCTCCAATATTATTTTTGTAATTATAATGTTATCATAACAAACAGCTACAAAGGTAAGACCAAAGTAGTTTTACTTAAATGATTACCTAAATCTGTCATTTTTTTGTTCTAGACCTTTAAGAATCAAGTGAATTTTACTGTCCATTTAAGACTCCACCCTTTTTAAGCAGTTAGCCAACGTATCAGCCAATTTATGTTATGTAATGTTACCTCAGGCAGCTGAAAAGAGAATCAAATACAGTTTCTCTTGGGAGTGAAGCTAAAGTGCATTGGTCAGTGAGGGATTATGCATCCAATATCCCAGGAGGACTTGTGCATTTGCTCCATCTGCACACACATGAAGAGTTGCCTTACAAGCTTCTGGCAGTGAGTTTACATCTTCCAGTACAAACAGAGTGAGTGTTTGTGCTGGAAGAGTACAAACACAGTAAGTGATTAAGTGCAGGCTTGCTATAGCAGTATTTACATTAAGGTTTTGTGCCAGACTCCTCCCCCTTTTCGTATGACTACACACATGGCTGCCATGCAGCTACCAGTCCCCTGAGTTTGAACACCCTGGTTCAGATATCATTAACACAATTCCTTAGGCTGTGTCTTTTGACAGCTCAAAAATGTCAGTGGATCAACGCTAAGAAATCCCAGGCCTGATGTCAGTGTTGACTCACAGCCAAATGCAAACAGTGCTGGTAAATTCCACAGCAGAGTGGGAGGGGGGAAACCAGGAAGTAAAGGAAAAAACACCCTCTGTTTTCCCTGCTGGAATGTTAATGGCTAGTGTGACCTGTGGTAGACTGAAACTCGGTCTGGTTGGTTTCTCAGCAGGTCAGGTTTTGTTTGGTTCATCTGTTTGGTGCGTTCTTTATCCAGCCGTCCTGTTCTTAAACTTACTTGTGACTAAAGGGTCACCAGTTCAAAACCCAGGACCTCTTTGGAAACACATGTGCAGAGTCTCCATGAGTATCGTGTCAATAAGTGACTATACAGATAACAAAATAAAACCTTTTCTGAACATTTTAAATCCTTTTTTAATTGATCAAAATATGCCAAACTGCTTTGCTGACATAAAATATAGTATAAAGTTAAAAGTTTTCTCACTCTCGCTTGCATACTGTGAGAGAGATGCTGGTTTCCCATGTATGCATTCCCTTACTCCACTAATGTTATTTACTGGCAAGGTAATATATGTTTTTAAATATGTGTCCAAGAAGTATCAGTGGTAAATCACTCTTAAGCAAGCAATAAGATAGCCACTGTTTGGTAAATTTACTGACGTGGATCATACTTTGACCATTACACACTAATTAATGGGCCAAATAATAACGGACAAGAATTGTTACCATACCAGAACCATTCTGCTGCAGCCTTGCCTAAACAACAAGAAGAGAAATTGATAGAGATCCTAGAAATAGATAAACAGAAATGAACAGTGATATAGTGACCAAGCTGTTCTTTGCTTTCTTTGATCTAAAGTATGAAGGAGAAACCAGGATAAATATCATAAACATGGTGAGAGGTAATCACAGACATTCATAGTCATTAGACAAGGGGGGTATGAAGGCAGTCACATCTTTGTCAACAGGAGTCGGTGATAGCTTTGGATAGTGCTCATAGGGAATGTTGTAGTGCCATTTATGGATGGAAATTTTTGGTCAAACTTTAATTCCTCACCACCTCCTAATGTGTGGTTCACCTTGACCAGACTTGACCGGTCTTGTTTGTCAGCGATCACTGGGGAGGTTTGCGGAAGCTGCTAATTGTTGTGGGGAGGTTAATGGAATGTGGTGGGGTAATTGTTTTGGGCAGGTCGTGTCTGAAGGACATGCGCTCTGTGCCAAGAGGGTCATAATGTTCCACAACCAGGTTAGAAAAACATTTAGGCTGTATGCCCACAACTTCAGGCATTTTTGAGGATAACAAAGATCTACTGGGAGGTCGTGCTGTATTTTTGCAGCTGTTAAATTTGGACCTGATGTTTGGAATGCCTCAGCAAGTAGCAGTGGACCAACAGGGATAATGTACTGAATAGTACACAATTAAACCTGTTGTCAGGTCACTGACACTCCACACTCAGTTGTTGTTACTTGCATATCCAACAACGACATTGTCTTCTCTTCAGCTTTTCATCCAGGGCCGGAGTAGATTGTACTTTTTAGTTCCAACAGCTTCTCTTGATTCTTCAAATGAACGAACAGTTCAATCAAAAAAGACACATTTTAACATGAATGTAGAAACTTTCTTAATAAAGACTTTGGCATTGACCCCGTTGATTAAGGAGATGTATAGGGACAGAGCCCTATGAATAGCAGCCAATCTGAGATCCCCCGAGGGAGCCTTAGACAGGGCCTTGATTCTGGCGGCAGTGGGGTGGTGGAGGGGAGAAGTTGTAAGTGGCATAGACTGCAATGGCAGCAGAGAGATAACATAGGTAAGGTAAATATTCCTCAGCTAAGATGATAATTGGAGCCCTCCACAGAACCCGGTGAAATCATTGGTTAATAGTGGTTAACTGGTTGACTAACTATATCTCAACAGCAAAACATGGTATATTTAGCCATTTAGAAAATGGCTGTTTATGCCCCCAGAGGTCCAGGTTATAATGACCAACTGGAAGCTGTGGGGGAGTTTTCCATTCATTTACACATCCACAGGAAGCCTTTGAGTCACTATTTCAACAAGACCGTCATACTGTAATTGTATCCTGTCTGCTTGCATAAAAAGCAGTGTTTTTTGTTTTTGTTTTAATTCCCAGAGATATTTTCAGGGAAGGATAAAGAAAGACACAGATAAGGATGTCCAAGGCCAAATAGCTTCACTGGAATGTTCCCGAAGGCCTGACTATGACGGATAATTTCTCTTGCTAAAGGTTAAAATTACCACCCAATCGGATGGTTGTGACTGTAATGCTATACATGAACTGCATGCAGCATCCTATAGTAGTAGCACTGGTAAACACTGTGAACATAGGCAACCCTCCTGGCAATCACACCTGTCATACACCTGTCATGTTCATGTTTTCATGCTGTTTTCAGTCATGCTAGCAACACGGCTCCAGTGATAGCAATGTCGGTCCACCACTTGGGTGAAATATATCTACTATTGAATGGATTGGCATGTAGTGTGTTTCATACATTCATGGATCAATTGTAAAAACCTTAATCCCCTGACATTTCACTTATGTCACCATCATGTCAGTTAAAATCTGCACAGTCCTTTTTTTATATCACCAAATATCTGCAAAACTGATGACATTCACATCAGCCTCAGTTGTTCTCTGTTTAGTGCTAATTACCACACGCTATACATCAGCATGTTAGCATTAGGATTGCGAGCATGTTACCATGTTGGCATAAGCGTATAGCTCAAAGCACAACTGTACCTAAATACAGTCACACAGAGCCACTAGCATGGCTGTAAACTCATTACATAAAATAGTTCCAAGATGCTTTGTCTTCTGGTTCTGTAGGTATTTGTTAACTACTGGTTCAAGTGTGGACAAGTCATGGGAAACATCACTTGTGCTTCCCAAACACTATGGCCAATGAGCCATAAAACCATAAAAACTCCAGTGCCGACTGCATCTTTATCTCGTCAGTCAAGGTAAAGATTACAATCATCACAGAATTTATACTTTACTGCCAAGATGTAAATTACCGTCCTCACATGGGGTTTATATTGCTGAGTGTGTCTGAGATTGGCTCAACCCACGCAGCAACATCCTAATCCCAGTGTGTGTTGTCATCTCTGTGTTTCCTGCCCAGACTGTGAATCATAACAGCAGGTGGACTTTAATCACACACTCATGACAGACAGTTATTGTAGATACCAGCCACCGTTTGTTCAAGGTGTCGTCTGTGTTTTCAGGTGCACTGTAGTCATGTGCGTGTCACCTGCGTGATACAGGAGCGCTGTACTGGTCAGCCACAATGTCACACAGTGTGCTGAGTTTTATATGTGATATTTATACTCAGACTGTTGCATTATTAATATGTCAACTTCTCTCTGTCCTGTATGTATAGTGAAAAAGAAAGGTATGAAAGCTACGTATCTCCCTTTGTGTCACGACTCATGAAACATTGATTTAGTCCAAGGAAATGGGGCTTAAACTTTGTGTGTGTGTGTGTGTGTGCATTTGCAGGCCATGATGTGCGTGCCTCAAAGTAACCTTACCCTGCAAGTGCACAGGTGATACCAAGCTGAATATAGCGCCCTTATGGCCAGCTGGCCTTGCTATTTAAAACAGTGGACAGAGGGGGGGGTGGCGTTTACCATCAGCATTCTGCAGGAGTCAGAGACAGTTTGATGGCGGTACTGGGCTGCAAAAGAATCAAGTTTTTCAACAGGATTAGAATCTGCCTTCATTCTCAGGTTGCACCAGCTTCATCCCTTCTCAAAACAGATTTTCAGAGTCCTCGTATGAGTAAGCTGCCTTTTCTCAAGGGCAGACTGTTCCAAAAGCACATTCAAGAATCGCAGTGGTGATTAGGTATCAATCAATCACTCTCTAAAAGACGCGTGATTCATCCCAGTATCAGATTAACTCGAGCATCTTTGACAAAGGTCGATTATGGGGGATGAGGTCATCACTGAAAACGGTTCCTGTCGTTTCCTCCTGTCCAATAAAAAGTGTTCATAGATGAACTGAGTCACCAATTTCGAGAGAAAGCCTGTGTGTTCAGAGTAAGACGAACAAATTGTGTCATCGCTGATGTTGTTTGTGTGTCTGTGTTGAAGGGGAGGTGGTTTTCATGTGGCAGACCCCCTCAGCCTGTAACAGTGAATGAATGGCAACAGCTGAGCAGGAGAACTTTATCAGCAACGCTCCCTGCGTGTGTGTGTATGCGTGTGTGTATGTGTGTGAGAATCAGGGGGAGCAGCAACCAGAGCAGTCTCTCTGGGCACTGCTGAGCTCACTGCTGTCCTCTCTTCCTCCTCCACTGGCCTCTTTTCACTTTCCTCCCATCGGCTCCCTTGTTCTTTTCATCCACGACTCGTCCTGTGGATTCCCCCCCCCCCAATCTCTCTGGGAAACCTTCGCAGAGCAGTGCTGTCGTGACTCTCCGGCTGCCACTGCAAGGGAAGGAGAGAGCAGGAGGAAGAAGAGAAAGAGAGAGAAGCTGAGACAGACCAATCGATTACTCTCGTACAGAGGAGAGAGGCACTGGGAGAGGAAAGGCAGTAGCAGTATTTTTCCTACTTGCTTTGGTTGGAAAGGTTTTCTTTGACTTGTACGGGAGTCTTCTGAAGCATTCGATTCACGTCCTTCCCTTGGAAAGAGGGGACAGCTAATTGAAGGGACAGCTGGTGCAGTTTTGACACATCAAGGACTCTTTTCCCTCTTCAGCTAAAACTGCCAACATTTGGGACTTTGAAGCAGGACCCCTTTTGATTGGGAAGTTCAATGTTTACCAAATAACTGTGCTTGATTCTGAATGATAATGCTGGACACCAACCATTGCCTGTCCTTTGAAACCTCCCCCATGGGCTCTCCTCCAATGGGAGACGACATGGAGAAGGCAGGCCTGAAGATGGAACATGACAGACATGTCTATCACAGCTTGAAAGAAGGTGGGCAATCAGTAGAGACACAAGATGTCTAATGTGATTTGTGTTTTTGTGCCTCTGCAGATTGATATTGGTGCTTTATGACTTCATATAAATAGTTAATGGGGTTGTGCTAGAGATAAGAGATTTGCTTCACTGGCCTATGTAAGGAAGGCGAAGTGGATGTATGTTCTTTCTGATAAACCTTTCTAATACACCAGACTTGACCTCTGTGGTGAATTAAGGAAGTGTGAATAAGGAAAGGAGTTAATAAAAGCCAGTGACATTAAAGTCACACTGCACTGGGTCTCAAGATTAAAGGTGCTCTGTGGAGTTTTTTTGTAAACACAGAAAATAGTGTTTACAGTCAGTGTTCGTCGTTATATTACATAGCACGGATCCTTGAAGTCTAACAAATGTGTTAAATGGATTTCCTGTCATTTTTTTGTTTATTTTATTTTGAAATTAAATTAATTTTTTTTGTGCACATATGCTGCATTTCTTGTGGCGTTACCACCACCTGTAGATCAGTGGAACAGAGTGAAACCATTAGCAGGACTCATACTGAGTCACCTTTATGCTCATGTGTGCCAGATAAGGATAATAACACCAAGGATAACAAAACAAGGACCTACTCAAAAACATTTCTCTATAGCACTACTGGTGGTCAAAAAAGGTTGAATTAATGGCCTCACTCAGGGTATGTTATTTCGGAGAAGATGTAGTTTCCTGCCAGTGTGGAAGTTTCTGCATTATAAGAGTTTTTGTAGTTGTAAAATTAGTAGTGTATAGTTGTGCAGAGTATTGTCGGGTTTATAGTGGTGTGACATTTATTGCCACTATAAATTTTGGGAATTTGATGTTATGTTATGAATTACAATAACTTACAGAAGGATCTTGTCCCATTGAAGTGTATATAAGTATTTTTAAACACGGGTAAACCCACAAAAAAGGCGAGTGACTCCTTTCACACTGTCTGATGAGTTTACCTTTGTGTTTGGACTGATAAGACGCAGACACACTGCAGGGAACAACGCCATCACGTGCTGTTACAGAACACACACACACACACATCTTCACAGATTCAAAGCGTGAGTCACTAGCTGTTGTGCAGACTGTTAAAATGGATCCGTCGTGTCTCATCCCGAGGTTGGTGCTCCTGTGTCGGAGCCTCTGTGTGAGACGCTTCAGTGTCAGTGATTGTGTGTTTTTAAAAGTGCGCTCAGTCTTGCAGCACACTCTCAGTGGAAGGTGGAGCCGCAGTGTTTCTGGTTTAACAGCACCGCGCCGGGCAGGTGACCGGTCTGGTTACAGTGTTCGTGTGCTCTGGAAGATGTCACAGCGAAAAATTAGCATTGTTGTCATGTTGACATCCCTGCCAATTTGAGCTGGAGCCAAGAAATACTCGTGACTACCGCGAAAGTCACTTGACTTTGCGGGAGTGAGGGCCGATTGTATACTTTCACATTGACGACGAAAGCCAGATGTTGGTGGTGAGGTTTGAGATGTGAGGTTACAGTGACAGAAGAAGGAAGCTTAAAGAAAAGCAAGTGTAGTGAAATGAAAAGAAAGCCGTTTTACAGTACGTACATGACATTGCCCTGTTTAATGTGCATACATGATGACACTACAGCTGAAGAAGTGAGTGTTCCAGATCTGCTTTTTGCTTCCTGCTAACCTTTGCTAAATTCATCAAAGGAGCATGTATCACATCTACAGAAAGCATCAGTGTTATGAAAGCTTTGGGAATTTGACTTGTCTTGCTTGAACTTTAAGACAATTAGTATTCACTCCAGTCCTTCCTGTTGTCATCTGCCTTCCCAGAGCAATGCGGCAGTTCGAAGGCAGTGGGAGTGATTCCAAGGTGTCAGTGGCCTTAACCTTGTATTGTTCCTGCCCTCTGGCCTCTTTCCATTGTCGCCTATGTGTGAATCTGATGTGTGAAACATTTGCTGTGGTCAGGCACGGCATTCATCTCTCTGTTCGACAGATGCAATCAAACTGTGCTACTGTGCAAGCGATGAGCTCATGTGGGAGAACATTTGAACGCGGTTTCCAAAAAGAATATTTCCAACAGCAAGGCCAAGTTTAACATCCATTCAGAGAATCTTGTGTAAGTGGGTCTGGGGGGCCAGTTATGCGTCAGTGTAATCATATATATCTCTGTCTTCATGTGTCCACTTCCTCATCCAATGTGGGTTTGTAAGCATTCTTCCGTCATACGTGTTGCTATGGTGGGTGTGTGTAGGCTTAGCTGTGCCAAGCCCTGGGGTCTTTGGGGACAGTGACAAACTCAGACATGTTTAATCAGATCTAATGACACATGAGCGCAGCAGGATTAGCCCAGTTGGCCACTAAGAACTTGGCCCCTTCTCAGTGATCTTTTCCTTCTCCCTATCTGACGCTTCTTTAACCTTAAATCTGTCTCTCTTTCCCACTTACTTTACTTTTTCAAAGGTTTGCTGTGGAGGCTGACAGTAGTGTCTGTGACCTCTGTATCAGTATCTGCACAAAGACGTCCATAACTGTCATGGTGTTAGTCTGCAAACTGCAGAATGAGATTAGAAATGTGTGAAAAGCATTATTATAGTGTCTCACTATACAACAACAAAAACTAAGAATTACTCAGATAATTGAATGGTCAGTCAAAAACTGTATCAGTTATAGTTAACATCTGCGTCACTGGTTATTTGTTTAATTATTTATCAGGTGAAATATCAAGATTTACTTGATTTTTAGAGGGAATTAGTCATTGTATGTGACATGTTATGGGTGACGAGATCACTCATTTACTCAAAAGACATTCGATATCAATTTATAATTGCAAGAAAAATGTAAGATGTAGGCCAATGATTAACACCCAGATCTCGAACAAAAAAAATGTGTGAAAACAGGATGTAATTTCTCTTGACTTCACAGTCTATGTGACTTTCACTGTGACTCTGTCTGGCAGCAGGTTGGCTCAGTGGTTTGAGATGCCATGTTGCAACCAAAAGATCACCGGCTTGAACGAGAAGCTAAATGATTGTTGTTCCCCCTGCTTCATCTGTCACTGCTGCCTCCTCTGCGTCTCTCCCTCTGTGTTCCTTCGCTCTAACTTTGTACGACTGCAGAGGCCAGTTTTGGCTGTGGCCTAGTATCCTAATAAAACTGCCCTGCCTTTTCATCCTTTTCTTAAATTAACCAAAATGGCCTTCAAACCTGATTTAAGCTCCAGCGTGTGTCCTGATCTCCAAAAGACAAAGACAGCATCATGTTTAAGCCCAGTTTTTCTCAATCATCAGTTCAGCTTTTTTACAGTTACAAGTAATAACATCACCACTGACTAGATTCATATGCACATGTGGAATTATGTTACTGTCAGTCATGTTAGGGCAGATCAGGTAACATGTTTACATGCTCTGTCGTAATAACTTTTCTCCTCAACCCTTCACCAGAGAAGGTTTTTCTCCTGCTGAGTTTTACAGATATTCTTCACTTCAGGATTTTTATTTAATTTTCTTTTCTAGAGTGATGTTTCAACTGATAGTGACACTAATTAATGGTTATGATTCTCATACTAGCAATTTATGCATCCATGTTTATTAACTGCTTGACTTGTATGTAATTTATTGACAGTTACATTGTTACTTCTCTGCTATTGTATGATTCGGTTTCCCTGCATCAGCTTACAGTTTCGACACCACTGCAGCTTTTCACACTTCACACTATCACAAGCACATCAGAGGTGTCACTCTGAGACTTCTGTATTTTTTTTTTAAGTCAGAGAAAATATGTTGAATGATGGTCGACACTTTGTCATGTTTAACTGGTAATAAAAGTCATTGCGAGCAACTATAGGCACTGGACTAAGCAGCGAGAGATGAGGAATAAAGAGAGGAATGAGAACACGAGTGCAGGAGAGAATAAATAAGTTAACTGGAGTGTCCTTGGTGTGGAAGGATGGAGCACTGAGATGTGAGGCTGGGATAGAGAGAAAGTGTAAGATTCTCTTTCCCAGAATAAACCTCTTGGCATCTTATCGTGCACTGTGCCACGGCGCGGTCAACATGTCTGTGTGTGTATAGGTCCGGGCAACACGTGAGTCTCCTGAGTGTTTGCTTGTGTTCTTGGCACCGCGGGAAAATGAATCTCTTAGCTGCTGCATGGGTGCAAAATATACATGAACTCATCTGGCTCTGTTTAGGTCCGCTGAATGTGAACTGACATGCTATTGCTTCCGGGGGGGGGGTCTCTAGCGCTAGTCTGATCCCTTAAGGTTTAGAGCGTACACACTTGTAAACATAACAGAGGGGAGCTGGGATCGCCAGCGAAGATTTAGAGCTGAAGAATGACATTTACTTTCATAGGCTCTGACGTTAATTCATAGGAATCGCAGTGTTGCTGTCCAGGCCTGGATTGTTTGTCATAACAGAGAGCTAACACAGCAGCAGCTATGCAGGATGCTAACTGGTTAGCTAGCCTGCAAGTACCAATGATGTCACTTTGTTAGTGGGGAGGAACAGGTGCTGGTCCTCAAAGTAGCAGACACAACCCTGGCCAGAAATGCTTGGGCCGCCTCAGTGGTGTGTTCCACTTCACACATGCATGCACACACACACACACACACACACACACACACACACACACACACACACACACACACACACACACACACACACAAGCGCGCGCGCGCCACTTCAGCAGGGACAGCTGGTACATATAAAACAAGCGTCTCAGCAGAGTGGAGCTGAGCTGAATGTCTGTATCATTCAGCTCAGCTCAATGTCTGTATTGGTATAAGTGCGTACTCACTCCTTCCTCTGATTTTTATCAAACTGTGCAAACTTAAAACAAAAATGATAACAATGCGCTTCGCATTGTCAGTTTTAAACAGGCAACAGGCTGTTTCCAAGAAGCACAGTGGAAGTGTAGAGCATCAGTCACTTATTGATCTCAGAATAACCATCATACCACAGACGATTGTCTGTTTTGTGTATTTCTGCCACAGTCTGTGATCTGTTGGAAGTTAGTTGTCTGTGTTTGACTGACAGGTCCAGTTCACTTCCCTTAGTTGTCACTGTGTTGCAAGAACCTGATACTGCAGCAAATGAAGAAATACAATGGCACTTGCTTAATCCTGCAGCCATCCATATTTAAATAATTCTTGTGCAGAATTCATCTTTTTGCACAGGTCTAACTAACTTTTTGAGGCTAGAATGAGAAATGATAAGCTCTCAGCTCAGGGGACAATTTGTAAAATGAGTTTGACTTTAAAAGGTACAAAGACGAGAGCGACTGGGCTACACAATGCACAACAACTAAAATTTTGTGTGTGCAAAAGGGTCAAACATGATCCATCTACTTTTGTCCAGTGCTGTGTTCCTTAAAACTCTCTCAGCCTCTTTGTTATGTAACTAACACTTCCTGTTTTGAAATGACGCTGCAGTCAGCCCATATGCTCTATTTTTTTTTTTTTTTTTTGGATCATCTCCTCTCAGATCAAGGCAGTTCTTGTTTTGGTCTAAATTCTCATTGTTCTTTTTGCTTTCTATTATCTCTTTTTGCTGTGCTTGCTTTATGTCTCTCGTTGGTTCTTTGATGAATGATTACTTATCTCTGCACAGAAATAGAAAAAAAAATCCAGAAACAGGAAGTGTGTAGTACTCTGCTCAGGCCCTCCTTGTAACCGCCTCCTCTGCAGTAGAAAAGAAGGGGGAAATGGGAGGATGACTCGGGTGCCAGAGAGTGCAGGTCCTCTTCATGTCAATACAAATGCATCTGGGTTCCCCTGCTTGGTTATCCATCTAAACATGGCAGATGGATTTCTGACCAGTGGACTTTAAGAGACAATTAGGAAGCTTTAAGAGCTCAGAGCTCCCTTTGCTGTAGTTTCGTATTCTCACCGGGCCGCTACTGACTCTCTCTTCCTCTGTGTCCCCCTCACCTCCTCTTTCTCCATGCAGTCCTCCAGCTCAAACTCCAGCAGAGACGAACACGAGAGGAACTGGTCAGCCAAGGGATCATGCCACGTAAGTCTCTTCCTTGAGTCTCCGTGATGCTCAGGATTTTTGTCAGTGAATCAAACAGTGCTGTGTTGTGCAACTTCCATGATGCATCGTCAGTGTGGTTAGTTCCCCTACAATATATACATATGCTTTATTTTTACATCGACAGCCAGCGACGCACATGCTCAATACACAGTAGCGAAAATGTCAAACTGACCTGAGTCTCAGCTAAAGAACTTATTGTTGACATTTCATAGAAACCCAAGCCGACAACTAGGGAAGTGTGTCTTTGCCTTTGAGTCGAGGTCAAAGTGTAAACTCTTTCCTGCTCCAGCATCAGACAGCATATTGGAGCCTGTCAGATTGATCGGGTTGTTTTATAATACCAATGCCAAGCTCTGTGTATGGGCCATTACACTATAACATACCTGTTTATCTACATCGGCTATGCAGGATATGTTAGTGAACTGTATCTGTCTGTGTTTGATATCAAAAGCTCTGCAGGGAATGCAATATTATAAAGGTTGAGCTTCTGTTTTTACATTTAGTTTTTCTGCAGAAACTGACAGCCCTAATCTTCATTTGATATCAGTATGAAGTTGTGCATTTCACATGTGTCATATTTAATGGTGTCTTGCACCACTTTGTGTTATCAAATAGGGCAGCTTCCTCTTCTTCTGTATCCACTTCCTGTTTCAGAGTTCCACACATCATAAGAGGCGGGGACATATTAAGTTTCCTTTCCTAGCAGGCTTTTTATAAGAAGGCTCTTTGTATAAAAAAAAAAAAAAACACACCCAGCACCAAAAAAGCACCAAGCACTCAGCCTCATACAGCACATGTGGTAGTTAATCTTCTGTGACCAAGTGATTGTGGAGTAGAAAAAGACACACAGTGTCTTACATGATCGCTGTTTACGTGTTCAGAGGAACTAAAGATGTACACAATGTGCAGAAGCAGCATCGGATCTGCTTATTCTCACAAGTTTGGTCTATTTTCAGCTTTGTTTCATGTCAGACTTTGTTGTCTGTCACCACTGCTGTTTGCTAATAGTAACATCTGACCCTGAATTAGCAAGGTCCACTAAAAACTGTAGTGGGTCCTCTATAAATGCACTTAATTAACTCAGTTTATATAAAAATGTTAGGCATGAAAGAATGCACTGGAGCGGACACTGAGACCGAGCGCTTGTTTTAGTGGAGTCTCACATTTGACTATTTAGCCGTTACAGTAAATCTGTCCAACAGGGTCAATGCCAGACCATTAACTGCACTGGGATCAGGATCAGCATGTACTGGTGGAATATTTCATTGTGTAGATACAATTGTGTGGAGACACAGAGACTTAACACATAAAGAGAGAAAAGGAGAAGGTATGGCACCTATTTTGGCTGTCGTCTTGAGACTAAGGGAGGTACAGCAAAGGCTGTTCAGCTGTTAAGGCCCCTTTTTGAATTACAGGACCATAAAGGTCATATGAACTGCTGACGAGCGAGGAGAAGAGGGTGCATCACCGTTTATCGACTTCCAGTGGAATTGTATCATGATGATATGAACGTAAACAGCTGTAGAGGAGAGAGAGAGTGCAGGGAACTGATGAAGGGCGAGTACCTGCGGTGGTATCAAGTCATCACACTGGTTTTGCAGCAGTAGATGGTGTGAATGAGTAAACCACCCTCCTCGTCTCAGGTCTAGGTATTTTTGGGTAAGGCACTTGACCTCCCGTCTGCTGCAGTGATGGACCTAAGTCGCTGCTGTTGCACCGAGTCAATATCTAGTGTGTAAATGTGAAGCGGGGTGATTCTGGACAAGAGGATACAAAAGAGAATAATTAGGGTGGATTAAGAGAGGTTAAATGCACAGATATATGGGTGAGCAAGCAATAACAATGCTCCTGTGTGTTTAGGTCAGTCATGTGATGCATCTCTGACATAATAGATCGAAAGGTCAGTGTCAGGGTAGTGGAGTTTTGGCAGGTCTGAGCAGTATCAGGTCATGGTCCCACTAATGAAAACAGGTTTGAGAACACTATGTATGCGCCAAAGGTTTTTAATTCTTTTCTTCTCCACGTCATTTTCTGCCCTTTTTTTTTTTTTCTTAGTTTGTTCGAAGTTGTCAAATTGTACATTTGTACATCAGTTGCACCAACTTGTAAGGAGCGCTCATGAATCAATAGATCATATAAAGAAACCAGTTGCTCAGCTTGATCCTCAGGGTAAATAACTTGTCTGTTGTCTCGGACTTAACTGTGATGGTCTCTTTTGTGTGTCACTACAGCCAGAAACACAACGCAGGTGTTGTTGCTTGTGTCGCTTCTGTTAACTGCACAAGTGTTGAGCAGAGATTGATGTGGGAGTCATAAAGGCCAGCTGCCACTGTTTTATACTTGTGCAGAAACAGAATAAAAATGTCAATTATAGCTATATTATGAACCAAGCAATAACAGAGGCGGCAGGAGGCAGTGGCTGTGAACGTAGAAATACTATGAGAGATTGAGAAGCTGACAATTACATGTCCCTGTGAAAAAGAAAGAAAGAAAAGTGTGGTTTTTCCGTTAGATTATGTTGGTTATGAGAAGTCTTTTCAAATGTATGAGCTTTAAAAAAAAAAACACTTTTTCTCAGCTTCTCAAGTCAGTGATAGGAGAAACTCCAAACGCCAATGTTAGTCCAATGTGTTGACAAACTGTTCTCACTCTTACCATGAAATATCAGAAATAAATAGATGTAATAAACAGAAATATCAGTTCCAGCAGATGATAGTGACGTGATCAGCTGACTGGTTGTTTGTTTTTTTTTGGTTTTTTTTTGCTGTTTTGTTGTGATCTTGACCGTTGGGTTATATCTCAACTGGTATGTAGGTCTTCTTCTTTCAACGCAACGTCAGGGGGTTGTGACACAGGAATGTCTCCCACCCCCACCCAGTCATCTGTGGCACACACACAGTCGACGCCCTGCTGTAGCCATAATGTCCATGCTAACACACCCTTGGCAGGGATTTCACCAGCTCTTGACCAATCAGACCTTTGCTATGTTACATCATTGTAACTGCCGCTGTCCTCCAAATATCCTTCCCCAAACAGAGTGAACCTCTGTGTTTGAGTTTAAGCTTCACCATTAAAAAGTTTCTAATGTTAAAGACTGAGAGACTGGCGGGTGGGGGGGGGGGGATCCTGGTGTACAAACCTAATTAGAACATGTTTTTCCTGCATGGAACAGTTGTAACGACGTCCAGTAACACAAAGTGATGGTTTTTGCTGTTTTCTGTCGACTGTAATACACTTATGATTTTGAGACCAGACAAATACAGGCCACAACTGGCTTTCTAAAAATATCTAAATATCTGTTCTAACTCACACACACACACACACACCACACAGACATTTACAACCCCACCCACACACTATGCACATTACAGACAGTCACGGCTGAGGGCAGTGATGAATGTAGACCTTCTTTGTGTGCAGCAGTCTGTCCATCAGTCCACTCTCTCCTCTGCCTTCACGCTCCTCTTTAAAGATCAACTCCAGACTACTGGACATCAAGAACTGCCTCTCCGACATCCAGGCACAGTCCATCTATCAGACTTAACACAGACAGATGGCCTTTGAAATAGTTTGGGTTGTCTGCTATCCACAAATCTGGTAAAGTCAGCACACATTAGTTGTGTTTTCTCTTTAAAATGTCCATAAAAGTGTCATGAAGCAGGGTTATTGTGCTGATTTCAGACTATCTAAGAGTTTAATCGGGACATATGAGTATTTAGTACGTGGAAAGATGTTGCTACATTGATTCTGTTATGTGTGTTGGACTTGGTGGTTGTGTAACAGAGAAACAAAAGTTCAAAATATGTTCAAATGTTGGAAAAACTGTATGGAATAATGTGACCAACTGCACTCCCAGAGGGGAGTTTGGTTACATTTAAGCTGATGAAACTGCTGAGTTAGGGTTTGGGAAAGCTCATGGTCATGGTTACAGTCACGTGGCTTCATGAGGTATGGCTTCTGTAAAACCATAAAAACATATTCAAGCCAAGCCAGCGCCACGGACTGCAGCTAATCGCTTTCTGCAGCTGCTTCACTGTAAAAGCCACAAGGATCCGAACAGCATAGTGACAGCCCAAAGAAAACAACTGTATTTTAAATGTTCTTAGTGAAAACAGAATTGGCTTCTACTGCAGAAAAACGGTGCTTTACTCGTGCACACACAGCACAGTGCAGAGGCTCGTCAGCCTCCCGCGCTGTGCTCAGAGTGTGCGGTTTAGAACAGCAGTCTTGACCTTCTCCTCTGCAGCCTCTTATGCCTTGAATCTGTCTTCCTCTGTAGCTGTATCTGTTCACTCATTGTCACTCGCTGAAAGTAGCATCACGACACGAGTCTGCATGAGTCTGTGCTGCACTCATGTCTCTCTCTGTTTCTCCCTCCCCCTCTCCTCCATCCCTCTCTCCATGCAGCACTGAAAAGCCCGGCAGCCTTTCACGAACAGCGGAGGAGTCTGGAACGAGCAAGGGTGAGTGTCTTAAGCACAGCGACTGATGGATTTGCGTGGAGTAAAACGTACGTGAAACATACAGTATGTATTATATAAACAGCATAACACAAAGCAGTAATTGAATTCTGGTCTTAGTGAAGACACTTACCTGCACACAGGAAGTAAATCAGAACCTCAGGTGCCATACAAACAAGTAGCATGTTTATGTAATACATAAACTGACTGGGTATGCAAAGTATTAATAGCATGTCCTTTTTTTTTATCGTGAAGTCCAGACCGACCTCTTGCTACCATCTGGGGCCTCCAACATTCAATTCTGCTTTGTGAAAACTGTAATTATCTGTATCTGTGTCACACTCTATAGCTAACTGATATTTTGGAGTAGTTAGCATTAGCTTTGAGAGCCACCCTCGCCAAACAAAGAAAAAAAAGCACCAGCTGCAGAAACTTCACCTGCAAAGAAAATGAATTGCATGTGATGTCACATTATTCAACTTTTTAAAAGCAAAGATGGCAATTTAAAAAATATGGGATCCATTGTAGCAGTTTATTGACTTCTAACAAGTGTCCATTATTTCTTCACCTTCATCATCTTCCCTACACACTTCATTCTTTTTCATCCTTCTGCTTGTGATCCTCTTTCTTCCGTTTGCTACCCCACCCTAATGTGAGCATCTCTCGTGTCCCCCTCAGACCGAGGACTACCTGAAGAGGAAGATCCGGAGTCGTCCTGAGCGCTCCGAGCTCGTCAGGATGCACATTCTGGAGGGTGAGTTTTTTTTTTACCTGCAAGTGAAACTGCACGTTTAGATTCAGAAGAATTCCCTTAGTGAGAACAAAAGTGTAGAGTGAAAGATTGAAGTTAGGTGAAATACATGAAACTTCATTTAAAAGGAACCATATAGTACACAAAACGGAACAATTCCATGTGATACGGTTCTAGATAAGTAGGATAGTTCCTACTTATATTTTACTTTGGACTTTGGGCTGTCATTTCTTATAATTTGACATGAGCACTATAAAAACTCATTAGCCTGATTTAGCTGCATAGATCAAGTCTCAGGTTACTTCAGAGTGAGTTTGAAATAAGGCGTCTCCCATGTTCTGCAGTTGTTGTCTCGAGACGATTGTATGTTTGTTTTATATACCAGTTTGGTACGGTTCAACTTGTTGTCCCAGAATTTATTTTATTGTTATACCTGTTAATGTAAAGTCTCAGATCTGTTTTTCGGTTTCAAGTAGCAGCGGGTTTGCTTTTTGTTTGGTTTGTAAATTGAGCTTGAATTCTACTTAAGGAAGTGCTTAAAAAAAATCTTCTGTGATCTTGAGGAAGCCAGCCTCCTCTTTCTGTGGATTTGCTGAAATTATTTACATGGACTACAATATGTCGATTCATTTCCCACTGGTACTAAGCACCTACCTGGTGCCATCTTGTTAATGTTGTAGATCAAACTTGAATGAATTTGCATGCATGCATATTGTCTTGCTGTTTCCTGCACAGAGACGTCAGCAGAGCCGTCCCTGCAGGCCAAGCAACTGCAGCTGAAGCGAGCGCGACTGGCCGACGACCTCAACGACAAGATCTCCCACAGACCCGGTCCCATCGAACTGGTTCACAAGAACATCCTGTCTGTCACCTGCTCTCTGCAGCACTCACTGCTGGGTAACTACACACAGCAGACAGTTACACACAGCTCAATGTATGGACAGACTTATTAACAGTCTGACATGTCATTATCATACATTACAAGCACACACAGAAACGCATTCAGAAGCAATCAAAAAGCCCAACAAACACACAGCACAGTTGAATTTTTGTACACACTTACATTAGAACATATTATAAATCCAGACTGATACAAATACAGATAAAGCAAGAACAATACAACCCCAAGAAAACTTTTTCTCGTCCATCTCTGACGTTCAAATGAGCTGGTTCAGCGATACATACTTGCACACCTGCAGGATTCATGAGGACTTGCACACAAACTACAGGACTGCATGTCAAGTGATTTTTGCCTCACTTGATTGCTGGATTCTTTCTCAGTTCATTGAACCGTGCAGCTAAGGGATGAGTGCAAAGTTAAAACATGTTCACCTCTGTTATGTCGTTACCATTGTACTGGTGACTTCAACTTCTGAAATCTTGATTTACGTTCAGTCTGAACACACCTTTAGCTGAGTAATTACAACATTTGGGAATCTACCCACACTTGTAATACAATATTTTAAAGGTGAGTGTATACACACACTGCTTAGTAGCTCCTGGTTGCATCATCCTGGAGGATGTGATAATAAAAACTAAACCACAGGATGTTTGACCAACTTAAAGAAATGACACAACACTTTTGTTTGGACATAGTCCTGTTTTGAAACTTGGTAGGACATAACTTCTCTAAAGTTACTCATCTGTGTTTTGCAATCTTCATCACGATGTTTGACTTTGTTTCACACTGTGAGAGAATGACCTGTTCAACCTCTGGCCACTGTGGTTTGGGAAATTCTTAGGTTCATGAGCCATTTCCAGTCTTTTACTGGCCACAGAACAAACCACCAAAGATGCCGTGGTGACTCGGTTCACTGAATCTGAAAACATTTCTGCTCTGTCACAGATTCTCCGAAAGGAGCCGGGGGAGAGAGCTCGTCTTTAGATGAAGACAGCAGTGATGCTCTGTCACCAGACCAGCTAACCAATCACGACTCTCCCCTGAGTGCTGTTCCTCAACTGTCTCCCTCTGATGCACTCACCCAGAACGGGGACATTTCTCCCACACAGGTACCATCACAGGATATCATTAAAGCAAATCAAGAGAGAGTCACTTAAAGTTGAAACTATTCAAACTAAACAAAATTCAAATGAAATAAATCTGCAGAGTGTTGGATAAACATGATCGCACCATTAACCAGAGTCATTTTTTCATCAGTTCCTTACTCAGCCCCCTCCTCCGCCTCCTCCACCACCTCCTCCCCAGGTGAATGGGTCACCCTCCTCCCCACCCCCAAAATTGACAAATGGAACAACGGTGAACTCGGCAACTTCCCGTCCCTCTGCTGGACACGTCAAGGTGTGCAAACGCTGTAACGTTTTTTTTCATTTCTTCTTTATACAGACATTTGATTGTTTCGATTTGAACATCATGCAGATTCAATGACTTGTAACCTTGATCTGTGTTTGTGCAGCAGCTATAACTGGCTAACCCTCCCTCATTCCCTTACTTCCTCCTTCACGACCACATCTCTCATGTTCTGTCAGCAGTCTCAGTCCAAGATGAGCTCAGATCGTCCCCCACAGAGACCTAAGAAACCAAAAGACAACAAACCCAAGGTCAGCACGCTCTTTGTTTCATTTTCATTTTGCCAGGCACTGACGCAGGATTTATGGCGCTGATGGATAATATTCATCCAAAATACTGGAGTATGAAGAGACATGGAGTAATGGTGGCTGTCAGCACATCATTTTTAGCCTGCCTCATGACAGCAGTTCAGCTTTTATGAATTTAGATTGCGTTTTGTCAGATTCATTTCTCATCTGGTCCATCAAGTTATTCCAAAACAGGCTGAGGAAAGTCTTGGTGTTGGTTCCTGTAGAACCAGAGAGTGAGAGCTTTTCCCTGAACTTATCATTTTCACATTTACGATCATACAAAGAGAAGAAGAGGAAGAGAGACCACTTTCTGAAGCCACAGTACCCTCAGTGCACTAAAATACACAGTTGCTTTTTCTTAACTGGAACTACTCTGTTTTTGTACTTATGTTATTACTAATGATCTGCCCACTGAAATGTGCTGAATACACATACTCTTTTTTTAAAAGGCTTTTACAAATCCGGAAAGTTTTTATGAACTTAAATATCAGTAACTTATGTAGACCAAGACAATGCAGGGTGAATATCATGCATTAAAGACATCTTATAGTGTAAAATTATTGTAGGGTGGAATTGTCCTTTTAACTCTCTTCCTCATCTGGGTGTAGGTGAAGAAGCTGAAGTACCACCAGTACATCCCACCAGACCAGAAAGCAGACAAGGAGCGACCGCCACAGATGGACTCGTCCTATGCGAAGCTCCTCCAGCAGCAGCAGCTCTTCCTGCAGCTGCAGATCCTCAGCCAGCAACAGCAGCACTACAACTACCACACCATCCTGCCCGCGCCTCCCAAGTGAGTGTCAAGCACGACACTGTTAATAATAATAATAATAACATTGAAGGATCATCAACTTAAAGGAAGTTAAAATGTAAAACTCTAACAATACCTGGCCAAGAAAGAGTAATTTTGGAAGATATTTAGAAGATATTTCTAAAACATTAAAACATCTGGCAGTTGACAATACCAATTTTAACATTTAGCAAAATTACATTCACATGAACCTGTGGTCTGTGCTCTATCACAGCATTCCCTGTTCTTTCAGAGAAGGAGGAGAGATGGACATTCATACTTTCCCATTTTCTGTCTCCCTTCAGGCCTCCAACCGAGCAGCCTCCCACAACCAATTCTGGCCCCTCTCCCTCACGCAGCGTTCCCACAACGACCACCTTGGCCTCCTCCAATCAGAGCGGGACTGCCCGTCAGAGCCAAACTGCAGTGGGAGGAGCCAAACCCAGCACTCTGCCAGCAAACCTGGATGAGTTCAAAGTAATTTAAACAAACATCTTCACCCATTTTTTTACTGAATATGTTTTTAAGGCATTACAGCTCCTTGTTTTAACGGCCATCTATTAAAGGAGATCAGGAAGTGTGCGCTGCCAAGTCACGCAAACGATTAAGTCTGTAAATGATAACTAAGTACTTTGAATTTAAGAACTAGGAGTTTTTTGAGAACATGTTGACACACACACACACATACACCATCAAAAATAGAATTTTTATTGTCTCCAAATTTTACTGCAACATTTGGCAGCGGACTGTTAGTGGTTTATTTGTAAAAGAAATTAGTAATGTCAGACATCGCTGTCCCATCTCACCCACTGTAAATGCCCTTTAGAAAATCCAACTATATCTTGGCTTGTGACCCTTAAATCAAATCAGTGTCTACTTGCTACCCCACATCAAAAGTTCAGGCCACACTGGGACACGAGTTGCGACTCAAGAGGGATTTTTAGGCCCTGTTCAGACCTGGTATTAACATCCATCTGAGGTGATCCGATCACAAGTGAACCACTCTGAGTACAGGTGTGAACGCACCCAGGGTGCATTCAGGACACATTAGCAGTGAGAACACAAATGCATCCTGGCCTAATTAAAGGACCGCCTACTCTACTGACGTCCTCTGCCACAGTCTAATGAGTCCCGTCACAGTTTCATAATAAACCAAAAATATTTCACTATTTCTAATGGATAATACCTTATTGCACTGTAGAGCTGTGAGCAGCGCATTGATTCGCTCAACACCTCATTACCGCTCGCTCTCTCTCTCTCACACACACACACACACACACACACACACACACACACACACACACACACACACACACACACACACACATTGACAATGGACTCGTCTGTCTGATTGGCTAAAAACACCACGGCATACCTCTTTATCTGCGTATGAAGCGGAGAAGTGACATCCAATCACAAGTGGTCACTGGAGACACGGGTGGAGACGCATTTTAAAGCCAGATGTGAACAGACGAACTTGGAGCTGTCCACTTGTGATCAGATCACTCAGCACGCATGGTAATACCAGGTCTGAATAGGGCCTCCCAGCTCAGTGACTGATTCGAAAAATTTGTAGCAGCCTGGAGAGGTCCAAGTGTCCAGTAGAGAAGGCTTCATTTATAATAATCATTTTACTAATCCCTCAGATTAATAATACTAATTAATGATCTCCCAGATTGGGAAACACTGAAAATGAAATAATGTTCTCAGGTGTATCAGTTGTTCTGTTCTTTCACTTTTAGTCAATGGTGGTTTGGTTTCTCATCAGGTCGCCGAGTTGAAACAGGAACTGAAGTTACGTGGTTTGACCGTCTCAGGCACAAAGAACGATCTAATTGAGAGGCTTCGCAACTACCAGGAGCAAAACGGTGGCACCACAGCGGTTTTGAAAAATGGAATATTGCAACCCAGCCAACAGGGCGCTAATTCAGCCGCTAGC
This sequence comes from Trachinotus anak, assembly GCF_046630095.1. NCBI lineage: Eukaryota > Metazoa > Chordata > Actinopteri > Carangiformes > Carangidae > Trachinotus > Trachinotus anak. The sequence continues at coordinate 15,884,509 of NW_027273876.1, read as the reverse complement.
ACCATCACATCCTCTCCAACCACAACTACCACCCCTGACTACCAATCAGGAGAGGGTGGGTTTAAGCTAGCTTTGTCCTCATTGGCTCACGCGGTCCCTGGGAGAATAATGCGTTTTGGCAGCACCAGCTCCAGCCCGCCCGTATCGCCTACTCCATCTGAGAGGTCACTGGCTGGGATGAGTCCGGATGAAACGAGCTGTAATGGAGACATGTTTGGAGAGATGGTGAGATCTACATGTGAAGCAAATAGACTCTTTATGATAAAATTACTGTTAATAACACCGGCAATATTCCCTTGAAGAGTTTCCTAACATCCTCTTCTTGTTTTGTGTCTTTCAGGTGAGCTCTCCCTTGACCCAACTCACCCTGCACCCATCTCCTCAGCACCCATCGAACATCTCTCCACTCTCACAGCCTCTCCCTAAGGTCAAAGAGGAGATCCAGAGCCCATGTAGCCTGTCCAGGTCTTCAGCTGCCGCAGGCCAGCCTCCGGAGTCCCTGCCAGGGGTAGCCATGGAAACGTCCTCCATGGACAAGGACCAGATGCTCCAGGAGAAGGACAAACAGATCGAGGAGTTGACCAGGATGCTGAGGCAGAAGCAGAGGCTAGTGGAGACCCTCAGGTCCCAGCTGGAGCAGGGCAAGGTGGTGGGTGGATTAGTTGCAGAGAAGGAAGGAAGTGAGAAAAGCAAAACATCCCCAGAGGTTAAACTTCAAACTCTAATAAAAGCCTCAGCCATTCAACCCCCAACTCTCCCTAACGGCACTGTGGTGAAGGTGAAGAGGGAGGTGGACTCTGAGGAGGAAATGGAGGGAGTAACAGAGGAGGCCCTGGGAAAGAAGCTGGCCCAGCCGATGCAGTGCTCTCAGGAGACTCTGCTCAGGCTGCAGCAGATTCATCGGCTGCAGGTCCAACAGGCCGAACAGCAGAAACAGCAGCTGCAACAACCCAAACAGCAGCAGAGTCCGGTGCAATTGCAGAAAGTGGCCGAGGCCAAAGCAAACCCTCAAAAACAACAACAGCAAAAGAAAGAAGCTCAAATCCTGCTCCATCAGCAGCAGCAACTCCAGCAGCTCATCATACAGCAAACCCAGCAGAAACAGCTGCAGGCCCAGCAGAAGTTAGCACAACAGAAGCTCGTGCAGCAGAACCAGCTCAAACAAACCCAAGGGCAAGTTCAACAGAGCCAGCAGAAGAGCCAGGTTCAGCTGAAGCAGGTTCAGGTGCAGATCCAGAACCAGACGGTGGCAAGCCAGAAGCCTGCAGTGAACCACACCCAGCAGAGGAAACAGCTGAAGACTCAGCAGAGGCAGCAGCAGAAACAGCAGACGGCAGCTGTCGCCACGCAACAGGTAAAGACCATGACCACAATTAGCACCAACATCAGCCCTCTGAAAGTGGCATCGTAATTTAAGTATAAACTGTGAGGACTGAATGCAGGGAGAACCACCTCACATCACTGCTTTTAAAAATACTTTCATATGGTTTCATTGTGTTGTAACACCATCAAAAACCTTAAGGATTAAAATAGTAAAATTAAAAAAAAAATTTGCTGTTTTGTTTCCGCTTCCAGGTGACTCCGGTCTTCATCAACCAACAGAACAGCACTCAGATCCACACTCAGGCCATTTCTTTAGACCTCCTCAAGGCCAACGGCACACCCACACTGGTCACCGACAGCAACGGCAACCACTACCTGATCGCTCTCACCAGTCACACCACAGATGGTCAGAATGGAGTGTCCTCATTGGCCAAAACCAATGGACGCATCACACTGCAGGTACAGTAAAATGTCTATCCGTTGATGGACTGTACTGAGTCAGTGTGTGATGAAATATTTATCTACATCTTCCTCTGCTTGTTCTTTTTCAGAGATTGCAGTCAACTCCAAGTAAACTCCCCAGCACCGACAGCCAATCAAAAGAGCAGACAGAGGCGGGGCCTGTGAGCCAGCCAATCAAAAAGGTACGAACCAGACTCAGAATATGTCACTATGGCACATGCGTATGTTCCCACTTTAGCCATCTTTTTATCAAATATAGTCATTATTCATTATGAAATAGATTTAAAATTTTAACATTTTAGATTATAGTTTTTGATGATCTCCCTCTTTTTTACAAAGCACATTAAGTGTATCTTGAATGCATTAAACATATATATATCATGTGTGATAACATAGTATGACATACACTAATGAACAGTATTAAGTAACAGGTTAACACAAAAACCTAAGGAAAGTTTTTTCATCTCAAAAATTGTTCTTGACAGTTTAGTCATGAAAATATTTTTTACTTGTAATATCAGATTTTATTTTTTTTTAAGTCAATAGATCAGGTTGGCTATTAATCATATGGTTGATGGTTCAATCCCAAGATCCTTTTGTGTCCCTGAGTGAAACACTGAACCCTAAATTTCTCCCACTGTGTGTGAATGTAAAGGAAAAAATATTTATGAAATGAACTGTAACAGCGGTCTGACCGTCAGTCTGCATCTTCCAAGCACCAACATCTTCCTGCCACAAAGTGTCTCACACTAACACAGTTTCAAATAATCACAATCAAACAGACTATGAACTGATGAAACAAGAAGGAGCCAGTTGTTCTGAAATAATGCTTCGCAAGTCAAACACAATTGAGTATTCAACATATTCTTATCTTTGCCATGTTTTTCCTTCAGGGACAGAAGGCCGGGCTGCACCTGGACACTAACGGTGTTCCTCAACCCAGCTTGTCAGCCACAGCTCCACCCAACCTGCAGCCTTTCTTCGACGACATGTCGGACAGCGAAAGCCAAAGCAGCTTAATCTCATCTCTCAAGGTAACCCCAACATTTCCTCTGCTGCTGGGAGTTCCCATCATCAGGTCATCTCTACTGTTCAGTCTGCTGCTCCACATGTCGTAAAACTACATTAACCTTTTTCTCCTTGTTTCTTCTCTTTTCTTTTTCATTTCATCACTTCATCACTCCATCCTGACAGAGAGAGGAGGTGTGTCCGCCTTACGACCGGCACACACTGTTCACCCCTCCCTCTCCCAAACCCAACACCTCCCTTCCCACTCAACGCTCCAAAGTATGTCCTCTAGCATGTCTTTTCTTTCCATCTCTTTTTTTAGTCTTGTTCTTTTTTCTATCTCCCTCCATTTCCCATCTTATGTCTTTCCACTGAAATTCATGTACATTTTAGTGAACTTTGAAGCGTGTATGACTTAGTTTTAGACTTTAGTTATTGCCTACGTTTCCCAGAATACTTTAGGTAGTCCCCAGCGAGTGGTTGTAAACTTTCTTTCAGATGTGAGACACGTGCAGGTACAAAAACATGACATGGTCACTCAAGTGTTTCCAGTCCAGAGAAAGTGAGAATTCATAGCAACAGGCTGAAACTAAGCTTTGTTTGAGGGTGTGATAAACCAGCCTGTGGGTGGGCATTATGCAAATGTTTTACATAGTGATGTCCATAAGTTATGGAGGAAAAGCCTGGAATAATACAAACAAGGTGTTTCAGGCACTTCAGGAGCAGTGTTTTCTATGGGAGAGAAAAACTCTTTTGGCCGTGTTGAGCTTTTACATGCATAAAAAAAACTATATAACACACTGAAAGATGGAAAAACCCAAAATGCATAATATGGGCAATTTATAAAATGAGGAGACATTTGCTTTCACTGCAATGTTAAAACCACCAGCAGCAAAGATAGTGAATATTTAAAGCGACAGATAAATGCATGTTACCATGTGTGCAGGGTTTTCTGTCTTTGAAAGTTTAAGCTGATTTTACTTTTTGAACAGATGGAAAGAAATAGATTGAACTAATCAGTTATATATTTATCTGCCAATGTGCATAGCAACATACAACTGCTGGCTTTTATATTATATTATTTCACTGAATATTGTTCAAGTTTGCATGTGTTATACACACAGAGGCCACCATGAAAAAAATCATTAGGGTGGGGTGCTGTGGTTTAAAATTGTTTGAGAACTGCTTGTTCAGAAAAAGAAAAACAGGCTGCGAGTGTGCTGTAAACATGCATCCGGCCAGTTACCCACTGAAATAATAAAGATATGAAGCAGAGAACAGAAGCTGCAGAATGCAGAGTTTATCTCTGTGTTTCAAAACATGGAGTTTGTGTGAGTGCAGGTTTGTCTGTTGTGCGTTTGTGTACTTGGTGGCTGAGGAATCATGTGTTCCTCTCTGTTTGCAGGAAAATGGCGTGAATAGTCAGCACATGGACGACCTGTTTGACATCCTGCTGAAGAGTGGAGGTAATGAACTCTTTGACACGTGGAGAGGAAGACGTCCTGAGTCTGTCGTCTCCAGTGCTGATCAGATTTTCTCTTTCTGTCCTCCTTCAGAAATCCCTGGCTTCAAGGCCAACCCGGACCCTTCCCTCGCCCCTCTCCACTCTGACCCGCCCTCCCCATCTTCTCCCCCATCTCCCCTCCACCTCTCCCCTCCCACCCCTACAGAGCCCCTCATCTCCCCTCAGCCCTCTGTGGGAGATCCGTGCACAGGCAGCGGGCGCCTGGAGGACTTCCTGGAGAGCACCACTGGTGCACCTCTGCTGGGCGTGGAGCCAGATGGTGGCCTGACACTGATTGACGACCTGCACAGCCAAATGCTGAGCACGCCCAGCATCCTGGACCACCCTCCCTCCCCCATGGACACATCCGACCTGGGCTTCTCCCCCCACTCTACGGGGCTGGACTTTGGCGATCCCACCTTGGACAGCATGGACTGGCTGGATATTTCTATGGTGGGCAGCACCAGTGGAGGGAGCGGGGGCGATGGAGGGGGAAGAGGGGGAGGCAGGGGGGCTGGCGAAGGAGACGGAGGGACAAGTCTGGCCCCGCTGGCGCCGCACACTCCGCAGAGCGTCTTCTCAGCTGATTTTCTGGACAGCACGGACCTGCAGCTGCACTGGGAGTCATGTCTGTAGCTCCGTACACAGATGGACACACACTCACTCACACTGTGTACAGGCTCTGTCTTTATTTCATGCACATACAGAAACCTTCTCTATGCTGTCTCTACCACTGCAGGGGTCACTGGCACATGCAAACACACGCACACACACATTTACACAATTTGTCCTGTCTTTCACTGGCTGTTACTGTATGCAGGACGAGGTGGAAAGAAAAAGAGAGAAACATAGAAATTAAATTCATAGAAAGGACTTGAATTTGGTGGGACTGAAGTGGACTTTGAATTTTAATTCTATGGGGATTCATACAGGAGACCATAGAATCCCATCTCCTGCATTATAACCAGGTTAAATTAAACCAGCAGAAAACTGTAGGTCACTGTAATATCGTCATTTCAACCCTTGGAAATGGTTTGACAGACGAGAGCTGAGGAGGAGCTGTCAGTGGCGTTTACTGACAGTGGCTCCTCGAGATAGCAGAGTGTGTGTCAGTGCCTCCTAAACTTTGCACTTATGCTGAATCTGATTGGTTTCAAGGGGGTGTTCAGGTTGACAGCTGAATTTTAGTGCTGTGTGGTGAGGCTGTGTGAACGCCACGATGTGCTGCATTGATCAGTTGATGGTGTGAAAAGAAAGGGCACAGTTGGTGGTTTCATCAGCTCACCATGGTAACCTGAACTCCACCCACACTAGTCAAAAAAAAAACAAAAAAAAAACCAACCGTCATTGGTTGACAGTTGCTATTGAAATGAAACATATCAGTGGCAACAGTTTGAATTGAAGCCTCATTGGAGGTTGCGTATTATTGGTAACATTATGGTAGACCACTATGTATTGCTGTATATGGGGTGTATATTATCAATTGTCCATATGACTATTTTTCTTTGCTGGTTGCTTTAGAGTCGAGCTGGCCGGCTGGGGAACATAGGGTAAGGGCGGGGCTTCCAAAACCTTGGACCTTGTCATTTTTTAAAGAAAAAAATTTAAAAAAATAAACATACTATAAAAACTCTAAGATGTGTCTTGCTTTTCTTTTGCACACATCAGCATATACAAAATATATCAGATATTCCATATCAGTCAATAGACAGTTCTCTACTATTCAAATATTTTGACTTAATTTTCCACAATAAAAATCAACAAACGAAACAATTACTTTACAAAGAAGAACATCTGAGTCTTCTTTATAAGGGTAACTATGAATTACTTAATCAATATGTCGTTGGTATCTGGTGCCACCTGTTTGAGTGATCCTGGTGATAAAGAGAAAGACCACTAGAGGGCGCCATTGTTACGAAATCAGCTGTCTTCACCCTTCATCATATAGCAGCCGTCTGGATATCAACAAGTGTGGTGGATGTTTTCAGATATTAGATTGGCTGACAAAATTACAAAAAACACAAAATTTGGGTATTTTTCTACAGTAGCAAATAGGACACAAGCACAAACAGTACCTTTACCAATTTCTTAAGAGTGTTTGTCAGCATCCTATCCTTGTTGTGCAAAGCTGACAAAGGTTTCACTTGCAGTTCTATTTTTTATAGCCATGCATTTCTTCTAAACATTTAGATGCTTAAATCAGATAATTATTTGAAGTTTTTCATATTTGCTCCTGCCATAGTGTGAGTCCTTGTCTACCTGTGTTGTCAAGAACCTGACTTTCCAACCACAGATCTGTGAGTTCCAGTCATAAAGAACCATGAACTGCTTCATGCTTTGTCGGAACCAAAACACACACCTGCTCGCTTTATGTAAACGGCTCAGGAGAAGAGTGAAAACCAGAATGTTTTAACTGCAATCTCCTAATACATTTTATTTTGAAAGTGCATTATTCCTTCCTGTCAGCTGTGCCTGATGGAGAAAGCTCATCACTGTGGACATTGAGTTTTCCAGAAACACTGTGTGATGTCATGTGACAGTCCTAGCTGCAGCAAAGATGACTTTAGGTGCTGTTAGGTCAACATACTGAGCATTTTTGAGGTGAACTTGTGTGCACTGTAAAGCACTGCAGAACAAATACTTCAATGTCAAGTCAGTGGAAACTCATGGTCTCCTGTGCCTGACATTTTCCTTCCTCTGCCAGCTCATACACTGACAGACTGTTGTGTTTAGCGGACTAATAGAGGTAATAATAACGCGCACAGTTCTGCACCTCTGTGGTTTCTTCAGTCACTGCAGTTGTGTTGCATTATTTGTTATTTTTTTTACACCTGTACTCTTCAGCTCGACAGAACTGCAGAACATTGTTTACTGGTTCCTGGTGAGACTTTCACAGTTTCCCTCTGACTCAGAAAATGAAATAAGCTCCGACACTTTCTGTTGCACATGACAAGCTGTGTTCACAGTGCATCCGTTCAGGTTTAAAGATGAATCTTGAGGGTGAGTAGATTATTTGTTTCATCAGGGACTGTACAGAACTTGTCAGGGTGAGGAAGGAAGCTCAGTCTTATATGTTATTTAATAAAAAGGAAGACCCTCCCCAGAGTTGTTTTATTTTCTTTGGACCCCATTTATTTTAACTCAGTTGAGGGTTTTCACACTGAGTTACACGTCTGTTTACAGCTCTTGGGTTGCACCACTGCTTATATATACTCACCGGCCATTTTATTAGGTACACCTGTTCAACAGCTCATTAACACACATATCTAATCAGCCAATCCCATGGCAGCAACTCAATGCATTTAGGCATGTAGACTTGGTCAAGATGAAGTCCAAACCGAGCATGAGAATGGGGAAGAAAGGTCATTTAAGTGACTTTGAACATGGCATGGTTGTTGGTACCACTCCTGTCAGCTAAGAACAGGAAACTGAGGCTACAGTTCACACAGGTTCACCAAAATTGGACAACAGAAGATTGAATAACGTTGCCTGGTCTGATGAGTCTCAATTTCTGCTGCGTCATTGGATGGTAGGGTCAGACCTGGCCATCAACAACATGAAAGCATGGATCCACTCTGCCTTGTATCATCGGTTCAGGCTAGTGGTGGTGGTGTAATGGTGTGGGGCATATTTTCTTGGCATACTTTGGGCCCCTTAGTACCAACTGAGCATCATTTAAAAACCACAGCCTACCTGAGTATATTGTTGCTGACCACATCCATCCCTTTGTGACCACAGTGTACCCATCTTCTGATGGTTGCTTCCAGCAGAATAATGCTCCATGTCACAAGCTCAAATCATCTCAAACTGGTTTCTTGAACATAACAATGAGTTCACTGAACTCAAATGGCCTCCACAGTCACCAGATCTCAATCCAGTAGAGCACCTTTGGGATGTGGTGGAACAGGAGATTTGCATCATGAATGTGCAGCCGACAAATCTGCAGCAACTGTTGCCATGTCAATACGGACCAAAATCTCTGAGGAATGTTTCCAGCACCTTGTTGAATCTATGCCACGAAGAATTAAGGCAGTTCTGAAGGGGGTCCAACCCTGTACTAGCAAGGTGAACCTAATAAAGTGGCCGGTGAGTGTATATAAAAACAGTTGTATGAAGCATTTTGTGACTATAGAGGGAGCTGCATGAAATCTGTTTACTGTCCTCAAGTGATCTCACCTGAGTCATCGGTTGGTGCTGAGGACTACATGTTTGTAAATGAAACAACCTGGGGGTGGAAAGTTAGAAAGAAATGATCCTCTGTAGCCCACTCCCATCTCTACTTCAGGCTAGCAGCTAGACTACATTAGCTGCTTCTAGCATAACACACATTAATCTCTGACTGAGAGAAAGGAAAAATGCGCAGGATGAAAAAACACAGTATCTCTGGTTCTGCTACAGAGAAGGTGTCAGTGTTGGACTCAAACAACAAGGGCCATTTTCATGAAGGGCCATTTTGCTGTGGCACAGTCCTACAGGGAGAAATCCCTCATGAAAAGAGACTAATTTCAAAACCCACAGGAGCCTCAATAGACCATGAATTATGGGGAGAAGTGTTGGTAATTAGAGAGCTCTTGTTTTGAACGGGGCGGATAAAGTGACCTCTTCATCATCTCCTCCTCTTTCTTTTCTTTGCAACATTGACTGAATCGAGCTCTGATGCCCCCCACCCCCAGTCTTTCAAGCCCCACTCAGCCAGCCCCTATCATCTCTCAAAGACCCTGATGAGCCGTCAGTAGTTCTCAAACACACACACACACGCATACACACTCACAGACACACACATACATACTGAATCCAATGCACACTGATATTTGATGCACGGCACGCAAACATGAAACCAGCGCAGTACACGCTTACAATTACAAATTCACTTCACACACACACACACACACACACACACACACAAACACACACACACACAGGTCACAGCAGCTCCCAAGTGCAGCATCAGTACCATCTCTCTTTCTCTCTCTCTCCCTCTCTCTCTCTCTCTCTCGCCCATGCACCGAGCAGATAAAAGCCCCGAGGCCATGCCACTAATTAACTACAGTGAGCTCCAAAGGGCCACAGCGCCACAAGGGCTAAAGATCTCCTCTGTATTCCACATCCCACTGACAGGAGCCTGCCACCCTGCAGCCAGCAGTCACGCATGATTTTTAATCACATGTGCCCAGAAAATCTTCTATCGCCAAAATATGAACAACGAGAATGAATTAAAATGGCATTTTACTAAAAAAAAAAAAAAAAAAGAAAAGACCACCATTTTTGGTGTAGCATTGAGTCATGGGGTTCAAAGGTTTGCTGGACAAGCCTTTTTTTTCCATATGTAGATCACATTTTGTTTAACACTGATTTTTGAATATTTTCCTCGAAGCTCCTTCCCTTAGAGGAGTGGTCAGACATTTGGGGAAATGCTCTCATTTGGGCTTCACTGTGCAGCATGAGGGCTGTTTTCACATGTTAATCTGTTGAAGTTTTGAAATGGATGGATGTACATATTCATAGACTTAGGATTTTTCAGTGAAATAAATGAACTTTCCATATAAATCCCATATGAGACACAAATTATTATTCGAAGCTGAGGGAGGGGACCTTTGAAGTTGAACCTAAATGATTCAGAACAGAACAGGGGTACTCCAGAGATTCAGTGTTGCACTTTAGTATAGTTGAGGGATTTATGAGAGACAGATTACAGATCAGCACTGGTGTGAGGTCAAAATCTGAGTATCAGAGATACAAGTTCCTATTATGGGTCAAACTCAAAAAGTTCTTGCTCCTACAGTTCCCACAATGCAATTCAGTAACATCTTACAGAGTGCCACAGGGATGATGTATTTTTGTTGGCCATCCTGGATGTCAGCATCACCCTCTACAAAAAGCCAATGGGATTTTTAAATTGGCTTTTGGATTACTGCAGAACAATGTGCTTTGTGACAAACAAAAGTTTATGATACTCACACATTTTGTTCAGCAGGATAATCTTCACGAATGAACAACGCTTTTAAAATGTTTGAAGCCAAAATTCAATTGCCAAAATGTAAAACGCTAATGTTAGGCTATAAACAAACTACACCACGGTCACATGACTTCATCATCTCCACCACAGCACTTCCAACTTGTAGTTTGATTCAGCTCTGACCTCTTCTACAAAAGTTAGTAATAGTTTGCAAGAGCGTGAGTATAAACACAACAAGGCTGTCAAGGCAGACTGGTGATGATGTGTTCGTCGTGATGACGTTTTACGTACCCAACAACCACTGTAATTTCATTTTGCCACTTGTCAGCATCTGGCCTTTTTTAAGAGACAAAAAGCTTAAAGAAAGCAAGACTCGGGGTATTTACTGATATATTTTGTGTCATAGAATAAATCATGAAACCACAAACCTTATTCCAGCCATCTAACCAAAAACCCATTCAAAAAAAACTCACTGACTTTGTGACAATGGAACTGGAAGTGTTACAATATCGACTATTTCCTGGGTTCTGGTATTCATTCCAGTGGCACTCTTTATTTTCTCAGACTTGACAAAGCTCCTCCGAGGCCACAGAGGACATCAAAGGTTGAGAAGTGCTCCTCACAACTAGCAACTTTATTTTGATTTGTAAATTCTGTGTGGTGCCCCTTTAAAGGCTTATATAAAAAGTAGGTTTTAGATTCAAACTTCTGCAGTTTTTATTCAGTCAGGTTTCAGTCAGGTATAAAACTGTGACGCCACCACACAAACAAGCTCCGTTCTTTGTGCTGTTGTTAGTCAGGACGAGGGGATGAGTTTAAATTTCATGGTCATCGTCTTTCCTTTCGGTACACTTTGTGATTATGATGTCATTTGACTGACTTTAATGTCTGCCAGAATGTGAAAAACATGGAAGGTACAACACCTGATGTGCGTGTTTAAATATTGAATGAGACCAATGAGATCTTGTGCTTCAGTGCATAATGTTCCCCATTATCGAGCAGAAAGTTACACATTCTTTTGTCTGATTGTTCAGATGAACCATTCTGTGTTTCAGGAAGAGTAACCGTGTCTCGTTGTGCCTCCGTCTGCCTTTTTGTGTGAAGTTGTATGATGTGAGAGGAACAGTCAGGTTGGGGTGGATCCTGCTGCGGCTGCGGAGCCTTTGATAGCAGAGGATGTGAAGGCTGACATTTGCACGGGCAGGGGGGAGATGGAGGGGGGATCTCGGAGGAAAGAGGGAGGAGGGCACTGAGAGAATCGCGGGAGTTTGCTCTACACCTGTTTGTTTGAAAGAAACAGAGCACGTGGGCAAAAAAGACAGAGCGAGACAGCCGCAGAGGAGAGCGTGCAAACGGTGCACACAGAACACAGTCACTCTGAGCTCTTTGAGCTACATGCAGTCCTCTGATCCACACTCAGTCACCTAATTACTATTCCCTTTTAATTGTAAGGGACAGGTGACAGATTATGACATGGCTGTATGGTAGGAGGCATGCTATAAACAACTCAGTATAAATCAAAAATAAAAACCTCCATTTCTTGAAAAAAAAAAAACAAACAAAAAAAAATATAGTTATACCTAACTTAAAGCTGCACTAATCATTATTTTTATATTATCAATGGATTAAAGAGATCTGGATTCAATCTCACTGCCTGTTTCCAGACACAGCAGGCGGTTGTTTTCAGAAACAAAGCTATGACCAAATACGCTGTACGTTACCTGCAAACAGCAGACAGACAAAGTCGGCAACTAACTGGTGAACATAATGGAGTATTTAGCAGTAAAAGCCAGATATTTCCCTGACCTGAATCATGAGTCTGAATGAATGCTAATGTTGCTCAGGGTGCTGCTGGATATGTGAATAAGTAACTGCTAAGAAGTTGGCCATATCAGCTTCATAATGGGATAATATGTCAGTGTTGTGTTAACTTAACTTAAAGAAGCGATTGTAAGCTTTGCTTTTGCTACATAGCTGGCGTTAGCATTAACTGCTTTTTAGTTAATAGTCTAGAAGAAACATTGCAAGTTCAAGTCACTTGCAAAGTTCAAACAGTGGTGCTGTCTTCATGTCATATTGGAAAAAGTTAAATCATATAATATCTTGTTGCTACAGCCTTCTGCGGACGCCCACTTGTGTGCCCTTGCTGCAACACTTCAACACAACAACACAAAATAACTGCTTCAACCTGACATGACAAATTGGGTGGCATCATATTAGCCTTTGGGAGGGACGGCTGCACTCACGGATGACCAGTCATTACGTAATCGAGGGCCGAGTCTTTTAACATAACCTTGGGACAGCTCAACAGCGTGAGGGGGGAGTTACGTAACACAGCCATGTTGACCTGGTTTACAGATTTTTGTTTTGGACGCAACAGATGTGAAATGGTGACCTAGAAAACGAAAAATATTATAGGTCAGGTCAATCACACAGGCTGCAGAGGAAGTTTGTGTGTGAAATACACAGTTTCACTATGAACGATGAGGCATGAATGTCGAGTTCGACACAATCGCCCGCTTTGTCAGTTCTATTCTGGATCAATGGATCTTCATTAGTATACAAGAGGTGTCAGACAGTTTGACGTGAGGTTTGGGCCCATTGAAGCTGGTGTCCAGTGACAGATGTGAGACAACTGGTTTTTATACAGAGGTTTTCTACAGAGCAAAATAGATCAACTCCCCATATGTATAATATAAGTACATCATAACATTGCATAACTTTGTAGGTAAAAAAAAAAAAAAGGTTTTGCAAAAGCATCATTTCTACTCATCTGTTGCTCAGATCATTACAATGAATGGGTCTGGCAGCTCAGTACACTGTGTCTTTGTCAGTGATCTGATATGGGATTGGCACATAATACTGACTGGACATGATGAGAGGACAATATGAAAGTAGGTTCATCACAATGGAAGCATTGATTAGCATTAATTGACTGGTTCATCCCAAACAGCCCTGAGCTCTAAGTTTAATTGGAGAGAAGCTTTGGTTCAGACGGTTGAAAAGAGCGAGGGAACAGAGACGTGATCAGAGCGATTGTACTGGGAGTCAGTTACATTAATTAGTGCAGTTGGATTGTGGGTACAGTTACAGTAGAAACTGGATTCTAGGAATTTGTGTGTTTATATTTTCATGTTTCTTATGAATATTCCACTGTCATCATACATTACCGTTAATGACAACAAAATATGAAAACACCCTCAAAAGGTCCACTATGCATTTATCCCACATCCTGCTTCAACTTTCTCTTTGTTAAAAACAAATCAAAACTTTCTGGGATCATCCAGCACCACCCAGTCTCTCACTGTCAGACGGCTATACCCAGGCAGTAAGACGTAATCACATAGGACATGTCACACCCCGTCCATAAATTAGTCCAACTTACAAAAAGCCTCTAGCCACGACAAATATATTCAAAAAGTCAGCTGCCATTATCATGATGAACAAGCTATGAAGGAATTAGTACTAGCACATGTGCATATTTGCACTTTGGCATTTCCTGTACAGCCAAACTCTGCTCATGTACTATATACCGGTATATATGTATAGTTTTTTGATGCTTTGTGCTACACGTATGTTTTTATTCCACATGTACTCTGTGAGCATTGCAATGGACAATAACATTTTTCTGAATCTGGTTTTGAAATCTAAGAAAAAAGTGACCTGAGAGCAAATTTTTAAACAAACCCACATGTTAGCTCATTTGGAGGTGGTGTGTGTGTGTGTGTGTGTGTGTGTGTGTGTGTGTGTGGGCAACATTTAAAAGACACACTTTCTGGGTGGAACTGGATTGGAGGCCTGGGAGTGATGATGGTAAATGGCTATTTATTAACATGCAGCCAATATAATGACATTCCACACCATCATCCCTGTGAGACTCTGAGTGATTAAGAGGGAAAAGTGGGAGAAAAAAAAGCAGCGGGAAATGAGAGATGTAGACGAGTGGAGGGGAAGGCGATCCGGATGTAAGATATAAATAAAAACAAGGAGCAGCAGTGAGAGCGAGGGGGGGGGGGGACGAGAGCGGAGCCAGAAGAAAAAGGGAGAGCCGATGGAGACCCCAGAGAGGAGAGAGGAGTTGTTGTTCAGTCTGATTAACTCCAGAGAAAGAAGCCTGCTGGAGGACTCACCAAAATAGCTGCTCCCTATTAAAATCAACTACAGCGACTGCCACTCACCTGGCTGCTGCTTAGCAATGCAAATGTACATGACAAGACGGTACATTACAGCGTGTACAGGAGGAAGGAGTCAGGAGGAGTTTGTCCTTGTTCTAGGCGAACATGAACAAGTCTTTGATTTAAAGGTGTTATGTTTAGAATATTAATTATCTGTCAAAAGATGAATCTTGAGTCATCAGCGTCAGTGCTGAGGGAGAGACCCTCTCCGCTCAGCTCACACTGGTCTTTAGGCTGCGTGTTACAACTGTGAGCCACCAGGTCAGCTCTGGGGAAAGAGCTGCTTTACAGCACAGACAGAAAGAGGGACCTGCTCTTCCAGAGCAGAGTCTCTGGTGATGGCAGGTAGATGGAAGCGTGAATGCAAAAGGTACAGTAGAAAAAAAGAACAACACACTGGGAGAAATAATAGTAATCTTCTGTGATGTGAAACAACACTGCGCGCTTCAGTTTCAGAAATACAAGCACAAATAACTTCAAAGGATATATCTCTTGTCTCACAAAGATCTGGAGAATATACAAGCCAAAAAAGTTGATTAAAATAGGACTGAGCGAAGAACTTTTTCAGGTTTTTGCTACATCTACAGTAAAACCAAGATTATGCTCCATCGGGCAGAAAACTGAGCAGAAGCAATTTCCAGAAAAGCTTTTTCAAACGTGTGACCCGTTGAATGACTCTGGATTTTCAAAGTTTTGTTCTCGCAAAGACTTTCTCTAATCTGTTAGAGTTTAATGAGGCTCAATTTTGTGAAAGCAGAGGTAACAATAGTACTGTGCAGTCAGAGACTCTCATGTCAGAGAATTGATGATTTATAGTAAATGGTTACACAGTTACATTTGGAGGAAAAGCAGGAGCTCAGGAAAATGAGCAACAAGGAGTTAACATCAAATTAGAAACATCCTGTTTCAAAAGGATGCTGAAAAACAACTTCATGCATTTGTTACCTGTAGACTGGACTGCTGTAATTCTTTATCATCAGGAGGTCCCAGTAACTCCAGCTGATCCAAGATGCTGCAGCACGAGTACTGACAGGAACTAGGAAAAGAAATAACATCTCTACGGCACCATCGTATCTTAAGGAGCTCATTGCTCCCTTTTATCCTGACAGAACACTCAGGTGTACTGTGCTTCCTCCCGAGTTTCTAAGAGTAGAATGGGAGGCAGAGCCTTCAGCTATCAGGCTCCTCTCCTGTGGAACCAGCTCTTAGTTTGGGTTCAGGGGGCAGACACCCTCTCTACATTTAAGATCAGGCTTAAAACTGGCCTCTTTGATAAGGCTTATATTTAGGACTGGCTCAGGTTTGTCCTGAACCATCCCTTAGTTTTGCTGCTATAGGCCTAGACTGCCTGGGGGGACTCCCATGATGCCTTGAGCACTCTCTGTCTCTCTTTTTCTCTGTCCTCATTCTGCAGGTATCTCTGATTCTGGTGCTGCAGGATCAAGATCTGACCTCTACTTAACTAATAAAAACACACATGGACATTCTTACGTGCGCGATATTAAAAAAAATATAGCACAAAAGAGGGAGGTGGGGTGGTGGAGGACGCTACGACAGCAGACAGCAGTGGGATGAGCGTATCAGGAGTAACAGTGAGGAAGGTCAGGTTGTAACAGGACGTTAGTCAGCTGGCAGCCATATAACTGATGAATGAGGCACTGACTGTGAAGCATGAGTGATGCCAATCAGCTTACACGAGCGCGACCTTAGTGCTTGATCGAACTCTATGAACTAATCAACTACCAATCAACCACGAGCTCATTATTTTTACTCAGATGTTTGCAAAGGTGAGTGAAAATGGTGGCAGACTCGTGCAGTGTCGGGTGGTCACTTAATAGGAAAGGAACAGCATCTCCCAGCAGCAGTGAACTAAATGACTCAAATAGTTTTGGTTTTTGTGTGTAAATTCAAATTCAAACACTCTTTGTAGCCATTTAAAACCACTGAACTGTTTCTTGGTTCCTGTAGGTTAAATATCACCTGATCACCCAGTCATCACAAAGTCAATGAGATGTGATGCTGTCAGACTGACTGACACCCACACGCACACATGCGCGCGCACACGCACACTGCACACGTTCAGTTTCTGAGTTTTAGCTGCAAATCTCTTCTTCACTTTTTCATTCCTCATCACCCGGTGCTGTGTCACGGGTATCAGAGCTTTGCACTCCTCCACTAAGCCATCCCTCATTCTCCTGCTGTAGTTTCCTCTCACACACTGATTTTCTCACCTTCCTCACATAAGTCGCATCCAGTCTGTCTTGTGTGTTTGCCTTCAATTTACTTCTATTCTTGTGAGAACTTTGTTTAAGAGCGTCCAGAGCAGTTTGGTTCGGAGGAGGCAGATAGTGATGAAGATTAACTCCACAACCTGTTTGAGTTCAAATCAGTTCAAATGATTGCACCATCACATCAGGTGGAAAACTGCACCATCTCCGACAGACTAACACATACTCCTTGTGTTGTCTGGGTACAAAACAACGTTTCTCTGCTCTGACAAAACGCAGCTGTGTGATTGGCTGATGTAATAAGGAAGCACTGACGCCTTGACCTTTTACGGCTACAGGTTAGAAAAGTCTCTGGCTGAGTATAAATCAATGGCTGGACTTCATCAATGGATTTTATGTCTGGAGTTGTAAGGTTGAGTTTTTTTTCCCCTTGACATTCCAGATGAAACTTTTGTTGAGAGACTCAGCTGTTCGAACAGGCTGTAATTCAGGAAAAAATGAGAAAGATGGAAAACAAACTTAAAAACAGAACAGGAGACAAGGAATAAAGTAATAAATACAGAGAAAAAAGAACCTGGGGCACATCTTAATAAAAATGAATAACGGTTCCTGTGTAAGCTGAGAAAATGTAGAAGAAAACAAATTCTCTGTTATGACAGTCATTTTACTGATATGTCCATCCATCAATCAATAATGCGACACAAGGTCATTCTCTGTTCATCTATGCATCCATTTATCTATCTGCCCCTTCATCTGGCCCCTCACCATCACCCATGTTCTATGAGATCAGCTTTACCAGGAAAAACAACATTGATCTAATAAGTGTTTGTGTCTCTTTGTCCCTCGATGTCTCACGCACAAACACCAGACTGAGACCACCGTGGAAATAACATCACTGAATATGTGCACGTGAGAGGACTAGATGTTTTCGGCTACAGGCGTTTGGAAGCTAACTCAATCAAAGTGGAAAACTTCTTGACCAGTTCAGGTCCCGCAATGCATCTGTATATTTGAAGTGTACAGTAGTGCACTGTAGATTTGGTTCAGAGGTCCAATCTACTGTGAGTGCCCGAGTGCTACTCAGAGCAATATACTGTATTCTCACTGTAAAATCACATTATTTTGACATTACAGTTTACATGAGTACAGAGTGAAGTTTGCAAAATGTCATATTCCCTGTCTTTTTTCATCTCCATCAGTTCCTGATGGAAACATCAGGCTCTATAGCTGCTTGATTCTCCATCATGTTCAGCAGCCAGTCTCCATCTTTGTCTGCTGTTTGGTGCTGAGTAGATAGTGCACAACTGGTGAAAACTGCTTCCTGCTGTAGCCGAAAACAACACTATGAGAGCAGTGAGAGTGAACCAAAACAGAACATTAAGAGAAGTGCAGGGTCGAGTGATAGTTTTTGACTCATTTGATTGTAAAAATATTGATTAGATTCACTTTGAACAACTATTGTGCAACTGGTGGCTATCCTGAAATAGCAATCTAACAGTTCACTGGGAAAGCATGTGATGACGGAGAATTCAATGTTAAGCTGTGACACTTCCAGCTTGGATGTGCTGTGTTTGTATGCAAACCCACAGTGACATACGGTGTGAACATGCAAATTTATGGTGATTTGATGAGTCGTTATGAAAATGTATGTTGATGTAGCTCTGCACAGGTCACTGCTGTAGCATCCTTGTAGGTCATTTACCAAACTCATCTGATTATATTTTCCACCAAAACCAATTTTTTATTACAGGCTGGCTAATTTCAAATCCTTGTTATAATATATTTAATAGACTAAGTTAGCATTATGAAAAAGTCTAATATATTAAAATGACTAATAATACATGCAGCAGCTTTAAAATCATAACAGAAAACAGGACAAGGGTGTGAGAACTGTGTGAGAGGAGCAGGGTGGGGAGACACAAAGACTGTGGGGAAATGAGATTCATTACAATTCTCCCTAGAAATGATGCCAGTAATGGACGAGGCAGCGTCAAGGCTGATTTGTATCTGTTGAGGAGAGTCGGGGGCCGAGGGCCAAGGCCCTTCAAATTGCTAATCAAAGCCGGCCGAGAAGACTGACAGCTATTCTCACTGGGTGTCTGCACAGAGCTCATTCACTTCTATAAGTCGCTGTGTGTGGAGTTGTAATAGGCCCAAATGAAGCTGGATATTTGCATCTCCTTTGATTTGGTAAAGGTCACTGCTGACAGGGAGGTCCGGGGGGACTGCGCAGAAAGACACACACACATACACATGCACACACACATGGTAACCTGATTGGAGACGATACAGTTACACTCTTTGCCTTGTGTCTAAATCATCCAAACTGAGACACTTTGTACTTTACAGTCTTCAAAGAGCACACAGAGTCTCCTTAGATGGCAAACATTTAGTCATATATTATTCCTTATTCACCCTTGAGCCTTTTGGCTTTTTTTTTCTTTTGTGAATCTTCCGCTCCATTGTGTGGCCATAAAAAAAATCCTTCACATGTCACTCTGTCTTCAAAGCACAACCAAACAAACAGCCAAATCTTTTTTTTTTTTTAATTTAGCAAAGTCCCCCAAACATTAAACATTCCAAACTAAACTTAAAATGCACTTTCGTGTGTGTGTGTGTGTGTGTGTGTGTGTGTGTGTCTGTTCATGGGGTCCAAAAACCAGGAGCCCACTATACTTTGGGTATCTTGCAGCTATGTGGGGACCAAACTGCCTGACCCCACATGTTTAAAGGCCTGTTTGAGGGTTAGGCTTGGTTAAGGCTCGACTAAGGTCTAGGTTAGAGTTATGTTTTGGACTGGGGTTTAGCATTTAGTTGTGATGGTTAAGGTTCAGGTAAGGGGCAAGGGAATGCATTGTGTCAATGACGGGTCCCTGCGAATATAGTAAAACAAGGAGGTGCGTGCGTGCCTTCATGTGTGTCTGCATGTGTGCGTGTTTTTCAGGGGATGTTGTGGGTTGTGGTCCTGTGCTCTGATGCAGGCCCTCTGGGCTCTGCTGCCCTCTTTGTCTTTGCTTTTCTAATTGGCAGCTGAGTGCAACCAAACAGTCAGAGGAACATCACTAATCATTCACCTAACCAACTCTAATAACTCTGCTGTCCATCTCTGTCTCTGTCCCTCATTCAGCACCTTGTTCCGCCTCTGTTCTGTCTTTCAGGGAACACAGTAATGGCCAGGTTGCAAAACCAGACTTGCAGCTCATCTAGTTAGTGAATTTCTAAAAAGTCTTTTTCAGTCCGGCTGAAATAGACAAGCGATCTGACTCGTGGGCAATAAACCTTCAACTTGCATGTCTGCTGCCGTTCACACATTTTGACAGCTTTTATAAAACATAAAAATATGAATAAAATATTATTTTATAAGCATTTTTAGATCATGTGTAAGATGTTTATATAATCATACTATATTATATTATATTGGATGGGA
Organism: Trachinotus anak; assembly: GCF_046630095.1. NCBI lineage: Eukaryota > Metazoa > Chordata > Actinopteri > Carangiformes > Carangidae > Trachinotus > Trachinotus anak. Next base: position 15,864,426 of record NW_027273876.1, on the reverse strand, counting down.
GACACCTCTTTATAATGTACCAAAAAAATACATGTAGTGTTTTTTCCATTTGAGCATAACACGTTACCTTTATTTACATTATATTATTTTTCATTTAGTTTCTTCAGTTTCAGGCTCCCAATAGTTATTATTAGTTATTGTAGTTATTGTGTGCTATTCAAATAAAAAACGGTAACACCTGTGCTTTTAATTCTGTCAAAGATCAAAATGTCCGCTGTGAAAAACACCTGCTGAGCTCATCGCTCTTCTGGAGGTTTGATTCACAACTAGCAAACTCTACAGATCTATGATTGGAAGACTTTGTTTTAGACTCATTACCACCACTACTTTTTAATATGGTTTGTAACCAGAGGTGTAGTGATCTGTTTGTTTAAGTGCCAGAGCGTTGTGGCTCATTTTGAAGGTTATGTAACCGCTGTTCCTACAGTGGTGAGTTTACATAGGTCAGTCCACTATGACCACATGATCAAACGTTAGACTGACTCCATGAACAGTCCGATCATGTTGAGAATATGACGCAGCATCAGACTAACCAAGCCAAACCAGCTAAGTAATATTCCACTATACCATGAATGTAGTAAGTTTGATTAGCGTGGCATTAAGCAGTAGGTGAATGAACACAAGTATCTTGTGTTGTGAATGATTTAGTTCACTTTCGCAAACGAAGCCACATTGGAATCATCCATTCAGAGGAGAAGTTGCAGTGCAAGCAGAGGTCAAGCTAAGCTAATAGGCTAGGCTATGTAAACGTGGCTAAGCTAGTGTAACGTAAAGAAACGTCTGTGAGAGTGAACAATGAATGAGAGGATGTTTTCTGCCTCTCCATCTTTGCTGATGAACGATTTAATTCACTTTGCAGCTGCTACCGGCAACTTTTAGGGTGGAATATTTTCTTGCTCATTACTCAATGTATGATTGACACTTGGAAATCAATCAATACACCTTAAATGTCAGTATGACAACTTTGACCATTCATTTGTTTTATATTAGCTCTCTTCGCGACCTACGCTTTAGTGATGATTGGATCTTCAAGTGCTTAAAAATGGCGGAGTGTCGTTCTGGTGCGCTCCGGCAGCACTACACCTATGTTTGTAGCTGCGCCATGGTACTGAGAAAACTGAGCTGGTCTGCACTGACATTCAGATGATAAAAAGATTCTGTAAATTTACACATATACTGTCTCTATTCTGGGCAGCTTGAACGTCCCTTTAGTGTTCCATTTTTGCTGATATGGGAAAACCCTACTTGTCGTTTTGATTGGATGTTAACACAGTGGCTGAACCATTCACTTACCCCAGCTATCCTTTTCAGGTTTCTAAAAATACAGATATGAGATCACCCCAGTCTTTGCAAACAGGATGCAGTTTACATGCATCAAGCTTTATTTCAATACCAAAGTAAATGCACTCAGCAAAAACAATCAATCTCACCGTTGATTTATGGATAGGGTGCAGCCATTCTGCTCGTTCTGCTCGGTATCAACCAACAGTTGGTCAGCTGGTTAAGTGACAGACATAGAAGCCAGTCAGAGATCAATATGGAGCTGGGTAACCCTCAACATAAAGGTCATTCTGGACCAATTACTGTCTCAAGTCTGATAATAGTAAAAGTAAAACTATGCACATAATGTTTTCTGCTGATGATAAAGCCAAATATTGTATAAGTGATGGTTGAATTACTGCTGTACTTTGGGTCTGGGTTGGAAAGTTTAAAGTCCTCTTTAAAGTCACTTTTCGATGTGTTTCAATGTGATTTTATGACATTTTTGTGATAAGTGAGTATGAATGTGACACTACACGAGTGTGAGCTTACATCAAGAGATGCCTTGTGAGCTTAGCCAGTAGTGTATTAAAATATCTGAATATACACAATTTTCCTCAGCTTTAAAATTATGATAGATGGGCAATAAATACAAGAGCAGGGACTCTGCAATGACCACCTTTTGTCTTTTGGTGCATAACAACCAAACCATGCAGCAATGTGTCACCTCAAGTTCCCTTATTAAAGCAGCAGTCGACGTATGACCTTATATGTTCTCTGCTGCATTAATGCATGAGGGAGCAGACAGCGACAGAGGGAGAGATTTCAATTATTCTCCAGGCAAACAAAATTGAGTCGGAGCAAACATTTTCCAACGTCACATCTCATATCAACAAATCAAAGCCCACCACCCCAAGGAGAGCTGGGAAGTCAGTAACATTTACTGTGGTCAAAACATGTGGAGCGCTAAATGTCTTTGACTGGAAACATTGTGTCAGTCTGACAGACCCTCTGCTGTGCTGCTGTGTGCATGTGGCACCAAACGGGTTCAGACCTGCAGCGTCGGATACATCAGACTCAGTCATTAGCCTTGTGCTGTGAACTCACAGCATGGGCTGTCAGGGTGAAAACACATACATATTTAACCTACACACACAGGCACACACATAGACTGTATGAGCAGATGAGAGAGGAAGGATTGACAGTTGACACGTTAAAGTCAGGCATTTATTCCAGTGTAAGAGAGACGAGGGAGTAAACTTCACAGTCACTTGATAGATAAACGGACCAACAATGGAGCGTCATCACAACAGTGCAAGTCACACTGTTTCATTACCCACTAAGGTTTTTTCTGTATGTACGAATGCAGGCACACACACACACACATCACTGTGCAAACTTCATGTGAAAATGACGAGACATACACACACTGCTTTTAAACCGTGATAAACAGTAAAGCCTTAATTTGTAATTACCCTTTCCAGCTCCCTGGAGAATAAACTATTTTTATTAGAATGTGGCCCAATGAGACCTGAACAAATGAGAGAACACACACACAAACACACACACACACACACAGCACCCTAAGAAAAAACTAACTCCGGTGTGCGCTAGTGACCATATAAATGCAGATAAAGCATTGCTTGAATTAACATATGTAATTGGTATTCATTAAAAGGCCCTTGCATGAGTAAAGGCTTTATCAAACAGGAGTCCATTAGAATACTAACATTGGGACTGTGTTTTTACTGAGCTGTGAACGCAGCCTTCATCCATCTGGCTGCAGCTCTTTTTGAAAGTCCTGACAAAAATATGCTGACAAAATATTCATGAGTTCATTTTTAAGCATCAGTGTGAGACCAGTGGTTTTTCATTTGAACAGCTTCAGATGGTGGCAGACTGGGGTAAAACTTAAGGACTTGCACCACAGCGGTTTATGGGAAATGTGGTCCCAATATAGAAGCTACAGATTGTCTCCACTATGGTCTCATTTGGTGTCATTCTCATTAGTTTCATACACAGTACAAACATGTAAATGTATTGCCCAGGACAGTCACACAAGCCCTGCACCAGCTGCTGACTGCATCAGTCCACACACCCAGTTATGTATGTAGAGCTCCTCTCATGAAGTGGATGCATGACATCACACTCTATAAGAAGAGATCAATGGGCTGATGTTTGTGATCAATCAGCTTCCTGTTTGTAGTGAGCAGTCAGTCTTTTTGTCCCGGAGGAGCTGACCTCATAATCGCCTGACCCACACCCCCAGACGGGCAGGGAGACACATCTGTGAGGAGACATTAATGCAACTGTGTGTGTGTGTGTGTGTGTGTGTGTGTGTGTGTGTGTGTGTGTGTGGCTGCACACAGTAAGTTTCTGTTAAATTGCATGTTTTCTTTTTTTTTTGGTCAAATTTGACAGTGCAGTTTCAGGTTTCTAAATATTTGCTAAATATGTAGGGCTCTAAAAACAATATCACATTCAATTGATGTTTATATGATGGCCTGCACAAAGACTGTTTAATACATAGGAAAAAAATAAGAGAAAAGTCAACATCTGAAGGCGTTAATAACTGTCAGTTTCATTATTTTATAGAATTAATGTCAAAATTTCTCCCTGAATTCTTTCATTTCATTTTTTTTTTTAAATAAAAAAGAAATGACTGGCCCTAACAGATCAGTTAATGGCGCATGATGTTGGCTGTGCACAACACAATGAGACTCAGCCACGTTAGTCACCTGAAAATGTTGAGATGCGCAATCATCGCTCATGCAGTGAAAAAGAAATGCCAGGAATGACTGCCTGAGATGTCCACACACACCCACTCGCACACTCTTTGACTTTGGGCTGATCTTTAACTTTAACTAACAGAACACGGTGCTTAAATATCAAAGGCTCAGAGTTCCTATGTTGTTTTGTACAAACTGCATCCATGGCAGTACCCTACTCCTGCTATATTATATTATTTATTTATTATATGATAATATGTATTATATACACATATTATTATTATATTATAGAAATATATTTTTATTCTGGCTATAATATAGAAAAAAAAAGTTATATCATAAGCAATTGAGAGTGTCAGCTTTCTTCAGCTGGAGTCTGTCCTGCTCTGGGACCCATCAAGGTTTAACAAGCTAACAAGCTAAAATGATCAAACACATAGATCAATGAATACGAAATAAACATTTATCAATAAAAACTATTTGCTCACTCACTGTATATTAGCCAGTTATAATTTTACCACATTCAAAAAGTGACCCACGCTAGCTTAAGAAACAAAAAAATTATGTCCAGCTCTGTGAGGCTGGACATGGTCAGATGCTCAAAGCTAACCTGCTGATGTTCAGTATTGGACAAACTGAAAGTTTTGGGCTGACGATGGTGACGAAGATAAGGGATCATCAAAGTTGGGACATGAATGGGACATGAACGTGTGTACCAAATTTCATGACCAAATTTCAAGCCTTGAGCTATGCTGCCTTCATGGCAAACAATAAATACAGAATGAATTCAAACTAAAGTCTTTACACATATAAGCATCAACAAAATATTTCTATTAGACACAGAACAACTATAATCTTTCAGGAAGCCATGAAAAATGAATTTTGCAGCAAAATGTGGCCACTTCCCAAACATATTGCGTGAGGTAATGTCTTGACTTTTTGTAGTGTAGCCCAGTAGCAAGAGTTTACCTACTGATTGTAAAAGTTTAAAGGTCATTTTGGAATCCCACCTCCGCTTTTTATTTCCCAGGATCCCCTGAGCAGATCAGCATCAAAGCTTCGCCTGGATCAGCTCATTAAGGGGCTTCCCTCTGATCACAGCCCTGCACGGCTCTTCAACTTCAAGTGGTGTACTCACTCTCTTTCATGCACAGACACACACACACACACAGAAACAGACACGGGGGAAAAAAACATTCAATAGTGCCAGTTTAGAACTGACAAGTTTTATCAAAAGTAAGGCACATCTTCTCAAAATACTTTTTAATAGAAGTAAAGTGTCATCCTCTCTCCGTCTCTCACACTTCAGTTTTTAAACTGCATCTGCTTCAGTCTTCAGCGTCGTCTCTTTTGGATCAGTAAAACTTATCCAGACTGACAGTCTCCAAATGTTTTGTTAGGGTTTTCCTTTTGGTAGGGTATGAGAGAACTGGGTGGAAGACGTGAAGTGGAACACATGACGACAATGGGTGAAATACAAAGACAAACTGGGAGTGAGAATGGAGGAGGGAACAACAAGCCTGAAATAAAACAGGACTAGGTCAAAATGGCTGAACCACATAAGGTCAATGTGCAAAATTGAGGACGTAGTTGGAAACTTGTGGAACAACTGTGACATCACCATGTTTTTCTGTTTCTGTTGTCAGAAGATGGAACAAGTATGAAATAGTGACGGAAACGTGACCCATGAAGACTACATCTTAACTTTCAGGCCATTTCTAAGCTGCTGCTGAAATCCTGATTTTATAAGCACGACATTGTCTGAAATCACCAAAGACATAAGTTTAAGACAAAGACAAATTTGCCATTACAGGGCTGGCCCTGCTGTTGCAGTCCAGCCAAAAATCCACCGTCTGACCATCTACGACCATCTATGACCTCATGTGTTTCAGCTGCTGTTTGACTGCAGTGTGGAAATTTATTCTTCTTCTTCTTCTTTATTCCTAGGAAAAAAAAAATCTTAACTGAAGATCCACTTACTTACTTTTTCTGTAGCTTTGTGTTGTAAGAACTCCAAGACAACGGACCACATTCTATCCACGGAGGAAGATCGGGAGGCATGGTTGAAAGCCCCACAAAAAGCTAATAAATCAACTTTGAGTTCTTCCTTTTCTTGCTCAAACTACAGCATTTCATCTCATTGTGTTTTTGTTAATTCTCTCTGCCAGGCCTTGTCTAATTCTACTTCACTTAGTGTTTTGCTGCAGCTCCCATAACGCCCACGGCAATCTGCATTCCTGACAGCAGTGAGATCAGTACTAATACGAGAGATAAGTGAAAGTGATAAACATGATAAAAGCGAGAGAAGAAGCTTTTCTATAAGCAGAAAGATGTTGGGGTCGATACCGATTTCTCACTGTAACATGTAGTATTGTGTGGCTGCAATGCATTCTGGTCTGTTATCTGCCTTTGCAGGTGTATGAATTGGTTTCTGTGCATCTTCAGCAGTAGTTTGCTCTGTGTCTGACTAATGTAAGATGGCAGCTTTAGAAAGACGCCCTTTGATTTTCAGACTCTGACACTTACTGTTGATGAGATCACTGAAACTTTCTCTGCTGTCAAACTTCTTTGTATCTGCTGCAAATATCAAGACTTGGTGTTACACCGTCTCTGTTTGTTCTCGAATCAGAGACGTTGACCAGAATGGACCCCGACCTGCAAAGTACACCGCTAGAAGCTGATGTGCACATGTGTTTTAGGATTAAGAGTTTTACATTTTCACTTTATCAGTGGAAGCACACAAAGCCAAAATATGAATATTCATAGATGCTGTGAAGTCATCAAATGAAATATTCAACACATTCAGGATATTCAAAGTGTCTCCTAATGAAGGGGGCAACATTGCATTGAGTAAACCAGAGACCTGCAGGCACTTTGTGAATCTAGTTCAAGATGAGCATTAATTCAGCAGGATTATTTAGAATTCATGTGGTGACAACAGCCCCTGTGCGTTTAAACCGTACCCACACACCCACACATACAAACATCATCTTCATTTTCCTATTTCTATTAAATGCTGCACAAAAACAAACCAAGCTTACCTATTTAGACACCTTGACCTCTATTTTCCTGAAGCTGCCAAGCCAGCAAAACCAGAAATGCAAAAGTGACATTTTCGTTATGTTTGTTGAACTCGTGCCGTTTAGGGTGAGAAGGCAAACCATGAAAATTTCCAAAGCCATTGTGCACACACCACAAATAAGGAAGGTGTTCTATGAAAAACATATAGTAAATGGAAAGCAGTGAAAGCATCTGCACACTCATCCCTGTTGCAAGCAGATGGTTTATTTTCTAAGCTGTTTCAGTCACTCTGACTTTAATCAGAGGAACGCCAAACACACAGTATGTCTCTCATAAAAGGAGCGGAAGTCATCAATCATCAACCAGCACACCTGAAATGACAGAAGACAACACACACACTTCATATGTCGCAATGATCAAGAATACCACCGCCACCGCCACCACCACCTATATCTATATCTATATCTATATCTATATCTATATCTATATCTATAGGATTCATTATCTATAGTGATTCTGTACCAAGGCACAATGGAGCTTTGAGCTAAATGGTCAAAAAGCTAGCATACAGATGTTACGCAAGTGTGTCTACCATGTTCGCCATGTTAATTAAGCTGTTACCATGGTGACATTTGCCTATTAGCACTAAACACAAAGTACAGCTGAGGCTGGTCATAGATATTTGGTCATAAACCAAAGTGTTTCATGGAAATCCATTGTCAAGACATTTGACTCAAAAGTTGTTGAGATATTTTACTCAAAGTGGTGGCCCGACCAACACCGCCTAGCGCACAGCCACCACAGCATCAATTAAGTAAAAATTAAAGAAACATAATCGAGGTGATGGGACTCTTGGTGCCAAGAATGAGTGAGTTTTTCTTTGGTCAGCTGCCTCAACAGCAGCTCAACTGCTGGTCACTAAAATACGCAAATGTGCCTGGCATGCTCTGCCATGTGCGCACTCATCAGGAGGAGCAGAGATCACAGCACGACTTTCATATCTCATATGTAAACTCTATGACCTCGATCTCAGTGATCATTACTGGATGGATTTTCTCTTAAGGTGCTGAACCATCGCCAGAGGAAGACCGCCTCTTCTTTAACTCTATAACTAAATAGTCAGATCTCATTTGTATATCATGTTGAGATAACTTCAGTCTCAATTGTTGATCCAAAAACCCCCTTAAGAGAAAAGATGAGTCAATGAGAGCTACATTTTTGAAACTTAGGTAAGACAAATGGATACTGAGTTAAGATTACAATGGGAGAAATGGAGGCAGTAGATGAGATCTTTTTGAAGTCATGTACGTCTTGTTTATGGCTCCTAAAAAGCCACGAGGAGCACTAGGGAGTTATGAGTAAGATCTCAATTCCATATGTCTTTGCGATCACTTCAATCTGAAATGTTTTTCCTAAAACCCCTGAAGAGAAAAAGGGGAGACAAGGGTGAGAATGAAGGGAGAAGTAAGAACATCACAGCCAATAAACCTAATGTGCATGTTTTTGGGCTGTGGGGCAGAGTTGGAAAACCCAGAGGGAACCCACACAGACACTGGGAGAACACGCAAACTCAAATCAGAAAGGCCCCAGGTTCAAACCCAGAACCTTCTCGCTGTGAAGCAACACTACTAACCACTGCACCACTGTGCCGCCCAGTGAGAAGCCATTTATCAATGTGTAGCTGCAGCAGGGTCACTAAGACAGAACTGAGTCATATTTAAGAGGAACTGTGAGATCCTATGAGATATATGTTGTGGAGCTTTAAATTACACTTATTTAAGATTATTTAGAGATCTCATCTTTTCAGTTGAAGACACAGATGAGTTACATGCAGTTGTTCCTCTTGAGGTCACTATGAGAAACATATTTCAGAAGAATCACGAGATCCTACAAATCTCTTTCTCTAGCTCTTTGTCTGATTTCATGGTCCCATGTTGAGGAGACTTAAATTAGATTTATTCAAGATCATCTCTTGTTTTGATCAGAGGGAGACAAAAAAGATCATATGTGGTTGTATCTCCTGAGCTGAATTTGAGAAGCATTAAAAATAGCTCACTTGTGTTTAGGAGAATGGAAAGAGATGTCTGTGAGCTCTCTTCTTGGATTTTGCTTTGTTATAGTTTCCAGATCTAAGAAAGTGATCAATTCGATCTATTAGAAAGACGTTCACTTATCCAAATTATTATTATTTTTTAAATCATACAGCTCCTACGTCTCTTCACCAGTCATAATTATTCACACATCCAAAGTCACTCATGCCCACATAATGCCTAATTACTCTTTTCACAGGCTTATGTTTATTCTACAGATGATGGAATTTCTCAAATGCACAGAGGACCTGAATAACTTGGAGCTTCCCTCAGCTGCAGTGATGATTAATAATGAATAAAAAACACTATTCCCATGCCATGAAATC